>NC_137426.1:30485000-31685000 GCF_964374335.1 Astatotilapia calliptera | reverse complement strand
ATCATTCCAGGAAGTTGTTTGGTATAATCAGACAACACTGTGCATGCATATGCGGTCACTTGTTGTCGTTACATATGTCTCCACATTGAGTCTTTGCGTGTGTTTTGTGGCGGCGAAATAACTGTTTGCTGCGAGCAAAAACCTTATTTACTCTTCTCCTGTTTGCAGCATGTGCAACTCTGACAATCCATGTAATTTGCATGTGCGTGCTTGCGGTGTGTCTATGTGTTTTGTCTCCAGCTTGTGTGCTTTTCTTGGTGTGATTTTCTGATTCAGACCTCTCTGAATAGAGGCCTTCTTTAGCCATCTGTTGTTAAGCTGCTGGCTAAGCAAGGCTGGGGAATCCAAACAAATGCAGAGCACACAGCAAACGGAAGCTGTCAGGCCTGCATAGCTTAGCTGACCTCGCCGGGTTAGGGAGAGTAGGGGGAGGGTGAGGTGACCCCCTCTGTACCAGGCTCCAAGTGCCCGAACTGCCTGGTTGGGGCACTGTTTACCCTTCGCTCTGCACCTCCTGCAACCTCTGCCTCCTCTCTCTTACATTCTCTTCTTTCCCTCTCTTTCTATCTCCCTTACCCCCCTCCAGCTTCTCACTCTTCTCTTCCTCCATCTGTCACCCCCCCCCCCCCCCCACAGCCTTTTTTTTTTCACTCCACTCCCTCCATCATCAGTCCTGCTTCACAGCCCCCCTCTCTTCTATCTTCACTCACAGTTAATAACTTTGCTTTAGTCATGTTTTTCTTAGTCATTCTTTTTTTCTTCCTTTTTGCTCAGAAAATATTTTCCAGGCACTGTATTACCTGTTATGGAGAGAGAGGGGTGTGTGTTCAAGGGGGAGGTGTGTTGGATAAACAAAATGGGGTTTTTATTGAAGTCGGATTTAGTCTTATGTAAGTGCACGCACTGCCTTATTGTTTAAACGTGGATATTCAGAATGTTTAGTGTTGTCATAAATATTAATAGATTAGTTGAAAAGTGCAGCGAAGGAAGGGAATCTAATGGTTTGAAGTGGGTATAAAACGTTGATTTATTTATGTATTCTACATGAATTAGTTTGGAAATCTAAACACAGACTGGAGAGTGTTGTTGCGAGAGCCCCGTAATGCGCAAGGTTTGAGCATCAGGGCCTGTTTTCCATGTGGAGTGGCTTTTTGGAAATGGCATTAATTATATACTTACTGGGAAACCAGACTTTCCCTGCTTTGCATTGCAGATAAACGTCTGTATTACTGAGGAAAAAGAGAAAGGGGAAAAAAATGCAATTAATATAAATAGACATGATCCTCACTGCTTATTCGCTTACATGTTTAAAAAGAATCACCCCACGTGCATTTCAATTAAAATGACAAGTATTCCAAGTGAATTCAATTTCAGTTTGTTTGCATTGTCAATGCTTATCTAACGTAATAGTTATCAGTAATATAGGATCGGTTAGACTCCGACTTTACAAAATTTGTTGCCACGAGCTGCAACAGCCCTTCCAGTTTATGAACTGACTAGATACCGCTGGATTCTTCAGTAGCCCATAGAAGAAGATTATTTCAGGAAATCTGGCAGCGACTTGCATGGGAAAGCTGGCGAGAAATGATGCTGGCCTCTTGGCTTGGTTACCGCTGAGAAGCAGAGGGCCTCGTCTTTGAAAAGAAAACAGCAGAAGTGATAAATGTCAGGTGAGTTGAGATGCGCAACCAGTCAGAAAGTCAAGCAGATAACCTTGACATTTAGGCCGCTGGTGTTGAAGCCCCGCAGAGGGTGCGGAGCGGGACCAGAGGGCCCAGTGTCTTCTGAGCTGGACTACATTAAGAGCTAACCTATTAGTCGTGTTGTTACTGCCTGTCTCTGAGCCGCGCTCTCCTGCCTAATAAAGCCTGGCGAAACGTGGCCGCTCAGTAAATATACTGCTGCACTCACACAAGTGCAGAAGCACACAAACAGATGCACATCTCGTTCTTTCTCCTTTTTTTTTTTCTCGAGTGGCCGCAGGGATCTGGTTACACCTGCTTGCACATCTTCTAGCAATTAGGGGCAATCTGCTTGAAACCATTTCACGTTCAAGGTCTTCCCCAGCCATGGAGAGAGGAGCCCAACATATATTGAGCAATAGAAAGGTCTTTCTTTTGATTGGCCTGAACAAACAACACTTTTCCTGTCATTTTCCACTGTCAGATTCTTAATGGACACACCTTGAATAGTTTTTCCTCAGCATTTATCCAGATCATATCTATTTTTTATACTTTTACCAGGCTTCTTGTCTGCTTGACAGCCGTAGGACTTAATTTGTCTATGATGCATCCGTCACATCTAACGCAACTTGAGTGATTGGTGTAATCCGGTCCTTATTTTGGGGTTGTTTGTGCACCATTTGAATGTTGCATGAAAGTTGTATAAAGAGGAAACAGAGAAACCTGTCTGAATTATGTCTGGGTTTTGTTTGTAGTGGGAAAAGGTGCAGCAAGGGATTCAACAGAGAGCAGACTTGACTGTGTGGCAATGCTCTGAGCTGGGATTTGTAAGACACCCAGAGCTGGCTTTAGCAGCAGGAAACCCCAAAGCCTGTAAATAATCCACATGTGCAGACTGCACATAAAGACATCCAGTACTTAGCAGTTCCCTTATCACAGCGTGATAGCCCAGGGACATGAGAGACGCTCCTGCCTCTATTCACTAATATGCTGTGAAAGTAGATGCAGATAAAACGCCTGTTGTTTATTGAGGAAGTTGTGTTAACATGGGGAAGAGGATGTGAACTTTGAACACATTTGAAATGTGGAAAATAAAAGAGGATTTCAAATGACAAGGATACCAAATTGCAATGTCTTTGTTGCTGATAAAATGTTGTTATGTGCTGGAGGGTGTTTTCTAATCAAAAGCACCTAGAGGGTTCACTCCCTTTACGGTTTGTGTGTGTGTATTTGTCTTCATGTTAACTCACAAACAATGAATGTATGTTTGGTGTATGAATGTAGGCGTCTGTCTTTGCAGTTGTGTCCTTATTCCCGTAACAAGCTCACCTGACAAAGAACCTCAGTTTGAGATTATGATAGGACTACTGTAGTCTTGTTTGTTTAAGCAGAAACTGATTCAACATACACACTGTTTTCCCCTCACTCTTTACATACATGGGATATATAACATTTCTGGCTCCATAGTGAGCAAAGACATATGAGTGATATTTGCAGTCATAGTCTTCTGTGGCCGTGTGCAGTGCAGACTCAAAATGGCATTTATATAGTTCTTTTCCAGTTCACTGCCCACTCAAAGTGCATTTTGCCCGCTTGTGCCATGCTGAAAATGCAGACCTTATATTAATACTTTCATACAAAGGCACTGCACATCCCCAAATTACACTGTGATCATTTATGCCACCACAAAGGCATGAGCCATGTTTAATCGCCACAGTCGATCTTTTAAGATTTAAGATTTTGGATTCAGATTGCATTACATTAGACCAGGGGTGCCCAACTCCAGTCCTCAAGGGCTGGTGTCCTGCAGGTTTTAGATGTGTCCTTGGTCCAACACAGCTGATTTGAAAGGCTAAATGACCTCCTCAACATGTGTTGAAGTTCTCCAGAGGCCTGGTAAGGCCTGGAGTTGGACACCCCTGCATTAGGCCATAGTACAAATAAAAGCTCAGTAATACGCAGGTCCTTGTTTACTGGTTTTAGATCAATATAGCTGCGGCCTGTGGAGATGTCATCACAACCAATGGCAACATTTGCCACATTAGTCGGATAACTTACAAACTTTGAGAATCTTTCTGTTGTTTTAGTGAACCTGCCATCAGTAGTCTTTAATAACTGATGGCTGGAGGTCATGAAGACATTTGTGTGCTATTGTAGCCAACAATACAACATGTAGTCTGCTTTGCTTGTGACACTGAAGTGACTGAAGTGAATATTGCTTGGTATATTCTTCTTTTGACAAAGTAGCCAATAGGCATTAAAAATCAAACTCTACATATAATGGACTCTTCAAGTGTAAGTATAAAATAGATTTTTTTAATTAGTTTTGTCGCCAACCATGATTGTGTTTGAAGTTGCTCAGTCATTGACTATCTGTGATCTCTTGTCACCATATCGCTGTTAGTGGCTGTGTGTGTCGATTCCCCTTCAGTTTTGTTGTTTATCAGTTGTTTGTCAGAGTACAAGTTTTAAGTCACACATATGTCATGGTTCAATCCACAAAACCAGCTGAACTTCACCTGTAAGACAAAATGGGCTTATTAAATTAGTTTCCACATTAAAGAATAACAAATCATCACGGAATCAAAATCTTGGAGATACGTAGCGGGGTTTTGAGAAATCCTGTTTTGTGAGTCAGCTGGTGCGAAGCGGTAGTGTGAACTGTCGATCAGAGTGACGTCTTTAAGATCCAAAGTCCAAAGATGTTCGCTTTATTGCTGTGTGGCAAAGACAAGCAGGGATTATTTCGCTGCTTAACAGCTGTACACCATAAGAGAAGTCATGTCTTGTTTATAAAACCAAAAATATAACAACATTATTTCAGAATTTTTCTCTCTTGTTTTTACAAAAGAGAGAACTAGCCTAAACACTTTTTTAGCTCACTCATTTAGCCCTTATCGACAAAATAAGATGTTTCACTTCACCATGATTCAGAGTCTGCGTGCTAGTTTCCAGTTTATCACATTTTGTCTGGGGCAGCTCTTGCATGTGTATGATGCATCCAGTTCCTTTGAATGTGAGATCAAAAGAAGATAAACTCCAGAGGTGGAGGGGAAGGGAATGAGACCTCTGAAACAGAGGAGTTGGTGGTGTGTAAACATTGCAATGACGGTACACAATACATTTTTTTAAACCCAGTATTAGGCCTCTCAAAGACATGCCACCTCCAGCAGGTTTTCTAAAATGAGCTGAAAACAACATTCCTAACCCCGATGCTGACCTCACAACACAGCATCTCAGCTTGCTCACCTTTTAGTCTCTTTATGCCAACATGTGTTTACTGTTGTTGCAGCTCTGACCGTCAAAAGTAAGATTCTCATTACGCCGACGTATTTGCTGTCGGGCTGCAATGTGATTTCAGTTAATTTGCCTATGTCAAGATGATCATCGACTGTGTTTTCAAGGGCACGATCACATAATTATTGCCCTTACTTTAATTGGAAGTATAATTTGATGAAGCTGTTGACGTGAAAAGTGGAAGGCTGTGTTGGTAATTTTCTCGTTTCATGCAATGTGGCAGAATGCTGTTATTGTTTAAACTGCCTGTGACTCCTTTGCTTTAAGCTGAGGCACCTTAATGCAGTCATAATAGTCATATTATTACTATTTATGTGTGATACACACAACTAAACAGCCTTGGGTTAATTTGGCATGCATGGAATGCACTGAGTAAGATATAAATATATACTTATATTCTAAAATATAAAGATTTTATTTTCATTGTCACAAGTCTTATCTACTTTTCCCTAAAAGACCCTTTTCTTTCTGCGCTTTTCTTTTCTTTATACTCTGATGACAGTGAGGAAAGACTTCCCAGAAATGTATCTTTTCATCCATTACTGTCTGAACTTCCTATCATATCCTGTTGACTCAACTCTCTTTGTTCCAACACCCTCGGTTGTAAACCCAGACTCACACACCACACACACATTTCACTGCATGTGTCATCAGTTACAAGGAAAAAGAAAACAGCACACTTTGTTTATTCTTCAATGTGCCCGTAATACCACGCCTTGGGCGTAGTGAATGATTTTGTTACTGCTTCTTTGCTTTTTTTTTGAATTTCATTTTGAATTTCCTTATCACATATCGGTATTACAGCGCAAGTACATCTTGAAGTCACATTTGAATGTCTAGTCCTAAAGTATGTAGTGCTAACAGAAAACCTGGAGATTATGAGAGCTACCACACTGAAGATAACACCACCGTTTCCTAAATATATTTAAGGTATCAATATTGTTTTAGAAGCTTTTGACTTTGGTAACTGGCATAGGAAATTGACGTGAAATATCAGATTTTTAGCTTCTTATATAATTTAAACAAAATTTTTTCAACCACTAAAATCTTAAGATGGAAAAAAATAAAATAATCTTTAATAAACCAATCAAACAAAAAGCCTTTGGGATTCCATGAATTCCCAAAAGCAATTCTCACTATTTTATTAATATTTATTTTTCTTTTTTACAGTCTGCGTGACAAGAAGAGACAATATTATTATTCATTTGTATTTTTCCGATCTCCTCCGAGTGTCAATTAAGTTCACGTCCTTGCGATTTGAAGTTGCAATTGTGAGTTGCTTTGGAGTAAAAAAGTTGATGCCTAAAATGTAAATATTGCCGTCATGTGTGGGAGTGAATCTTGCTCACATTGTTCTTAGTTTGAATTTCGACACTCTCTTTATGAGTGTGATTGTTTTGAGGGGGTTCCCCTTCTCAATTTTCAAAGCAAAAAACAATTAGGCATGCAGACTGAGATATGTTGGTCTCATTTATATTTACGTGACAGAAGGACACAGATAGGCTGAGAGAAGGAGAATTTTTCTCCTTTAAAAGTCGAGCACGGTGACATGCCAGCAGTGTAGCCTCTTTGTTGCCTGCGGTCATATTTATGACTCATGATGTCATTGGACAGCCGTGTTTTTGGGAGGGTCAGCGCGTACGCCCACACACAAACGGTCACACAGCTGTTCTCTTCATACCCCTAGCTGTCTCTCCCCTTTCGGACTTAAAGTACCGTCTGACTTGTCTGGCATTAGGACTTTACTGGCACGTCTTTTCTTCTGTCTACACACAGCTTTCTGTTTGCTCGTTCCCTGTTTGATATCTTACTTTCACACAGTCCTTCGCAAGTTTCACTCACTTTTTCACACATGACTATAACGTTTTTCTCTTCTGTTTTTCTACTCCCTCTCTTATACCGTTTACTTTTGCAGGTTACAAACTTCTCAAGAAATTGACAGAAGAACTAATAGGTTGCCCGTATATGAGATGAGTTTGGATGCGCCCCCTAACTGTTTGTTTAATTGTGGGAGCAATCGTCTGAGGAACATGGAAAGAATGAGGCCAGTTATTTACCCAGATGGTTTACTGGTGGAGGTGTGAGGCTGGCCAGCTCACTGTGGGAACACAACGCTTGCTTTTCTTGGTATCGCTGACCGTTTTCAAGACCACTGTGTTTTTTTCCCCCTAGCTTTCTCCAGCTTTGTTTGCTCTGGATGGCATGTTTGATTATTTATCGTAAGGGAAAAGGGAGTAGCTGGAGCAATAAACATGTGACTGCACTGTATTTTGTTTTCCACTGAGAAGGCCGTGTCCTTTAACAGATATTTGAGGCCTCTATAAAGTCTTTTATTTGCTTTCTGAAGGGGAGTTTGACTGAGCTAAAGGAGGATCTAAAGAACTGATTTGTGTCTTTGACAATTTGTGTTTTCTGTAAGTGTGAGTTATCAACAGATAAATATTTCTTCTGGATTGCTGAACTTGTTTTGGTCTTCTCTGTCTGTGAATTTGTTTTGACATCTAAGCATTGTTTATGCCAGTCTTAGCTTTATGACACCGAACAGGATAACATGAAAGGAGGTCTGTGGTTTTTGTTGTCTTTCATACGGCAATGAGAATATTGCTCTAAGGGTTACGTCTGCACTGATAATAGGCATCAAAGTGTTCTCCGGGGACGTAACTTTTCTTTTTTAATTTCTCTTCTAGGCTCTTCAAATGGCTCGGCAAATACTTCTTCAGCAACAGCAGCAATCCCAGCCACAGCAACTGCAGTCTCAGCAAAATACTGGTCGCAAATCCCCCAAAGCCAACGACAAGCAGCAAAGCCTGCAGGTATTGTTGTCGTTCTCAGATGTTCTCTCATATTTTAACTCAGGGTTATCTGATGGCTTGGTTATTTAACTTTGTGGTTATTCAGATAATAAAAAAAAATGAAGTGAACTTGTGCAACTCTTGCTAGAACATAGTGTGCGAGAAAAAGTACAGCAGTAGTCTAAGTTCACAAACAGGAAATTAATATTGGCAGTGCAACATTTGCAGTTATGTATGCTCACGCATTATGTGTGATTTAGCGGCACACACGCTCAACCCTGTGTCATCCAGGTAGCACTGGAGGTGGTAGCACTACGCAGAAAGGGGTTCTGTTTAGAGGCCAGACACACAGAAAAATCTCATTGTGGCCGGTTGAGATCACATGAGCTCATCCAGTATTATCTGGATTATCACTGTTTGAGATTACCGCAGTAGACAGGATTGTCCTTATTGGCTGCATTTTGTTTAGGAAGTTTGTAAGCAGGAGAAAGTGTGGAAAAGAGGAAAAGCTAGAAGAGAAAGAGCTCAGTTCCTCCCGCTAAAGGGAGTTTGGCTTTGTTCTTTCCTTGCTTTCTTTTCATCACACTCATGCATACAGCAGAAATAAAAGAAGAGGCTAGTCTATACCTCTGGCAGCAGGAGGTGCTCTAGAGCAGACCGCAAGTGGGGTGTGTGTTCCAGGTGGAGGGTTTAAAGCTGGAACAGAGAGACATGAGCACGGGGTGGGAGAATGCAAAGGTATTAAGAGGTAAACAGGTGGTGGGACACTTATTTGAACTGCCTTTGTAATGCAAAGGGAAAAAAACAGTGGGGAAAAAATTGGGGGGGTTTTGTTTTGTTTTTTCATCTTGCTTTTAAGATCGACAGTGCTGTATTTCTGATGCAACATTTGCCTCACAGATGTATATCTTTGTTTGAACAAGGAGCGGTTGTTTGTGTCAGTGTGAAATTGCAAACGACTTCAGGGCATATTTGGTAATTAATACGGAGGCCCTGTTCTCTCTGTGTGTATATATATAATATTTAATACCCTTACTATCCCATTGGGGGCCCTTTTTAATGAGCTATTGTAGCAGCTAGGTCTAATGTCAGGTTGTGGAAAAGCCTCTTTGTTGTGCAGATGTCTTCGGAATAGCTCCAGAGGATGAAATATGACTGTGATGACCTTTCAGTTGTGTGCATATTTGTCAGGATTCAAATAAGTTGAAAGGATCAAACTAAACAGTTTCCCCAGCCTGCCAGGGAATTGTGCTGCAGAGGTCAACAGAGGGGACCACAACGGCAGATTCCAGCATACAGCCAGTTGTTGGTACATAGTAAAGTACTAAACCATCTCCTGCAGACAAAGACAAAATTAAAATTCTAATTTATTAATGTATACAGAGAGCTTGGCCAAGCTGTCACTCAGCTATTGAAAAGAGAGTCGGGCCCTTTCCCCCTGCCCCCCCCTCTCTTACTCCCCTCTTCTGCCCAGTTCTTGTGAAGAGAGCTCAGGCTCACTGTAGTATCTAACTAATGCTGTAAATTGCCTGCTCTCTAATGTCCTATGCTACATTTTGCTGAGTTGAAACTGCCATTATGAAAAAACCACAAGTCCAGACGAGTGTTTGTTTATCTCCAAATTACATATTCTACTAATTAAACCCAGCCCAACCACTAGCAGTGCACACACAAGGATAAGTATTCAGGCGCAGACATCACTGGGCCATTCTGTGCAAGTGTGCATTGCATTTAGTTTAACGTTTTCAGTTGGTGGCATTTCTGTTATGTTCCATATCGCAAACATTGTTTTTTTCAAACACCAGATAGTCATTTTCTCTTTTAAGAACAAACCCTGTGCTTAGAGGAGCCTCCTTCACACAGAACATTCACTATCTCCATCACACAGCCTGGATAATGATTCTCTGTTGAGCTGGACTGGGTCATCAAAAGACATGATCCAACAATTATGGGACTGTGTAGTAAGCTGACACCTCATAAAAGCACCTGATCTGCAGACGAGACTCCATTCATCTCAGTGTTCTTCCTATTAGGCACGAGGAGATGTGCAGAGAGACTTTTACTCATTTGGAGATGTGACTCACTTTCCAATTCATTCAAGTCAAAAATAATGAAGCACTGTATATATGAAACATCCAGGAAAAAAACTGACCTGCACAGAGCACTAAAGGGAAAAAAAATATGAGTCAAACAAGCCTCAGAATCCTTGATCAGCATTAAATGGCTCTTTGGTTTTATATCTTCAGCAGGGGTGCCCCCGAAGCCCCCTCACCCCTGTACCGCCCACCCCTGCCGTTGGATAAAGATGCCTGCGCTGTATACTCAGCGGCCTAGAGGCCTTTTAATCATGCTAGATATACAAACAGCTGCTATGCATGCTGGAAAGCAGCTAAACATACTTGACTGGTCAAAAAGCCAGTAAATTACATTGACAGAATGACACATGTAATTAAAAGAATCCATGCCGCTTTTACCTTTTGCGCTTCACACCTACAGTGGCACAACGACGAGAGCCGGCAACTCCCACCCCGCTAATTACCATTATCAGTGAAATGGTAGGGTTTGACTCATTAGTTCCATGTGCATTTAATTAGAGGCAGGCTGAAATTGGATTTAACTTATTACTTTTTCATGGATCACTTTCTTGTCATCACTTCAAATTGGATTGCAGCCCCAGGTAACTAATTATGCCAGCCGCAGGATCAGGAGTGGAGAAATAGGTAATTAGGAACAACACTGTCGGACCCTCGCTGATAGTCCACCAGCACCGAGGTGGGGGGAGGGGGGGAATTGATGCTCGTTTGTGGCAATGCACACGAGACCGGCTGGTTAACTACACCTCATTCCAAGGGAACCTGTGCACGCATCCACCTACTACAGGGGATTATGTGGCACCCGGGCAGGAGATGTTGTGTCAATATGGTGTCTATGCTCTGAGTGTAATATCCAGATTATGCTTGTTTCCCATCCAGGATTGTGTTTAAGATCAGCATTCAGTACGGTGAGGTACATGGCCAGCAGCCAGTTTCCTGCATCTACTGCTGAATGACAGCGACTGATTTCTGTCAGTCTGTGCTGATTGTAATGAGAATACATGAACGGCTGCTTTGAAGAGAGGCAGGTGCATAATGTAGCGTGTTAACAATTCAGGCTTTTAGCAGAGGTAGTTTGCTTGTGGAGAGGGAAAGTGATTGCTTTACTGAGAGCTTTGTTGTCCATATTAAAGTAAAGATCATCTTCTACCCTAAAAGTTTTTGCACTTATTGTAATTATGTGTTGGCCTTCTATTTTAAATGAGAAACACTATTCACAATTCACTGATAAATATTTCGCTGAACATTTTCATAATGTCAAAGGTGCATCACTTGTTATTCTTCAGACAGAGAAACTACAGATAATGTTTAAAAACCAGACAATTTCCTTATCTACACTATTACCAGCTGAAGCCTCGATCCTCTCTTCTTTCCCTTTTCTTTTCTCTCTTTCGTTCTCCTTTGCTCACTCTGTTCTCACACCATAGTGTACAGCCTCGCGGAGGGCATCTCCAGGTCAAAAGATAATGTCTTTTCAGTTTACAGGATGAAAGCCTTTTAAGTTAGAGAGCTCCCCTCCAATGCCCCTCCTCCTCCCCGCATTTGCTTTTCACATCCTTCATTTGTGGTCTGTTGGGGGGAAGCGTGATGTGACACAATCCAGGGGCCAAGCCTCTGTCTGACAGGACAGGGAGAAGCCGGCGGCTTTCCCTCCCTCTCCTACTGTTTTTGCAGTAGGCCCATGGCATTGTCCTGACACATGTATACCACAGAGCTCCAATCTGTAAGTCATTAGAGCACTAGGCCAAAGCCTGTCAGCTGGAGCTCAGCCAGTGCTGCAGGCTGATCTGAGGCAGCACTTCGAGGTGCCTCCGCAGTCTGGCCGGCCAGTGGCCCAAAGTGGCACAGCAGCGATCGCCCAGTGGCGAGGTGACAATAGGCAGGACTCTAGATTCATGTCATGGGTCGGTTATTGTGTGAAAAAAAAATCTCTGTGCATTTAGATTTAGTTTAGAGTGACATATAAATATATTTAAAGCATTATAGACCAGAAATATGAAGAAAAAGAAGTGCTGAGCATAGTGATAGAAGGAATAGTCGTTGATAATGCCGTTTGTAGCCTGATTTCACTCCGCTGTTACTGAAGTGAGTCATTCTTAGGGAAGTCGTTAAACATTTTAGCAGAGATATGCCCATTCACAAGAAAGTCACTTCATAAAATCATAGCAACAACAATGCAGTGTGTTATTCAGTTAGGGGCTGTCTCAAGGTGATTCTGTAATGAAATCTCATTCTGTTGTGTGCATTGCTTTGAGGTGATAAATACTGTCAGGAAAGATCAGCACAAAGCCAAGACCGGTGCCGGGGAATAGGCCGTCTCTATGGTCGCTTGTTTTGCTTGTCATATTGTAAAAATGTATTATGTGTACTGTATATATTAGAACCAGGTTTGGGATAATCCTGTCAGAATGAAGTCATCTGTCCTGATTCCACATAGCCAAGTGGGAGGGAGGGGGGTGGTGGCGGTGGGAGCTCTCGCCCGGCCAAGTTGATGACTGTCGAATTGACTCCAGTCACAGAGCTGGGAGCCACTCTGCTGTTTGCAGGACCCTCTGTATTCATTGGAGGCCTGATGTTTCCCTTCAAGCAGTCAGCCTTCGCAACACTCCACCCCACTCAGTCATCCCCACGGATACACAAACATATACACTTCCCCTGAAATTTGTCGTATCTTTATGTCATCCTCTGGCGTTACGTCTTGATTTTAATGCTTGTCGTTTTTTTTGGAGTGATTCACACGCCCTTTGGAGAGCGGTAGAAGGATGGATGGGTGCACAGTCAGCCATAGCATTTATAAACACTAACAGCTATGCAAGGTGCAGTCAAGTCAGCATCAGCTCACAATGCAGTTTCTCTTTGGGTGTCAATGCACACTTTTGACAGCTTGGCAATTCTCTTATTCCATTTTCACTTTTGGTTAAGACTCGAATAAAGTAAACTGTTACTGCTTAGACAGCAGAAGAGTGATACAGATATACAGGTCGACACGAGGGCTTTATTTGGAGCATTTTATATTTGTGTTGGATGTTTAACAGCAGACCATAATTGTGCTTAACCGCTTTATCCATATAGTGTGCAGAAAAAGCCAAAGTAATGTAGTTCGTGATTAGACTCCTCTTTAGTCTTTAAAAAGCGATGACAGGAGCCACCCAAAGGCAGACAGGTTTCTACTCAAATCTGATAACTAACTGTAAATTTTATGCATAGCTCATCGCCCATGATAATGCATTATTTTGGTACATAGCAGAACCCAAATATCAAATGTCACTCAGTAACTTATTTGCAGCTTTAGGTTTACTTGTGACGCTCTTTTAACCCTGGCAGCCACCGCAGAATCATTGTTATTGCTTAGTAAAAAGAACTGGGTTTCTTTGTATTAATATGGTTTTCGTTTTAAATCAAAGATGAATCAATCGCCAAAAAAGACAAGACAAAAATTCCCCCACCTCCCTAAATCGATGTTGCTCAAACCCAAAAGTGTTTTTGTTTTGACTAAGTGAAAAACCACACTAGTGCGCACTGGAAGCTCCGTTATATACTAGCTGGCATATCATCTCAGGAAATATTTTGCAAATACAGACTTCACATGTGCTGACTAAACAATGTGCTCCTGGTTGTCAAAATTAAAAGTAAATAACCAAAGCCATATATAATAGACCACGAGGAACATGGTGAGTCAGGCGTGACTTGCTGTAAGTCCTCTCTGCTCCGGGTGATAACCTCATTCGCTCAGAATGTGACTTACTCCTTCAGTAGTGTGCAGATATTTAAAGGCGGACTCGCTGTCTTTTATTTTTGATTGACTTAATAAACAGTAACAATATGCAAGAGTTTTATGCGAGAGAGGAACAAGGGCACAGAAGTGTAGAAAAAAATAATAACACGATAAATAAAAGATGCGATCGGTTTTGGTTTGGCTCTGAATAGAAACTCTCCACCTCTTCAAAAGTTGTTTGTGCTATTGTTTTACTGCTGCAGAAATGACATAGCGCTCTCCCGTGTGGCGTCAGTGCAAGTGAGTGGGTCACCAAATAACAGTTTTTTTTCCCCTTAAATCAAAAGTCACTTCTTTCTGAACTTTGCAAAGTGTGAAGTTTTGCTGTAGCTCGGAAAACACACTTTGTTCGATTTACAATTGTTTCTTAAAAGCTTTGTACTTTTGAAATAACATTTGAAATGGAAATAACAGGGAAAAAATATGTTATGTAGGTTATATTAAATAGAGCAGCTGTTATTTATATAGGTCCCACACCTGCCCTGCTGAGTCTCTGCCAGTAAACAATAAAATACTCCAAACACACAAGAGGAGAGGAAAAAAGGGTGTGTTTGTTTTCTCATGACAATGGTCCAGGTCACCAGCGCTTTTCAAGAAAAGCAATGAGAATGAATTTGTTCTCCGCTTCCACTCCATTTCCCTACTTGTCTTAATGTAGTAGCAGTAAGACACTGGTTGGCATGCCGGTGCAGCTTATTCACTGGCTGCGTTAGTGTTTTGGGAAGGCTTTGTAATTGGAGCCGAGTCGTTATCTTCAGCCATAGCTCAGGCCAGACATTAACTCATACTTTCACTCTAACTCGAGCAGGAAATGGGAGTATTTTATAATGTCATCCACTCTGTCATGAACACAATCGCTCAGTACTCTCGGTAAACTATCACAAGGGACGGGTTCAAGGCTCAAGAATATTGATGTTTCTGTGTGCACAGGAACAAAAAAAAATCCACATAGGGTGTGTATCACATCGACACATATGTGTAATTATTTTACATGGCGCAGGCACAGAGGCAATGGATTAGAAAGACAGTATGTGAGAGGAGAAGCTTGAACTGTGTGTCTGCTAAATTTATCATGAGGCCTTTGGGAGCGTTGAAATGAGAACAGTGGCCTATTACTGCTAAGAAGGTGTTTTATTGAGAATACGCCGACATGCCACCCCAGGGAGAGTGCCGGGGGAGAATAGCGTGGCCGTAGCCTAAACCACTTTGTGCGTGTTTGCGTGTGCATGCGTGTAGTTGCAAGCACATGGCTGCGTGTCACTCTCTTTTTGTGTGAGGCGTCTTGAGGGTGTCAGATAGAAAATAAAAGCCCCTTTTCTTCCACTTAATTATTCACTATGATACGTATTGGAATTGTCACTTTTGACACTTGAGGTGTCCCAGTCAATAATTTATATAGGTCAGGCCAGCTTAGCAGAGCTCATTGTTAGTTATTAGCAGATGAGAGCAGTGGCTTGTTATGCAGGCGCTCTGTTTATTTTACCAGTGTGTTTGCGGACTGGAATGTATCCCATGAACATTCCTTCATCCTTGGCCAAGGGTTTATAGCTGTTGATATGAGCTGTGTTTTAGAGCTCTGTTATTCAGCTCTGTGTTTATTGTCATGATAATTAACAAAGTGAGGTGTTAATCTTTCCTCGTGCTTTTGTCTAATTCTTTTAAGTGGGTTGCACAACTTAGTAACCCTGATTTTAATGTTGTTACAGAAGTGGGACTGATTAAGAACTCATTCCATTTTCTCATGTTTAGATGTGCTACAGAGTGGAATGTAATTAAATGTTTATAAATATTGTTCAGGAGTAGGTAGCTCAATTGAAAGATAAGACATATAGGTTGTCAGCAGTCAGGGCTTTCGCCCTACTGTCTCTCCCTGGGAGTTCAGTAAGATCTCCAGTAGGTGGCAGGGTCCTGTTTTCTTCTTCTGTCTTTTCCACTTGCTGAGTGCACACGGGTGTTAAAGAGTGTGATGATATCATGACAGCTAATTGCTCTCATTGGGATGGAGTTGGATGGATTGCCTGGTAGCTGGTGTAATGTTAGCTGTTAATGTAAGTGGTTTTAGCTTGTCTGAGGCCAAATTGAGGGATAAGTGTTTAAAAACTGGTTTGAAATTTTTTTTATGCTGCTGTGGTTGATTTTATGGCTGAATACTCGCAAACTTGGTTTTGCATATTATTACTGGTTGATTCCTATAGTAAACTCTGTAAGTACAAACTATAAAAAGATTGGCATTAGTACAGAAAATACAAAGCTACCCTAATCTCATAATTATATTATTTTAGGCTAAAATAGAATTTGTTTTTCTTGGGAAATTTTAAAGGAAGAAAATAGCTACAAAGCCTTGTGAATTGTTTGTGTGCATTTAGTGTTTTCAGCATGTAAAATGAGTTGTGCCTTTGTTCCAGCACTGTAAACAATTCCATTTAGCAGAACAATAAAGAGGCTGATAGCAAGGCCAGTTTTCTTTCTTTCCGCTAGATAGCTGTGTTTACTTATCTGTTGTTTAATTAAAGGGCCTCTTTTCTTTAAGTTCCCATTGTTTCAATTGCACGGCCCGAGTCCCGGCAGGGGTCAAAGGGTTAACAGCCGTCAACTGTGCCTTTTTTTCTCTGCCTCTCCCTCTCTCTCTCTCTTTCTCTTTCTCCTTTTTTTTTAAAGGGGCCCCCACACAAAGGCACAGTTTCACCTGCAGCCCAGCCCGCGGCTTCCTATTGTGTGGCCCCATTTGAATTGATTATGTTTAGAAGGCTGGTTGTGATTGGTGGAGAAGGGCGTGGTTGATTGGATAGTTTTGTATCTTGTCAGCCAGGGAGCAACCTTGTGCGTGCAATCTGTCTGTATCCTGAGGAAGGTTGGAGACTCCACAGCACAGCAGCGCTTGTTCTCAGCCTCTCTGCCTGCCAGCCTGCGCGCCCCTACCTCTCTCTCTCTCTCTTACTTACTCACACTCGCTCTCTCTCTCCCTCCCTCTCTCTCTTCCCCTCGCTGCTCGACTCTCCGCTCTGCTTCACTCCACACCGCGTGGCCCGGCACTCTGTTTACCCTGCCAGCTAAATGGAGTTTGTCAGGTTTGTCAATATGATTGATTTCTGTGATTTTGCCAGCTTTCTTGTATGAAAAAACTTGACAATTTAATTTGAAGAGGGAAAAGGAGAAAAGGAGTTTTATTGTCTGTCCATTGTTGACGTTCTGTCATTGTAGCTGGTTAATTTTGTCATGCTTCTTCCTATGGGAAGAGTAGTTATCCAGGGTTTACTTTGTTGTTAAGATGCTGTCAGTTTGCATGCTTGCTGTGTTAAGAGAAATATATAAAGTCATGTATGTTAGATTTATTGTCTCTAAATGTGTTGCCTTTCAGAGCAAGACTGTATGGAGATGATGTCTCTGTTTGTCTGTGCTGTTAGTTGTTTTCAGGAATTTGGCTTTTTACTGTAAGCTTGTGCAACAGTTTCCTCTGCCTTGCCTAACCACATACATGAAGTTTCTCACTGACACTTTACAGTGTTTGTTTAGTTTTGTTGACTTTGCTGATAGTGAGCTAACCAGTTAAGCAGGATCTAATACTGTACACGTTCAAATTATGGAAAGTTCTAGGAAAAACAGGAGACAGGTTTGCCAGCTCTTTTACTTTCATTTGTGTGTGTTTTTGTATTTTGCTCTTTTTTTTTTTTTTTTTTTTTAGAAAATACTTGTTAAGCTTCATTGTTTACATCCTTGAATTAAGGGTGTGCGAGTACTTGTTTTCTCCAAATTATGTTTTGCTAGTTGTGTATTTTGTGACTTGTTCCCCAGAGTTAATGAGTGCTGGTCAGACTTTGCTTGCTCTAATGGCCTGGACTAATCCTCAGTCTCCTCATGGTGTCACAGTGAATTAAGACAGTGGCTGGCACAGCTCTATATTTGACACTGTCACCACAAACCACGTTGGAGACACGCTGTCACTCTAAATGTCATCGCTCATGTCTTTCTGAAAAGTTAGTGTGCGAATGTTGGTGCGGGCCTATGCGTGTGTGTCGGCACTTGCAATAAAAGGATTGCAAAATACATTTAAGGGGGAAAGTTGTGGTCAATTTGCTCCATTTTTCTACTGTCAAGTTTGAGTCCTCCTTGACAGTTTTGAGGTTTTACACAGAAGACAGTTATTGACTTTCTGTTGTTTAATGACCTCAAGTATTTTTACTGCAGTCATTTAAGTAATACGCTCATATAGCAACAGAAGAACTTGTGTTTTTTTTCCCTTTTTTGAAGTGTTTTTGTTGTATTTCTCAGCATTTCTGAAACTTTTTTTCCCCTTTGGTACAGTCTTTCAACTCTCACAGCTAAGAAAGTGGACAGGAGGAGAGATGGAGCAGATTATCAGATAGTTGAGAAGCAGGACAGCGAAGCCTAAACAGGGCAGTGTTCGCCGTAATGTTGTGCAGCTGTGCAGCCGAGACTCGCAGTTTGGGAGAGCTGGAGTGCGAGCTGATTGGGTTGACAGTTTGTAATCAAAGTTGATTTATTGTTCATTAGTAGTGCATTAGCCCTTTCAGGCTGGGGCGTTATTTGTGCAGTGGCCTGTCAAGGCGAGGGGCTGCCAGCACCTGTCATTTCTAAACCATGACATAGGCAACCAGATATTAGCTGTGTACCCGGAGAGGGGGGCACACGGGGGTAGCCTGCAGAGCCCCACGGCTCACTGGGATATCCTTTACAGGGACGGTCTTTGCTTTGTACTGGAGCAGGCAGGCAAGACAGAGAGGAGAGACGGGGGAATAGTTTAGCAGTGATATAGTGAGCCACCAGCTGCTCTCTGCTGTTATTCTCTGGCTTTCCCGACTAAAACATGTTTTTACTTGAAAAAGGCTTGCAATCGTTTTTCCTTTTTTTTTTTCTTTTTTTTGCCCGTTGCTATTTGGAGAATGTGCATCTCTGTTTCAAACGGGGAAGATTAACATTACACTTGAGATGCCATGTGTTTCAAAAGGTTGAGATGGTAGGATAATGATGAGATTACATGGTGTAGAGTGTTTTATGGCAGAAGGTCTTTTTAACCATTCATCTAAGTCCCAGCCTATATATTTCTAAAGTATTAAAGGGAGCCTATTGTCATGTTGCATCTAGAAAATAAGGGTGGATTATTGGGACTGAAACACTTCTTCTTCTTTTTTTCTCCATATACTGGTTTTTACTTAATTCCAAAAACATGCTGCTGTCAGTGTGAATTTATTTCAATATAATTTATATAATTTAATTATTTGGCTGTTCACTTAAAAACAGCATTAAGAGTGTCAAGAAGCAACATAATTTGTGTCCCTCTTGTCTGCCGTCATGGAAACAAGGATTAGCTTTGCCTTGCTGGTGTGCAGAGAATAGAAACAATCTGTACGAGGATGTGTCAGCCATTGTCTTTTGACTACACTTTCATTTCAAAGGGATTTCAGAGGCTGTGATCTTAATTAAATCTCAACTGACTCGAATAATGCATCTGAAAACACGCAGCGTTGCGTAACCGTGTAAAGCTGGTGAACTAAAGATCACGGGCGCACAGTTTATATGAACAGCGGTCGTAAGATGTTTCCGGGAAAGGTGCAAACATCGAACAGTTGTGTGTAGGACATCACTCACCGAGAATTTGGTTTGCTTGGTTTCAGAACTCAAAATACCTTGTAAAATACATACTTGGAGGTGTGGCTTGAAAAGGTCAGAAAGAATGACAGGACAGTGAGTCACACACCAAAATGTATGATACACTCCTTTCTTTTAATTTTTTTGTAAGCAAAAGAAACAAAGAATTGTATCAGAAGTATTTGAACCACCTTTAATATAATATTTTAACACAATTTTCATTTTTTTTTATAAAATCCAAGTCAAATCTTCTTTTTTTTTTTTAATACAAAAGTGAACATTTTAAATACCAAAGTGTGATCGTGATGCGGCACAAGTGTGTGCGTTTGAGGGGGAAGAGGGAGGGCGACCTATGTGCGCTCCCTCAGCGGTGGTCACCTGCAGTGGCGGCTCCCTCCAGTGTGGGAAACGGCGTCCAGGTCGCAGCTCGGCTGTTATTGCTGGGGCGAGAGCTTGCTCACGTTGCCGTGCAGTTTGTTTGTTTAAACCCGATGCTGGGTCGAGCTCCGGCGAAAACCTGTTTGTTTGTAGTCGTCGAGTTAATTAAAACGCAATCTTAACTTTTGTTTTTACAGTTGTTGCAAATAATTTGAGTCTCGCTCCCCCTCACACATCTCCGCCCCGAACTCAGAAGATATAGTGCATGGTAAATGTGGCTGTGATTATCCTGTTTATCTGAGCTGTAAATATTTTTAAAACAGCTTGATTGTGGATGACAAGAAAGGAATTATGGTGGTCTAACATATGTTGGGATTATTTAGTACTTGTGTCCTACTTTTTACATTTAAATTCTGCTGCATAATTCACATTGTGTTGTTTTCCCAATAATGACAACCACAAACAAAATATAAATCAAGATATTCTGATTATTACTATTATTATTATTATTATTATTACAATAATCATTATTATTATTGTTGTTGTTACAATTATTATTAGGGGGAAAGGTTATTGGTGTGAATCTATTTTTTAGGGGAAATTCTCTCCACTCCAAAGATTTCAATCAACCTGAATGGCTAATGTGGAATTAGTCTTTCCAGTCTTGTCGACGACTAATTATGTTCACACATCACTTAAGTACAATAGCTCCCGTGAAATCCTCATTTTGGCAACATTTTCATGCAGGAGATCATAGTCGGGATGGGAAGTCGTTTCCTTGCGCCACAGCAGGCCAAGGTAAAACAACAGCATCAAACGGACTGGGGCTGGTATTTCTTTTTTACTTCTCCATTCCATTTGATGCCCCCACAAAACAACACGACCCCAGGGAATATAAATGAAAATTTGATAATTCTCTCTGCTTTTCTTTCTTTCTCCCCCTTTTTTTCTGCGTCTTCGTATCTTTCAGTGAAACGTCTTTGTCGGGCTCACTGACATTCACCTCCTCATCCCTCATTGCTGCTCCTCTTAATTGCCTTAGTGTGAAAAAAGGCGCTATCGTGCAGCCTCATTCACCTTACTCCTCTTCGCCGTGCTTTGACCTCTGACTTGTGATAGGAGGGGGATCTTCATTAACTCTGAATCAGTGACTCTAAAATGTTTTCAGATCTGGGGTGTGTTCCCTCATTAGATTATCGCATTTTGCACTCTTCTCTTGTTAGTTTCTCACAGACAGACGTTGTCCCACCGTAGGTGTCCCTTTATGACAAATGTTTCCTGTACTGTGTGCTGGCGCTTTTTCAGAAGTGGAGCAGTAAACAAGAGGAATATTTTAATAATTTTTTAGTTTTTTCAAATTGAGGAAAACACTTTTTAAAAAAAATAATTTTATCATGTTAAGTATTAACATTTAAATTCCTTTTTAAATGTTTTTTTTATAGTATGACATTTTTATACTCAATGTGCCGTGCATGTTTCTTTTTGTGCATGTGAAAAATGTGGTTTTGCTCTTCATATACAATCTATTATGGGCTGCACGTGTGCCTGTATGTACTTGTGGCAGTTAACATGCCACAGTTCTGTGCATGGGTGTGTTTGTCTGCATCTGTGTGTTTGGCCAGCAGGCCTGTGCTGGTACAGTATATTGCCTCCAGTCACTGTGCAGCTGTGTGAGAATGTTCCAGGTTTGAATGTTTATGTATGGGAGGCACCTGGAGAGCACCACACCTTCATGAAATTCATAAACGTCAGCTATTTCTGGCATCCTCAGAATGTCCTCTTTTTCACACTCTCATATTGGTGGAGTAGATTAGAGCTGGGCTCAGTGGATCCCTCCAGTTATTAGCCCAGTACGGGTCTCCTTTTAGACTATCTTTAGATGGTGATATATTTTTGTGGATCATTTGGAGTCATGATGTTATCCAAGAGATAAGGGAGTGCACCATATGGGAGTGCTCTAAATGGCGACTGGCGTCCTGTGTTTGCGTTAAATGGGCACGATACAGCGGCCAAGGCAATATTTTTCAGTTAAAGTGCTCCTCCCGCCCTTCCACTCAATAGGACCCAGTCTTAGGCAGATTTTCACTCCTTCAGCACAGGATTAAATGGTAGTAGTTACATTGATCAATAGGTTAAGAAGCATACAATCCCTCTTGCTGCTAATGACCTCAGTAGTAATGGGTAATAAAATGGGGGTCTGTAATAGCCTCTTGCTGGGGCTGTTCACGGAGGAGGCTGCTCTAACTGTAGTTACTGAGAGCCAGATGCTCTTGACAAGGCGAAGTGTGAAACCGTGATGAGATACACACCTCAGGTGTAAAGAATTAAGACAGTTACACTGAAGGAAATCTCTGTGTAATTTGTAATGAAATCGACAGTTATTGAGATCTGGTTAAGTGTATAAAACCTCTGTGTTAACTCGAAGTTTGCTCTCCCCTTTTCCACATCACACTGTGTAATATGGCATGACAAAATGATTATACATTTGAAACGAAGACAAAATTTGCAGCCTTTACACGCTGGTAAAAAATAGAGCATGACTAATATGGAGTAGATTTTTTACGCATGTAGTAAAAGTGAAGTTTGTGGAGAAAAAGGGGGGGGGGGGGGGGGGGGCATTTTTATTTATCCTCTTTTGGAGGGGGTAAATGCCACATTTCGACGTGCACTGCATATCACATCACGTACGGGTTTGCATGTCAGCAAGACCAGGCTGCTTGGTTGACCTTCAGAATAGTTCATCAAAATTAGTGATGCCCAGAAAAAAGGACTTCGCTGGATAATGACTGTGAAATTAGGAAATGGGAGGCCGAGGCTATGCAAATGACAGGACAAGTCATGTGCAAAAGTCAAGATGAACTGCATATTAAGACATAATACAGGGGGGAATTAATATTGCATTTTCCTCCTCGCACCCCTTGCGCCTCCTGCTGAAAATAAGAAATGTGAAGTGTGTGTTGGTCCTGGGTGGGGCTGACCCTCCTTCATTCTCTTGGGTTTGGAAGAACATATCCCAGTGTAGTCTGGCACGGCTCAATAAAGTTAACAGAGAGCATCAAAGCTGCTCCGTTCTGTTTGACATCACTGCCCTTTCCTCTGCATTTTCACTACAAGCTGTTCATTATGGCAGTGCTTTGTTTTTGTTTTATGCTACAATGGGGAGAGTGAATAAGGTGATATGGATGCAGGGCGTGTGTCAAGAAAAGCCCCTTCGTTACCGGACGAGATTTTAAACAGCTAAATTGCATTCAGAAAAGCATGAAAAATTCAGAGGGGTGTCATTAGCTTTAAGGTGACCACACAATTTGGGTAACCTTGGTGAAGACAGTCTGTCACCGGTTATGTCTGCTCTATCGGCTGCTGACATCAGCCTGAAAGAGTACATTTTAATACTCGCTTATGCACACACAGATACTAATGTATTCGTGCACAAAAAGAACCACAGCCGCAACATGTTAACAACTGCAAAGACGCCGCAGTATACAAGCATATCTCCATCGCTGTTTGTCATCCAAATGTCAGGGAAAGGAGCTTTTAATGGTATTGCACATCATAGCAGTGAGTGGCAGCATCCAGACACACTCCAAGTCCCCTATGTCGCTGGAGCAATTAAGGCACCCTGACAACTGTGGGGGCTCTTTCGGTGTCACAACAAATCACTTGTTTTGAGGAGTCATGCACTCACACCTTTCTGCAGGGAGTTAGTTAGGGGCCCGTGTGTTCTTCACCATGGCTCCTCCTCCAGGCGCTCTATATCTTCACAATAATAGATCGCTGTTGACAGCATCTCTAATGAAATGTTCTCACATGACATGTCGTGCATGCGCGACAAGCGAACCACAGCATTTTTGGAGGCAATCTTTCACGTCTTCAGGTATGACACATTTGCCGCGTCGTGCAAACGGCGATGCTTATTGGAGCTTCGCCGTTTGTAAATGCAGATCATATCGGGTTTTGTGGAGGGGGTATGTGCGAGAGAGGGGAAGGTGGAAGGATGGAAGTCGGGGTGGACGTGTTGACCCACGCCTGGCTCTCTTGTGTCCTTTAGCCTGTCTCAGTCTGGTGTGGTGTCATAATGGTTAGAGGGGCGAAATGTGTGTGTTAGATGTTTGCTGGAGGTCATGTGCAGATTGCAACACTTCAAGATGACACTTGAGATGAATTCCTAGAATGCATCAAAGCCTCTTATAGTCTATTATGTTTGTCTAATGTGTGTCTTTGTTTTTTGTTGAGCTACATTTTTTTACCCTACCTTGCTTGTAGGCTGTAGCACACATGTGACAGTAAACAAGAAGGAGCCAGTGTTGAGGATGGATTGCTTTTTGCTTCCTGCACTAATTAACAGCTATCTGCTTGTTGTGTGTGCAGGTTCCAGTGTCAGTGGCTATGATGACACCTCAAGTGATAACTCCACAGCAAATGCAGCAGATTCTTCAGCAACAAGTCCTGAGCCCTCAGCAGCTCCAGGTTCTTCTCCAGCAGCAACAGGCCCTCATGTTACAACAGGTAACGTACATTCATGCTACCAGTAATCTTCTTCAGACGGGGCCATCAAGTTTCAGATGGTGAATGTCTCAGCTTGAAATGAAAATCTTCTTATGTATAGACCATGTTTCACAAAGATAAATTCACTTTGAACTGCTATTCTCCTTTCTTTTCTAAGCCTCAAAGACAGCATCCCTCAAAGTGTTGAAAATTCTCACAAAATCCACTGCCAGGTTTGCATGACTGATAGACTTTGCTTCACATGTCACCCTCCCGTCTCTTCTGCAGCAGCAACTCCAAGAATTCTACAAGAAGCAGCAGGAACAACTCCACCTCCAGCTCCTCCAGCAGCAGCAACAGCAGCAACATGCAGGCAGCAAGCAGAGTAAAGAGGTAAGCTGACATCACTCCAGCCGCCTGCCATTACCAAACATTGGCCAGACAGAGTACGGAAGGCATGCGTGCTCCCTCCCTCAACTCCATCTGCTTTCAGCCTGTGGTTAAAGCAGAGACGGGGGGAGAATCAAGTGCACTCATGCTTCTGATTAGCATGTCAGACTGGCTGGATAAATGGTAACAACTGACTTATACTGTGCTAAGAATCCAGTGTCTCTTTTTTGGACCTGTCTCCACATTAAATGTATAATATGTTACAGAAAAGACTCAGGCCATTGTTGTAGTTTTTTTTCTAGTAAACAAGTGTCCTAAGCAACAAAGAGATGACCGTTCCTCTGAGCCTTGTGTAGGACATAATGAAAGGCAGAAGGGAGAAAGGCAGAAACACAGAGCATATAAATCTGAGAGGCTTTTCTCGGTAATTAACATGGAAATGGCAGAGGAAAAGAAGGCATGTAATTGTGAGATATCAGTGCAGAGAGCGCTTCCAGCTTTGTTGCCCATGTTGAGTTTTTTTTCACCATTTTTCTTTCTTGCTTTCCCTCCTTCGCTCCCCGTAGTGCAGCGAGGCTTGCTCATAGGCAGCGGCTTAATGCGTGTTAATGACAGGCGGATACAGGCATCACTGTGGACGAAGCAAATTATTATTGTGCGGTCAGAAGAAGTTCAAAGACGATCTGGGAATTTTCACTCTTGTCCCCGTTGAGTTCCAATGTTTGGAGAGTAAAGGAAACACAGAAAATTAAGCCCGGCGTTAAAAGCGGACCCACGCTCATCCACGCATGCTCACTCCCGCACACGTCCGCGTGCTGTCGAAGCACCCAACTTCAAAGTCGTAGCTCCCTAATTAATGAACTGCGGGCTTCAGTTTGGACAAGTTGTGGCGTGATGCTCCCATAAATCAACATGACAGCAGAGCTCCTCGGCCTCAGATAGGGCCTGTCACCAAGTCGCATCTGATGTAAACACTAGAGGAGCAAGGGAGAAAAAGAGGGGGAGGCGAGGGGGGCAGACAAGGAGGTGCAATTGATCAGTTGAATGGAGCATGAGAATAAAAGAAAAAACTACTTTTGAAGCATATTATGTATGATCACAGGAAATGGATGCAGCCTCGAGAGGCTCTCCCCTTCTGCCGATGTTTTCTTTCTCTTCTCCATCGCACTCGCTCTCTCTCTCTCTTTCAGTCGCATTTCTAGCAGCCATCAAAAGACAGAATAAGAATTATGCAGTGAATCCCCTGTGGCTGCCAGACAATAACCCCCTGTTGTTGCTTTGTGCCTCTTTTATTTTAAAGACATCAAAATTTAGTTTTTCAAAGATCTTTAACTTTATATTTGAAGCTTGACAATAAAGGGCTGCCAGTGCCACTCTTTATCATTTGTCAGGGACTGTATTTTTCTCTCCCTCGTGCCACTTCTTGTTAACCTCTTATTTGGTCTATTGGGTCTGGGGGTTTTTAATGTGTCTGCATGCTGAGAGTGCACAGGAGCCGCTGTCAGCTGACGGGACTAGAGGAAAAATATGAAGGGGAGAGAGTTAAATTCATTTGCAGCACTCCATTTTCTTTCTTCCTTTTTTTTCCCTCAAAAGCCACCCCTCTATTTATTTAGCCTATTTACTTAGCGTTTTGATGAAAGACATTGTTCCTTCTAAGCCCCCCTCCCCCTCCCATAGCACTATTATCTTTATCTGTCAGGGAGGAGCTGCTGAACAGAGAAAAACTCAAGACAAGAGAAACTTCTCTCACACTGATGAAAGGAGAAAAAGAGCCAACCATCGTTCATAAACAGAACACATCAGAGAGGATCACAGGCCACCTGCATCCTGAATGTGATCTTTATCGAGTCGCTCTTTTTTTCTCTGTCTCACTTTCTTCCCTCACATTTTGGGTTAGATCACACATGAGCCTGAGACTGAATGTAGTTACTCTTCAATTATGACCCTCCGTTACCACTGACAAAGTGCCTTCTTCCTCTGATTGATCCAATGAGACGACACCGCTCGCTGTAATGGGCCAGCGCTGCCCAGAGCGTTATTTTTAGTCAGCCAGTGCAGAAGCAGCAGGCTGGGTGCAGGGCAGGAGGGAGGTAGAGGAAGAGAAAGGAAGGCCGCTCGACCCTTTTGACAAGCCCGGCAGGGGTGGGCGGAGGGGACCCGTTTTATCTGGCTGTTTCAGTGGTTTCAGAGCCGCCAGCCAGTGACCTGACTGCCGCATTGCACAGAGACCTTTTTTGTATGCACTCAATTGTGAGAAGTAAACAAAGTGGTGTATCCTGTGTTTGGTAAAAGGGTGCGGTGCACGGCTTGGCAGGCACGGCGCTGCTTTTAGTGCCCCTACCTCTCCTTCCACCCGCTTGACAAACTGGTCTTGTATACTCATAAACAGACCTAGTGTCCTGTTGGGTCTCAGACGTGTTTGTTATGTCCTTAACTGTTAGAAAATACAGAAGGTGTACAGCTAGGTCCTGTTTAATCAGCAACAACACTTTGTTGAGCTGACTGTGGATTATTAAGAACGTCGGTTGATGAACGGGTTAAAAGTCATCTCTCTCCTCTGTGTCCCTGTTATCTAAATTCCATCTCTCATTTGTTTTGACTCATGGCGGATTGGGGATATTAGCAAATTTCCTTCTATTTATTATTCTGACTTTGTCTTTTTCCTTTCCATTTTCTTCTGTGCCCTTATTTCACTTTTTCATCCCATCAAAGTTCACGTTTCACTTTTCAGAGCCAGATTTTTTTTTCATCTCCCTGACTTTAAAATCAAGTGAAGACGCGCGACTGTTTCATTAACTGTTTCTTCACGAAGCGGTCTTAACACAGTAAGACGAACAAAACAGCTATCACATAGACCGTCCACAGCATGCGATTGAACGCAGCTTGCCACGCTGGTTGGGGGAAGACTGAATCCCTGAGCTCAGCGCCATGCCTGGGAGAGTTGTGAGAGTTGCTAGGGTGGTTATTAAGCACTTTGATTTAGTCACACGTTGTTTGCTGAATTATGAATGGCTGTAATTAAATTCCTGTGGCTCTTATTATGAATGATTAACTATGTTGTTTCATTGTTTGTCATTTGCCTTGCGACTCCTCGTTAATTAAGAGAGAGAGAGATGTATAGCGTACCTGTCTTAAGTGGGCTCTGACAAAACCAAACTAAAGGCAAAAAATAAAAAAAGGAAAATTAGGCTTCGTGGTAGCACGCGTTAAATCCATTAACCTTGTTTTTTATGAATGAACATGTTGTTCTAAAGTGCTTCATTTTACAACCCTAACTGTGAACTCTGTCACCTTGATGTTAAAATGGGTTTTTTAAATGGTGTATGCAAAGGAACCTGAAATTCAAATGTACGTGTTTGCACTGGCTGTTGTGCTTTTACATACGGTTTGTATGTGTTTGCTGATGGTGTGCCTCTTTGTGTCTCTGTGTGCCTCCAGCAGCAGGTGTCAGCACAGCAGTTGGCTTTCCAGCAGCAGCTCCTGCAGGTCCAGCAGGTCCAGCAGCAGCACCTGCTCAACCTTCAGAGGCAAGGACTGCTCAGCATCCAGCCTGGACAGACTGGCCTGCCACTGCACTCCCTCACTCAGGGTTAGTACCTCATATGTGACTGCAGCACAGCAATCTTCCTGTCCACCAGCTTTAACATTTCATCCACAATGAAGCAGTTATGATGACCTATCATGTGGCTGTATGTAAAGCACAGCAACTGAAGAACACTCGAATCACTATAAAAACACATATTTTAAGAGCCTTTAATTTGGGGGCTAGGTTTAGGTGGAATAAAATGTTGATTTTTCCATACTGAAATAGTCCTATTAATATAAATGCTTCACTGTAAAAATAGATATTTTCTTCCTGTGGATCAGCTATGTCACTCCAACAACAAAGATATATGTCTGGAGTTTAAGTTTGATCTTGCACGTCTTTCTTCAGGGTCTCTAAACAGGACTATCCTGTCTCTGCACCTTTTGTATTGCTCAACCAGTTTCACTATAACCTTGTTTATGTTATTGTTACAGGAAGCGTTCTATTGTCTTAGATAGTGAGAGTTGGGAATGAAACCGATGCCTATTATTTTGTATTTGATATTCTTACCTACTTGCTTGGTCTTGTCATGCCTGAGCTGCTTAGTTATGTGTTGTACTTGAAAAATTACACAAATAAACTCTTTAAAAAACACTTAACAACACCAGCTGAACACAAACACACCGAATAGTCGTAGAGCTCGACCAAGAATGTAACACTAGAAGTATCTAACCACATGCTGACTCGACGTCCGCTTTATATCTTCAGCGATCGCTTCTCCACTTTACTAAATGGGATCTAACTCCTTTACGCCAAAACATGTTTGCTGCACGATTTTAGTTTGGAACACTGAACTAACTCAAGTAACACATCCCACTGCTCAGAAGCAGAGATCCACACTTTGTCCTTCAGCTCATTGTCCTGTTCCTGTGATTGGCATTCTGGTGTCAGTCTCCTTTAGCCTGGAGGAAGACTGGATCTATTGTTCAGAAACCGCCAGTAAACTTGTCACTGTAAAAGCGCCTGTAACCTGATAGGAAGTCAATACTTGCTGTTTGGCCAGGAAGTTTATTTCTTCATTTATTCCTTAATGTTATGTTAAGGAGCGGTCCCCCTGTGACATCATAAGGGTTTTAGAACATGACATTGACTATTCATTCACAGCTAAGACAAACAGTTTTGAAATAATAAGATAAAAATGGGAGGGGATGGGAGAGTGCTTAGGTAATAGGCAAACACAAACATGGTTTGTACAGTGCTGTTATTGTTTGGACTGGGTATGGAATAACTCATCCGCTCATAGACGATCGCCGTGGGCACAGGCGTGGAGCACTGCTGTGTTCTGTGTTGCGCTTTGCTGAATTGCTCTGTGTCAGATGTCTGGCAAACACTCACACACCCCTTGAGTAAAGCATTGTGTGAGTGATATGGCTAGGCACTGAACTTTTGATAGATTTCACAACAGGCTTAGAACATCCTGTTTATTTTGTGTCATCATCACATACCTCTGAGGCATCTCATCTTATCAGAGAGCGGGGGCACTAAGTTTATCTCCTTCATATGCTACCTTTTCAGTTTTCGCTTATGCTTTGTTGGGGCTACGTGGTACTGAAATAGTGATTTCAGTCGCGTGTCACTGTGTCACAGACGCCATATAAAATGACAGAATTTATGTTCTAAGAGAAAATCTGACTTTTAACTCCGTGCAAATATATTTTCATGCCGAACGGCAGATTAAAATAAGTTACACTCGTAGTTAAAGGGAAAATTTAACTAGGCTATTGTTCGCATAAACATCGAAATAAGGAACTGAATCTTCCCACATACAATTAGCGGTCTGTTTCACTTTTGTTGCAACCAGTCAAACCTGGTTAGTTTGCCCTCGTGGTTAACTCTGTGTCTGCGACAGCTGTTACAACACTTAGGCTAGTGCTCCAGGCCCCCAGTTTGTCTTCTTATTCTACACATTTTCTGCTTGACTGTTTGAAGTTATTGATGACCTTTCTGTTTTCCACATCACTAAACTCTTTCACGCATCAGCGGGCCAGGCCTATGGTACTCAGATCTAATCTGCAATATTCAGCTAGCACTGCATCGGAAGCAGTGAGTTGATCTTCTCTGTTTGGGTCCCAGTGATTATGGATTCAAACTTGGGGGCAGTAAATTGCGGTGACTTTCTAACTGATGATTTTTATTTCTTTCATTTAAACATGAAGATATCGATATAATTATTTTAAAATCCCATTATTATAGCAGACGGTCCTCTGTCTCCATTTTTCATGTACAGAGAGAATGAAAACGCTAAAGGTTAGCAAATAATAGGCCACTGAAACAGAATAATTAAAGAAAGTGTCCTTTTGGGTACTGCAGTGCAGTTTAAACCTCAGTCATATATCACTCTTCTGTCTGGTACAGTACATTGTTGGCTGAGACAGATTACAGTCATTGTTCTGGACTGAAGGAATGCATCTGAATTAGCTTTTCAAAAAATTGATAGCACTAATTAAGTATAAACTTGTAGATAGCACTTTTGAGTGAAAAACAATTTCTCACATTATCTTGAGCGTAATTTGTTTCTCTTGTCGTAAATTCTTTTGACATTAATGTCCAAAGTCTTGGAAGCGGCCAGGCGCTATCTGTTATAAATTACAAAAATGTGTTTGGGGAGGATATAACTCTCATAAATATAAATTTGATCCAACCAACACCCCCACCTGCCTCACAAAAAGCCTGTCCTCTTGACCTGATAAGTGAGTCAGTGGTTGCTCAGGCTCGCGTTGCTAAGGTGTTTGCATGTTTTTTGCACATGTGGCTGTGTGTGTGTGTCACAAAGGTGGCCGGTGTTTGTGTACATCCCGAATAAAATGGACCTTCACCCTGTGAGGTTGCTCTGCGAGAGAGCGAGTTCCTCTAGCTGCACAACATCATTTAAGCTGTCTAAGAGAGGCCAGTGGGACAGTGACAAGACAAATTTGTCGGTAATATGAAAGCAAAGAATGTGGTGAGCCATGAAGTGCTCACAGAACAGCAGCACATCAGGGACAGCGGCGGGTAATGCAGCCGACCTGTCAGTGATTGATACATCCAGCAGTGGGCTACTGGTAATAGTTCCAGCAGCATTAGGACAGGACATATTTCAGGCCAAAGGGGTGCATATCAGCAGGCCGGTGATTACGGCAACATAAACAGGGGTGCAGTAAAGGTCCCAGTCTGACGGAACAATAAACTAATAGCGATGTCACTGTCCCCCCATGGCACCGGCACTGTGTGAGAAGTAGCAGCACGGTTTAAAGAGCTCGGAGCACTAGGGGCCATTTTTTATTTGGGGGATGATGGCCTGCAACTGATGTCATTATGAACCTTAAATCAACTTTCTGCTTGCTTGAACATGGTCACCTGGGTGCAGGAGGACAAGGACAGGAAAAGGTTGAAGAGCTAGGCCTGTCTTGGTGCCAGAGCTACCTGCGGAGGTAAAATTGAGTTGGGAGGCCGGTGATCAATCAACTGTCCCAACAACATACATTTTTTAAAGTGCTTGTCCGTATTTCCCGCTCGTAATGAGTGGAAGACTTGTGTTGAAAAATGGAAACAGGAAAGATAAACCAATCTGGCGTTTAAAAGATGGACAAACTGGGTACCAAAGAAAGAAGGACTTACAGATCAATGTCATTATGTGTCCCACAGTAATCAGATGGAGAGAAACTCGATGCATTTTTGTCCCAACACAAAATATAATACCCACGGAGACTTTTGTGTAATGATATTTTATTGGCATTTATGTGGAATCATGAGCCATAGCTGTTGCAGAGTTTGAAGAGGTTGGGGTAGGAGAGGGAAGTGGCGAACGGAGAGCAATAAAACTGCAGACTAGATCCAGAAAGAGACAGGTTGGTCCCACTCCGTTACCTCTCTCATCAGACCGGTCTATGTGCTGTGGTTTCATCTGAGTAAACAGTGGTGTTGGGGTCACCAGGACTGCTGGGTAATTGAGCCAGTGTGGGCTGCCCTGTCAAGCACATCGGCTAAAAATACATCGCCCACTGTCACCGGGCACCAAGTGGGGGGAAAATGATTGTTCCCTCTGTCAGAGCGCAGGACACTCACATCACCAGTGACCTTCCTCTTCTAAACCAGCTATCACAGGGAAAAAAAAGAAGGAAAAACAAACTTTTGCTCCAAAGTCCAAAACAACAATGCAGCCTTTGATAATGAAACTGGAAATCAACAAGCGCCGGATTAGCATGCTATAACATGGAGCGCGAAATAAAGCATGTTTAGCCTGTCATGAATGCGCACTTCGATTAGGGCACATCAAGGCAATGAGGAGAATAAGGGAGAATACAGGCAGACAGAATAGAGCGAGTGTGCTGAAATATCCGAATGAGGGAAGACGCTCCTTGGAACGTGGAAAGGTTATTGATTTGTCCTGCAATCATTTCCTGCTCTTTGATATGCAAACGATCTAGTGTGAATTTACAGCAATCCTATCAGACTCATTTCACAGTTCTTAGCCCCTGCGTCTCTCTGGAGTCCTCCGCCTCATTAGGCCAATGTTCTCCATTACCAGCATAATTAAAATCTTTAGTAGCTTATCAAATTAAAAATATTTTTGCTGATCGTATTGAGATCTTCACCTCACAGTTATTTTCCACAACAGGAATAAATTAAGACTAAGCATTTTGCACACAATGTATTACAATCTGGTGCTTGAAAGGAGCACTTCTGGTATCTATAGAGCTGGTGATGAGAAACAGGGAGGAGTGGGGGGGGGATCCGGAGAATATAAACCCGAGTAGATAAGCATGTGCAAATCATCTTTCATTTGCCAGTGCTCATTTTGAGAATGGATTTAATTAATTGTAATGTTAAACGAGTGGTCTTGCCCATTTGCTCTGTGGTTAAACTCACCACATATCCAAGGGGCTTCTTCCGCCATGCTTAAAACATGTGGCTTATTTAAGCACAGACTTGAATCCCCATTACAAATGCACATATATTTTGATATTAGATTTTTCAGCGCTATTAAAATCGGGCTTGCCCGCACGCACCGTGTTTTGACTGAAAACACTCGTAGCCACAGATTTTCGCCCATGAGGTTTAATCTTATTTTACATATCAGCTTTGTCCTCATTTGTGTCAAGTGAAAGCAGACTTCTCAGACACACCATAGATGGACACATACGTATTGTGTGCCAACAAAGACTCTCTGCTGTGAGACACGGAAAGTAGGGTTCACAAGCACTGCATTATCCTTCTTCATCCCGAGTCTGGCCCTGAGTGTCGGGATCGCTGTCACTCATTTGCTGAAAAAACACACACGCTCTGCAGATGTGTTTTCAGCACGCAGAAAAATGTCTTCTGTCTTCAAGGGATTTTTTTCCCCTTTTTTTTCAAAGGGCTGTGTGAGCTGCAGTGTGCTTGACTTGTTAAATGAGGTTTAAGTCTTCTGTGTCAATTGGAGGCGGTGCAGAGCTTTAAGTATTTTGCACATTAATGTGCTTTTGAGAATATTACCCCAGGGTCCTGTTTCTCAAGGAAACAGGGGTGGGATGTTTTCTAGCGTCGCTATTGTAAACTTTTTGTTGTGTGTGTTCTGCACATCTCTGTTGTTGGGAGAAAATGATGGTGATTATTCAGATTTCATGCCTTGTCTGGATGTTAATTATTTACTCTGGGCATGAAATTTGCGTGAATGCCAGGGATTTGTGTATACAAACACGCTTCAGATCACAGAAAATGGGAGGGAGAGAAGAGAGGAGCGAGGGAGCTCTCAGTGCATTACCCTGTAGTGGAATATTTTCTAATTAATACTCGGCTTTGTTTACAGACGCTTTGATTTAATTAAGTGATGAAGAAGAGAGTTGGATTAGCTGTTAATTGATTTAATTATCCAATTTGTTTGTCTCAGGCATGATTCCGACAGAGCTGCAACAACTGTGGAAAGAGGTGACAAACGCTCACGTAAAGGAGGAGCACAACAACAGCAGCAGTAACAACGGCCACCGGGGCCTCGACCTGTCCTCCCCGGCACCGCCAAAGAACCCACTCCTCAACCAGCATGCCTCCACCAACGGCCAGTACATGAGTCACAAGAGAGAAGGGTAAGTCTCATCTGCAGGGTGTTGTCGGGTCGTTGTTGTTGTTTTCTTTTATTTGCATGTGACTTGCAGTGCTTGTGTGATCTCACGATACTGCTACAGGGAAGAGGTTTTTATAAAACTGTGACCTCGGGAAACATCATCTCGCTTTAAAGAAAAACTCGTTTTGCTTTATATGCCACTTTAAATTACCCTTTTTTTCCACATGGATTGAGTTGATGGAGAAATCCCTCTAGACTTGAACAGATTACTGTTTTAATTTATAGTTTGTAAGTATTCCTGAAGACCAGCACAGTTACCTTTCTGTGCCACTGAGTACACCTGGGGATTACATAGAAACATCAGGGAGAAATGTGCGTATAGTTGAAATTAGATCTCGGTAAAATTATCAGGGGGGGATCACCGTGTTTTTTTATTGTTTTTACTAAGTTGTATAGGGAGAATAGCTGAATTATGATTTTCCGCTGCACTTCCTTGAGAACATTTTGATCACCAGGAAGTAAAAACATTCCTTTGTGAATGGGGAACTTAAAGAATCATAAATGTCTGTTTGTTTTGTTTATTTACTGTGTTACAGAATAAATAAACAAAACAAAAACAACAAGCTGTTATATGTTAGGAGAAGCAAACACTGGGTGATATTTTCCAAACCACCATAAATCATCCCTGAAAGGCATGTGCTCTCTGAGCTGTGTGTATGTGTCTTTAAGGAAGGAATTAATTTGGCATCTTACACATTTGCTTGTTTTCTTGCACCAAAGCCTGATCTTTGAACTGCTAGTGAGGAGCCTCCAGGCACCATGAGCTCACTGCCTAACATCTGACTTGTGTTTCAGTGATCAAAACCTACGCGTCATTACGAAAGCAATGCAGATGAAAACATGTTTAGCACAGTAAACTAAGCAGGTCTTCAGAGGTGAAGAGGGGCTGCTTATGGGGAGGGATGTGGAGGATGGGTTACAGAGAGGATCTGAGTGACACCAAGGGAGTATATCATGATGTGCTGATAGAGAACAGTTATGTCTTTTCAAGTAGAGCTTTTGGTTCTATATAGATTAATGGCATACTACCTGCACAGACTCATCCTCTTTAGTGTCTTTCAAAGTTATCTCCTGCCGCGGTGCAGGGGAAAAAAAGCGGGCATAAATTGTTCCTGCAGTTGACAGTATTCACAGGCTTCCAGTGCTCCATCCAGCGTCTGGCTGAGTGTCTGGTTTCTGTGTAGTTAAAAACAAATCACAGGGGAGGCTATCGACTCGTTGCTCACTCCACCGCGTATTGTCGCAAGTGGAGCAAACAAGGTGAGCGTCGATGGCAGAAAAAGGCAAGAACCAGCTTCAGCTGAGGGCTCCATGAAACATCGGGGAAGACATAACGCAAGAGCTGGCAGCTCCTCTGCCTCGCGCTGACTGTCAGAGATTAAAGAAGTTGTCAGCAGCAGTTTAACACAAGCTTAAGTGAAGAAGGCAGCCTCGGTCTGAATATTCTCACCGTATCTTAGATCTGTCAGAAAACCAGGCAGGTGATTTTCATCCACCCCATCTGTTGGAGAAAGTGGATTACCTACCCAGAGTTTTAACTGCACAATTACTAAAAAAGATGACTGATAGCAAGCGAACACAAAACATTCCTTATTAAATGCTGAATGATGCTAATTTAGATTCACACAACCAATAATCCTTTCTTGTGTTAATTTTAAATCGCACAACTATCAAGAGCGTTATGCCTCTCTTTTGATGATGCAGCCTCAATTCTAAACTCCATGGGAAGAAAAATGAAATATTATTAAGTATGATTATTCTAAGCAAGGCTCTGAGAAAACGTCTGTGTTATAATCCAGGGATTTGAATAATCAGGTTGAAGATAATGGGCTGGGCCGGCCCGGGCGTAAATAGAGAGCATCCACTCATCCTCCCAGTGCTGAACTTAATGAACTTTTAATTGATGCGGTTTTGCAAGTCCTTTTGTCATGCAACAGAAACAAGCCTCTCTGCTGATGGGCCTGTTTTCCCGACTGGCTTCAGATTGGTTTACAGCAGGCCCTAAGTACCATGTAGTTAGTTTCATGTGTCATATAAAATCTGCCTAGGCACAACGACGCCTGCAACTAAAACCTTAAGTGCATCCACAGGAATCACTCACCGGCTTTGCACTTCCGTCTTAAGGAAGGAGGAGAAATTCAATCACTGCTGGCTTGACACACCGAAGATGAGGCACGTGTTCCTGCTTTTAGTTGTTTGAAAGAACACTCTGGCAAGGCAGGCTGGGATTTTTGTTTGTCTGAATAACATCCCTGATATGACCAGATCCTGAGTCACTCAATCTGTCAGCCCGTGTTGTTTCCCAGCCCACGAACTGTTATGCACAGATAGAGATATACCCCTGTGAGTCAGGTCATCTTTATTCAATGATTTGCTTATTCAAATCAAATGTGCATGATCTGTATCTGACACAAATTCCCAACACATTGCTGCATCAGCTTTATAAAGTGGGAGGGGGTTGGGAGCATCCTCACAAAGTACTTGGCCCACTTTACTTCCCAACAACCATCAGTAACCACAGCTCTGGGACTGTAACACAGCAATCTGTTAAGGAGATAAATAATCAGATTTGGCACAGCACTCCCATCTCTCTCTTGCCTTTCATTTGTCTTACACCAGAAGAAACTGATAATTAAATCATTTAGGTTAAAGCATGCAGTGGCACCGAGAAGACAGAAGGAAAGGATCCTGGAAAGTGAAAAGAGGGGAGGAGGGTAGCGGGTGTGAATTGGGGATGGACACAAGGCGATAGGCTAAAGTCGGCGCTAGTGCCGAGGATGGATGTAGTGATTGGCTTCAGACGCTGCCATCTAGCATGGTGGATATCAATCTTCCCACGTTTGCTGAGGTATTGAGTCCACCAGGACAGAATCTCAACCGTGGATCTCCACTTGTTTATGGCCCAAAGCATCTCATCAAAATAAGTGAGCTGGAAAACAACTGGCTAGCAGCTGTCAAAACCACCTTTGTGTGCACTTGTGCCTGTCTGTCTACACATAAACAGAGTGCAACACCTGGAAGGTTAACGCACTGTCTGGCCGGGTCTGTAGGCACTTTAATGTTCCTTCTCCTCTAAAGAAGCTGATGACATGGTTTTCCTCATCGCTCTTAAGAGATCATTAGAGTGTTCTTCCCCCCCCGGCTGGCTGACAATAATAACATCCTGACAAACCTGTCGTGGGTGCGAGTCAAATTTAACGCAACATGGGAAGCTGCATTTTCCCCCCCCCTCCTCTGAACATGTTCTCAAATGGGAGAAAACCCCATGAATACTGCACTCTTCTCCTATTACACTAATGTAGCTCATTTGGTGTAAATTCTGTCATTTACTAGTGTTTAGCCATCCACCGTTTAAAAGGGCTCTTCTGCCGCCAGCCCCTCATAGCGCTTTGTGCTCACTGATTCCCAGTGCACTCCTATTTCAATATCTTGTTAATACAGAATTAACCAACAAGCCTCCTGCAAAGAATTAAAAAAGGATCCCTTTAAATTAAAAGCCAGTGTTACCTTCACCAGTCCGCACATTTCCTTGTTAAAAACTCATTATAATAGGTCTTCCGTCATCTATTTATTAGCTGTATCAAAACATAGGTCTTAATGTGAATGCATAATTCATAATTGAATAAAAAAATTCAGACTTTTGAAAGAGGGAGGAGGAAAAAAAGCTGCTAACCACATTCATGAATGCTTGACTGCTCCCTAATTGCAATGCAATTATCACATGTTATGAACAATGTGAACTCTTAAGCAAGTAATTATAACACAAGGAAACCTGCGACGACCTTTAAAATTTCCTACTCGAGGTACAGTTTTACTAACATTGATACAAATGAGATTTTAATCCGAACATCAGATTTTTTTTAATCCTGCAAAATTGGCACGCCGCGCTTTGATTTCTTTTCACTCGTTCGTTTTATGTACATTTTGAAATCAGCGCTGATCGATCGTTGCCAAGAAATGCAAAACATTATTAATGTCAGTGCATTTATTTTTCCATTCCTGTCCCTAAAAGAACCCTGTAAAGTTGAAGAGTTAGACATTATTATCTCTGATGGAAATTGTGTACGTGAATGGAGTTACTCCCGTGTGACAGCACAACAGTCTAGTGCAGTGACTCTCCTGATCCATCTTGTTGTCTTAGAGAGCGAGGCTCACACTAGAGGAGGAGAAGCAGCAGCATTGTGCTCATGAGCCGCCAGAAGCACAGGTGGTAGCGATATAGGCCAGTCCCCCAGGCTCTTGTAGCTGAAAGTTGTGTGTCTTGTATAGTGCCTGTGTCCATATGGCTGCCTGTCTTGCTCTCTTAGCAGACACTGCCTCCATACAGACCGCTTTCTCTTAGCGCTGACTGTGGTTAGCTGTGCTTCCGTGCCTCTCACCATATGGAAGATGTTTCAGAGTTTGTTTTTCAGGGATGTTCCTGCTATTTAGACTGATTGTACCATGCCATACGCTCCCCATAGATGCGTGCTTGTCAGCCCCTGGTGACACAGATTGGTCAGTAGATAAATTGATACCAGGCAGGGTTGTTTACAATACGTGCATGGTGTGAAAGTAGGGGTTTTAATATCATGGTACAGGCTCCTCCAGGTGGGCTCTATGACATGATGCAGCAGGCGGCACAGGAAAAACAGCAACTCAGGGAGCCCCCTAGCAGTCTAGATCAAAGTGAACCACAGCATGGCTCTGTGAAACTGAATAAATACACACTGATTTGATTGTGATTTCACAACAAGAGTCCCTTCCTTTAAGAGCAGAGCAAGCCAGATCACACAGGTACAGTGATTCCACAAAGCCCAAGGGTCACAGATTAAGTAGAAGTCAACGTTTTCATGCGGAAACAAGATACAGTACAAACAAGAAAGCAGTAACCGGACTTCGTCTGAAATGGAGAAAACGGGTTCTTTGGCCTGTCGTTAAGTTACGTGACTGCAGGACTGTCTTTACTAAAAACGTTTTCTCTGAATCTCTTTCCCAGATCCACGCTAGAAGAGCCTTCCCCCCACAGTCACCCTCTGTACGGCCATGGCGTTTGCAAGTGGCCCGGTTGCGAGGCAGTGTTTGATGATTTCCAGTCATTCCTCAAGTAAGTAAAAGTCATAGTCGGAGGTGCTTTTCTATCACAGTTTGTTTGTCCTCTTGTTGGGTCGATTACACTTTTCTTTTCCTGACCCCCAGCGACTCAAAAGCACTGCAGGTGCAGCTGGTTGTTATTCTCGAGTCTGGGTTGGGCCTCTCTTGACAAGGGTACCGTGGGGTCTCCTTCTGGGAACGGCATGGGCCTCTAATTCCTGTGATAAGCGCAGTTCCCATGGTGACAGGGGCCATTTTTCCCAAACAAACAACGGGAGGATGTTTATCTGTGGCAGCTCACACTTTGGGCGCTCTGCATGTTTGCCCTTGTCACCGGACAGGAGAATTGGTGTATATGTCTTAGACTGCCTTGCTCAGCTTTTTCTGTCCTTCTCCTAGGAGTCTGTTTGTTTTCTCTCCTGCCTCCTGTTTTACTTCTGTGGCTTTTTGGTTTACATTGTTGTTTAGTTCAACAAAGCCCAAGTCTCACCTCCGTGTTAAATTTAACCATGTGTAGAGTAATTAAAGAGCCCCAGCTAAGTGTTTAGCATTTTTCTAATGTGCGCTCTATGACAGGTTTGACTCTGTCCAGCCTGACACGGGAATTGTTTTGCTCCCCGATGCCCGATTTGAGTCAGACCCCTGGTTTACTAATCAACGCTGTGTGCAGTGCGCTCTAGGTAATCCAACACATAACAGTGCCATGGTTACAGAGGGGATGAAAACATCTGCGTTGTGGCAGCAGATCAATGGCTCACTGTCACCCCGGATTAGTCGCACTTTAAACAAGATATGACACAATTCCATTATCCTAAAACAAGCACTCAGCGAACACACACTTTCCCGAGAGATGCAGGAGAGAAAGGTGCTGCGTAGGACCGCCTCGCAGGTCTGCTGAAAGTTTTGACTCTCTTTGTCAACATTTAGAATCCTCTTTTGATTGTTTACGTGAATCCGCTTTGAGCTAGCGTGCGTTTGAAAGGCTCATCGCGCCACATTGTATGTTACAGTTTCTGTGTGTCTAAAAAGAGGCAGTTATGTAGTTTTAGTTCAATTTAGAAAAACATCCTGGGACAGGCAATTATTAAACCAAGTATTACACACACACTTTCACACACTTTCACACATGCACTTGCATATTTCAGCTTTGGGAGTGCCCGCTTAAATCCATCACTATTTATTGTATTCTGACATTGCCTCACCCTTTGTTTATAGAACAGAGGAGAATTAAATTCAGTGCGCCCGGTAGAGCTCTGCCTTAAAAAGTCTCTAAGTGCACTCAGCTATGTTTTTACAAGTGTTTTTATCATGGCAACATCTTGTTTACTTTAGTTGCCTGCTCAAACTGCTTGGAACACGTTAAAAAAACATTTGGGGAGAGTCTCCACAAAGCTGCCTTTGTTTAACAGCAGGCAAGAGTGTGAGCAGCTCACCAAGGTGTTAACTCTCAAACCCTTAAGCACTTCCACATGAAACCCAGCAACTGATACTGCAGGCCTCCGAGAGGAATCAAAAATAAAAACAAAGAATACTTCGGGCATTAGAGAAGAAGGAGTCATCTCTGTAGGTTGAAAATATATGTGAGGAGAGATGTGTGTCTGTCTGCGAGTGTGCAGTCAGCAGAACACAGTGTACTGTGCACCAGAGAGAAAGAAAGGTGAGGAGGACTCTAACGTCCACCAGATTTCAGCTCCACATGCCAACAGTAACAACTAACACGGGACTGAAATGTTGTTTTAAACTCTGTGTATTTATTTTATCTTTTAAAGAAAACATTACATACCTACACGCACTATCTCGATAAATACAAAACACCCAAATCCCTGTTCCTGTTTTCGAGATCAGCACGCAGAAGGGTGGGGTTGGGGTTTAAGCAGAGCCTGATGTTTTTACAAGGGTCAGGACCCTTCTTTTCAGTGTCCAGTCAGAGGTCAGAGCCAGCGAAACACTCCAGTGCCCTCTAGTGCTGCACTGTCTGTCTGCTCAGACCTCAAAATCTCCTGCACGTCGCCACGATGTAGTGACTGCTTTATAAGTTATGTGGCCTTGAAGCTCTGCAAACATCCATCCATCCATTCGCTTCCGCTTCTCCTTTTCAGGGTCGCGGGGGCTCTGCAAACATATGAAACATATAATATAGAGTAAAATACCTTCTCTAAATAAAAAGTAGTAAAGCTATTATTTTTTTAAAAATCAAAAAATCTAAGCTTTTTAAATGTAATTGTTACTGTACAGATGTGTGCTTGTAAATTAAATTCCACCCAGCGGTGGAGAAGATAAACCTTCCTCAGCTGCGGCTCCAGTCTATATAATTAGAAACTGTAACCGAAAAATAAATAAATAAAAAATAAAATCAGGCAAACTAACTGATATATAAAACCGACTGTGGGAATATCCATTTAACTTGTTTTATTGTGGCAATTTACATTAGTCTCTGTCATCCTGCCAGAGAGCTTTTTAAAAGCGGCTTCATTTGAAGTCCAGAAAGTGACACATGCCAACGTTCATAGTCTCTCTCGATGTCAATTCCCCCGTATCCCCTGCTCCCGTGTCCAGACACTCCTCTCAAGGCTGCATTAGGGCCATTTGAATATTTCATTTCCTATTAATTATGCACTGTGACTCTCCATGTCATTAGAAGAAATAAAGTGGAATGTAACAAAGGATGAAAAGAAGCAGGGCACATGTCTCCTATGAACACAGAAATTCCAAAGCTGCTCACGTAGGCCAGTCTTCATTGAAAATTCAGCCTGTGCCAGTTAAATTGGAGTTGAAACGTCTTTACCTATTATTTTCTCCTTTGAAATTTAGTAAGATGTCCTGAAATGTTTACCAGTTTCATTTTCTGACGTACTTAATTAAATTGGCATTTATTTGACTCAAACAAATGGAAAGCCCAGAGAGGCCTGAATTGTGAAAAAGGGTGTTATTGCCCACCCTTTTTTAAAAATATGGCTTTTTAATTTCTTTTTCTTTTTTTCTTTTTTTTGCCACAATAATTAACTTCAAGTGCTAAATGTATATATCGGAGTCATTCTTCAAAAATAACTCATCATAACACAATAGGAAGATGTGAGTGTGGTGGAAGGAGCCTGGGTTGCCTGGGAAGATATAAATCATTCACCTCAAGGTTGAAAACACCACGGCAGAACAGAAGCAGGGCCCTATCAATTTTACCTTCCTTTTACATGTCTGTTTTGTGAGTGTAAATGTGCTGTTTTATGCACAAATGTGTTGTCTATACACGAAGCAGGGGCATCACTGCAATTTACCGGGCTGTCGTACCGTGCTGTGCCGTCACAGGTTGATTCTGGCTATTTTTGATTTGCAGTAAATGACAGAAAAAGTGCATATGAAAAGGCAGGCGCACCTTTCTCCCATCTGCCGGCGCCACTTTGTGCACACGCAGACACGCCTGGTGACAGTGACCTACATGGTCACTGAAAATGTGATATAATTTATGATATATATAATATATTGGATCCATTAGCGAGCATAATGAAGTAGTGAAATGAAAGGGTATTTGTGAAATCAGTTCAAACATCCTGCTTGGATTATGATTAAATGATTAATGAAATGCCCCTGCATAAGCATTTTCAAACAGTAATTCATGCGGCAGCTGATAAAATTCCTCCAATCATATTTCCTTCACTCATGAACCTTATCTCCACCATTTTATATAAATCACGGAAAAAACCCTGTCTGCTACCCGGCGAGCTACTTATTTAGATTAGTTATAAACGTACAGGAAAAGAGAACATCTTCCCCTGTATAAAATAATCACGCATAATTATATCCATAATTCAACTTTGTGACAGATCCCATCTCCTTGTCCTGTCCTCTGCATTTGGTCTGGCTCTGTTTTTTTCTTCTTCTTTCTTTTTTTGAATTCTCTTAATTTTAATGGTATAATTAACAGTCAAAACACCAAAAAGGACAAAATCATCCAGGCAAGGGAAAGCTGCAGTGAGAAGAAATGGCATTAGGGCACTGGTGCATAATTTAGCAAAGGAATCCAACCTGAAATTCTTCAATCATCCCTCTTATCTGTAAGCTGTAGTTAGAGGAGACATGACCGTCATGAAATATTGAGAGTCATTCTTCTATGTTAAAAGAACTATTTCTTTTTGTTCTGCAGGTGGAATCATTACAGTACGCAGTTAGTTTTATGAGTAATTTTTTTTAATGTTATCACATGGTCTATATACATTGTGCTTTGCCCAGTGATCAGATTGCAGTATTAAACCACGCACTGCAGGACTGTGAATCTGACTTTACCTTCTTTCTGGTGTCTGTGTTTTCATTTTTTGTTCTTTCTGTTTTGCAGACATCTTAACAATGAGCACGCCCTGGATGACAGGAGCACAGCCCAGTGTCGGGTGCAAATGCAGGTCGTACAACAGCTGGAGCTGCAGGTATTGTCCCACTGAATGTTTTGAACCAAATATTTATGTGTCTTCTTCTGCTGACACTTCCTCAGTGTCTGTCCAAACGCCTCCCTGTCTGACTGATATCAGCCATGGGGTCACTCATAGAGGGATGGGGGTGGTGGTGGTAGTGGTGCAGCAGATTAAATAATTTTGTACATTTGCTACTAACCAGTCATTAAAAATGTGTTATGTATGCATGACAGCCAGGAAAAGATATATGGAGGGCCCCGGGCTAAGTAGAGAAGATAATTACATTTTGAATTTTACTGGGTTTTAAAGTTATTTATGACTTTTAACTGTTTGGCACCAACAATAAAACATAGCATAATGTGGATAGGCGCTCAGTGTTGAGTGGAACAGAAAGGTTATTGAAGCTCAGTGCAGAAAACTGTTGATACAGTAATCAGTATCTTTAATACCGCGTCGCTCATGAACGGGCTTTAATGTTCTTTAAAAAATATGCATGCGCATTAAGACTGTGCTCAGGGAAAAAGACGCAGTTTACAGTCATTGTATTGAGGGGGCTTGGAGTGTCCAATGAGCCGTGTGTGTGTGTGTGTGTGTGTGTGTGTGTGTGTGTGTGTGTGTGTGTGTGTGTGTGTGTGTAACAGTGTTTGACTAAATGGTGACCACTGAACTAATGTATAATAAAGATATTTATTAGTGTTTCAGGAAAAAAATAACTATGTTTTGTACAAGTTTTTCTGCTGTAGCAAATACAAAGATATTCATGCTGTTTGCAGCTTTGGGTCACGTATTAGTCAAATATAATACCACCAAAATGACTAACGACAAACAGTTGTGGTTTATTTTAAATTGCAAAAGGCTAACTTCAACAACCAACAGTGCGATGTTAGTTGCACCATGCCAATGTCCTGTTATTTCCGCTCAGCTGGTGTATTATCCAGAGATGGAGTGAAGGTTTATCAGACACAGACTTCCTCTGCATGCAGCCTGTCACCATAATTTAGGCTGGCAGCTAAGACAGTGCAGAGTTTCAGACAGGTAGAAAGGCCCTGAGCTTGTTATTGGCGATGATTCGCAGTGGATTTTAACCTTGACTTGGAGAGTGTAGTTAGACTGTATGATGTGCAGGCTTGTTGACAGCTTCCAAAAACAAAAAACAAAAAAATAAATAATTAAATAATGGTCTGAAGAAGAATAAGGGTGTTCACGCTCTAAAAGATGCCTTCACTATACAGGGATGTATATAATTAAAACATGGGCAAATATAGATTTTTATTGTGTATGTTCATTAAAACTTCACCGCTCTCCTTTCTTCTCATTACAGCTAGCAAAAGACAAAGAGCGTCTGCAGGCTATGATGACGCACCTTCATGTCAAGTCCACGGAGCCCAAAGCCACCCCACAGCCGGTGAGCAGCAACCCCGTCATACATATCTCTCTTGTCCCCCGCTATCCTTTTGTTTGTCTTAATTGGCACACATGTATTCATTAATCCTTTCCTCCATCTTATTTATCTGCTAAATAAAAACAGCTGTTCTCTTGAGGCAGGCAGTAAATATAGTTTGGAGCACATCTGCTGACATCCAGGATTCAATTTGGTGTCTGTGATGAACTGGATGCACACTCTGTAATGGCCCCTTTTCTCAGCTTCAAAGAACAAGTGGCTGCTTGGGTACAGAGAGAAGATGAGAAAGCAGAGAAAAATAGAAAAAAATAATACATATTATATTTAATCAACTGAATGTGATGTGGCATGTATTCTTAGTGCTTTAACAGCAAAATTAGTGTTTTTTTGACAGAGGATATAAATGTTATGAGAATCATAGAGTCACGCCAATGTGTGTTTGAAGAAAAAACAAGAATAAGATAGCATGAACAAATATAAAGATAATGATAATTTATTGATTTTCAATAAACTGGAAGCTAGCTGATGTCACCTCAAAGTAAATGTGTTAGTAGCAACTTTTATTTTAACCTCCTAACTAATTCTTCCCTGACTGTATTCACATAAATTAGCCTTAAAATAATGATACTAATTACTAATCTCTAATCTGTCCATGAGATCAAAAAGAATCAAATCACTAGCATCTCTTATTTATCAGGAAGCTTTAGATTCAACTTTAATTTTATTTTAAAAGACCTTGAAAGTTACTTCCACATTTGACCCTGTTTAATTTTATTTGACTTAAAGCTAATTTTAAAATATTTATATTTCTATGAAAAAGATACAACAGAAATGATTTCATTCCATTTATTAAAAAATTTGTAAGGGGGAAAAATGAAAATGTGAGTAAATGCAATTGCAGATCATTATTTTTATCTCCTTGGCACATTCCCAACATTTTACCTTCTGTATCACTCTCAATGTGTTTTATGCCGTAAAGCCTTGTGCTTAATCCCTATCCTATAGGGGCAAAGGCTTAACATATGGCATTTAAGTGTCTCTATTTTGTCATGCTTAAGAGGGGGGCTCAGCAACATATTTCAGTCTGTATGACAGTTAATTCAGAGAGCCCAATGAGCAAAGATCATTTTACTGCAGGGCGTGAGTGTGAAATCATGCACACACGAGCACACAGATGCACAATATACATGCAGGAGTGCCGTCCCTCGGCAGCCTCACAGCTTGGATCATTTATTTACAGTCAGCGAGGTAGCTATTGACATCCAGAGGCAGCGTGTGCGCTCTACAAAGCGCAGCCCGTCAACATAAAGCGCGCAGAGATGTTGAATGACAATAAGCTGTCTGTAAAGCTGCGCCTGTGTCACGCGCTCTGATTGTGTAGATTAGAGTGGAAAACGAGGCCTCTGACATGGGGACATTTGTATATGAAAAGTGGTAGGGTCTGCAGATAGCATCTCGAGTTTGCTACCTCTCCTCTCTCCCCGGGGCCCAGCAGAATGGCTGTGTCAGAGCTCAGCGTTAACACTCTCGAGGGGGCGAGCTGGGTTTTTATTCAAATAAATAGACTCCCAGCTCCAATGCCACTTCGCCCGCTGTGAGCTGCTGTGAAAAGCTTGGATAAATATACGTGACTTTAGCTGGGCAAGTGACGGACTTACACAGGTCAGGGCCAAAGGTTCCGCCGAGGTTTTAAGTGTAGATTGCAGCATCAGATGCATCCACAGAGAAGACGCAGAATGAAAGCATTCTTAGAGCTGAGTGGAAGCAGAGCTTCTCTGAAGAAACAACGGTATCTGCTTCCAGTAATTGCTAGTTTTGCTTTTCTGCTGCTCTGGACTGTTGAATATAAAAATGGCATGTGTAAGTAGCCTACTGTCACAGCAAAGTAGCTCAGATGAACTCGCTGGTTTACATTTAGTTATAATTAAAGACAAACAAACTGATGCTGTGCATTCGCAGCGACAAATGAATGGGATTCATTTTATTCTTGTGAGGTGGACGAGGGTGGGGGTAAGATCAAAACAAAATGTGCCACATTAGCAATGCGTGTGTCTGCCTGTGTGTGTGTTTGTATTTGCCTCTGCATGTGTGGGTGGGTGTCTGCACACGGTGTCACTAAGCATTCTTGTCAGAAATCTGACCTTTTACGCCATACATAATTAAGGAGGGACTTTTTGTTTATTTTCTTTAGCAGCTTGCCGAGTCAAAGCCAGTATAATTAGATCACCAATTACCATTTAATTAATTTCAGTCTGAAGTCTCATTTTGTCTAGGCACTGGAGTGAGCCCAAATGGTGAGGCAAACAAAGGCAAGGCTATTACCAGCCTGTCTGGCCTATTGTTGAAGCCTCTCTGTGTTTATGGCCAGGGAATATGGATGAAACATGAAACAAAGCCTGCTAATCCACAGGAAGAGAAGTCAACACCGCAGCCCCGTTCTATTGATAGCATTGTGTCAGAAACACGCAAACCCAAGTGTAATTTATTTTGTTCATGATTTAGAATAACACGTCTTCAGCTTCTGTTGGTGAGGATGTAGTCCACATTCATGCATCCATCCAGAAATCCAAATTATTTGGGCAGACTCTGCCAAAAAGGCAGAGTTCAGCCTTGCAAACATAAATACACATTGTGAGGATGTGGGCACAAGTCTGTTAAAATAGGAGATTTGCACTACACAAATGTCACTGGTTTTGTTTGGAGCAGTTTGCAACTTAATAATGAGAGGGGTGTGTGTGTGTGTGTAAAACAAGTTGTAATTTAAAATGAAATCAAAGGAACAGTGCCGAGTTCTGGGGATAGAGAGTTAAAAATGTGATTGGTAATTGGGCAGCTGAACAGAATTTACGCGTTTGCATAGAGTCAGATGTTAGAAACCATCATCACCTTGTCAACATTACGAGCAGAAATCACACATTTGATCCCTCGTAATCAACATGTGATGTCACAGATGAGATATTTCCAGCCCCACTGTCCTTTCTCCAGCTCTTTAGTTCTCTTTCTCCATTTTCTCTCTTCATTTTTCTTCTTCTCACAGTCTGAAGTCATGTTTAATTTGGAAAGTGGCCTCCTTCGGCAAATTAGCAATTAGAACAATTTTGCAGGAATATGTATATGTGTCATTAGTTTTCCTGCCAATTAATAGCTGGAGCAGGGGGTCAGGCTAGAATTTTCCACTTGACTGCTGTATGGAGGTTTGGCAGTTGGTTCGGAGCTGCCACAGCTGCTGGAAGCCATGCTATACCTTTGGAGCACTCGCTGTAATTAGTTTACCTTGTAGCCATTATTACTTAAATACCTCCTTCGCCCTAACCCACACATCCCATCCACAGACACAGACCTCAGTGATGAAACCAAGTATTCTCTACAGAAGGCTATGTGTGAAATACCATGTGTCCGTCTTTACCATTGGCCATCATGGCCCTCATAATGGAGGTCAGTCAGATACAGTAGTTAATCATCAGATCACCTCCATAAGCAGCTCCTAATTAGAGTCTTCACAATACAATTTCAGCTTATAATTAGCCCAGATTGGCTTCTTCCTCTGGCTGCCTTATTAGCGGGGCTGCTCAGCAGTAGGTGAGAATCACACTGTCATTTTTCAGAGCTGTACAGGCTGCCCTTCTTCCCTCCACAACTCAAAACTCATGGGTTACCATGCTGGAGACCCTCAGCGGGTAGATGAAGTGGAGGGGGGTGTTTGTCCAAATGGGACAAAAGCTCCAACAAAGGCGATGAAACAGAGAGCTGGGAGAAGGCCTGACATGGCAGCAAGAGAGGGAGGGAGGAGAGGTTTGAAGAGTGGGGGCGGTGCAGGAGCGGGGCTCCAGGGTTGTTTTCCAAACATTTAGCAACCGTTCATGGATCATCTCAGGGCCCAATTACAATTAAAGAGGAGGTATGCATAGTCAATGAGGCGGCTAAGACACGGGGGTAATTAGGAGACTAACTGAGCTCTGTCTGTCTGTCTGTTCTTCTAGCTCAACCTAGTGTCCAACGTCACGTTGTCCAAGTCGGCCCCAGAGGCCTCTCCTCCTCTGAGCCTTCCCCAGACCCCCACCACACCAACAGCACCGCTTACACCCCTCTCCCAGACCCATTCTGTCATCACAGCCACAAACCTCCACAGCATGGGCCCTATGCGACGGCGATATTCAGAAAAGTACAACATGCCCATCTCTCCAGGTACTGCAGAATGCTCACACATAGTACTATATATACATGAAGCTGTCATCTGTTCTGCTAAATAACTGACGTGTTTGTTTTGTTACGTTAGGCTGTAACTTGTGTTATCGACGGCTGATAGGACACGAATGTTGACACTTGTGTTTGCTCTCTGTGTACAGATATCAGTCAGAACAAAGAGTTTTACATGAATACAGACGTAAGACCACCATTCACGTATGCCTCACTAATAAGACAGGTAAGGAACTCTCACTGATTTCTTCTTTGTGATTTAGTGAATAAAAACTTTCAACTCCTCCGTCCGGCTGAAACTTTTGTCTACACACTCAGCAGTTAAGAAAAAAATGTTCATGTTTTGCTACATGTGAACACAATTTAGACAGAAGAATAGATAAATCATCTCGAAACGACTGCAAGAATGCATTCAGGATTCAAAACACAGCCGCACATGACAAAAATGTTTGATTAAGCATTTCAGTGACTGTAATTATTACCAAATTCATTTCACACAACAGTGGGGATGAACCTGTTTTAAGATGGCCAGTCAATTATCGCTCGACTGCAGTAATCTGGGATCTCAGGAATTAATCTGAGCGGTCCATAATTGCTGCCCTGTAATCTGCCTGAGAAATGTTTTCACTTGCCCTTCATTTACACCCGCAAAAGAAAATATATTCAAATCTGCCGTTTCGAATAAAAAGTGCATTACACTTCTAGGAACACTTTACATAGACGGGTTCTCGTTTGGTTTTTTTATGGGGGTTTCTTCAGGAGAACGCACACAAACCTGCATGCCTTTTGTGAATTATTAAATGTATTGTGAAGGGAGCAAAGCTGAAAATGTTTGTTTCTGTCATCCAGGCAATCCTCGAATCTCCAGAAAAGCAGCTAACACTAAACGAAATCTACAACTGGTTCACACGAATGTTTGCATATTTTAGGCGCAACGCAGCAACGTGGAAGGTAATTTTTTTTCTTTCTTTAATTCCTCCTAATGTCTTTAAACCAACACGGGAGAATAAAGAGTCATTGTGTAGATGTTAGGTGGACTTAAATGATAGTCGTGCATAATAAAATGTAAAAACAAAACTTAATCCAAATACATAACAATAGCCTACTTATTCGATTCAAATGAACCACCCTTTAAACAAACATGTGAACCAGACAGAGCAGGCCAGGGGAGGAATATATGCATTTGTGTAAAAAAATTAAAAAAAATTTTTCAAAACAGTCACCCTGTAATGTGTGTGGATATTCTGATGGTGGGTGGCATTAGTTTAACATAGCAGTGCTCTGCCAATGACTCCTGGCTGAGCCCCTCACACTCACTTCAGAAGGGAACACTCTGTTTTCCACCAGGCCGCAAGCACACGTTCACACAGACACACACAAAACAACAGAACAGTAATGACTGGAGACAGAGAACGTGAGATTTGAATGAGAAAGGCAGTGATGAAGCAATGAAAGCCTTTTCTGAGCCACAGAGCAGCTCACACACACACCACCATGCTGCTGCACTCCCGTCCCCCATCACCTTCCACACATACTGACAGCCTTTCCATAGGGGCACATTGGTGTTATAAACACTGGATTCCTCTCCGCACACACATTTAGAACATACACATGCACTCAGCATAGCTCCTGTAAAAAGGTCGACTTTCTGAATAATTTGGACTGAACCCTCGATTTATGTTCGAAAAGCCCTTTTTTTCTTTCTCACTTTGTAATGGGAAATGCCGACGCAGAATGAGCCTAACGTTTTCTCACCAGTAACAAAGTAGTGATTAAAATGTTCGGTTTCTATATTTTGTTGGTGTAATTTGTTCTGATTGATCAGAAGAGGCAGCTTTAAAAAGATAAGGGAAAAAAGGGGATGTCTTAAGAGTATCGCCATGGAAATGAGTAAATATTTATGTGCTGTTTAAGTCATTTGAAACTTCAGACCATTTACTGCCCGTAACCCTCTGCTTTATTTATTGGTTTCATTCAAGTTTCATCCAGAGCCTGTCACAATATTTCTACTATGAAATGAATTTTTTCTTCCCATGCAGCCATGTTTACTGTACTGATAGAAACCCTTTTTTTCTCTCTTTGTTTTTACATCAACTGCAGAATGCAGTCCGGCATAATCTTAGTCTTCACAAGTGTTTTGTGCGGGTAGAAAACGTAAAAGGGGCTGTGTGGACAGTGGACGAAATAGAGTTCCAAAAGAGACGGCCTCAAAAGATCAGTGGGTAGGTTTGGCCCTGTTGAGCCCTGCCTAGCGTCTGTCTCAGCGCTGACTGATGGGAAGAGTCTGCTGCTGCTGCTGCTGCTCCATCTCCATTGTCTGTGTGCCATACCATCCAAAGTCCCTGCTTGCTTTGGCGTGCCTCCCCTTCATGCTTTTAGAAGCCTTTTGGTGATGCCTCATAACCCACAATGGCTTATTTTCATTTTGATCCTCACCCTCTCCCCTCCTCCCTGTGTCTGTGTGTCTGTCCGTCCGCTGTCTTTCCTGTCGATCACTGCATCTGCATCTGGCTGTCGCCTCCCTCCTCCCGCTGGTTTGCTTTCCCAGGGTGCCATTCGCACCAACCTCTCCCTGCATAAGTGCTTTGTGAGAGTAGAGGATGAGTTTGGGTCCTTTTGGACTGTTGATGATGAGGAGTTTAAGCGCGGTCGCCACATACAGCGAGGCCGCCCTCGGAAATACGCCGTTGATGAGAACTTTGACGAGCTGCTCGTACAGTAAGCACTTCCGCCTGCCCTGCAAACTCCAGTGGTCCCCGCCCCACTTGCATGCCTCCATCCCTCCCCCTCCCCCCACCTCCCCTCAGTGTTGCCATCATGCTTTTTGTGTTAAGCTCGTCATCCATCATGCTTCCACAAGATCTGCCTCCATCAATCTGTTCTTCCTTCCCATGACATGCAAAGTGTTAGAGATAGTTGTGTGGTATTGTCAAGTGATTGAACGTCTTAGAACTGTAGCCTTAATATCCACATTACTACAGCAGTAAATTTGTTAAGTTCTTATACAAAGTGCATTGATTTCTTTTTATGAAATAAGATACTGTATCTGAGGAATGCATGCTAGCTGAGACACGAGTCTGTGGTTGTAATTGAATTTTTCTGTTTGCAGAAGTCCAGCCTTAGTGAAGAACATTCAGACCAGCTTGGGCTATGGTCCGACCCTCTCTGCTGCCTTCCAGGTAAAAAAGAAGTGACTTCATCTCAAGCTGCCTCGCTCAGAACTTTGAAAGGCAGGAAGGAATAAGCGTTTCACTGTGTCACATGCACGTAGTCTTTGTCTTTAGGATGATGTACTCGCATAAAAGAGTGATGAGAAACTGAGAAAGTGCTGACAACTGGCTTCCGTTTCACATTTAATGCTTCGGGCTTTGCTTTTCAGGCTTCAATGGCAGAAAACAACATACCTCTATACACTACTGCTTCCATTGGAAGTCCCACCCTCAATTCCCTGGCCAACGCCATCCGTGAGGAGATGAATGGAGCAATGGACCATGGAAACAGCAACGGCAGTGACAGCAGCCCGGGACGCTCGCCCCTGCCAGCTATGTGAGTGGCACACGCGCTTTCTATCTTCACCGCAGTCTGTGTAAGAAAAGTGAAGAGAGAGGAAAATTTTTTTGAGCTGCTTATTCCACTGAGACCAAAACTCTTCAAATAGACAAAAAGTAGTGCCAGTGCCCACCCAAAAGGCTCTAAAGTGACCTAATGCATGGCAATAGATCAAACAGAAGGGATTGCCAGAGGTACAATAAATAAAGTGGAGAGGGGGATATTGGGGTGGCGTGTGGGGTCACGGCCAGTGCTGTGGCAGGCCTCCCTGCCGAAAAGGAAACTCCACCTTTTCAAAGCTTCCATCACCAGAGCGGCCGGGAAGAGAAGACCGGAGCCCCTCTGTTATTTTAACAGCGAGTTTATGAACTCTCCTTTATGCGTCCTGCTGTCTGTCTGAGCCCCGCCATCATCGGCCCTTTCACTTTGTTAAAATATTTACAAAATGCCAGCACGCAGAGTGACACAGCTGCTGGCTCCGACAGTGCAACATGAGCCGCAACACATCTAGAAACGCCTCTGAAAGAAAAACAACACAAAAAGCATAATTAGTCTGGAGGACATCATCCAAGATTCTCATGTAGGAAAGTTGTGGTCGGCCTGGAAACCGCAGCTCCCCGTTCACTTGTTGTATGGGAGTGTCTGCTAAGTTGTTTGAAGCCTAAAATAATACAGCACACGCTGCATCGTTTCCAGATGTGGGGGCAGACCACCGATGTGCAGCAGGGGTAGACTCAGGGATGGCCTCCTGAAATGTCTGAGCTTGGGGGAAATTCTGCCTAAAAACAAAAAAAGGTGCAGTAATAAGCTCCTGGCCAAATGGAGGAAAGTGCCATCCTTAATCACTGTGAACATAGCTCTGAGCATGGCTCTGGAACAGGAAAGGCAGAGACAGGATGGGTGTGCTGGCCTAAAGGCAGCCTGCTCTCCCTCTACCCCTCTGCTTCTATCTTTAGGCTGACAAAGCTCACGACTCCTTCTTCGTAATTATGTCTATAAGCTTTGTGCAAGTACAAAACGAGTTAAAACTGTGTTCTTTTGCTTTTAAAGAACTTTATTCTCTTATTAACAAAACACACCTGGCTCTTTACGTCTCTTTACGTCTCTTTATGTCTCTTTATGTCTGTGGATGGAGCATTTAATGCTGCGGTTAATTCAGTCCCTGGTTTTCTATACTGCTCTGACTTACCCTGTCCGAATGCGAGTCCATCACCGCTGTGTAGTAACATGTGCTGTCCACATGTGCCAGGGAGCTGCTGGTTGACAGGACACAGCTTTTTTACCACAGTGAAGAAACCAGAGCACTTCTCTTAAACAGCCAGATGAGAGTCAGGCATCCAGAGAAGGCTAATTATAAGCAAAGTGTGGAATCAGCATGCAGTTCAATGGCATAATAATAACAATTTCATGTCTGCCCCGCAGCCACAGAGTCAGACCTGAGGCAACAGCACTTGTGGAGTTACTTTGATGTGAAAATGATAGAAAAGCTGACTTTACTTTTCCCCCCTTTTTTATAATTTACACCAAAATATGTCAGCTCATTAGCATACGAGTGCTTCCATCACAATAGCTGCAAATCACACAAGACGTCCTGGTGTGAATAAATCAAATGTGGGCCGTGGTGATGAAGAATGTGCCAGTTGTCCCTTGTTGTTGTAGTAAATGAGCCCGGCGCCTCATCCTGACATCGCTCTACCTCCGCTACAGCAGCCTGGCACCGCAGGTTAGAGCGGCAAGTCCCCTGCAGCTGCTCATAATGTTTTTTTTCCCTCTCTCTCTGCCACAGCCAGGCCTCCTCTCCCCCTGTGCTTTCTTCCTGCTCTGTTTCTGTAATGAGAAATTTGGCAGATCTCATCTCTTTAGTGGCTCTTTTGCCCAGGCTGTGAGCTGGAGGGGCGGGCGCTCATGTTTTTGCCTTGTTTACAAGTGACAGCGTTATTATTCTCATAAGGGCTCTGTTTCTTATCACGGTGTTGTGCCGAGTGCGCCGGTGCCGCTCTCCCCGCACGCCTTTCCTGCCAGCGCTTTTCTTCCCTTATTGACACTTGCTTGAAAATATGCATTAATTCTGGAGTTTAAAGCATGTATGGTGGTGTCTGGTCGCTGTGTTTGCTTGAAGTTGATTAATGATAGAAGCCGGCTCGGGGTCGTCCTCTGGAGACCCGCCTCGCAGGTTGTGCATGTTAACGAGCAGGAAGAGGAACACACAGCGCGCCGCTGATCCTCCGCCACCAGGAGGCTGACAACGGCAGCCTCACTCGCTCCGCAGAGTCCATTCTCTCCTCTGCTCGTCTCACGTTGTTAATCTTCCTCATTTATCAATTCTAAGTGAATACCCTGTTGTCGGTTGCCATGAAAATAAAAAGCCTGCAGCTTTGCCGGGATTGGAATACCTCAAAAGAAAGCTGAAATTATCAACAGTGCCAGTGAGGCTCCCACTCACAGCCTCGCTGAAGCCAGACATTTGTTTTTGTTCCCCTGCCTCTTCCTTTCTAAACAGAATCGGCACAGCTCGTATCACCCTGGGCCCGATTGTGTGAAAGGTTGGAAAAGAATACGGAGGAAAGTTAAGGATAGCGGACTGTAAGTTTTTCTCCTCTTCTCCTTCTCCTCCAGGCATCACATCAGCGTTAAGGAGGAACCACTGGACCCCGAAGACCACGACGGGCCCCTCTCCCTGGTAACGACTGCCAATCACAGTCCGGATTTCGATCACCACAGAGATTACGATGACGAGCAGGGGCACGACGACATGCTGTAAGGCTAGCGCCGCCCACCTCCCTCCCCAGCCTCAGAGGCCGAGGCAGTCCGGGTCATTCGGGAGACAGAAACGCTCTGCAGATAACAAACACTGAACTGCAGTCTCAGCCACTGATGACAGCTCGCAAATGTCTCCAAGTTGACTTTTTTTTAGTGCCATTAAAATACATAGCAAGAACACACATGAGAAAACACAGATGCTGCCCCCACATGAGGGCTCTTTTTTCCCTCTGATTCCTTTCTACTTTTGATTTAAGTAGCGCTTAAAACGTGAAAACAAACTTTGTTTCTACTCATCTGTCGGACAGACTGTATTTTTTTTTTTTTTTGGTACGGGAGGGGGGGGTGCGACGTGTCCGTGCTATGGGATAACCCTTGCCACGCAGCCAGGACGGACTGCACTCAACGGACTGCAGAAGAGGAGGGGGGAGGTGTTTGTCTCCCTCTCCACCCTCCCCCACGCTCTCCCCCCCCCCCCCCCCCCCCCATTCCCTCTCTCAGACACACATCTGACCAGAAACTGAAAAGAGAGAGAGGGAGAATGACTGACGTTTAATTTACACCGTGTGTATGTGTGTACGTGCGAGAGAGAGCGCGAGTGCGGACTTCTGTTCATTGTCACTGCCTTCAACACTTCTCATTGGTTTAATCCCTTCTACGGCGGGAGGGTTGTTTTTGTGCTTTTGGTTTGTGTTTTTTTGGGGAGGGGAGGGGGGGTTTAAAAAGTTATGAAATATAACATAATGTGTCTTCTCCATCATTCAGTGCTGTTCTAGATGTCTTTTTGTTTTTGTTATTGTTTCTTTGAACTGATCAGACCTCATGCCCATGCTGTGGAGATTCTGTGTGGTCAGCACTTAATGATGAATGTTTATCATTTCTTTAAACACACTCACATGAAGCAGAATGTCGCATACCAACTAGTATTTTTCTGTCATTTATTCCTCAATCTTGCCACACACAAAAAAAACCACCACTCTGATGTGTAGCCCGCCCCCCACTCCACCCCACCCCAACCAGACCCCCCTCCTGCTCATGAAGTCCATTGGCAATGCACTACTCATAATGAAGGCTCTCTCCACGCATCAATGAAGTTTAATTTAAGATGCGAATGAATGACAGAGAAATCATGCAGGTTATGATTTATCCTTATGAAATTATACTTTAAAACAGCCCCTCACGGCCGAGCATGCTGAGCTGCAACAGAATTTCTGATCACTTACAAGCTCCGGGTTTTTTAAAGCAAAATGAAAATGTCAGGTGTGCACCAGCGAGATAATGATTTAGACCAACTAATTGTGATTCCTGAACACAACTGTCATTGTTAATCAAACGTGTCTGCTTTTCCCCCCTTTTTTTCCAAGCTGTAATTTCATTCAGGGCTCGGAGATAAACGTGCATTCCCTGTAGTTTTATTTGTATCACGCGCATGACTAGTTTTAAGTTTCGAGTGTTAATAATTGCACACCGGACGAACGGCTCATTTTCTTTCATTAAGGGAACAAATCCCCAAGACCTGCAATAAGCGTTGCACATTCCAGCATTTGACAGTCATCGTAAAAGGGCCCAAACATACAGCACATACCATTTTATGCGAAGGTGGATGCTTCGACGTTCGGTGTCGCCCAACAAAAGTCTGTTGGGAATCCACGGGAAAAACTTCCAGCTTTGCTGAGAAGTTACATTTTAGACATGCTGAATTTCAAGACTGCAATCAACCACTTTTAATCTTTTTATTTATTATTAGTTTTGGTATTATTTGATGTTTATTTGGCTTTTTACTTTTGTTAATGTTGTTGTTGATTTGTATTAATATCATTCTGTGCCTACCAAAGATAAACTACAAAGTCAGTGATGTGTTTTCCATGCAATAGCAGATCAGGCCAAATATCTCTCCTCCGTTCTTTCGGTAGCGGCGGTGTAGCCGGCGGCAGATTGAATCGAAGGGGGGGGAGGAAAAAAAACGCTCCTCGCACTGGTGTTTTCATTCATTATTAAAAAAACAGCAAACAAACAAAAAAACCAAAGGGGTGGAGCTGCATCGAGGTTTTGCAGTGACCAAATCTGAACGGGAGGCACCGACAGTCTGACTACACGATGACCAAACTAGGGAAACTTCTTATCTTTGGGCCAGTGAGCTGGGAAAGGGGAGCAGATGACACATGCAACATTAGAGCGTATGTAGATAAAACATATACCGGTTAAATGGGAAAAGCTTTGCAGAGAACAATGTGAAATGGATTCTGTGCTTCAACTGGACCACACAAATGATTCAGTGTTTCTCTTCTTTTATTCCTTTACCTGTGTGTATCATTTAAAATGATTGTATGCCACTTTTTTTTTTTTTTAGGGATTTTTGTTGAGATTGGCAAGACTTCATGATTGTGTTTAGTTTCTGTCAACTTATTACTTTTTATATTAAAAAACACTCCTGTCAACTAATAAGCTGGGTACAAGGTACTTTATGGCAGTTATTGTTATTGTTATTATAATTTTTTTTCCTCTAACTTCACCGCTCATTAGCTAAAAAGGAAAAAGGGCAATCTGTGGCTTCCAGAAAATGTATTTAATATCCAGGCAGCTGTGGGATGGGTCAGTTACATCCAGGCTCAGGACCGTGAGAACAGGGGCCGAGCTCATCCACAACCCCCCACCCCCCAGTCAACCGGCTGGTTTGTTTGGTATTCAGAAAGGAGGGAAAAGTGCCGGTCGGTTAGATCATTCTCAGCATGTGTAGCTTGACATTACTAAAGATAACAGCATGAGAAAACCGTTAGGATGCAAACCTCAGTTCAAACCTATAGGGAATGATTCAATTAAATGAGAAAAAATAAACATTTCACTCAGTTGCACTTAGTTGTGTGTCTTGCATGTGTAGTCTGATACTGTAGAGAGAAAATGACAAAAAAAATAGAAAATGAAATTAGAGCTTGTTTATCTTAAAGGTTTCATCCTTTTTTTTTCTTTTTTTTTTAAAGCCAAACCAATCCAAACCTCAGGCCTTTTGTTCATGGAAATGTCTCTCGGCTGTGTGTGAGTGTGTGTGTGTGTGTGTGTGTGTGAGTGAGTGTGTGTGTGGCACCGTTCATCCTGTCAAAGTTTGTTCTCTGATGTACTGATGGGTTGTTTTAAGGGCGTTCCAACATTAGGTTGTACATACATGTCGGTATAGCCTTTGCCCCCCCGCCCCAACACACCTTTTTTTAAGATCAAAAAATACATTTGTGTTATGTTTGCTTTATCGCTTTGTATTAACTATGAAATAGCTATGAGAAAAAAAAACTGCTGTATGTATTGGAATAGCAAACTGTGCTGCAAATGTATTTTACTTAGTAATCCTTGCTTTAAAAAAAACAAAAAAGGAAAAAAAAAGACAAAAAAAAGGAGTCACATAATCCATGCAGACGTCTGGGTGAGCTGGGCATGGCCAGGCTGGGGCACGGGGGATAATCTCAGATTTTGGATTACAAACTGTAATATAGAAAACAGACTTTTTCTCTGTTATCACTGACCTAAGCATTTTGTACAGATTCTTTTTTCCCTCTTTGTGTTAAGCTGTTTTTTGATACTTCCCTTTGACGGTCCAGCCGCTGCCTCGCGAGGCTGCGCGCTAAAGAAATACCTGCTCGAGTAAAATGGGGAAAAAACCCGACACTGGGCAGGACTGGTATATTTCCTCTACGAGACGGAGATATCTTGCATGACTAATCCCAGGGTCACGGAGATTTTAGGGGGGAGGGTGGGAGGGGTGGTTTAAGTGGTCAGTAGTAATATAAGGGTGTATCAATTTAATGATATTTTATATGAAATGAATAGGAAAAAAAGAAAAATATGCAGTGCCAAGATGTAAAGAATATTGTTAAATGCTGTCTTTTTTTTCTTTTTCTTTTTTTTTTGGAGATTCATTTCACTCGCTCATTAAAAGATGTCCTTTCATGTCATGTAGGTTAAACACACACACACTCTTTGGTTAGCATCAAGATATTTATATTTTTTATCTCAAGTGGTCATTGTAAATGAGTTGAACCAAGCACAGCAGGCAGGTCAAAGGTCAGATGCTGCTGAAGACTCGGACCCTGCAAAATCCAGCTGCGTGGCATCAGACCTCCCCCCCACTCACACACACACACACACACACAGCCAAAGTATATCACACACACTCACACACACTGGCACCCGAGCTAAAATGCCATTGTTTCATCCATCACCAACCATCCAGCCCGCTGTCATTCCGTCCCCCCCACCCCAACCCGTCTCTTTCTCCCACTCTCGCATCACACTTTGTTTCTTTCCAGATGGAGGGGGGGAGGGGGGTGCGCAGCCCAGGAGCTGTCACGGTGCTCTCATCCTGCGGCATCTTCTCTTTTTCTTTATCTTTCTTGGGGTTTTTTCTCTCTCGCTCCTTTTCTTTGAAGATGTACTCTGTAGTTTTCTTTTTCCTGTTTTGTTTTTTTGAAGAGAAATATTATTGCTCATCACTTCCATCAGTCTGTAACCTCCTCATCATTCCTCGTCTGTCTGATGCAGACCACTCTGTTGTAGTCGGTGGCGATGACTGACATGAGCATTCTAAACATGCAATAAAATGCTGGTTGTTCCGACCGTTTCTTCCAAGTCTCTCGTTGTGTCTGTCCGAGTGAGGGCTTTTATTTTTTTTACTGCAACGCATGCAGTTAAACTCACAGGAGCTAAAATGCAGAATCCAGCATCGCGAGCTCGCTCGAGACTGATTTTCGCACAACAACGTGAGCCACTGCATCAAATGAGAGAGTTTTTTTTTTACCGACACACATTCATGAAATATTTCCCCACTGCAGTTTTTGTCGCCCTCAGTACCTCTTTCCTCATTACTTCGGCCTGCAGGACAGTCCCACACAGACCCTGTTTGTGTCGTCTGCTGCAGGACTCTCATCCCAGCCTAAAACATTAAATTATCTCGTAATTAAAAAGAGACAGTTAAACTGTCTTTTTCCCAACAGCAATTTAGGTAACTGCATTTGATAAGCTATAAATTGCAACCGCATTAAAAAATCCCAGAAATAATAGCGATATGGATTTGGTGACAGGAGCTAATGCTGATGACCAAGACTCCTGGTCCTGGTGTTTTTACGACAGAGGTTGCGGGGCATGTTGGCCACTAAACAGGGGACAGAGATCAAGTCTAAGCACTTTTAATCTTGTGAAACAAGCAATTACAAATAGTTGCATTGATTTGTTAAAAAGCTTTAGGTGACATAAATCGTTTCTTGCTTAGCTTATTGCTGGAAATCATAAACGTCAAGTGCATTATTAATTAAGGCCTTTGAAAGACAAGATTTAATGGAAATGATATAAAATCACAAGCAACGTTTCTGCAGGTTGTATTTCACCCAAACGCGTCTGTGTTGTTTCCCCTCACGCTCATCGCAAGCGTTCAGATAACATAAAGTGATCACAAAGGTATCAAAAGTATTTGTGTTTAAAAAAAACCCACTTAACTTATAGAGGGGCATTAACATATGATATAATTATAGTCCATAAAGTCTGATGAAACACGGGGTGAGATATACTGCACTGTCACACCCATAAATCTGAATTTCTCTGTAGGCCGCTGGTAGACCACCGGCCCAGCGTTCACGTTTGAAGCCGTAAAATGAGCCTATGAGCACAGCGTTGTCTCAGTCACTCAAAGCCCTGGAGATCATTTGTGGTTTTATTTACCCAACAACAGGGATAGGAATGGAAATTTAACGACACAAACACAATGTGCTTCGTATTAAAAGACCAGAAAAAAGTCGTAATAAACATTAGAAAAATGCAGAAGATGTGACTACACGCTGGATATAAACACGCACAGTGATTAGCTGTGAAACCGTCAGGACAGGAGTGCTTTCAGCTTCCATTTGAATGTGGAAAAAAACACTTGTGATGAATCTCAAGTCAGCAGGCAATATGTGTCTCCAGGCAGGGTTGGGCAATACCACAAAATTTGTTTTTGATCCAATACCAACTAATAGCAGGAACAGATTCACATATATTGATACCACAGTGCGGTATTGTGTGGAGAGCAGAGCCATGTGTCATGTTCTAGAAAATTTCAGATTGCATTTTCACCACCGTTAAACATTTCCTTTCACTGGTAATAAATTGGTTAAGTGTGAAACCTCTGAACTGCACATTCATATCTTCAGCGCAGGGGTGATGGAACGTGGCTTTTCCTTTTGGTGGCTGCTGCACGAAGTTATGAGTTTGTTTTGTGCACACTTGTGTGTGTGTGTGTGTGTGTACGCGCGCGCGCTCACGGCAACGAGACACTGAAAATGATTCAGAAAATTTGCAGAAAGGATGTCGGGCCTGGCGTTATTAGAACAGGTGGACTGTAGCAGCAGATTTTGTTAAGATGTTTGAAGTGACGTAGCTGGATTGTAGAAACACGATTGTCACACACCCGGGACTAATCAAGACTGGATGGCGCTGCTTAAAAAGCTCAAATATGTGTGAAGTGGTGCTAGAGAAACATGAACAGCTGAAACTTTGTTTGACAAATTAATAACTAAAAACTATTAACTAAATTCAAATATAATACTTGAATCTCCTTTTGTTGACCCGCTTAAACCCTAACCATCTTCACCATCTTCACCATCATCTTCCATCTCTTTGTTCTGCTCCTTGGGAGGTTTCTATCAAAACTTGGGCAAAAAACTATCTCGATCCCAAGTGAGGTAAGTCAGAAAATGACTCAAACTTCATTAACAGATTACTGTTAATTTCTCTCATTAATCACAAATGATGCTATTTAACCCCACAGACATGCTCTGTTGCTCTATCCTGCCCTACAGACAGAAGACAGATCAGTCACATTGTTTAGCCCGGTTAGATTGCGAAAAAACAAACGCGGATGGCTGCTGTTCACTTTATTCTAATTACAGCACGGCACTGCCTCAAATAGTCAAAGCTGGCACACTCCCAACATTGCAGTGAGGCAATTAGCAGTCCTGCAGTGTTTGTTATTCATGGTTTGATGTAAAAAATTTGTTTATTAAGATGGGCTGCAGGCGCTGGTGTGCAATAGACCTGCTTGTAATTAGATTCCAATTATTTGTCTGTTTCTGATATTGTAAACTGGCACTTACCACATCAGTTAAATTGACACACTGCACTGCTTGGTTTACTCGGTAATTAAAATGTGTTCTGTTAATTAGATGATGACCACTTTATTCCAGGGCTCTTGTGTTTGGGCTCCTCGGCGGCTCACTGTTTGGATCATGAGTTGCCAGACGCTTCCCTAATCAGCCCTTGTTTTGTTTCAATTACCACCTGCTGTTCAAAAGGCATGCCTCGCTGCCCCCCACCCCTACACGCACACACCCAGCATGCACGCACACAAACACAACAATACCACCAGGCTTGCTTCGCTACCAGCTCCAACACAACAAACAGCAATTCGCAGCTGGGCCTGCTTTCTTCTTTATTAGAAGGCACAGCTAGGTTTCAAAGAGAGTTTGAGCAATTAAAACGGAACTAAAGGAAGATGAAAGTATAAAGGTTATCACATCAGTTAGCGGGCCTCGTGCGAGTAGCCAATGGTAATTACACTCATTGGGTAAATAGCTTGGATGCTCAGATGTCTCCTTCTCTTGGTAACAGAAGGTTAAGGGTGGGGGAGCTGTTATATCCACTGAAGGCTTTGCTAACTGGAGATGACCACCACTGTAATTCAGGTGCTGTGATGATCGTGGATGCACTGAATGTAGGGGCACTGCTGGTTAAAGATACGGATGCTGATGTTGTTATAGCAACCTCAATCCCCCCCCCCCCGAACAACATCTTTTCTTTGAAGCTGTGGACTGCATTGACCCTCCACTCTTAGTAAAATTGTTTGTTAAGTGTTATTATCACAGCACAAGTTAAAAACTGTAGTGCTGCTACAGCAGTGGATGCTAATATATATGAGATCTGAATATTAGCGAGTACTACCCAGACTCCTTTTTTTTTACTCTTCGGTCTGTGTGATGTCAGTGATGTGTGTGATACTACGCTTAATGTGGACACAGCTCTGGCTGTGAGCGCTGAAGCTCCGCCCACCTGTTGTTCATCGTGGTGTCTGAACAGCCAGTCAGGAGAAAGCTGGATTAAGAGGAGGGGGTGATGTATTAACAGGGCTTGTTAGAAACAAAACTGAGGGGCTTCTTCAAGGCCAAGTATAAAATTAATAAGGCTTAACTAATGATGCAAAGCTGCTCTAGCAGAATCCAAGAATAAAACACACAGAGCTGAAAATGAGCCTAATAGTTCCAATTTAATGCAAAACTCTAGTAATGTGTTCCATTTTTATTTTAGATTTTTTTCTTCTTCAAATTGCAGAAAATACCAAACTTATCAATAAAGCAATTGTGCAAACAGTCACTGTCCACACATCCAAAGCCTGATAAACCCATATTTGAAGTACAGACTGCATATCATTGACGTAGCTGTAAAATAAGGTTTGGTTGGGGTGGATGTAGCTCAGGAGGTAGAGCAGATCATCTACTAATTAGAAGGTTGGTGGTTCAATCAAATCTTTGTCATGACTGTTATGCATTGACAACTAGACACATTATGAGTGTGTCCTCAGTTCAGATCCACCCTGTGCACAAGTCAAACTGGACTTGCCAAGTCAGTGCATTGAGGTGGTTCCCAAACTTCTTCTAGCATGGACTCACTTCAAAAGCAACAAAAGGAGTACCCTCTGTCTTCACCAACTGTATATAAATCCTCAGCTGAAAGAAGTCCCAAACAAAACTGGCCTTCAATCCAGTCTCTGTAATGTTTGCAGAATGTTTACAGCGCCGTGCCGGTTGGGGAAATTACTCAGCGTTTCTTTTTTTAACCATATGTTTGTGTGTTACTTGATTAACAACTTCAGTGGGAACCAATGGACTGGAGGCTGTGTGCCACATAGAGAGCAGGACAGCGAGAGACTGCTCTCCCGTGAAATCTGTTTACATTAAAGAGGGAAAAAAACTCAGAGTCTGGAGTTATTATTATAGATGGAAATTAGAAAGCGAGGTGATATTGTTAGAGCCGCACAGTTCACATGAAGAAAAATGCGGGGTGGATGGATAGGTCCACAAAACACCGAACTTAAACAAAAGAGGCCACTCTGCGTTCAATAAAAGCTTTAATGGATATTTATTTTTAATCACAACTGATGAAAGTGCATCAATTATCATAATCGTGTTGATAAAAATGCTTTCTTCTCTGAAGCTAATAAAAATGTTCCCCATTTTATAAAGTTTCCTAACCTCTTAACATCCACCGATGACCCATCTAGGGTTAGGGTTAAGTTTTGTTTTCACTAAGGCTAAATATATTGTGGCATTGCTGGCTTCCCCTAAAAAGATTTTCTATTTGGTTCTTCAAGAAAGGTGAAAATATTAGAAAAGCAGGCAGATATCACTTAACCCTGATCTTAGATGGGTGCCAATGATCTGGTGAATGTTAAGAGCTCTAAGGACTTTTACAGAACGCCAAATTTTCAAGCTTTTACACTGTGCAGATCCTCCTTGCTCCACCAATCATAATTTGGCTGCAAGTCTTGTTTCCAGTTTAAGAGTATTAAGTGTCTGGCTAGCAGCTCCTTGTTAAGTGGGATACCAAAAACAGGAAGAAAAAAAATAGATCTAAAGCCATCAGTACCTTGTATTTTTGTACTGTATCCAATATTTGAGCTTAAAAGTTTATCATTTTGGGGTCTGATTGCTACTTATAGTTGACCAATTCTCTTAAAATCACAAAATAATATATTTCAGACAGTCTAGTGTTATTAGAGGGCATTTCATTAGATTTGCTTAGTTCTTGGAAGAATGAAAACTTCAGGTCAACATTTATCATCATTCCATTTTTAATTTTTTGAGGTGAAATTGAGTCAGCAAGCGTGTCTGTGTGTTTAGACTGGACTCCAGCGTAGTAATTGAACACTCCACCCCGGCGATGTGGAGCAGCTGCAGAGTGCAGAGCCTCAGGTTTATCCTCATGTGCTGTAAACAAAGTAACTGCAGTGATGAACTGCACTGCGGGTTCACCCTCAGCTCCAGTCTCGACCGTCTGACCTGCGCTCGCGTCCCAGCGTCCGGCCTTATTGGAACAAATGTTTTGTTTAAATAATTGAAGGGATGCAAAATAACATGAATAATTACTTGCCTGCACAATTTGTGTCACAGCGTATTAGCGGAGATGCGCCCGTGCTTGATTTGCTGGAGCTTGAAACCAAAAAAACAGAGCTTTGACTGTTTGTTTGGTTTGTTTGCAGGCTATGTTGGAGCTAAGCTTTCTAGGGTGCAGAACAAATGTTTCGGATTTGGGGGATAAATGCTGTCATCGAATAGTTGCTCGAACAACACATCCTTCAACTAAACACTCGTATTGTTTGTTTTTTCATATTGTTTGACATGAGTGAGAGACGAGTGCTGCTGAGATATCATGCAAGACGTTTTCTATTTCAAAAGGAGAAAAAGAGGTTGGAGGTAAGTGGAGGGTGGAGAAAGCGTACACGTGTAGGTCAAGTTTCACCTTATTCCTTTCCAATATTAAACACATTTAAAAAAAGGAACATTTTCTAGGTCATCTACGACATAACAACGGTGATAGTTCAGTTATATAGTGTAGGGAAATTGAATTCTCTTCGTATTTTTAGAAAACGGATGAAAAAAGTTAAGTGCAGTGCTAACAAGGAAGCTAGCAACAGCAACTGTTAGCTTAGCACAATATCTGAAAATAGGTAGAAAAACGTATTTTTAGATATCAGAAGGATTCGAGATCCTTGTTCCTTCGTTCAGAAGCTGCTGCTTTGCCCTGTTTCCTGTGTTTGTGCTAAACAATGCTAAGCTACCCTAAGCTACATCATTGCTTCCATGGGCTCGGCGTCAGTCTGCCCATATAACTTTGCAACATCGAGGATAAGTTGCATTAGTTTAAAGTAGCTTGCTAATGTAGCGATGTAGCTTGCCATCGCCAGTGTGTGAATGTGTGTGTGAAGGGAGGAAGACTGAATGTAGTGTAAAGCGCTTTGGGGTCCTTAGGAACTAAGTAAAGCGCTATACAAATACAGGCCATTTACCATTTTTTACCATTTTATTTATTTTTAAATGACAAACTGCCAACATGCCATGTCATCTCTGGCTGCCACATCCTGATCCTGGATCTGCCGTAGGCTTCTTCCTGCTAAAAGGGAGTTTTTCGTTCCCACTGTCAGAAGTCCCAAAAATTCAGAGAAAACAGGTTTTACATTGCCCAAACACTCCCACCGTGACAACTTTGAATCCAGATCCCAAATCCTAGCAAACTATCGAATCCAAGTCCCACCCTCCAACACACCTGGCAAGTATAAGTGCCAGAAACCGAATGTCCTCAGAGGTCCTAACTGCATTCTGCTGGTCTGCTGACAGATTTAGTTGAAGAGCAGTGTATTATTGCAGACAGTAGACCGACTGCATTTGGCCTCATTCTGTATTTCTATTCACTTCCATCTTGCTGTGATTCCAGTATGGGTTTATGCTCTCCTCCTCCTGTGGATTTTATTGCTTTTTTCCCTCCATTTCTTTAAAAAAAAAAGCTATCATTTAAACATGTCATGGGCAGTGTTTACCTGCAGTGAACCTTGATTGAGGAAGCCTGTGACTTTACACTGATGCCCTTCTAATCTCTATGACTGGCATGCTAATTTCTCTGACGCTGCCATTCAAAACACAAACATGAAATGTTGGTTTTAGAACTGGGAGACCTGGTAGAGTGAATTTCAAGTGCTTATTCAAATATTTCATTAAAATGTAAATTTTTACAACACCGTACGTCTGGCTGTGCACAAGGCATGACTTAAGAAGTTATGAAGTTATAGCAGCATTTCTCTCTCTGATGCCAATTAACTGCGTATGGGGTGGGGGGTCTGATGGGAGGGGACCGGGGCTTAATGTCCTTACCTTGTTTTATCGCCGCATAACAGCGCGCCAGCAAACGCATCGCATGCAACAGGATTTTCAGATATTGACAGCTGAGATTGGAGGCCTGGACGGAAAAACGAAAGAGTGCATCAAACAGGAAGCCTCCTGAAGATTGGTGGTTAATCAATTCTCTTATCTCTCTCAAAGTGCAAATGAAGTGATTAAAATTAAGTTTAGTTCAGGCCACACAGCCAGCTGCTGGACGTGCAGCTTTATCTCTCCGTCAAGGCTGGAAAACATCTCTGAGGTTCAGTCGGGGTGATACGTGGATCTTTATTGTATGTTGGAATGCATATACTCAAATATCTTCCTTTAAAAACCAAAGAGTAAACTCTTCTCACACATTTGTTTATTTATTTCACAACACACGTAGTGGGCTTATTGAAGAATAAAATCATTTGGCCTTACTGGACGAGTTCAGTAGATCTTCAGTAATCCATCAGCTGGCTCTTTTAACTTTAAGTTAATTCTTATAATCAGATGAATTACTGAACCAGGCATTTTGATAAATAATGTTCATGTTTAACCTCCTGCACCAAGAAATAAGGATTTCTCCACAGCCTTTTCAAATGTACTTTTTTTTTAATTCACAAAACTTAATTTGTCAGAAAAAAAACTTTAAGTGAAGTGTCAACTTTCCATAAGTGCTCTTTCATCTTTAAGGCAGTTATGCTTTTAGTGACGGATGTGTGCTCCTCACGCACTCATGCTAATTGAAATTTTATTGACTAAAGTAAATTATATATGTTGTATGCACATCACCGTACGTATACTTCTTCGATCCTGTTATGTCTGCAGTCAGCTCCTCAAACTCAACCCTGTATTTTAACATACAACAAACAAACTACAAAGCTAATAATCAGTGACGTGGGATTAAGCGTTGGGGTATTCATCATCAGCGGCCATGACTTGGAGTGTGCAGCTGAAACTGTTATGAAGACCATAACTGAGGAGCTAGCGCTGGGCTCAGACACTCAGCATGAAGATAATAAAGAGTTAAAATATATAGCTGGGCAGGTTTAAGTTTGTTTTGAAACATGCTTCACACGCATAAAGCCATTTTCCTCATCAATCACTTATTCATCATCTTTAAGTGTGCGCCTGTCACAAGATGAATCAATGAATAAACAGTGGCATGTTGACATTTAGAGTGTCTATGTAGCTTATACTTTGTAGCCCCCCACACACACACACCTACTGCATCAGACGCCGAAACTTCAGCGAGGAGCACCTCCGGGCTCGTATCGCTTGAGGTTCTTCGCTCTCTCCCCTTTTATTTCTTTATTTATTCTCTCATTTTTTAACTTGCAGGGTGGGTGGAGGGGAGTGGGGTGGAGACAAAACGGTTGCAGGTGGTGATGAAAATAAGAGCCATCCATCATTATTTATTAGGCATGAAAAAGATACACAATAATGTAATTTAATCTCTCAGCAGACAATTATTTCCACATATTGATAACGCAATGCGAAAAGTGCCATGAATCCTAATATGATGTTTGCTTTTATTGGTGTATGATACAACCAGAACAAATAATGTAATTGTATCAGCCAGAAAATGTGATTATTTGCACATGCTAACATTATAATACCAATCTGCCGCAGACAATGGTATCATATTATTTTGCTGTGCTTAACTAGTTACAATTTGCATTAAGTTATTATGTCTGGGTGGCAATAAAGACGGCTCTGTCTCCCTCCGGTCGCCGCTTTTCTTAGTTTCTCATTACAGCTTGGTGACGATTTTTAGAAGCTTTCGACTCCAACAGCCGGCGTGATTTTCTGATTTAAAGGGGGGAAACTTTCACATGGTGTTTAAATGCGATTGTTTATACACATCTATATAGCTACTCCCACCCCCATGTGAGCAGCAGCACTCTTTATCTATTTTTTTTGCATGCTGCTTCAAGCACAGGTGACTCTCCAGTGCTCATCCAGCCTGATCTGAGGTTAAAGAAAGTGGCACAATAGACACAATTACTATGCAAATGATGGGTGCCCGAAACAAAAAAACACCTTTTGCATTAAAAAGTAAAATGCTTTAAATATTTGCATATAGGTGCCTCGATTTGGTTATTCGCATCAACATCAAGACGATTAACATTAATGAAGGAGCGGCTTGATGCACCGACTGTCAGGCCACATCAGGCCACCTCTGCAACCTCCTCTGTGTTTTGCATGGCGAGGCATTCACGCCATAGTGAACTAATGACCAAGTCGGCCTGTGTAAAATTAGACCGTGCGTCTACACAAGTGTCTCTCTGACATTAGGAGAATGTTTTATTGATGAGTCATTATTAGCAGTCCAGCAGTGAGGTGAGCTCGATCCATGCCGAAGATGCAAAGTGTTATAATAAAAAATGCCTGCTTAATTATTAATACTCAAAACCTAATCCATCTCTGCACAAAGAATATGTACATATTTTAGTGTCTCATTTGAATTTTTGCAACAAACACACACCTAAAAACCATTAGATGGCCGTGGTAATGACAGGTTTAAATGGGCTGTTTTTTAAGAATTAATGTGTTACTGCCAGTGCACGGCCTGAGCTGAAAGAAAGAGGTCTTCCTGTTTATTCTGTTGCAGAGCGCGCAGCGTCCCGCTGCAACGTCCCCGTAGAGAGGCGAGGCGAGCGCACACTGTGTGAAGGCGTCATTCTGCACCGGAGGGTAGAGGAGTGTTTGCAAGTCATTAGTGGTTTGTAAATGATATTTGTTCCCATGTGACATATCATTTGAAATGGTTTCCTAATAATAACACCCACTGATAATAAAATAAGAGGGCCCTCATGTTGTGATTATGCTTTTCATAAATTTGGACTGGAAAGAAAAAGCACAGGGAGACATTTCAATATGAAAAAGAGCTCGAGATATTGATATTGACGCGAGCTCGGATGATACCCTGAATGGCAGCTCAGCTTCGGTTTGACCGGCCGGTGGAAGCTGGAAGAATTTTCAAAATAAAACCTTTTTGTTTTAGCCTGGCTCGGCTTTGCTGTGAATAGAGAGCATCTTTACGCTAAAGCTCTCTGTTCTGTGAGGAAAAAAGGAAAAAAAAAAGCTTGAACCGTTGCCTCCTTTCTTAATGACTCCTGACAAATACCCTGTCTTCCTGCGGTGCGTTTCCTGTTCGCCACAGCACAGAGCCGAGACAACTTGGCACGGGACGCAGCGCGCCTGGTGAATAGGGAGCCACGCTGTCGCTCCAACACCGTTCGCCTTGTATTTTATGAAATGAACGAGTGGCTCGGAGATCAATAGGCCCCTGCGGTGAATGCGAACAACGCCGCTGGGTCCTTATCAGGGCCCCGCTGCCAATCTGTGGCAAGCGAAGCCTGCACCTTCCCTGGATACACCATTGGTCTTTGAAATTAAAGTTGACGCCTGTAATCCAGGGAAATGGTCCCTCTACTCTCGCTTAACACCGGTTTAGTTTCACCCCAGCTGATGATAAAGCATGACAGAAATACAGAGCACTATCTTCTTGCTAGGGGTTGATAGGTTCTGCCAGCTTATCAGGAAACAGGCAGCTAACCTTCTTGTGTCTGGCCCGTGGACAAAACTGAGGAGTCAATTTACAAAAGAAACCACAGTGGGTGGCTTGTAAATAAAACCATTCTTTCTGCGTGGAAGACAAAAAGAAAAACTGAGGAGAAAATAACCAATTTTACAACCCACCCAAAAGTGAGTGAATGTATAACACAGGAGGCTAAGCGCTAGTGATAGAGTGTATTCATGTAAATCCTCCCAAGCACAGCTGCAGGAAATTGACAGGGATCTACTGGAGCGCTTTGCCTGTAAAGGGTGGGATTTACATGCCTAACTAGGGCTTAACCACCCTCCCTCGAGTTTACCTGTTACTCTCTGGCCTCTGAGCACGCGTCTGGATGTGCTAAGGTTGCACTGCTTATACTTAATGCCTTTTCATCCCCCCTCATATCTGTCAGTCTCAGAAATAAACTCATAAACTCCACCGGGCCTGCTCCGTATCGAAAATTGGTTTGGCGTGACGGCACATCGGAGGTTTTGTTTGTTTCCTGTCCCCTCGAGGCCTCAGAAGTTTCCAAAGCAGCCACAAGATCAGCTCAAGCTAAAAACAAGAAAATACGTGCATACGGCAGGATGTGGTGGACGGCGAATTAGGCCGCGAGGTGCGAGTCCTGCTCCAGGACTGCTTTGTGGGTAATTGAGATCACATTAATTCATGTGTTCCTCCTGAGGAGAAAGTGCAAGTCTTTTCCTTTTGGACAGGATGTGGCTTTGGGCAGTTCGGGACGGTGGGCGTTGCTCCTGGGCTCCACAGCCCCTCAGCTGAATCTCGGTCCCTGCAGGCAGATTCGGCAGACCGCTGACGGCAGTTTAGACTAAGCAGAAAAATTGTTTGGCTTTCTCTTTTTTTTTTGTTCCGCTTTCTTTTTCGTGAAACTTACATCTGTACACGTACGGCACGAAACCCCAATGCCAAAACAGTCTCAACAAAAACATCAAAATGTTTTCTCATTTGTTTTTTCCTCTCAAGCTAAGATCCTTGCAAATGATTAAACACACACACACACACACACACACACACACACACACACACACACACACACACACACACACACACACACAAATAGTTAACACTAATTCTATTAATGCTGTCGTCCTATCACACAGGAACCAAACACAGATGCAAAGTGTTCCTTTTTGCCTTGTGTGTTTTGTATTTCCCTCCTCTTCTAAACAATGATTTTCAGAACTGGAGCCGCCGCCAATAAAATTAATGGGAGACTTGCTGAGTCCATACAGGAAGTGGGCTTTTTAAATAAACACATTGTTTCCAAACTAATCCACACCCCATTGTTTACAGACTGGGCTGGGTGCAGACTGGGCCGGTCCACCTCGATTAACCCCCCTGTCAAGGCCACTCCATTTCTAAACAGAGGAGGAAAAAGATAAAACTGTCAAACAGGAGTTCGCTTTGATGTTATTTTAGGGCAGCATTGCAATCTGTTTATCTTTTGTACAGTGGGGCCTACCTGACTTTATAGCATGAATGTATACAAGGCCAGGCTACGGTTGCCCAAGTAACAGCTCACGTGCCATCTTTAAATGAGATGTTAGAGTAAAATAACAAAAAATATATATATATTAACATTTTGCCGTTGCGATGATGAATAAAGTCAAATCTAATGAAACTGCTACATTATCCAAACCTTTGATAGGTATGCCTCTTGGGCTAATTCAGACTTGAAAATACTGATGATGCATGAGATTGTAATACCCTACAAAAGCAGAGAGAAACCCCAACAATCAAATGATCCTCTATGAGCAAGGACTTGACAACAGTGGGAAGGACAAACTAAATTTCGGGAGGAGACCTCCAGCAGGATCAGGCTCCAAGAAGGGCAGCCATTGTAGTTGGTTGGGCTTTTCTAAGTGGAGCTTGGTTCTTTCTGGTTCTGTGCAGGTTTGTCCTTCCACAGTGATGCCTGTTGGGTTAACTGGTAATTCTAAACTGGCAGTATCTGTAGCTATCAGTGCCGTTTTGATGGACTATGTCAGCTTTGACATCCTTAGTTGGAATAAGAGTTGAAAAAATGGATGGATAGATGGATAAGCAAAACTAGCTTACTGCTTATAGCTAGCTTGTACTTGTAATATTACATCGGTCCTCCTTTTGCTGCCAAAACAGCAAACAACAGAATAAATAGCTGTATTCTCACACTTTTTTTGTCAGAACCAGCATTGGCTTTTTCAGCAGTTTGACCTACAGTAGCTCCTCTGTAGGATCGGACCACAGAAACCAGCCTTTGCTCCTCACGTGTATCAATGAGCCTTGCTTGCCACTGACCCTGTTGATGGTTCATCACTGTTCTTTACTTGGATCGCTTGTGATAGATGCTGACCACTGCAGACTGGGAACACCCCCACAGCTGCAGTTTCCAGTCTAGCAATCACAGGTTGACCTTGTCAAACTCGTCCTTACAAATTTTGCCTCCTCTGAGGACAAAATGTTCACTTGCTCTCTCATATGTCCTACCCACTAACAGGTGCCATGATGAAGAGATAATCAGCCGGATTCACTTCACCTGTCAGCAGTCAGAATATTCTGACTGATCGATGTGTGAACAATCAAGGTAGCCACCATTCTGCTCTTGCAGTCTTGGTGTTTTGAAACCAGATGTGAGGAATGAGGGGTACCAAAGGACACTGATACGGTACTCATACTCAGTGACTGTCAATCTTCATTTTTGACTCCAGTGGAAATGACAGTTTACAAAATGAATATTATTTGATTTATTAATAATTAAGATCAAGTGAGGAGTAGGATAATTTTTTACATAGACTTTTTTTATGGAACCAGACACGCTGCCCCTCGCTGGTCATCAGAAGTAATGCAGGTTTAAGGCATTCATGAACCGGCTTTATAGAGAGAGAAAACACTGAGGTGGGGCAGACAAGGAAAACACACATTAAAAAGTAGCCTCATGATAGTAGTGTCACATACCTATTCCATACAAAAATTCAAATAAGTAGGATTTCTTTAAGAAAAGACTTCACATCTGATCCACGGAGCACCTGCCATATACCCCATGAAATCTCTGAGTCATGACTTTTGAGCCACAAATATGTGCTAACTGGGTTGAAAGTTAGCACATGACTGAAATGATTAGACTTACTGAACTGACAACAAAGTAACGGCTATTTTAAATTCTGCCATACCCAAGAAATTTGGATTTAAAAAGCTGTGAACATTCTTATTCTTAATTGTGACAATAAAAACATGTTTTAGAAAAAGCACAGCCACAAAGCTCCAAAGCCAGGCTTGTTAATATAGATATATACTGAGACAAGTGGTTTTTTTCTAGAACAAGTGGAAGAGAAGTTCTTGATCCACCAGTTCAAAGTGTTAAACAAACAGGAAAACAGAAGAAAAGCCGGTGTCTCTACATTACATCCCACCCAATATGTTGCTATTTAGTTGAATTAGTAACTAAATACAGATTTGAAACAAATATATCCAAATAAAAATACACTGGCAGGCCATGTCAGAGCCAACCCAAGTATCCTGTTGAGAAATAAATATTTGTAATTCCAAAATATTTAAATATTTTACCTTACAGACTAGTAGCTGTGATGTTCCTTCAGAGTCAGCAGCCCAGCTGAGTGCAAAGGAAAGCGCAGAGGAAGGGTAAGCATATCTGTATTGATCTCTGTGGGGAAACTCATTGCCTGCATTTAACCCCAACCTCAGTATTAGGAACAGAGTAGTGTCTGGGGATCAACTCCTGCCATGAGCCAGTGCCCTTGTTGAGGGTGCCGTGACAGGAAAATTAAAGCAGCATGTTTGTGAAGAAAACTAGCGCTTCAACTGCAACGCACGAACTAAAGAGAGGAAACAGTTGCATACAACTGAAGTTTCATTTCATCAAGTACATTTGGAGGTAGGGGATGTGTTGTGATGTGGGGGAAGATCAACTTGGCTCACATGTAAGTTAGCTAGTTAGCATGAGCAGCTACAGTATGCACTTCACAGTGCAGGCTAACGATAACATTAGCTAAGTAGAAACCTGGAGAATTGTGACCTGACTCACTGACTCAATAATTCAAAATGCATTTTGAAAACAGAGCAGTTTGGGGGAGACTGTTTTGCTAGTCAAGGTTTATGTTACATAAATGCAACATATCTGCTAAAAAATAAGTGTCAGGTAAAATAATCAGTAGTAAAAAGGATGGGATATGATATTCCTGCTTCCTAAACTTTGTGCTCTGTGAACAATCATGGGCTGGATGCATAAAACTGTAGATTTATAGCTGCGTCTATGTCCAAAGTCATATTTGCATACACTCTCTTTTGTCATATTTATAAAGCTGCGTATTGCTAGAGTCTGTTTCAGAGGCCTGTCACAGTCTTTTCCAGTCTCTGCATTAACATCTGACTGAAACTATTTTTTTTCCCCCACGCTTTTTATATAAGAAAAAAAAAGAATGACATAAAAGCCATTATGCAAAAAACTTCTCAACTTTTCAAAAGTGGATAAAACCATTTTTAACATAATTGTAGAAACGACATCTCAGCATCCAGCCCCCGGTTGGCCCCGGCGGCATTTAAGACCAGTCACACTCGAGCTGTGATGGGGACTTGTACACTAAAGCACCTAACGCTACAGCCTGAGAAACATTGCATTATAACAGCACCGATGGAACTGTACCTGCATGTTTTTTGCAACTTTTAAGCAAACCTCTGCTCTCTGAAATCAAATGCACCATTTATGGCAGAACCAGCCACAGACTTTCAGCTCGTCCATAGTTGGCCTCTCAAGTTAAGATGCTTAACCTTATGTGCTCAAGGTTTTGTGGCGTTTGTACAAAAATAAAAAATAAGTATTTTCCAAGAAATATCAGCATGTTCACTAGAAACTGTTTTGTGTCAGGTTTTCTTACTTCTTACTTTCTTTCTTCCAGAATGAAGCTGGAAGTCTAATTTTCCATAACCAAATATTCACAGAAGTAAAAACACAGCAAGAATACAAACATCCAATGATTTCACATAAAAAACTTTAATAGGACTGTAAAAAAAACTTTTTCCTCATGTAAATATTAACTTTATAAAACACAGAATGTCTTCTATTAGCATGCAGGGGCCCTTATGTAATGAATATACTTTGCATGATCAAATTATAAGCCCGAAATTCAAAATATGTGCAGATAACCAGAACCACTCTGTCAACCCCTCTCACTTATCGCCTCCTGCATCGTTTTTTTTTTTGTTTCAAATCCTACCAGTCACTTATACTTCCATTTACATAATGTCCGATGAGAAAAATTTGTCAGAGGGATTGCAATTCATATCTCCGCTCCGTGCGCTCGCTGGCCCTAATACTTCAGTTAGCTACCTCACATTTACATTTCAATCAGTGATTATAGCCTCTCCTCCTCTCACCCCGCGGAAAGTAAATACAGGACTTCAAAATATTGGTCTGAGCTGCATTTTGCAGGGACCAGAGGGACGGCATGAATATTCTGTTTAGTGTCCGGCGCACTCACTATTTACACTGATCACTCTGTTCTGTTTGTTCAGGCACAGATTCAAAGCTACTGCCTTATGTCTTCACACCCTGGGGTTTGTCTCTCGGTACGTTTCTGAAAATGACACTCCAGCGCACGAGCGCACTTCCTGCGTGTTTTCATACAGCTGCAGCGATTAAACACATCGGCGTGGAAAAGGTCAAGCGAGTGGAAAATGTGTGTTTTGTTGGTTTACTGTTAACCGCGACTGTGAGATGAGCGTTTGACATGTTTGTTCCTTGGTGTTTTCGCGTAGATGGCTCTGTTTATAATAAAGGAACAAAATGCTGTGTGTGGTGTGTGTGTGTTTTTCAAAAGCTGACACCCACACAGGCAGCTGCTGATGACAAATGCTGGGCTCCCTGCAGTTGCACTGAAGCCTCGCACAGAAAGCAGGTTATATCTTCACTGTGCTGGAAGCCACAGTAGGAAAGTCTGCTACATTTGGAAAAGCTCACTTCCATGTCCTCCACCACTGGACGCCTGCTGTCTGTTGACTTCTCTGTCAGTGGTAACCCAATATCCAACCTAATGGGGAAAAGTCTGTCAGTTGATGAGTCATGGAGAAGCTCACGATCATTACTTTTTAATTGCTCTCCGAGTGGAGTTTTCTTCGCGTCGGGCCCGGCACTATAAGGTGAGCAGGGAACTGTGAAGCACGGAGGAGAATTGTTTGTGTGTTTTCTTGTTTGCTTGTTTTGGAACGGCTCTGCGACTCATCTATCACGGAGCGAGTAGAAAAAAAGAAAAAAAAGAGACAGATCATAATAATCACACTTTGCCACAAACTGCTCTCCGCGGCCCTCTGTTTTCCAAGTCTGGTTACACACATGTTGGCTCTGCAGAATATTCAATAGACATTTATAGGAAATAAATTAGGAGATGAATGCAAACCATATGGCATTCAGAGGTTTATTTGTAAAGCCCCTGCATCAAAGCTTTTTCCAGATCACACCATATTAGCTATGTTTTTCCAGTCCAGCAAAATCAGGAAGGTAACCACAGACTTCCCTGATGGGAAACATATGAGCGGCAGTTCGCCGAGACGAGGAGCCTCATACATGGACGAGGCATCATCAGGGAGCATCAGTAAAAACAATTATTCCCTGCATGTCTGGATGTCATATGTCACCCCGGGTTGACTTTTATAGGAGGGGAGAGCGGTGGAGCTGCGTCACTTCTTGGAGAAAACCTTTGTAGCCTCACAGTGCCGCCACCCCCCCGCTAGATTAACACTTCTTTGCATGTGAGGCAGCCTGGATGCCTGTGTGGGGTGTGGGCTTGAAGACAGACAGGGAAGCAAGCCAAGAGGAAACGCCAGTGCCCAGGGTATACACTTCCACCCCTGCATGAGGGCAACCCCCCCGACTTCCCACCCAAGCATTTCATATAGGCCAGACGAATTTACGGTTTCATGCATTTCAGTGTGACAGCAGCAGCCCTCCTGTGTGTGACGGCTCCAACAAGCAGCGGTCTGCTGACACCTGGGGTGGTTTCTCCTTCTTCGCTGTTGATCTTGGGCTCGCGCTGCACACGCTCAGAGGGCCTGCCAATGTCAGACATGGAGCTCCACACCGCCGAGAGTCCACAGCTCTTTACCAGGGAGGTATCATTTCTGCTGTGGAGGCGCAAGATGTCAAGAGTGAGCTTGGTTTGCGGTTGCTTTTCCAGAGCTTCAAAGTCTAGAGTCTGCATTCGATGCAGACTGTGGTAGGATCCGGTTCTTGTCAGCATAGCGTGGGGTCAGTCTCTCTTTCTGCATTGCGCACACACATAAGCTCCCTATGTGCTCAAAGTGATCAGAGCCTGCTGAGGGCCATCGGGGAGTTTACCTCGGGACAGACAGAAAAGCACTTCCAGGAAAAGAAAAGCCGGGGATTCCTGCTGAGGGAAAATGCATCAAAGCGCCTGACTTAAGGCTATAATTAGCCGCCGCGGTGTTTGAAATGTGGATGAAGTCTTTGGAGAAACTGAATTGTTTATTTATTTGTTGTTGTCGTCATTTTTTTCCCTCCAAATGAGTAAATTCACAGGGTTTGAGCACGCTCAGGTTTGGCAGCGGTGCTGGGCGCAGTTGGTGTTCATTAGACGATTAAGACAAACATTAGAGGTGCCATGTCACAGAAAATTACTTAGTTTGCGGGAAGAAAGTGTTTAATTTTTCCCTTAGTTCTGTCTTTCAGGTTACGTAAGCGATTCAGTCCACTTTCTGATGATGTATGATATCCTAAACTAATACAAATGTCTCCTGTCTAGTAGTCCAGCCCCGCCAGCGCCCACGCTGCTGGCTTTCTTAAAAACCACGGCCTTCAGAAAAAACTTGGTGTTGTCCTCCCTTGAGAGAGAACAGAGGAAAAAAATCCTCTGTTCTGCTGACAGCTCTCCGCTTCACCAGCTTTTTTTGAATAAAACGATTTATAGATATTTAAAAATTTATTGATGTTTTCATGCTCCGTATGTGTGTGCGGAGATTTTATAATAAGGCACATTCGACAGCATGTTCCCCATTGTAAAATAATCTCCGGTGCCACGGATTTCATGAAAAGGAAAACATTACTAACAGCATGAACATTTTTTTTAAGTATGAATGATATTTGCACAAGTCAAACTGTTTCACAGCTCCGGTTTAATGTGGAACCGTGTTCCAACTAAGCACTGCTGTCAGAGCGCGCAGGGACCGCAACCATCGGCTCACATGGAAGTGCTTCGGCTCCGAGCAATCACGGCTCAGTTTACCTTGGCTACTCTATACGTTGCACCTTTGCAGCACCTCATCAACACAACGAGAAACAGAGAAAGTCGTTTCTTGGCAGCCGAGGAGCCGCCTCTCAATCGGTGGAAGAACGGCTGCCGTCGCTGTGTGGGAAACATGCGACGTCCCCCGTCGAGTTAGCTTTATCACATCTTTACGCTGCCATGTTTCTCGAAACAGGATCAAATAACATTTAACTCTTATTTTTTTTCTAGCAGATGAAGTCAGTATGCAAAAGCTTAAGAAAAGCCACCTCACCACATGGGAGAAACTAAAGATAACTCTGACAGATTTAAATGTGAAACAGGTATTTGCGCGCTGTCGAAACCAGAAGAAGTGCTTATAAATATTCTCGGAGTGATTGGATCCATAAGGTGGGTAAATTTGTTTCTGTTTTTTCATCTACAAAGGCAGAAGGCAGTAGCAACTGGTTGCTTAGAGAGGCCTGCCAAGTCCAATGATATTCTTGGGCTTAGATCAAGTTTCCCTAAATATGGACAACAGATTCGTGCTTTTAAAAATAACACATTTATATTGTGCCACAATGAAAGGAAGGATATTTGGAAATCATAACATGTTAACACTAAAAAATCCACAAAAAGGACTCCAGATGACAAGAAATCCGTTGAGTTTGTTACTGTGTGCGTCTCATCGTAGCTTCGTGTGTTCATAATAATCGGCAACGACCCACGGGAGAATTGACTTTAGCAAGGAGACGTACTGGCAATTTAACACCAATTTATTTAGCGTTTGTGACACCTAAACAATAACTTCATGTCAGCTACATGATAAATTCATGAATACTGATTCAGTCCTTATGTCAGCTTTCATTAGCCGCGCGTGCGAGCTCGCTATCACTTCTGGTATGAAGCTGTGAAAAAATGCATTTGCACAACGTACAATTGTCGCGGAGAAAAAACCAAGATAAATGTTTTGCTTTTAGTGATGTCATGCCTGTGAATGCATCTGCAACTCAGATGCATTTAAACATTCTTGGCACTTAAGAGTTCTCTATTGGACGTGAGACGCATGAATTTGATCAAATGTGAGGGAAAAGGCAGCTTATCACAACTGATACTTGAATTTTGCTCCACCAGTGTCCTTTTTCATGGCCTCTTCCAGTGGAATTGACACTCTCAAGTGTTGATGTTGCTTTGCTGAAGGAAGCAGCAGGATGAATATGGAGCTTTACAGGATTATTCAGTGTGATCTGATTTCACCAAATGCAATAAAAAAAAATTGGACCACATTTCATTATTCAGCAGAACAACTCTCCCAAACACAGAGCCAAAGCAAACAGAAAGCTTTTCATGGAGAAGAGGTGGGATATTCTGGCCAAGTCATTCACATGATTTTGATCTGACTGAGCTGCATTCCAAGTGAAAACCAAAGTAAATGAGCTAAGAGTGACTCGGAGCGCATCTTCAGGGAGAATACAAGCATCCGCTGGTCTTTGTGGGTAAAATGTTTAATGAAGTCACTGACTGAAAAGCAATGTTCTGGGAACAGATTTTATTAAATGCCTAAATTTCAAGTAGATTTAGATCTGAAACATCTGGGAAATGTAGCCTTTCTAAACAAACACCGCTCAAATTAAAGCTAAAGTTTGGAGCTTTCATCTAGTATCCAAGATTTGTCATTAAGGAAAAAGAAAAACAGCTCAACAGTTGACATACTTACACTCTGGACTGTATCTTCAAAGCAAGATGCTATATAAAAATATATATATATATATATTTAAATCACAACAGCTGGCTCAAAGTGCTTTATATTGTAAGGTAAAGATCCTACAATAGCAGAGAGAAAGCCCCATCAGACAATCTCCTATAAACAAGCATTTGGCAGTAGTGGGAAGGAAAAACTCCCTTTTAACAGGAAGAAACCTCAGCAGGTAGGGGCGGCCATCTGCTGCGAGAAGAAGCACTCAGTGCATCATAGGAAAATCGCCAGCAGCCTAGATATATCTGAATAACTCAGGGAGGTTTCAGGGTCACCTGATCCAGCCCTAACTACAAGTTTTATCAAAAGGGAAAGTTTTAAGCCTAATCCTAAAAGTAGGGACAGCGTCTGTCTCCTGAATCCAAACTGGGAGCTGGTTCCAAAGAGGAGGGGCCTGAAAGCTAAAGGCCCTGCCTCCCAGTCTACTTAAAGTTGCTCCACATCATCGCCTCTGTTTGGTTTCCTGCGTGTGAACTGAGTTACGTTTGAACCATCGATTTCTTTTTTCACTGAATAATGTGACGCTGAGTGTCCCTTGAATTTCCCTTGATATTGTCTCGCTTATTTGCTCTTCCATTCGACTCCACTTGAACATCCTTTCTCCCCAAATAACAAGCACAAAAAGCACTGATCCTCATCCTTACTTAAACCCCTCTCACATTAATCATCAGTTCATCAGATCACTTGTCTTTGTGTTTGCCTCTCACGACAGATGAGAGTCACCTCCAAATAACGTCTTCATCGCACAAGTGCCGAGCGCAGAAAGTCTCACAGTTACCCGTTTCTTTAACCAATGTCACCATCTGACAGCCTTTCAAAGTCAAACGTAGCGTCTGCTTCAATAATTGAAGCTGTTTGTATTTCAAATAGAATATTTCATTTACAAAAAAAAGAAGAAGAAGAAGTCATATGTAGAGCAATACCGCTGGATAGACGGCTTTACATTAATGATAGAAAAGAGTTACTGCAGCAGGCGCACCCCCCACCTTTGAAACTGATTATATTTTATGATTAAAAGAATAAAACTAACTGAATAACCCTGAAAAACTCCAGTTTTTATTGACATTTTTTTTAACCACAGTGGATTTTGGCTTGCAAACAACACGGGCGATTCTGTTATTGTTGTATTCTTTAGATCAAAGGAGGCTTTAATAAGGCCATTATAAATACATCTGAAAATTCACTCTGATATTCAGCAAACAAATCAATACAGGATGTGCACCATTCATTGGTCTTTTATTGCAGCACTGTAGGCCGTCTCTGAGGTACCACGGAATAATGAAGAAAAACCACGCAGGGCTTCTGTGCCCCCGCTGTGTTCAAAGTCAGTCATATCCATACTTTATAATTGAAATAAAGGTAATTTCTCCATCCATTTGAGCTGCGCCTTGCATTCTTCTGGTGTTGAATAAAATAAACATGCAATCATCAGGTGGCGTTTCTTAAAGAATAAAGAGACAATTTGTGGTCATTTCATTAGACAGTGGCAGGCTTCGCTGTCCCTCCGTGCTCTGCTGCTGAACCCAGAGGTGAAGCTGCCCTGGACTCACTCATAACTGACTGGCTGACATTTCAGCCATGAAACTATGAATCAGCATGATACACCGTATTGATCTCTTTTACTACCAGTACATTTATTGAAGCCATGGCTCAGGTGGTGCTTGACCAGCACTTTGAGTCCTGGGTGCCTCCACCTGCCGATGTGCCCTCCAGAGTGACCCTGGACCCCAACTTTCTTGTCGACGAAAGCTTAGCTACAGTTAAAAACGGTAATATATTGGTGCAGACCAACACCATATCCTCATCATTTATTAAACAGCCATAGCTAAGCATGTCCCTTAACCTGTAACCTCTGTTACTACTGAAGCACGATGATGGCTGATCTGGCCTCAACGCCCCAGTCCCTCACCACACTTTATTCCTTTGCAATATTGATGAGCTTGTAGCCCCCTTAGTATAGGAGCATGGCCTAAAAGCCCCCTCTCCTGGACCCGAGACCAGTGTAAGAGGGAAGGTGAGTCCTGTGGGCACCATGGGTATCTGTGGGTTATAGTTGGCGGTAAGAGGAAGGAGAAAAATGTGAAACAAGCTTGATATTCCATGAACACCTGCATGAAAACAGCAGGATGGCATGAGACTAGAATCTGTTTGTTAAATTTGATCAATGGAACTCAAACATGGAGACATGGAAACCAGAAGCTCTTTCTTTATTATTCCTGATATATTATGAAACTTCATTTGTAAATTTGAATAAATAAGATGAAGTATTTGTCATTTCTTGTGTTTGTCAAGCATCAAATTGACTTACACAACTTGAAATTACTCCCCTTTGTTTTGCTTCCAGTCTCAGTTCCTGCTTTCTGTGATTACCATGTCATTTTGGTTCCCTGGATTTTATTTTTGGACTTTACTCTGGCTAATCTTGTCTTTGGTTACACCAACCCCCCTACAGACCACCATCACATATGGGAGGCCATAGCTGCTATGATGATGATTTTATTCTCATCAACTGATGACACCAACATAACACTACAATCAAATGAAAGGCCTTCCTCTAAAGTACAGTCTTAGACTTAAAGTAGTGGTGTCATTTATCTGGGGAAGGTAGCCATCTGCTGGACTATGTTCTGCTGAGAATCACTGAACCCTTCATGTAGATGAGCCTTTCATTCATATCACCTGCCTAAATATTGTTGCAGACATCTTTACATGCCTCCTTGGCATGTAGAGCTGTGCGTGTCCTCTTTCAGTGGGATAATGTAGCCTCTCACATGTAGTTGTTTTGGGAATCTAACACAAGTTCAATCTGTCTTGCAGTCAACCTTTCCAGCAAGTTCTTGTGACCATGCCAACATGGTCACCAACCTTATTTTCTTAACTTCCTATTCGATGTGGGGTCACAGTGGGGCTGGAGTCTATTGCAGCTGTCATATTGTGAAGAGATAGCCAGGCTATTGCAGGGCTTCGGGCTTGTCATGGTCCCGGGTCTTCTATTCACTTCAATTTTCTTTATACAGCGCCAAATCACAACAGTCAGTCAGTCAGTCACAACAACAGGAGCGTTATATTTTAAGGTAGACCCTACTTTAATACATATAGAGAAAAACCCAACAATCACATGACCTCCTATGAGCAAGCACTTTGGCGACAGTGGGAAGGAAAAACTGCTTTTTAACAGGAAGAAACCTCCGGCAGAACCAGGCTCAGGGAGGGGCGGGGCCATCTGCTGCGGCTGGTTGGGGCGAGACTCTGGCTCAGTGTTTATGGTTTTTGAGTATTTCTGTTCTTTGTTTCTGTTTATTTCTGGTTATACTTTAGTGTTTTTGAGATCTTAGGTTTTGCACTGTGTCTCCTGTATGTTCCACGTGTCACGTCGAGTTAAGTTGTGTTTTCTTGTCTACGTTTGTGTCTCTCCCCAGTCAGTTGTGTCTCGATGTCGATGTTTGTCACTCTGGCCTCTGTGCTCCATGTTAGCTCTGTTTTTCCTGTCAGCCGTATCCCCTTGTCAAATCCGCGTCTCTGTGTTTTGCTTCCTGTTTTACTTTGACAGTCTGTGTCCTATGTCAGTGTATTCTGCTTTATTTCCTTCGTCTCGTTATGTCAGATTAGCCCCAGCTATGCTTCCCTCCTGTTTTCCATTCCCCCATATTTAAGCCCTGTGTTTTCCTCTGTCCATTGTTGTGTCGTACCATTACAATGCTGTGTGTTTCCTGCTGTTCCTGTGTGTTTTCTTGTTTCTAGTTTAGTTTTTCAAGTGAGTTATTTACAGCCAAAAGAAAGCTGCCTCTTTTAGTTCGCCCTTTCTTTTATGAGTCCAGCGTTTGGGTCCTACATCCTGCCTGCCACATAGCAAATCCATGACAAGGCTAACAGAGAGGCAAACAACCATTCACCCTCACTCCCAGTTTCAGATCTCCAACTCACCCAACATGCATGTATTTGATCTGTGAAAAGAAGCTAGAGTACCCAGAGAAAACATTTGCATGTACAGGGACAACCTGCAAACTTCACAAAAAAAGGCCCCAGCCGGCAGATCCAGCCATTGCTACCTACTGCACCACCGTGCCTTGCCAACCTGCAAGACTCAAAGGATCTGCTGCTAATGTCTTTGTGCTTGATACCACACCTTCAAAAGTTTTGATATCTCTGTGGGTCAGAGCTGAGCTAAAGGATCATGGTGTGGTTTTAATGATGCATTTTGTTAATGTAAAAAATCATTCATTCCTACTTAAATCTTTTGTGGGGTATAGAGTTAGTTCAGTGGATAGTTCCTGGATAAGTACAGATTTAGATACACATTAATATTATATAAAAGGAAACAGAACTTGATGGCTATAATGAAACTAATCGTGTCACTTAGGAGATTTATGAGTGATCTACAGATCTTTGGGCCCATACTGATAATAATCAAAGCTGCGCTGTGATCCTGTTTGCAAGTTTTAAAGTGTATTATTTCAGCTATATTATATTAATATCAATAACAGCATTCACCCAGACACATTTTTTCTGTAGTATGTCTGAATCCTTACACTCCACAACCCCAGACAACACTGATTACAGTATCAGCTTCCTCCCTAACCTACAGCACATGACCGCTACACTCCTCACCTCACTATTGTGCGCTGCAGTGTATAATAAACCTTGTTTGAAGTACATTAACCTGCCTCACAACAATGGTAATGTGCACCCTGAGGGGGATACAGGCGTTATTGACTTCCTGGTCCTGGAATGTTTTTCTCCTCACTGTTAACTGAATTCACTTTTAGTTTGCAGGCACGTGCGTGTGAAGTGGATGTATGAAGGATCCCATTCTTTAAATGTATCAGCAAGGCCTGGCTGCTGATTGCAGTTAGGCCTGGAGTACATTCGGACCTATGAGGCGTTAGATAGCTGCAGTCCTCCAGCTTGAAAAACTTCCTGATTGAATAAACTGATGTTAAAAAAAAGGAATTTAATTTTATTGTCAAAATGTTACAAATATCAATCAACTTCAGTGGAATCTCAGAAAAGTCCAAATTTCAGTGGCTGAGAGGGAACAAAATGTTTTGATTCTGCTAATCAGCTGAGGATTTATGTTGTATTCACAGTGGCACCGTTTTACACAGCGTGAGTTATGTAAAATCAATGATACTGCATTGATCAAACTTTCTTGCCTTTACAAATCAATTTCAATTGTCCAAGAGGGAGTAGGGTTATGAGCCGAAGCTCCTTCTGCACAGGCGCTATCTCCAGCATGTTACACTTGTTAGTTGGATGATTTTGTACTTGATTCAGCTAAAAAATAAATAAAATAAAAGCAGCAGATGGACATGCAGCTATTCAAAGCACAGGTAGATTTGTAAAAATAAGCCTCCTGTCTGAGTGCTGTGATATATACTGGAGATATAGACATATTAGACATTTTTGTATAATGACGCTTCTTTGTGATTTGTGCAATAAACTAAAACTGTACAAATCTAATTACTAAATTTAAGCTTTATATCCCCTCTATGAGCAGCATGTTAGCACAGGCTGGTTGGATGCTTAGACACAGATGTTTCCACTGCCGACTAATTATTCCACTGCTCGGACTGAAGGACGCTCCAGCTACGTGAGGCCAGCGGACTCCATGAACAGCAAGAATGACGAAGGTGTGACTTGACAGGTGCAGCAGGGTCAACGAGACGGCAGGCCGCGCAAACACACGCTGCTCTCGCCGGTCACATTAAGTGGAAACACCTGAGTTACTTCGGAAGATCTCGAGAGTTCAAAATGAAACCAACATATCGAATAAAAACAAACAAAGCGTGGCAGGAAAAGTTGATAATTAACATCGTGATATAATCCTATAAAATTTTAAGTCAGCTCACAAGCATCCAGAATTACTTTAACCTGCATCTTTTTCTCATTTCAAAATGTCTACAGCTTGTGTTTTCTATTATAAAACGTCTATTTTTCCTTTTTTATCTCATGCCAATTTTGTCTCTTAATCAAGACAGGCTGGGCACGGCCAGGTGTGTGATTAGCTGGTGTTCTGAGTGAATGAGACGTTATTTGTGCAGCATGAGGTCACGGACTGGTTGTCCTCCAGGAGACAGAAATCTCTCGTCTTCTCTACGGTAGTTGCTCAGCACTAAACAGCAAACAGCTTCAGCAAACTTGCTTATTGTCTGAGTTTCATTTGCTGTTGTGTTACGCACAAAAACAGTTTTGTTAGGATAAAAAAAAGACATGGTTTAGGTTAGAAAATACACGTTCACAAGCCTCTATTTTGAAAAATAGCACAAAGGGATCCTGCCCAAGTGAACTGGCAGTGAGACTGCCCCCAGCTTTGCACGTGGCTGTTGTTGCAGATGTGGTATAGGTATTTAAAAATGATCTGCACACCATTAATTGTGAGGATTTAAGACGATTTCTCCTTTGGGGTGATGCAGTTCACGATACTGAATTCTGATTTGGCTCTAACGGGGATGGTGAGTATCCAGTCGTTAAGTCTGACGTCACTAGCCGTGTCTGGACCTAAACTCCGCTGCAGGTCCATATATCAAACGATCACTATGGCATTACTGAGAGTTGAAAAACTGTCTAAAGTCTTTCATCTTTAATAAAATGATCAGCGTTCTGCTCTACCAGGTGTAACAATTGAGTTTAACATCCAGGCATCCATGAAAACGGAACTTATGACATTTAACGGAGATAGAAGTTAGCAGGGAGTTAGCTCGCTAGCTTCTATCTAAATACAATATAGCATGTCCTGACTGCGGGGTTTTGGAAACAAATTAAAACGTACAGCTCTGTTATCACTTCCAACATAAATAAATACAGAAAACTAAACAGCAGTGACGTTTGTAGGGTTACTGAAGTTTGGCTAGCTGGTATATAATGATGTGCTACGTGACCGCTAGCGACACAGCTATGTTAGCATAATATAAACAAGCTAACTTTTTTCCACTCGATAAAAGTTAACGTGAGTGTTCTCGGTGGTCAGGAACAAATGTAGTCGCATGGCAGGATGCTGTAAAAGGACCAAACTTCAGCCAGGAGAACAACTGAGATAATCCATCCACAATACGAGGTTAGTCATTCATATGCATGGGCTGGGCTGTAGCTACATCCTAAGGTTTTAAAAACTGAGCTTAAATAAATGATTAGCGGTAATAAAAGCCGAGGGAGGTCAACAGTGATCACTGACTGTTTTAGGAGCTTTTTGAGATCAAATAGAAGAAAATACAAAACATTAAACATGTTAACAACACAAAAGCCATATTAAACGCAGACTACTTTAGGCCCGGAAGTAGGATTCGTCACGTCATCACTTAACGACCGGATTGTGGTTACAAAGAAACTCTGTTTATGGCTCACATAGAAACCCCTAAGAGAAACCTTTCAAGGTACCGAAGCTGAACTTTTCTCTCCAAAAGTCAAATGCTACCCATATTTTTTTCGTTTGGGTTCGGACTCTATTATCACCGTTTTATCATCTGTCTGTTGTGCTTTTCACAGTCCAGAGCCATTCACTGCACGCTCCTACTGTGCAGACACAAACCGTAGCCTCTATAAAGTCATCGGCATTACATCACGTTAGAGTCAAGCTGTTATGTTCATCAGTTTCTTGTCATCGTCCTTTTCTCTTTGATTTTTGGATGTCATTTAAATAAAAACCAAAAACCACTGTCTTTTTTCCCCAGATGTTTGAAAATTAATTCCAAAAGCTCTTTGTGGAGTGATATAATTTCTAACAGCTTCAGCAGATCTTTCCTTGAAGCAAATAATCCAAATCTGCACAACATTTGGTTAATGTTTTTTTCCCCTTCTGATGGTTGTCTTCACTTATTTTCACTATTTCTATGGGTTTCAAGTCACCTTAAGGATAAAAAGCACATATTTATCCCTTTCACATCAGCATACTTTATTAAAAAAAACACCCTGTTGTTGTAAAAATGTCATTATGCTCTGAAAAGCATTAAAGATTCATGAACGTTCCAACAGAATGCAGTGCATTTGTGGAAAAACTATGAAGTACAATGCAGCTGCGCCACTGTGGAAAGTAAACTTTTGAATCAATTCACGCTTTTAGAGCAAACACACGAGGACAAGCTTCTGAACAGGTTAAATCCACAGAGCTGTTTATCAAAATAAGCAGCCAGTCCAGAGTGGTCAGCCTATTGATTTTCCTGCCAAATATAATCTGTTTCACCATCATAAATCTGTGTCTGACATCTGCACAAAGCCCCATTTTAGCCAAACACTGCCAAGTAAGGCTGTTTATTCACCGATGGCCTGATAGTCTCCATGACAACGCTCACTACAATTAGACAACTGTAATCCCGCCTTCAAACATGCACACAGTTAATTATTTCAGCACAAAGTGAGAGGCAAAACGCGTAGAGGGGAGATAGAGGCAACTGTGGAATCCTGGCCGGCTGCTGTCACTCCTCCTCTACAGTGTGTGTGTGTGTGAGTGTGGGTGTGTGTATACACAGCATAGCCAGCCTTTAATGAGGACTGAACCAAAACTAAATAATAGGAAATGAAGGATGAGAATGAGAAACAAAAACAAAAGTGTACAGAGAAGTCTTTGTTTTCAGTATGCGTCTACTGAATACACAAAATACCAGAGTGTCAGTTCACACAAATCACACACACAAGAAAACATTATTAATCAACTACCTCTATCAGCCATGCAGAAAGTTTTGGTTTCATGTGTTTCATGCTTTTACCACAAACAAAGGAATGGAATTCCACTTGTGGTGCTGTGTGAAAAAATAAAAAACCCCGCAGCAATCCGACAACAGCCATTTCTCTCTGGGGAACAAAACCAGGACCGGTTTCTGTGGATAATGCACAAACATACTGTTTATGATTTCTGAAAGGAAAAGTTTTCTGTCTAATTTCGGATTGTTTCAGGACAATACTGCACTGTTATTATTATAGGTTATCATCTCATATATTTTGAAAAATTTTTTAAAAATCTGAAGACTTAATGATTCGCCTTGTTTGAAATTTGAGTACTGCAAAGTACTATGAAGAGAACTGTGTGCCTCAGCACTGGTTGAGGTCCATCATTTGTTGAACACAGACAAGATTTTTGTAGTGCAGACTTCCAGCTGTAAGCTTTGCATTAGCTGTTGAGAAATTACACCTGCTTTCATACAAACACCCCCATTTTCAGAAGTTCAAATGTAATTGGACAAACTGACTTTACTGCAGTTACAGCTTCCACTACAGCTGCTTTAATATAAAATGTTAATATAACATAAAGCAGTTTTTAAACATGTTGTTTTTCTGCTGCAAAGTCGCATATATTAACATTTGAGTCTGTGGGAACTGATTCACTGCTGGAACTACCCCCAAGTGGCCATTTGAGGAACTGCAGTTTTTAGCACTTTATTCTTCATTTTTGATTGGATGTCAATAATAATTGTTCCATCAACAACTGACAGGAAGGTTGTAAGAGTGTAATTTTACAAAGCTAACAAATGAAATATGAGATAAATGTTAATGAATGATTAAGACTGTAATAATTCGGAGAGGATATTTCTCTTCCAGCAGTTTCTTAATATTAGCTAATATTGAGAAATTCCCATAATTCTTATCACAAGCCTGCTGAGGATTTCTATCAGCACTGTAGTGTCTCTTTCATGACTTTCAAGCATGTTAGAAAGTGGAAAACTAGAAAACAACAACATTATTGTTTCTGTCAGCTGTTGATAGATATTTCTGCTACTTTTTAACCTTAATATACTGCTTCAGCTGTAGTATCCGAAAGCACTTTGAAATCCTTACACACTATTCTTTCAATACTTACTTTATATTTATATGGAAAGATATTTGTAGATATATGTAAGGAAAGAGGCATTTTACTGGGATTTGATCATTTTGTTTACATTACACCAGTCTATGAATAAAAAAAAATCACTTGTAGCTTGGTTAAGGATTTGAAATGATGAATTAACGTTCATCATTGTGGTCTGTTCTGTCAGCCTGTGTTTTCTCAGTTGTTACCTGTGCATGCACTCCTGTTTTTCCACAGGATGCAGCACCACATGCTTTCTTTCTTCTCCAACTTACTTCAAATGTTGACTCAGACAGCGCCCCGTATTCCCCGGAAGCCCTCAACAAGCACCATTTTCTCCCGCTCGTACTGTGTTAACAGAAAAAACTCATTTGCCATGTATTGTTAAAATTTTTATTAATAGCAATTTATGTCACTCAGACAGGGCCTCTGCAGAGAAAGAAAACATTTGGGCCTTGTACGAATCTATCACTCAAGTTGTCAAAAAAATTTGTTCTCATGCAATATAAATAGGCCTCGAGTCTTTGGGTAGAGAGATGGGATCTGTTTCTGTGAGGGCGATGGGCTGGCTGTTTAGAGACTCCCCGTAAAACAGGTCATGCTGTTCACATCATGAAGCCTCAATCACAAACAAATGTTTTATTTAAAGGGCCAAAACGTTGTTTACTCCAGTCTGCTTACTCTCCTTCCCGTCTCTTCCTCTCCCGCCTGGGTGCGCTCTGTGTGTTCAGCACATTTGAATGCTGGAAGCATACTAAGAGGAAACAAAAACACTCCTGACAGGAAGCTCTACCCTGTCATGTAAAGGAACAAATAGGTGGGCATGTAGCTAAGTGAACAAATTGCACTGACGCAGTTTACTAAATGAAGTATTCAGGGAGTACAAATGTGTTAACCGTTGCAGAACTCGGGACTGCTGTAAATAACCTCGGCAGCACATGTTTGCTGAGTGGACAATGCGAGTAAAGTACAAGAGAAGTATCTACTTCGGCTGCATTTGGGATACGGGATGTTAATGTGGCGCTGCAGCCTGTTGGACTGTCAACATTTGTCGGGTTATTGTGAGCATGGTGAAAAAATATGCCTCGTCACAATCCTGCCTCTTGTCCTATTGACAACATCTGTGACCAAAAGCCAATTTTATTGACAAATCTGTTCAGGAGGCGCCTGCTGCCAGTGTTATACTATTCATATGGTTCCATAATTCATCAGTGTTGCTGTCTCTGAAAAGAGACTTGCACTTGCAGACTTTGGGCAACATATATGGTTTAAAAGCAATGCTACTGCATTTAGATATATTATTTTAAAGAATTTATTTTGTATTTGATCTAATCCACACAGGGTCAGAAGTATACATACAGGCTCAGGTTTATGCATACACTTCCACCAATATTTGGTTAAATGTCCCTTAAGAAGTTTCCCCTCAACCAGATGCTTTTGGTATTTAATAAAATAATTTCCCCCAGGGATCAATAAAGTATTCTGATTCTGATTCTGATTATTTGCTTGGTTCTGGCATCATTCTGTCTGGATATCTGACCAATCTAATTCACAGAGTTGCAGTATATACATTTAAATTGATTGGTTTCCTGGCATGGATCCAGCTCTTTGTCTGGCCATAAAACATGTTGGTAACTGCAAATTTAAGCATGCTTGAAGGTGTTAACCCTAGAGCAGGGGCTTCTTCCTTGATTGGCACCCTCTTGGTCAGTGATGAGGTAAAACTGGCTTCACTGGCTAAGTGATGCTCCAACAGTTTCCAGTTCATGGCAAGTTTGAGCCTTGGTGGTTCCTGGGTTGTTCCTGAACAACCTAACCAATTTCCTCTCATCTGAACATGAGAGTTTGGGTCTTCTATGGACTTTGGAAGTTGAGGGCTTTAGTCAGTCATAATCACTGACTGACTACAAGTTAATAGGCCTCGCCAAGTGAAAGGACATTGTACTTATTAAAATGTTTAACACTCTGTATGTATATATTTGAGCTTGTATGTAGACCTTTAACAATGTGTGGATTAGTGTGAATTCAAACTTGGGCACGCAGTTCTTGTTGTTTTAAAGTCATTAAAGATGAATGCTCTACGATCATTCCACCCTGGAAAAAGAAAAATTCAAAGCCCAAATGACCATGATATTCAAGCCCATGACACGTGGCTGTAGACTTCTCATCGCAGTTGTATATATATCGCTCTCATAGCAGTTATTTTAAAATACAGCTACTAGCATGAAGAGCCTCTTACCAGGCAACCAAAAAAGGACTAGCAAGTAATAATGTCAAGCACTTACCTGCCAGAACATTATGTCATTTTTACAGCTACAATTTGGACAAAGCCAAATTAGCTGTTTGTCTAAGTGAAGCTAAAACATTTAAACTAATACTTAAATGAAATTTTAAAGCAATTTTGGAAAGCTATGGGCTAGACTCTTGAATTAGCATCTAGGGGCAGTCGTTTTTGGGGGCTTCACCGACCTGTTGTGACTCCCAAGTTGTTATATACTGATTCTCAGTCAGAAGTCATAGGCTTCAACTTGTAAGACAATGTAGGTTATATGGTTAAAAGTTATAATTGAACTCAAAACTATGATGTTTCCCATAATGAACTTCCATCCTCGGCCTCACCTGCAATCTATTTCTGCCATTTGTAAGTTTTTGTCCACGTGACGGTCAGCACCACAGCAGAGAGAGCCAAAACTTGGACTGTACATGTGCTTATGTTCCACTTTACTTTGATGACATTCGCTTTCAAACACAAAATCTTCCCATCTTCAGCAAACGACATGCTACTCAGAAGCACATTAGAAGCGAGTGTTTCATTAGTGCGGCTGTTGTTGTTGTTCACACTGGAAGGCTGCTGTTTTGCATATGATGAGATGATTGTGTGTGAGGGAACGAGTGGTGCTTAATGTGGTGGACAGTGATCAGCGGCGGCCCCCTCCCCCACCCTCCTCACACCCCCTCTCAGGACCGCGGGCCATCTCATTTAACAACCCCCCCACACACACATTTTTTGGACAGATCGCTGCAGCTCTACAGTAAATGTGTCCTGCCTGCAACACTCACCGGGAGCATGTGTGCTACTGAGGAGTACTTCTAACAGGTTAAAACATCTAAAAAAAATCTTTTTTTTTGTTGTTTTTTTGCTTATTTTGTTTGTTTGTTTGTTTGTTTGGATCCCCGTCAGCTTCCGCTGCAGCAGTTGCTAGTCGTCCTGGGGGTTATTCTCATGACTAATTCATGAGATGCTGAATTATGGCTGACAAACAAGAGAAATTTAAATATGACAAGCAATAAGCCATAAAGGTTTGTACTTCAGTGCAAACTGCAGAATGATTGGGGGGAAGACGGGAAGCCTTCGGTTCTTTGGCGCCATGTGAAAATCTGACAACAGCAAGTGACCACGTCAAATACAGCTATACACTCTGTTCCTTGAGGCTTTTGATGTGTTTGTTTTCCCCCCCTCACCACCACCACCGCCACCCTGCCCCCACTCTAACAGAGAAAATATGTGTTCATAGCTGCAGGCCAGCAAGATGGAGTGAAAGCGACTGAAGGGGTGGGAGGGTGAAAACCCAGGCAGGGGTGCCATTCTGCTGGCCAGAGTCTGGCTCTTCACATGTCCTCCTCCAGCACTCACAGCAGCACCACACAGTGAGACAAAAGGTGAAGGGTAGGCAGGTCATCTCACACACACACACACAACACTTTGCTGCGGAGAAAAAAACCCACCTTTTTTCTCCATCTCCCTCTTCATCTGCCTCTCTCCTCACTTCAACCCCATTCACCGACACCAGCGCCAAACCAACCTGCGTTCACTCTCGAGCAAACGACGTGAAGGTTAACGGGCCTCTTATCCCGCCTGAAACAACAACAAAAGAAACGTGGAGTGATAGTGGCGCTTTTGAATAGTTCAAAAGATGTCGGCGTGCATAAACCCCATGTCTGTCTTGATCACAAAGGAGGGTGACATGGGGGAAAATAGCACTTCAAATGATGCAACAAGACAGTGGCGACAATTTGCGGGGAGTTGCTGCAAACTGTGATCACATGTGTGAAACAAAGACCCCTTGACATTTGAAATAGATGGTTTGTTTGAGCTAAGATCAATGCTGTTGGCGAAGAAGAAAGAGGATACAACACTAAAGATTTTCTTTTTACTGTTTTTTTTAAACAACTTCTTTCTGCCTGATATGTACCTGCTAAGCAAACACAGCTTAACTGGATTTTTTCCCTATTACACTTCTTATTCTGCAAGCAGTTCCTCTACAGGCTTTGAGCAGAGCTTCTCTCGGGGCACGAAACATCAGCATTATTGTTTGACTTCCTTTCCTCCCATTTTCCACGATTTCAAAGGAGTTGTGTTTATATGATGGATCTACAGTATTGACTGAATGATTTCTATATAGCGTGAATATGCAAATATCTTCTCAAACGGTAGAAAATACATATCCTACGTGCAATTATGTAAATTGTCTTTGGTTATTCATTCAGTTATTCACACTTGTATTCGCTCATGCATTCATTTGCTATATTAGGGGCTGGCAGTGATGCCCTGAAAACGGCAGGCTCTCTCCGCAGGCTCTGTGGACAGACAATAGGCAGGGAGAAAATCCCCCTCTCCAGAGTTGTGCTGCAAGTTGACCCGCTTATGGCACGCAACGCCATATGGAGAGCGATTGCTTTGAAGAGGCCTGCACGGCCCTGCTCACCGATACACGACAAGGAGCGCACGCGCGTTCCTGCGCACGAGTACACACCCTTGACCTCACGCACACGTGTGCGCTACAGTTCCACTTTTCTTGTCTCCTGCTGAAAGTCGCACACTGGGATGCTGTTGCTCTGCTACGAATGCAGTCTTATGTTTCGGATCTTTTCAGGAAACAAATGGCACTCTGAATCAAAAGTGTCATCAAATCTCTGCTGCTTAGCAAGAAGAGAAATTAGGTTTTGACAAGCAATATTGGACAATGAGGAAAGCAATCTTCATGAGAAACACTGATGCGGTGAAAGATGGAGGAAAGACATGCAACTCCAAAGCAGATCAAAACAAAGTTTAATCGTCGAACGGTTCTGTTTCCTGCACGAGGAACAAGTAAACTCATAAATATGCTTTCTGGGCCCACATGGGTGGGTCATTGAAAGGATTGATTTCCACGAGGACTGACGTGAAAAATGTACGCATAATGTTCACGACACATGGTTCTGATCAGACTTTTGACCTCCACGTAACCTGCAATCACTAATATGGAGCTTGCTTCCATATGGGGAATGAGTGCTGTATTAAAGGTGACATGCAAAGAAAGAAGGCGAGCTTAGAAAAATAAGGCGCTGAACTGTACTGTGTCATAACTGGCCAGTCACACTGAGATATTTCCATTCCTGAATAGCTTCACTGTATAATGTAATGCACGCTCTGGTGCTGATATTGTGAGTGTGTGTGCGTGTGTGTGCCTTAAGAAGGTTATTTTGCCATTTCTCCCACCTCTACCCTTCTCTCCTGTATCCACTTTAATTCATTAAAACTCGTGCATTAAGGTGGTATTGATTAGTAAAAGCATGAAAAGCAAAGGGGCATACGTAAGCGTCTTGACTAATATAGCAAAGCCTGTGCTTACCAGCTCTAAAAACCATGAAACAAAACAAAGCCCACAAAGTGATAGTGCTGTAGTGCAGCACTACACAGCATACACTGAGGCAACAGTCTAGTATAAAGCATTGCTGGAGGGTGAGAGCACGTCCCGTTGCGATACCCAGGGTGACTTAGAGATATGTTGAGCAGAGGAACAAAGAACAGGAAGGAAATGCAGACGGCACACGGAGCAAGGAAAACATTTTCAAACACGACAGCAAAACACAGCCTCCAACAGTCGTCTGGATTTACAGAAGAAGTTGATGAGTTCAGCTTGTTATTGGTCACCCGGTTTCATCCCTGGGTGCAGCATGTCTCATATGGGAAAACATTACAATGTTTAATTTGTAGTTTAAGTCCATGTTACGCATTAGTTACGCATACATTTTCTTCATATAAAACCACTGCTGGAGATCAGTATCTATCAAATCTGAAACCATTTTTTAATAAGGTAAACACTCTGTCAGCTGGTAATTTGGTAAACTAAAAAAGTAGAACTCAATGGCGCCTAAGTCATTTTAAAGAGCATACTATCAAATCATATGTTGACATCCACAATGTCAGAAAATAAAGTACTGTTTTGTATCTTTATTGGTACTCTCTATGGTATAGCTGTTGTACTATGATTACTTTTTTATGCCTTTGTTATTGATGGGCATGAAGCTAGAACCTTAAAGATGTAATGCAGCAGCTCATTGTAAATGTGATGCGCACAGAGATTTCTCCAGATTCTCAGAATCTTTGGACACGATTGTGTTCTGTAGATGATCCTTCATGATTCATTTAGAGATTTAACACTGACCAACGTTATTTTGGAACTGGTCACAGTTTGTACATGCAGATTTTTGCAGACTGGTAAAGCTCTTTAATTCAGAGAAACTCTCTAACGCGCTCTTTTTAAACACAGTCATGTTTCTGACCCTTTTCTAATGAACATAATTAGCAACAAAATATTCCAGCCTTTTCTTTTAAGGTCTACTTACTTTTCTTGCTTTTTGTGCCCCCTCCCAGTCCCCACCTTTTTTGAGACATGGTGCTACCCTCAAAATCAAAATGAGCTAATATTTTTTGTGAGACAGTAAAATCTCTTAATTTAAACATTTCATATACCGTATTTTTCGGAGCATAAGGCGCACTGTCGATTTTTGAGAATATTAAAGGATTTTAAGTGCAACTTATATTCCGATAAATACGGTATATCTTCTATGTTCTATTGTGAATAAAATATGGGTTTATCGTTGCATTCTTTGTTTCATTTACATTTTCCACTGCAGGTCAGCTTTTTCGAAACTGCAGGTTGTAAGAGTGCAATTAATATTTTCCTAATTTGTTTTTTATATGTCCAACACAGAATATCTCCTGATGATCCACCTTTGAAATTCAGACGAAACATTGAAAACATTGAAAGCATGGACCGTTTCATGGACATTAATTAATATATGAATAATTTAAATACTTTAAATACTCCCTCCACTATTGTGTAACAGTTTACCAGAGACATGTAAATGATCAATAAATGTTTTCTTTATTATCTTCCACGTATCAGAAGGATTGCTTTAGGAGCTCCTAAACACAAAGTGAGGGACATTTAGTGCAGGTTTAACCAGCTGATGTCAAGATCTTCAGTTTGAAGCATATTCAAACTTAAGTTTCTTTTTTTTTCTTTTTCTCACATGACCTATTGACATGTTGATATCGTCCATGTTCAAATGAATGAAGCATTACTTTTTAGTTTCACATTTCTCAAAACACACAAGGAGTGCTCGACTACTTCTAAATATCCGAGCTACACCTGTTAAATGATAATATCCACATCTTTCTTCAGTTCTTCACTTTGTTTGTGTTTGTGTAAGTCACTGTAGAGGGTTAAGCTAATATGAGCACAAACACTCCTTTCACTTGAAACTTGAAGCCATCTTTTGAAGAAAGCCTTTTTTTTTGTTTTGTTTTTTCTCCCTCAATAAGTGCAAGTTGTCCCCATGAGCCACACGCAGGGCCTGAAATGCTCCACGCTCCATGTTTGGGTAAACTGCGTAACAAATTGGAGAAAAAGGCTGAAGCTGGGGAGACAGAGTAAACTCCCTCTTGGACAATAGCATGCTGTATTATTAATACAACAGCATAGGTCCCGGCATTGTAACCTGCTAAGATGGGGAAACATGCTCATCGATGATATCAAGGTGACTGAACACACACGGAGCAGCAGGCCAGCTGCTGTTCAGGCTGCACGGTGGGGTTCACGCTGCGGACTAGGTGCCTGGCTTCATAATTGGGAATTATTAAACAAGGCTCTAGCAGCGAGGTGATCATGAAATTGTATTTCCAGTCTTGAGGGATGAAAGCAAGAAGTGAAATGTTGGCGTTTGTTAGGAAGCGAGGAAAAAAAATTGAAGAGTCTTGTCCTAAACCTCCCATGATTCAATTTCTTTTAAGAAACAAAGGAAATGCATTTGGACAAGCAGGGAGATGGATGATACAGACTGCTGTTGTAAATTGTACAATGTTGTAAATTGTAATCTGGATAAATATTTCAGCAGCAACCGTACCAGCATGATGAAATGCGTGTTGAGATGTTGTCCATTTTTCTAAAAGCGAAACAAGCTAGCACAGACAAACTCAGAGTCAGCTGAGAGAAAGACCCAACGCGTGTGATGACAAACGACTCGATCAGTAACCGTGACGCTGACCGTTTGTGCACTTTTATTTTTTATTATCAACATTTATATTTATCATTCTGGCTAATAAACCTGATGTTTTAAAGTCATTAAAATAAAAATCATGCATTTTTTAAAAAAGCTGTATTTTTTAATGCAGGCCCATGTTTGACTACCTTTACTAATTAAATATTGTTAGAAGCCAGAAGCAAAGAGAAGGGTGTAAGGTAAGGCATAAAATAAAATATCAAGATGATATGTGGTCCCTCAACAAAGTCTTTACTCATTTGTTTTATTTCCAGAACTCTAAAATTTCCTTGTGATGGAAATGATAATGTGAGCCATACTAGCGGGCGACATGGAATTAAAAAAACAAACAACAACAAAGAGTATTGCATAAAACTTCATTTACATGTAAAGCTGATCCTGTGCGAGTGGAAACATGAACCTCCTGCCTGGGCAGAGCCAACCAGAGCTCACGTGGCTGCTGAAACAACACAAAGAGTACAGAGGAGACGAGAGTGTGTTTTACACGTCGTGCATCACATGCATTTCTACTTGCAGCATAATTGTTAATAATAAACATGTATCAAAAATGATATAAATAAATAAATTAGAAAGGGGCCACGTGGCAAATCCCTTTCTTTCCACGTTCCAGCAAGTGGAAAATTATTCAAAAAGTGTGTTCAACCTACATATATAAGTACCTTTTACACCAATCTAAGGTGACTGTGACAGTGAAAGCATCTCAAACTGACCCTGATGTAAGTGCTTTACATTTTTAAAGCTTTGTCTTCAATGACTTTATAAACAGTTAAGTCTGGCTCAGAATAAAAACTGTCTTTGGGTGAGTATAAAGTAAAGTAAAGGCAATAAGTGTGTGTGTCACCTACCTTGATCTCTTTTGTCTCTCACCATTCGATAAACAAAAAAATCTTTTTATGCCTGATGAAAGGAAACCCCAGTTAACTAAAATGGTTGAAATAAATACTTTCATAAACAGAAATAATTTTCCTTGAGCTTTTATGGGGTGTATTGTTGGGTTCACAGGGTATCAATTTGTCCCTGACATATAAATATAAGAAAATTGGGTACATTCATTTTATAAAGGAGACTGTAGGATCGCACTTCAAATACAGGCATCACGGCACACGGTGGCAATATAAAAATAAGCAAATAAATAAATAAAACAACCAACAACCTTGCTGTGTTTAACTAAATATTAAGTTAAACTTTCTAAGGGGAGCAAATCAGAAAAGTGTGACAGCCGACACGCGTCTCTGAAATGAGTTCATCTCACTGGAATCATTACTTTGGAGCTGCGAGCCGAACATTTTCCTCCATTGCAGCAGTTTCAAATCACAATGCAATAATATTTTCCAGCATAATCTGAAATGATGTTGGGGGTGGGGGTGGTGGTGGAGGGGGTGGCTTGATGTGGCAAAGGAGCAGTGGATGTTAGTGATTGTCCTATATTGCTCATGCTTTCATGGATTACTTAATTATCAGCCCGTGCCGACGTTCTGCTCTGTTAATGGTAGGCAATATGGCCCTTACCTCACTTAAGGAATAAATTGCATTGCTTCATCTCGCTCCATCTTGTAACGAACACACCCTCCCACACGTATAAACATCCCTTCCTTCCTCTCTTCACTGCTCACGTAGATCATTTAAGCCGGAATGGAATAGTTACTAAAGCAAATTCCCAATGAGATCTGGCGTTTTCTCACAATAACAATTCCTTTAATTGGACACTTCTACCTATTTCCCCGCAACCTGTTTTATTCATCTTTGCAGAAATCGGGGATAAGATCCACATCAACACACGCTGGGTTTATGATTTTGAATCATGAAGAGTGAAACTTCTTAGAGAAATTGCTATTGCCTCAGTGGGAAGCATTGTTGTGAGCAGAGGTTTAGAAGATTAAAAACTATATATATCAAGTTAATCATGAACTCAGTTAGTCAGAGAGTCGTAAGGCGCAGCGTGAAGAGAAAGGCACATCTGAAGGAAGGGGACTGAGAGACAGGCGATACTGTGGGAAAGTGACATCAAGATGTGAGTGTCATTATCAGAGGACGTGGTGGCCTTTAAAATGACAAGGAAGAAACAGAAGCAGACCACCCTGCTGTAACAAAAGTACATTCTTTATATTTGCTGATGGCGCTCAGAGCGCTGTCACATCTTTCAGCGTAAAGATGTCTTTTCCCATCCTAGATGTACAGTCGGCATCAAGCGTTCGTGTATGCACGCATTCGGCAGACAGAGCGATACGTTAGCGTTCACTTGTATGAATACAAACAGTGAAGCCGAATACCCTCCCTCCACTTGTAAGTAGTGGTACGAGTACTACTGTCAGCGTCAACACCTGAGAGCTGCGCAGGTAGTGTGCAGATGGTTTACGAGGCCGTGTTTAGCTGAAACCTGCTGCTCGCTGCTGCCAGATCTGAGAGCACACTAAATCAAAACAATCAGCTGGAAGACACTAAAATGCTCCGTAGATTTGAAGCTTTGGGCGTTGTGTCTCTGCGGGTTCATCACTAAAAGTGATTTCTTCCACTTTATGCACAGGCATTTGATTCATTCTTATTGTGATCAGACCGATTAAAGCAGCTCCAAGCAAATATAGAAAAGAATCACGTACAAAAAGATTCCCCTAAGTGAGAAGCATATTATTTAACTTTAACATTTTTTTTTATTACTGGTGCATTTGTATATGCAGCATGCTAGTGTTGCTGGTTTAGCTTTTTTTTACCTTTTTATGGGCAACTTTATAATTTAACGGATAAAAATGTATTATATTTTGCAAAATAATGCATACACATTATGCATATGTGTGTAAAATCTGCAACGCTTCTACAGGTGGTAGGGTTTTATTCAGTAAAAAAAGCAAATGCTTGGTTACATCCCATCACTGGTTAATTCAGGAAATATAATATTTTAATGGACACTCACAGTGAAGGAAAATGAAAGTTGATGTTAAAGGGATAAAATGTCCCCTTAGAGAATGCGCATATTTACAGTTTGTTACAGTAAAGTGTAATTACGCAGCATGCCCGTAAAGACAGCGGAGATAAGTGTCTGAAGAAGGTGGCAACGCACATGCACCTACAGCACAGCGAGAACAGTGAGAGTCTGACACCTCTCTAAAGAGTCCCGTCGACCTCATTGTGAGCTGCAGTCTCAACAGGAAGTCTCCTCTGTTTTACACTTTGACTCTCGTAAGATTGTGACTCGCAGCAAGGCAGCACAAACAGGCTCCTAAACCCTCTTAATACTTGTTGTCCAGGTCCGTGTGTTTTCCCCGCGCGGGCCTGTTTGGAGTAAATATCCACACTCGGATCCTTTGCCAGAGGATTATTGAACATTAATTACATTAGCATTTTCTCTCTGACAACAAGGTAGCGTCTTATCTGTGATCTTCAAACTGCGACTGGGAACTATTGATCTGGGCCATGTTGTCATTCAGATGATAATTAGGTGCAGGTGAGGGGTCAGCCTCCAATCCGTTTGAACATCTGGATGAGAGTTCCTCAAGGACAATGGGAGCCACGGGGTGCCGCCACTCTTTCGAGCCCCACGTGTCTTCATGTGCCTAAGTCCATTATACAAATTGTCTAATTAATTCCCACATTCCAGCAGTGTGGCCCAACAATCAATGCAGACAAAAGCACTGGGAAAGAGAGCCGTGCCAGAGCCCAGTGTACAGTTGCAGTCCAAGCTAGAGGGGATGCACCTGCTGCAAGCTCTCGTCCTGACCTTTTTAATAGGAGAACACACGCATATACACACATATAGAGTTTAAATTAAGATCATCCAGGAGAAAATGTACATCCACTTTATTTTAGCAATTATTTCACCTGTAATGGTGCAGAAACTGTATGATCAGGTATGACTGCACATATTATTTTGTGACTTTGCCTCTCTTTTTTTGACAATCTTATCTTCTTAAAGAGGGAAAACCATTAACATTAATCTGTAGAGATTCTGGGCTAACAACATACTGTGAGCGTGCCATAGCTGTAGAGGTGGTGCTATCACAGGTTACTCTTATCTATAATTAAAACTGTATTTTAAGGGACATGCAAATGGGAATATTAGCAGCCCTAACATATAACCTTCTCAGTGTGGTGGGGACAGAGTTGAAAAGAACCGTTTTACAGAGATCCCACTCCCCCCCCCAAAAAAGTAGTTCACCTATTCTTTTTTTCATAAGTAAATAAATGTAATCTCCACGGGTGCATTAAATTCTGTCGCCGCTGCATTTATGTTATCATTAATGAGATGAATAATTCCGTTTGCACACTGCAGAAGTGCTTACAGCAGAACTTTGGAAGAATCAACTGAACAAATTGTGTTAGAAATTCCTAAATGATCTTGTTCGGAGTGTTTAAGAGTGGGAAAGATCTCCTGCCTCACAGCACTGTGTACCAAGCCTTGCATGCTTGACCACTTTGAATAACAGTTTGTTAATCCACAGTTCAAAGGAACCCAGGGCAGAGCAGGACAGCATCTGTTGTTCTGGAGAATTTTTTCCCCCGAAAGTATATATAAGCACAGGATATAAAAGAGAAAGGGTTCTTTTAGTCTGTAAATGATTATTGCCTCTAAATTATAACACAAAGAGCCCGTGGCCCTGTTAGCGAGACTGTGTGAGCAGTTGTCGCTACAGGAAACAGCTTATCGTGGTTTCTGTTAACATGTTGCAATGTAAATGAACAGCTAAACTGTACTTGATCCAAATGTGCAAATGCAAAACATAAATGTAAATCAGTGTGTGTGTGTGTGTGTGTGCGCGCCTGGGGCAGGATGCAGACAAACAATGCAAATATTGCCCCCTTGTGGTTCATGAGCACTCAAGGGTGTTCCAGCCAGCTGGGACAGCAGAGCCACAGTACCTGTTACAGTCAGATTACAGGAGCTTAAAATAAAGGAAGGTGCTTTCTTAACATGCAGTGGAAAGAGTGACAAGAGGTGTGTGTGTGTGTGTGTGTGTGTGTGTGTGTGTGTGTGTGTGTGTGTGTGTGTGTGTGGCTTTTTAGCTTTTGCATGAAAATTAAAATAAATATTTTCTTTCTGCAACCAAACCTGCATTTTAGGTCCCCCCCCCTTTTTTTTTCATATCTCCACGCGTGTCCCTCTTTGCTCCGCTCGCTCCCTCTCTTTCTCTCATTAGAGCCGAGTAAATTTCAATGTCACTTAAAGTCACGGCTGTAATTTATTGGCTCCTTAATACTGACGGACAAAGGTCACGAGGAGCGCTGTGAGGCGTTCTATCAGGTTTATCTGTGCGGGTCATTAACCTTGACCTGGTGTAAATGCACTCCAGTCCAGGAAGGTCCCCCCACCCCCGTTCCACCCATTGCTACACATGCACGTTTCTCCATGCCCCCAAGAAGTTCCAGTCTGCGACAGTCACTCACTCCACTGCCCCGTTAGCTCAAGTGCTTTAAACTTGCCTTAATTGTCATATGGCAGCCAACGCAGCTTTCTTAATTGATCTGACCTTTCACAGCGCTTTCTAATTTCCAATCCCGCTTTCATTGTTCCATCTGGCACTTTTAAAGCGACATCTGGTTGACTGTACTTTTACCCGGTGATCTCTGCACAGATATTTTTAAACTTAATGTATGCTTCAACAGATGTTAGTTTTTATAGGTGAGCGAGGCGCTACGCTGCAACCTCCAACACCGACCCGTGCCCATAACACTTCCTCTCAACAATTCAAATATTGACAGCAGAAATTACAAGCCCAGGTCTCTGGCAAACTCTGTGTTATTAAGTCAGGCTCCTTGTTTTGCTTCCCCATTAGTCAGACAACAATTCAGCCCAGTCTTCTCTAATAACTGGCCATAAATAAAACATCAGCTTTCAGTTTATGAACAAATAAACAAGTCGGTGTCCACACAGGGTTTGTCTTTTGAGTGAGAAGGCAGGAATATTTGTTTAATAAATAATAAGGAGAATGCAGGCATTGGTCAGCGTGGACACTCTGAGGAAAGCAGCCGACTCTGTTGTACTGCACTGTCGGCTCCTCATATCTCCCATCAGAAAAAAGAGTTTCCTTCATAGCTAAGACCCCAGTTGCTTCTTTTTTTACTCTTTTCTTTTTTTAAAAAAAACTGTGTGATTAAAATGCCTCGCTGCAGAAATGTTATTTTGTAGATCCCGTCTACCATGGGGGATCTCCTGCCCATTTCCACTACGTCTCCACACGATATCAATAACTCCAAGCTGAAATCTTTCCTACTCGTACATAATCTTGTTTTAACCCTTTCCCTCATTACTATCTTGCAGTGTAACAGACATGTTGTGGACTTCTACATCCCTCTCTTTGAAAACTTCATTTCCTGCTCTGATATTTTTCCAAAAGATAAATTTCCTACGGCCTGTATTTTCATGGGGAAGTGCTCGGAGATGGCTTCACTCGCAGGCTGTTAAATTAGCGCCATATAATCGACTGATTAAACGCTTATTGATTGCAGAGATCTGGATGATGGAGGCAGAGGATATGGATCTTCTCGCCCTTCTATTTCACTCTGTCCTCTGTTCGCGAGGAAGGATAGCACACAGTAAGTGAAAGAGAAGCCGAATCCATGGTTTCTTAAAAAAAACAAACCCTGACTGGTGCTACATTTTGAGGACTGACTTGGTTGAACTTTTGTCAATATTACTGAGCACTCGTCGGGATTATAACCAGCCGCTTTAATGGATGCAGATCTGCGATTAAACGGATTTTGTTTTTACAATTTTCCGTCTATCTGATGTCCAAGCATGCGCAAAATAGAATACAGGGATTGACACGCTGCAGGCTCAAGGTCAGAGTCTGCCGCTCCCCTGAAAGCCTCCAGCCACTGATAGACACGTCTTCCCTCGTGAGCCGTGCTGGAGCGAACACACCACAGAACATCTGTTCGCAAACAGCCCTGATGGAGCCGTACTGACACTGAACGCGCACCCGCCACCCACACCTCACCACCTAATTCCCCAGCTGGGGCCAGATGGCAGGCCGTACCGCTGCTCCCTTCTCTCCTCATCCAGGACAAATCATGAGGAAGAATGGCCTGCAGGTACCGCCCCAGGCGCGGCTGTGCCACTCACCGCTGACCACCCTCTGGTGGCTTCCAATGTTCCCTCCTGTCAAAAGACAAATTGTCCAACAGACTGCTCTTTTATGAATTCACCCTGCGGTCCATTTCTCAAAAGAGGTTAAGGAAAATCCTTGGCCTGAGCTGCTCAACTTTGAGACAGAACTCTATTCTCTGAAAAGTTAAGAGGCCTGGAGACAGAGCAAAGCGAGAGGTCCAGGAACAGGGGGCTATTCTTGAGTTTCTTCACAATGGCTGTCTGTTATACCGAGCCAAACTGGCAACGACGCCTCGCTACGGTCACCGTATGAGGCGCTTGACCTCTGAATTATGCACTTTGCTGCCATCATAAATACGATCGTAGGTGAGCACGAAGAGAGCGCGTTAAATTAAACATATACTTCTAACATTACCAGGCCAGTTTAAAATAGCAAAGCTAATTAATGGAAAGCAAAATAAAGAAAGACTCTTCCCATCTCCTTGCGAGTGTTTATTTAGTGTCAGTATGGGGAAGTTGAACCTAAAATTTGAAAATTTCAAGCACAAATGACTGAGGTTAACCGCTAACACTGCTTCAATTTCTTCTACTGTGCAATAACAAACACACGGTCATGGACACAGACACAAGCATCAATCATCAGGAAAACAACCAGTATCATCTTATCGTCATAAAAACCAGTTGTTCTGTTGTGTGATCCAGCAGCTGTTCATGTGCTCTCTCTGGTTTCCTTCACATGACTGTGGGCTGTTTCCTCTTGCTGGAGAGGGACGGACTATTCCAGCTCTCTAAAGTCATCTTTTTACAGGTGACCCGGTTAGGAATGTCATCACAGATCAGGGATAAGTGTGATTAATCGCCTCTGACACTCTTATGGCACCTTTTACATAGCATTTCATCTTAAGGCTGCACAGGAGAGATGTGTGGGAAACAATATATCTCTGATGACAGTAAAAATCTGCCTCACGGATAACTGCAATATCTGCTCATTTAGCCTTAGTGCTATTTTTGGGGTTACCTCAGGTTTGCTCTAGTTATAGTCATGCGGGGTTATTTTGTGAGAGCTCCAGAACAATAGATTTCCTTTCATCATTGTATCGCAGTGCAAATAAAGTTTCACAAGCAAATGTTTAGAGTGTAATATATAATGTCTGACATGGTATCTGCAGAGACAGCTGTACTAGAAGAGAGACAGTGAAAAAATGGCCACCTCCATGTTTTTGTTTGCTTGTCTGTTTTTAGTGTTAGTGATCACATCTGTACGAGGGACTTAAACAATAAGTTATCAATGAATGCTATGAAGCCCAGTTAGAAAAATGCACCTGCAGACAATATGATACAGATGCATACAAAGAAAAATAGATGCAACAATTTGCTGAAACATGTGCGAATGTAGTATATAAGGTAAAAACAGAGTTTGCAAAAGTCTAACAAGCTTTAAAGTCAATATGTGGTATGAACACCTTTATTCTTCAACACAACCTGAGCTCTCTTAGACAAGCTTTCTTGTAATTTCTTTGAGGGGTCTTCAGGAATAGTTCTCCAGGCTTCTTGGAGGACATTCAAAGCTTTTCTTTGGATGTTGGCTGCCTTGTTTTTCTGTTTTCTGCCAAGATGATCCAGCACTGCTTCAATACTCTTGAGGTTCAATCTCTGGTGAGTCCAATCCATGACTGACAGTCTTCCATTGTGTGTTTTTCTATCTAGGCATGCTTTTACTGCAATGGCAGTATATCTGGAACCATCCTCACCAATTAAATGTGCGATTAAATTGAAATTGAATTTATTATTTCATCAATTCTGATAAGATTCCCAACACCACTGGCTGAAATGCAGCCCTAAACCATGACGCAGCCTCCAGCGTGTCTTACAGACAGCTGTAGACTCACTGTTGTACCTTTCCCACATATTGATGAGTAATTTAATCAAAAATGTCAAATTTGGGTTAATCACTCTATATAAGGCCGTTTGTCACTGATTTCCATCCAGCTTGTTGATTTGGCATACCCAATTCTTTTTCTCAGTTTCCCTTGCTTAAGAATGGCTTCATGACAGCCAACCTTCCAGTGGGATCATTACTAATGAGGCTTTGGTGAGCAACAGATGAATCAGATGAAGGCCAAATGCATCTCTCAGGTTCTGTTATGAACATAACTGCTTATCTGCTGTAGATAGTTTTTAGGACTGCCACGTCTTCTTTTCTATTTCCTCAGCTTTCTTTAAGCACACACTGCACACCATGAGATATACCAGTATTTCAGCAAAACACTAAAATGGACTAAAACACTTTAAAAAGTACTACTTACGCCTGTCAAACTGTTTGCTATGCCATAGTTTTACCTCATTCCATTGAAGGAATTAAAGGTGTGTTTTGTGCCAGGTTGCTAGTGACAAAATCATTAAAAAGGTTTAAGTGGCTAAAAAAAGGAGCTACTTAATAATGTTCTCTGAAAATAATCAGGTACAAGGACTGGACTGAAAATGAGTGAAAAAGCAGCCAATGCCCAAAGAAACAGAAGCACCATCGAGACCAGTATCTAAAATACATAAAAAGCCCAGAGCAGCCAGTCTTTTTCAGCAAACATCCCTCCCGCATTTTCAGGGCTTACTTAAGACTGTATTAATGTAGCATCTCAGTGTGCGGGATCAGGGCACAACACGCAGTTCTTTGGCCGATAGCGGGGTCGTGTAGCTACAGTATATCAGGCTTTGGATACATTTCCAATAATGGCTGCAAGAATTATTTTATTTTAATTTTTATCGGTTAGCTGACATTAGAAAAAACAAGACAAACGTAATGGTTTAACAGTGAGGCATTAGCAAGTTCAAATAAGCAGAAATAAACAGTCTGTTCCTGCAGTAGTTCTAGAGGTTCTCTGTGCTAATTCATTTGGAGATTCATCATAAGTGAATATTCTCAGTATGTTTATAAAACATGTCAGCATCTTGACCAAACCAAACATCTCGATAAGCCTCGTTGCCAAAATCAGAATTCGAACGTTATTGAATCATTGTTGTATATTTCGTGCCGATGCCAGCACACGCATGTGGAAAAAAGCTCAGCAGCTGGTTAAATGAATCATCTCAGCCGTACTGAGCTCTGGCTCTGATTTTAGCTCAGCGACACATGCATTCAGACGGTCAGCTGGCCTGCTCCAAAAAGCCACATGATCAAACTGCCTGTACATGATCAAACACGGCTCTCTCAGCTCTCTCCAGACCAAAGTCTCTTGACCCACACCAGCTGTCTGGAAACATTTGGACTAATATTTACACCAATTAAGAACTTCCATAAACATCAACTTTCAAGTAAAGCAGTACAAAAAAAAGAAAAAAGACTCACGAGTTATCTTAATGAGGCGATATGACCAAATACGGTCAGCTGTGGCAAGTTTTGGACAGCTTCTATTTAGATGTGAAACCGCTCTCATCACTTTAAGTGTGTTTACAGCACAAAAATCAGGGCGCAAAGGCGCACTTGACCACGTGGTGCGCTCTTTGAGAAAGAGGTAAAAAACATCTTGAACTAAGCAGGTCCCTGCAGGCGTACGATCTTCACAAATTGCGGTGCAGTTATTTATTGAGATTGCACTAATTAAAGCCGTGCATCGTGGAAGACGAGATGGAGAGGTTGGGGAGGGTGGGCGCATTTCTTCAAGCGCTCACAAGCTTAATGGTGCAAAGAAATTTCTACCTGACGAAGGCATTCCTACCACAGGTATGTGTCAAACCTGCCAGCACCACCACCAGCAATTTAGCACTCTACTACAAGTGTTTACAATGCACTTTGGCACACTGACTTTTTTAATGTACCTCGTTGCTTTTTGTTTTGTTTTTTAATATTCAGCATGTATTTACATTTAGAGGGAGACACTAAGCCTGCGTGGCTTCAGACTGAGTTCTCAGGGCCACAGTGTGAGTTTGCCCCTGCAGAGCTGTGGCTGAAGCCCACTCACTGTCAGAGTGGAGCCAGCTGGCACTACAGGGAGGGGAGGGATGAAGCGAGGGTGGAGGGCCCGGAGGAGGGGGCTACTCCTCTGCCTTCAATCCCACATGATCTCACTGGTCCTGGAGAGTATATCAGGCAAAAGCAGCGTCATCATTAAAAGCCCATGCTGCAAATCTTTTTAATTATTCTCCTTCCTCCCTAGCCTTTTAATGAGAGGAGTATCCACAGATAATGCGGGTAATTGGACAATGGGATTCACTCATTCAATTACTGACCACTGAATCTGCTCCGGAGTTCATGGGTAATTCTCTTTCTCAGCTCTGGCTTCGGGGCTCAACGTTCTGCATCCTTGTAAAAAACAAAGAACACGGCTGGATACTATGTCGTTTAAATACATTTGCTGGACCCTGTCCAAAAAGCATATTACATTATAATTTGTTTGAACCATGAAAGGGCTGGGATCTAAATACTGTGTGGCAGGCCTATCCATAAAATCTTGCAAAGTAACCTCTGGTATGCAATACTGGCCTTTGCACTTAAACCACATTTTGGCGTTTTCAGTGGGAGACGTACACGTTGAGCGATCGGCTTTTGTTTGAAAGCTATTGAAATCTGAGATGAGTGTACTAGTCAATTTAATGGCCCGCTCTGAGTCTGGCAAAGCAATTTAGCTACAGTCAGAATGCCCAGTGGAATGACATTAGAGTTTCATAACGAAAGGTGGTGGTCATCAAAGAAATAATTCAACGTTCTAGTGAGCTCAGCTTCTCATAAAGACTGGAAACGAGGGGAAACCGCTAACCTGCTTCGCTCCAAACCTAACAAAATGTGTATATACCAGCACTTCCTCTAAGTTCACTAATTAACAAGTAATGTTTTCTGTGCTGGGCCAAATATTATAGTCCATTTAGAGCCTGGACTGTGGCTCTCTCTGACAAATAAATTTATATAAATGGAACAATTAATTTATCTAAAAAGCAAAGCCCATGCAAACTGCTTTAAATCTGCGTTATATCCAACAGCCAGCAGAGGGCGGCTCTTCGGGTTCCAACAAGAAGTCTGTTTGGTTTGAAATCCCTCTGCTATCTTAATATTAGACCTTTCGATCCCTGTTTAAGGTTTCAACCACTAATTTGAAGCCTTATTAAATGGCATTCATGCATGTCATCGATGACATTCATATTATACGCATTGGTATGCAAATAACTACTGTAAAGGCAGGCGGTGTTTGTTGGTTTCTCAGTCATATACACTGCGGTCTCCAGCCTTTTTTGCGCCACGGACCGGTTTATGTCTGACAATATTTTCACGGAAAGGCCTTTGAGGTGTCGCGGATAAATAGAACAAAATAAAACCAGTACCGGTACCTAAAAAAGAAGATTTATTCATAACACACGGGTAAAGACCCAGGGAAACTGAGTTAACGATAAATTGAAAAACTAACGATAAAAACCCAGAAAACCATAAATTTCACACTCGAGCCTCAACGAACCAGTCCGTGGCCCGGGGTTTGGGGACCGCTGATATACATCACTCACGTTTGGCTTTAAAACACTAAGATGGCAACTGCTCTAATGCTCAGTTTGAGGGTTCAAAATGGGACCTTATTAATAATAAATTAGCGTGTCTACAGTCCACGTTTGTGGCCAGCTTGTAGCCATGGTTCAAACACTCTATACTTTGGCTGCCTGGGCGAACGAACCCGGGCTGCACAAACCATCAAATTTGTGGACGAAAATCGAGCAAGGCTAGCTGTTTCCTTATGCTAAGCTAAGCTAACCTGCATGACTGGACTCAGTCTTCTCACCTGACTCTCAAGAAGAAACGGCAACTATACTTCCCAAAATACAACTTTATAGATCTTCAAGGTAAATTATCTTCCTGCTGAACAACCACAGTGACTTCTTTAGACAGATATTTATGGTTTTCCTAGCTGACATGGGACTACAAGTAGAGTAAACACTATTTCCTGGCTAAAAAGGGCATCTGCTTCCCCCCATCTGGACCCAGACTTAATGCTCAATTGAAAAAAGAAGAAGAAAAAAAACCTCTGGATAAAGGACAGCTAACTGAGTGAATTTCAAACCTGAAGGCAAAATCTACAAACCACAGCGAAAACACCAGAGAGTGGGAGAATTCCCCCACTGATCATCCAATTTGGTTGATAGCAGTGTGTGTGTGTCTGTGTAGGGGGGAGAAAAAAAAAGGGAAAACAGGGAAAAGGAGGAGAAGAAAAAAAATCTCACAGGAATCTTCCATCACCCTGCTTCTTTGCAACGTCCCACATTGATCCAGCACATTAATCATGAGCAGACAAACAGCGTGTTGTGTCTGTTGGTAATTGTGACTCTCAACCATACTTAGCCTATAGCTACTCTCAACATGAGCTGATAAACCACTCTATTACTGCAGCACAATGTAGGACACGTTCCGTCAGTGGCAGCTTGAGAGCAAAGAGCTTCCTGCAGCAATATCACAAAAGGCAGATTATCTGCGCTCGGTAATGGAATAAAACACATCCTACCGAGGAGAAGCTAAGATATTTTCTCAGTGGCATTGCTCTATTAGAAGAAAGTGGTCGAACGCAAAGTGTACGAGGCTGCCACTGCTAGCTTTCCTGCATGACGCTCGTGTTAACAACCCCCACCCTTCCCTTGTGAAATTCACACCTCCAGCTAGAGTCATTATCATAATTGTTACCAAATACTGTAACTCCCAAGTTTTTAATTGCTATACCATTAATTTCCAATCTGAACGCTTCTCTTGCACAGTCAATTTCATTTCTAAATTGACATCCCCACTCAAATGATTTCATATAAACACACTGATAAAAAATAAAAAATATCTCAAGGGCCAAATATGCAGACAGAAGGTGTGTGTTTTTGTGTGTGTGTATCTGTGTGTGTGTGTGTGTGGGGGGGGGGGGGGGTACAGTCGGGCAAACTATATCAAGAAATAGTCACTACCCCGAGGCTTTAAAACAAACGCCCTCCACATCATGCATTATCTTCTCTTCTGCACCACAAATAAACCGAGCTTTGCCTCGTTTCGTCTCAAGATAAAAGACCAGTCGTCGGGGTATGACGGTGAGGGCCAACAAAATGAAATAATAAACCATTCATTAAATCAAGCGCACAAGTGTTAACTTTTATAATAAAAGATTCTGGAAGTTTAATTAATAGCAGTCGTTAGCGCTCGTTTAGAACTTATCGATTTAAACATAACAATATGTTAAAATAATGTATCCTGCAACAGTCATCGCCCTCCCTCGACAGGGGCCTCTGCACACACCACATTGTAATCAACAGATTGTTAGACATGCATTTTCTCGGCCAATGACAAAGGCTGATCTATAGGGGTCGGAGGGAGCGTTGGTAATCCATCCATTGCTGCAATTTATTATCTTATTTTAATTGTATACACAAACATTGAGGTGATTTAGGTGACACTGTGGAAAGATGAAATCCGTTTATATTAAAAGGGTTGCTCACCCCTGGAGCCTGCTGCCAGCAACACCTTTCAATGGCTGCTTTTAACAACATGGTTATTGTTTTATTGATCAGGGTTTTATTACAAATTTGACACCCATGTTATGTGTTAATCGAACCGCATATAATTTTTTTGACACATATTTTACGAGATTATGACTGCAATTAATTTAATAACTATTATTTTTTCGGTGATTTCAGTCTTAACGAGGTTTGTGGGAGAGTGCTCCATCCGTCTTGGCCGTGTTGTCACTCACGCACGGCGGCGCAGTGCTTGACCTTAATGGAAGCCACGGAAATGGCCAATCGAGCCGGCATCCGGCACTCCCCCCCAGCTCATCGCTGCAGCCACCTTCTTTTGTTCTAGGAAGTGATATCACTATTAAGGAAGCCATTCACAGCCATATAATTTCTCCTTTCTACACTTAAAGGCTCCCAGCTTATGGGAAAATTATACAACTCACCTTTTGCTCAACAGTACTTTGAGGATGTGTCATTTTTCAGGCGGTGTACGTTTAACCTGGGAGGAGGGGGGGAAAAAATAACCATTTTCCACAAAGTGAAGAAGGATTGATATCTTTTCTTGAAACACAAATTATGCAACATTGGCTTTGCGCACAGTAAATCAGGGCAACACGGACGGCTGCTGATGGTACGTGGGCAGTTAAAGCAGAACGGGGGGACGGGGAACATAACAACACGTCAAGCTGAGATAAAGCTCGCACCTCTATAAAGGCAGACCCAAAAAAGGGGGCCGCTGTTGGTCAATAGGCTCCATCTGTGCCTCCTCTCATCTCACAGAAGTGCACATCTGCTGAACATGGCACAATTTATCTATCAGAAGAATTATTAATTAATAGTTCATCTCATCCGGTATAATTGAGGACAGATCTGGAATGCCATTAGCTGTGATAATAAAGGGAGCGATACCTCCCGCCCACCTGAGCACACGGGGAAAGCCTCCTCTCTGCTTCGGCTCTTTGTGGCCTTGTCAGCAAATGTATTCTTTTGCGCTGAGCAGTAGTTAACAACTTATAGGTTTGTCAAACCAATTTCATTCTTTTTAAATCTTCATAGCAATTATCTTTTTGCATAATCAGTTTCAGGACCTTGGGGGTCTACTGGGTCTTGTAACGTCTTTAAAATAATTGTTCAGATAGTAATTTGAAGTTTTGTGGAAATTGCTTAATAATCAGATACTAAAGTCAATATTTGGCTGAGGAACTAAGTTGTAGATGGAAAAGACTTCATGGGGCTCCGGCAGGGAAAAAGGAGGACCGGCTAAAAATAAAAAGACATCACAAGTTGGAGCCAATTCAACATAAAAGGCTGTATGTGTGCATGCTAGAGCGTTCCAGAACACGTGTGTGTGTCAGTGGGTGTCCGTGTGCATTCTCATTACATTGTAGCCATGTGTAAGCCATGCAAGAGTTTGGCCCGAACAGGTGCACTTTCAGGATTCTGGAGGCACGGCGCAGATAAAACAGCCCCATTTGAACTCACATTAATTCTCCATTTTAACACGCCATCAAAAGAAACACCAAGATATCAGTGGGAATAAAGCTGCATTATCACAAAACATTAACAGCTGTTGCGGACCTAACATGGCGGTTATCTACTTCGAGCGTTTGAAAGATATCCAAGTCAAAGGAGGGGAGGCCTTGATTTTATGTTTGTCCCAATTCCCTTGTAATGAGATGCATCTGAGTCTGTAGTACTGACAGTAATGAGAAAGATAAAATGACAATGCGTAAAAACAGAGCCGGCATATCAATGACTTGCCAGACGGAGCTCTCTCTTTCTGATGTATGGCGGGACAAAGCAAGCACGAGATCCATGAGCCAAAACAGCAAGGACAAATAAAAGAAAATACAGGTCTAACGCAGTGCACCCCTTGACTCCTAAAGTATATATGAATCACTCCCCTTATTATCACTCTGACACAGCGAGGAGCTTTGCTTTATGAATGCTACTTAAGGAGCATCTCATAACGTGCACTGACTAAACCCAATCATAATCTGTCTTGCCCAATAACAACAAGACAATGCTTTACAGAAAACGTCTGATGTCATATCATCATTACACTAATAGCAATAGCAAGGACCCGGGCTTCTCTTAGCCCCACCCAATTATTCATTTTAAACGGCTTATTGGTGAGAAAGCGTCAATGATCAATTCAAGCATTTAGCCTGTGGAGCGGGGCTTGAGTCGGTGCCAACATTGATTATCTGGGGGAGCAAATTGGTCCGTAATAATGGGTATTTCTCATGACGCATGTGTGAAGCAGCAAAGAGTGTTCATTTTATTTGTTCAGTGTCAGCGTGTACTTAAAGCTCAGGTTAATCATCATTTATGCCAGAATGAATGTGATTATTTTCTGTTTCGTTATTACCTTCGTAACCGAGCGAGACGGGTTGTACTTGTGAGGCTAACTTAGGAACCTTTGGTACCACTACAACAAAGACCTGCATCACTGGGTGAAGAGTTGGCTAACATTTATGAACAGACGCACAGCCTTACAAGCAAACACACTAACGATGAATAATTCGAAGAAGTCTCAAAGCGTAGCGTCATGCCTGAAATTGAAATTTGTAGCACAGTGGGCAGCTCGTGATCCAAAAACTTGCCGGCATAAGTGGATTTCCCTGATTTTGGATGGCGTTAAATAGCAATACAGTGTCATCAAAGTCATTTACCTCCAGGTTCATTACATAAAGCTGCCCTTATTGTATTTTTCTCTTTAGTTTGGTAGTTGCTTTTATTTCTTTTTGGAACAGGGCAGGACATTTTATGTAATGGTACCATAAGTAGTTTAATTTAGGTTTAAGTATCCAGTTGTTTCCTGGCATATAAAGAACATGTTAGATCTAATTTTATGTAATCTCAATATAGTCTTATTAGTGCACCATAAAGTGCAACCCTATTTTCCTTCTACCCAAAAAAACCCCCACATTCACGAACAAAAGGAAGCACCTGCGATGAATGTTTCCATGTATCACATAGATACAGATGATAGGTGAAATTCAGTAAATCTGAAAAATGGTGGATTTTTATTTTTTAGTGCTAAAGACATTTATATTCTCATATTATTATTGTTATTTATATTATTGTGATAAACGTGTCTGATATGAATAAAAGCAGTCTGTTTACCTTTGTTAGCATCCTTGTTGGTATCCATTGTGATCAAACCAAAGCTATGCAAATTAAATACAGAATATTGCCTGAGTAAAATGAAATAGATTGCCTGAAACCAGTATAGAAGCCCTGAAATCAGAGCAATACGGCCTAAATGTTAATAGAAAAAAAATCTATTTAGCCTTTTAGTGGGTTGAATAACTTCCAGGCTTTTTACGAACACCCCATGGATCATCAGGAGGTCCCAGGTGGTTCCGTTGCCTTAGGAAATGCTCAATTCCTCCACTGTGGTGAGAATCCCCAGTTGGTTTAAGTCATATACTGTTAGACGCCAAGGAATCCAATTTACCCCGTTCCCATATTTCTTTGATTTCCTTTACTTTGTAAGGTCATTTATCTGAAATCTTAATTTGGAAACTGATTTCTTCCCTCTGTGACGAGCAGCAGGAGTTCCTCCCCCCTCACTCTCGACTGTCATAAAGGTAGGCAGGTGTCCTTAAAGATGTTGAAAGAATTGAATATAACAGACGTGTTCAATTAGAGCAAAACGATCTCGAAAATGAATTATTGTGCTCTTAATGGGCTGAGGAGAAAACACTCCCGGGAGAACACAAGGTGAGATCTGCTTTAAGGTACATCTCTTTAAGTGGTTCAGAACAAACTGAATATTTTAGGTAAAAAAAGGTGACAATCCACGAGCAAATTTAGACAGGTGGTCATCTATAAACAAGCTATTTTTACAGCATCTTTGGCTAATAGGTAATAATATATTACAGCATGTTAAATATGTGCAACATTAACACACCTCAGTCAGTTTTTTCTTAAAAAATATATCAATATCTATATATTAATAATATAATAATATCCTTATATTATTATCTGATATGCATTCAAACAAAAACACCCATTGTCTCGTCACACAGCATAAACCAAGCACCCCAACTGTTTGTTTTTTCATCTGTCATCGCTTATATTTGCACCTTTTATCTCTGGGAGGACAGTGACATCTGCCCATAAGAGTAATCCCAGCACACCAGGATTACCCACTTTAAAATGGAGAGAGGGAATATGACATCAAGTGTCTTCTTTCCTTTGTGTTAGCCAAGCCTCAAGGTGACATGGGAGTCTGCTCTCATCACCAGAGCCAACTATGACACTTACTCTCCATGGGACTCATTAAGGGGCAAAGGGGACCTCTGCACTGGCAGCATGTTCAACAAAATAAAGACATTTAACTAAAACCGGAATAAAGAGAGAGAGGACAAAAAAATCAAGTCTTGATACAATTCCATGAAACACCTGGCGGAGCCACACACAAGCACGGAGGAAATGTTGCACTGCCCTTACAAGGTGATCTGGGTGAGATGGAATTAGAGCAAAAATGCTTCCCATGTGGCTGAATCACACTGCAGTAAGGTACCACCAACCAGTGATCAGGTACTTATGACATATTGGAAATCAAGAGATCAATATCATTAGAAAAAAGAAAGATTTTCTAACAAAAACTGCATTTACACATTTTTCAATAACATTTGAATTCAGTTTTATTTATAAAGCACTAACTCACATCAACAGTCGCCTATTATAAAGGCGCTTTAACAGAGAAAACCCCAACAATCAGACAAACTCTACGAGCAACCACCTGGCAACAGTGGGGAGAAAACTTCCGTTTTAACAGAACCAGGCTCACGGAGGGGGAAGCCATCTGCCGTGACCGGTTGGGGGTGAGGATAGGAAGACCGGACAAAAGATACACTGTGAAAAAGAGCCAAGGTTTAATAATGACAATGATTAAAAGTTGTGTGTATAGATTAGGCTTAAAATGTATTTTAAACATAATCTTAAAAGTAGAAAGGGCGTCTGTCTCCCAAAACTGGGAGCTGAAAGCTGAAGGCTCTGGCTCCCATCCTACTTTTAAATATCCTGGGAACCACAAGTAAACCTGCAGTCTGAGGACAAAGTAGTTTAATGGGGTGATGCAGTACTATAAGGTCTTGAAGATAAGATAGGGCCTGATCATTCAAAGCCTTGTATGTGAGAAGGATTTTTAAAATTTGGTTCTGGATTTAACAGAGAGCCAATCAAGAGAAGCCAATATGGGGGAAATACGTGTTCTCTTTTTAGTCCCTGCAGTATTTTAAATCAACTGAAGACTTTTGAGGGTATTTTTAGGATAAACCACTAATAACGAATTTCAATAGTAATTAATAAATGCATGGACTAGTTTTCAGTATCACTCTGAGACAGGTTGTTTCTAGTTTTAGATTTCTCAAAGTGTTACTGGAGGCCGAGGTAAAGCCATTCAGAGTGACTGGTTAGACACTGTGTTTCCAAGGTTTTTAGGGCTGAGTACAATAACCACAGTTTGTTTATTAAAGTTGCAACAATTCATTCCAGCTCTCAGAACCACTGTGACGCTAGCTGTTAGGCTGTAATTAGACACTAATGGCATACTGGCTAGTTCTTAAGCATTAACGTGATAGATATTTTTGTTTTGACTGGGTCAATTTTAAGGTTCATCTACTCTAACCTAAATCAATCTGTTTGTTTTAAGTTGTGTTGATTTGTCCCAACTACCCAGTGACTAAAAGGAAGTTAATAAGAAGGAATTGTTGGTTACCTGACTCATGTACCAGAGCTCATGTTCCTTACCACAGCGGCCTGGGTTCATCTCTGCCAAAACCCCTCTCTCTCCAATTTCCTGTCTACTCTACTCTGAATAAACACCTAAAATTCCCCCAAAGCATCAGCGCTTGTAATGAAGACTTTGTTACCATTTGAGGGTACTTTTTCCCCTAACTGTCTCCTTAAGAAAAGTCTTATTTATAGCATAATTTCCCTGTTTACCACTTAACAACTCAACCACTGGTAAACCACAAACAGCATATACACCAGTCAGCCACTGGTAAAGTGGTAATTTATGAGCTTGCAATGTTCTGTTATTACACTATGAGGCACCTATGGTAGCAAATATTGTATGTGGAGGTTACTTTCAAGTGCTGCCAAGTTACCTAACCAGTTACCTCTGCTACTATTGCTCCAAACCAAGCACCAAACTGGCAAAAACTCAGTGGCATAACAACGAATCCACCCAATTGACGTCTGCCACACCCCCCTTATTCCAGTCCTTTCAGGCATCAGGGGGGTGTGGAGGAACAGGTGATCTCACCAAACATCCCACAGCACACATAGGATCCAAGGCAGCATCCCAATACCTGAAACAACTAAAGATGTCCCAGAGCAGTTTGGTGGCACGAAAGGGAACTATAACAATGCTTTAATGCCATGGCTTATGAGTATAAACACAGTAACAATGAATCTACGTCAAGAAGGTGTGGGTGAGTATTGGTTCTACAAACTTTAGCAACTGTAAATAATGGAGTAGACTTTAAGTGCAGCAAATGAGGTCAGAAAGATGTCACTTGGACATAACAAATTTGTACCTGAACCTGATCGCACACTGTCACTGGGCTCAGCATTGGGGAAGGCTCTAATAGGGTGGGGTGTCAGCTACAGTGGCTTCTCTGCAGATGCAGGGCAGAGCAGCTCATTTCACAGAGAGCACATTTCAATGGGAGTCAAATTAACCACGTAACCCCTGGAACCTCTCTGACTGCATGATTGACGTTGACCAGCGAAACAAAACCTGCCGCGTCACCGAGAAACAACAAGCCCAAAGAGTGGAAGTATGGTGTTGTCACACTGTCACTGTGTGCTTTTTGAAGAGCACAAGAGCACAATCTCGATTAGTCTTTTGTCTGTCACATCGTATCATCGTCACAGCACAAAGCAAACGAGAGGTGGAAGAAGAAAGAAGGCACTAGAAAACTCTTCAGGAGTTATATTTGCACTGAGTGCAGCATAGTGGGAGCTCGGTAGACAAATACTCTCACATCTTAATTTTTCAATTAGCATGACTCTTGTTCTCTAAACATATGCAAACACAGCGGGGCGTCTATTAAAATGCAACTCTAGTGTTGAGCCTAATTAGACTAAATTGGTTGGCTTGTATTCGGAGAAATTTGAATGCAGCTTCTTATCCATGCTTTACCACATGTTTTGCCCCAACAACAAACAAAACAGAACTCGCTGCCTCATGCATATGTGCCCAGCTTCGAAGGAGGGACTGAGTTAGCCTGTCTTGCCATTCTGTTCTAATGTAGCTGGGGTTTTTTTTTCTCTCACATTATTACTATAACATTATAAAATCTCTTTATTGTGTGTCCTGATTGCTTAATAATGCATTTGAATGGGGAATTATAGTTTTAATGTGATATTTCCTTTGATTATGTGATCCTCTGCACTTGCATTTTGCTTCATTATCACTTTGTAGAGGGAAATAACTCAAACTAATAAAATGTTGCTGACTTTGTACCAGTGATGTTTTGATAGGAGCAGATCTCCAGTGGGTTTTTTTGCCAGCGTCACTGGAATATTGGAGAGCCTTACAGCACAGCAGGCAGCAGGCCAAATGGACGCTGTGCATTGCAAAAGGGATGATCTGTCTTGGGTGCGCTACGCTTTGCCGATGTAAACAGCTGCCTCCGCATCCTGGACAAGAAGACTATGTTGCAGCTGGCTGCGTGACGACCCAATCCCAAGAGCGGACCAGCGCACGAAGACGGTGAGTTGCGGTAACACTGTGTTAGACATTAAGCCACGTTAGCCTCCGTTGTGTGCAGCCACATATTTTTGGCTTGAGATAATCAGGTTTGTCATACTAAATGCATTTTTTATCTGTGATGCAATGGACCAGATGGCAGATGAAACAACGCTGAGAGCTGATGCAAAACGCAAAGGGAGTGTAAACGGTGGTGAGGAGAGCTCCACATGGGTTAAAGGAGGTGAGTTGTAGATTAGGTTTGTAGAAAAACAGCTCAGTGTCACTTTGGAGTTGTCACGTCTCTTAGAAATCTCTCTTGTGATGATCTGAGATAGCCAGTGCCATCCTTACTGTTCCATCACTTTGCTTGCCTTGTGCAGTTATTTGACTTTAGTGACTGTGAACAGCCCTACAGTTTGAGAATGATTTCCCCAACAAACCCCCTGTTTTCAAATCATCTACTGTTCTTTGTTAGTTGCTTGCTTACATGCATTCTTTATAGTCTGTAGGTGATTTTTTGTTGTATACTTCCAGTTTGCATTTAGATTTTAAACATGAAGTAAAATTATCTTCAGACCCACCGCTCGGAGCAACTGTGGTGTCTAATGAGTGAGCGCGGCTCAGTGAAACACTGGAACAAAACCTGAAAAATGCATAGTATGCCCCCAGGCCTTATTTCTCTATCAGTTAATGGTCATGGGCATAGACCAGCTGCACTTCTTACTTAATTCATTTGATAACCCGAGAGCATCATGCTCATTCTCAGCTCAAACAAGTTTATTTTAACTTGTACTTCAAATAGCAATCCTTGCCTTCTTCACTTCTCATTCAATCACGGAGACATGACATGTAAAAACACAAACAATTCTAATGAGACATAAAAGAGTCTCGCATGCTGACAAAAGGTGATAACACGAGACACCATGTTTAACTCTGTTATTTGATGGGAGCAGTTGTTTTTTAAACTAATAAAATCTTAAAAATGGACAATGCGGCCCTGAGCAATGTCCATTTTTATCTCTTCTTCAAGAATTTAGGGAAAACAAATACATTTTATTCACTCTCAAAAATTAATAAATCATCGGGCATTAAATCTTAAGTAAAACACAGAAAGGAGTGGTGAATATTTCATTCGGAATAGGTGGTGAAAAAGTAAACAGTCTGCTGCCAGCAGAGTAATTCATTATTATCTGTATTAATTAACGTATTAACAATAACAACCCCTTCATTCCAGAAATTCCACACTTTTCTGGGAACTACCAGCACAGGCTAGATATGTTTTTATCTTTTCATTGTGTCAGCTGTCAGAATGGGATATGGCCAGCAGCGTTTCGTTTTTCATTTCCAGTTATGTTTATCACTTATTTACTATCTTGCTGAGAGTTCAATGCAAGAGTTGATCCACAAAGATGCGTGGTAACTTTCTATTATTGAAATGTACTGAAATCATTTACAAATCTCCCAATTACTGGATTTCCAAAAATACACAGTTTACACAACATCAGTAATGTCTTTACTTGTGCTTATCAGGATGCAGATTTTCTGTGACTGATGGCATATATATATATATATATTTATTTATTTATTAGGGGTGCAACGATGCACAAAATTCACGGTTCGGTTCGATACTTTGGTGTCACAGTTCGATATTTTTTCGATACAAAAAAATGTTCAAGCCTCTTTAATTTGTCATTTATTAAAATTATAAATGTATATTTTAACTCAAAAGTACGGTTTTTAAATGTAATGTTGCTGAAACAACAAAATAAAAAAAATAAAAAATCTATCTGTTCGAGAAATCACTCATCTTTGGAAAAGAGAGTTTATTACAGAGAAATGGCTCTTTCCAAAATAAAAGCTATACTATCCGCTTCTTCTGGGCTATATTCTCAGCAGCATATTAAACATATCAGGTCCCCATAAATGGTAAATGGCCTGTATTTATATAGCTCTTTACTAGTCCCTAAGAACCCCAAAGCGCTTTACATATCCAGTCATCCCCCCATTCACACACACATTCACACACTGGTGATGGCAAGCTACATTGTAGCCACAGCCACCCTGGGGCGCACTGACACTGGCGCCACCGGGCCCTCTGACCACCACCAGTAGGCAAGGGGTGAAGTGTCTTGCCCATGGACACAACGACCGAGACTGTTCAAGCCGGGGCTCGAACCGGCAACCTTCCGATTACAAGGCGAACGCCCAACTCTTGAGCCACGATCGCCCCGGAGAATCATGTGCTAACGGCTGTCTAAATGACTCTGGTAAAGTTTGTAGCATGCTTGCTTGTTGTTTTTGTCTGCTTCCACTTGTCTTTGCACTAGGATGATGTCGGAGTAAATGTACAGTGATATTCGTTGTGTTCCCACTAGTGCTGTCAGCGTTAATCTCGTTAAAATGACATTAACGCCATAACGCAGCAAATCTCCGTTAACAAGTTACCATGGATCGCCCCATGCGTGGGGCTGGACAGCGTCAACACGTTAACAAGCTAACTGCGCTAACGCACTAGTTCCCACCAGTTGAGCATTGCGTGGCACATCTGACATACTGTTTTACTTTAGTCCATGACGCACTTACCATCAGGGTCATGCTTCACATGAAAACCAAGATAGTTCCAAACGTCAGATCTGAATGAGGATGGGGGAGGTTCAATTTCGTCTAGTGTTGAGGCGGTTGTCATATTGCAACGAGCTTAGCTTCTGTCTTGCTAGCTTGCGCTGCGCTCAGTGGATCTGCATTCGACAGTGCAGCCTAGGCGGAGTAGTCGAACGCCCGATTCACTGAGCGCTCAACACAGACAGCATCGTCAGAAGAAAAGTTGATAAAATAAATAAAAAATGTTGTATTGTTCGATACATACTCATTATGACACCTATGTCCAAATTATAACTACAGCAGACTTAAGAGCATTAATGAAATCAAAAACAGAAGCCTACATGCATATATACTAAGCATCTGACTGTTTTGGTTTAAGGTGGCTGCTCTTTTAGAATTTTCTGCTCCTTGTTTGATGTTTAAAATGCGGCAAAATACTGTGACATCCCTAACACTAGACCATATAAACTATATCTCTTAGCTTAACTTCTTGATCCCCTTGAAAAAGTAGTAAAACTTGCCACTTACTTCTGCAGCATTACATTTTTATGGCTCCAGCTCCACGTCTGTTCACTCTTGGCTATTCTGTGACCATAACTACAAAGGTCCAGAAGAACATCTCCCCATTTTTTTAATTCTCATTCTAGTCTTACATCTGTATGCTAATTTTTAGCTAGCTCTACACAGAAAAAGAAAATATTGTGGAAATAGCCTGCTAGTTCTGAAGGCCAAACTGATAGGCCAAAATCTCTACAAAAAGGAAAAATAAATGTGATAGTGAGAAGTTGTAGGTTTTACAAGGATTTAGGTGCTTTGTTTTAAAGTTTGTGTGTGTAGGGAAAGGATGGGGCAAATGAGCTAACCCTGCTAAAGCTAACCTACGCTAAAAGTTTCCTGTATCACCATTCACGATTAGTGTATGGACTTCAGGCAGCACGGTGGTTAGCAAGAAGATCCCGAGTTCAATTCCACCATCAGGCCGGGGTCTTTCTGTGTGCAGTTTGCATGTTCTCCCCGTGTTTGCGTGGGTTCCCTCCGGGTACTCCGGCTTCCTCCCACAGTCCAATAACATGCAGTTTGTGGGGATAGGTTAATTGGAAACTCTAAATTGTCCATAGGTGTGAATGTGAGTGCAAATGGTTGTCTGTGTCTATATGTTAGCCCTGCGACAGCTGGGCGACAGCTGGGCGACAGCCCCCCCCCACAACCCTGAAAAGGATGAGCGGTTGACAATGGATCGATGGATGGACATTAGAGTGATGCCCCTACTGTTCACCACCCTAAAGTACTATGAGCAGCTTTACACAAGATTACCTGCAAACCAGTGGAACCAGTTACCTCTGCTCTCTGTACTCTTGCACATATACTTGATTTTGGGACATCTCCAGTACTCCAGTACTTATTTCAAAGACTACAGTAGATGTTGTTTGTTGATTCTTTACTGTAGGATTCATTTGTTTAACATTTCATCTATTCGACAGAAAGAATCGAAAGTGAGGTTCAAGTCAGCAGCTGGAGACTTGATACCTCTACAGAAATGGAGCCTGGGGAGACAAGCAGAGACACCAAGGCTAAGCTGCCTAGAGAGCGTGACGCCTCCGCTGCCCCTCTTTTCTCTTTGAAAATGTACCTAAGGAGATCCTCCTCTGCAGAAACGTACAGCATAGACTCTCTTTCCTCCTCGCAGCAAAGCAACACAGGAGGTAAATGACACCAGTACTTCACTCTACTGTTTAAGTCTGTCTTCAGTGCCACTTCTTTTCTCGAGACGTCATTAAAATTGTTTTGAAATTAACTTTTTATCCAAATACAGCTTTTCTGCTGTTGAAATAAATGATTAATATGCAGGATAATTATGAAAATGACAAATTGCAAGCTTTATGTCTTACTATGCTGTGAGAATGCTTAAATATAGTTAATACAATCAATTATGAAAATGTCTGAATAATTTAGAAACTCAAACTGCAGCAAAAAAGAGAAATATTAATGCAAAAAAGGCCACAAGTATCACTACTTCAGATCCAGATGCATAACTGATTACAACACAGACTGTTTATGTTCTGATGCAATTCTTTTAAACTAAAAAAATTAAATAAAACTGTAATGTTGTAACAATAACCACTGTCTTAAATATGGTTTAATATGCAAGGAAATAGAAGTATGTCTTTTTATTTATTGACAATGAGAAAAGATGTGGCTCTTGTCTTGTAGACGCAGACACACTAGAGTAAACGTCTCACAAGTGATTACAAGCAGTCGAGATGACCAACTGGTCGCCCAGAGGATGAACGTTCAACACCTTCAACCTCTGGATGATCACTTTCAATCTCAGGGCAATTGCACATGTCACCTGGCGAGAGGCAACTTGTCTCCATTCAATTGCAGTCTGTCTCGGATGATTGCAATCACTTTCCGTCAGGCCGACAAAGACCGTGCACATCAAGAGATCGTGTGCAAGCTTCAAGTGTCACAGAAAAATAATTGTTTGCGTGTAATGTTTGATGAAGCACTCCGAAGAAATACGCAAATGCTTAAAGAGAAGGAACAACAGGAGGCAGCACAGATGCAGCGCAAACTCCAAGACCCAGAGAAAGAAATGGAAGCATTGCAAGAATTTATAAACACAGACAGATTGCCAACATGTTGCAAATAAGTGTGAATTAGCCAATGAGCACAGCTCATCTGCAACACATCTAAACTGTACTCAGGTTACATTCCTCTATAAAAGCCTGCCGAGCGCCTTTATCATTTTGTAATTAAACTGCCATCCTGCTGCAACTACATTGCTATGTGTGGAGCAATTATGAACTTTAGCCTCAAATCTATGAGGTTATGGCTGGACTCTGAAAGTAGTGCCCATGAATTTCTGTTTAATTTTGTGATTTGTGGTCTTTGCTGAGTTAAAAATTACAAAGTTATCACAGTTAATCACCATATTATTGATTATAGATACCAGCTTGACCCCATTCAGTTGCATGCTGACAGCAACTGACCACAGTTACAAAGCTGTAGCACTACATACAGAGATATAACTTGGACTCATTTCTACTTCCTACCATATTAAAAGGATATGATGATGAAATACATGTAGTTTGCTCATATGTTGCATCTTATCCATTCACGAGAGTTGTTGTCATTTAGGTTGACACGAGGTTGTTTGTTGTAAAGCTGTATTGTATTGTATGGGTCCATATGCTTGACAGTGGCTGAAATATAGATGTAGACTAAATAAGCTAATGTAGGCGATTCACAGACATAATGAAACTAGCAGCAACAACAGTGGGCACCCACGATTAGTGTCACCAGTTCAGTATGAGATTAAAAGTACAATGTCTTTTTCTCTTCCCGAGTTTTGATGTTCAATATTGATTAAGCAAAAAAGTCTATATCAGCGATCCCCAACCCCCGGGCCATGGACCGGTACCGGTCCGTCAGTCGTTTGGTACCGGGCCGCAAGAGTTGAGGGTCGGGTGTGAAATTTATGGTTTTCAGGGTTTTGATCGTTATTTTTTAAATCGCTTTTATCATTAACACGGTTTCCCTGCGTCTTTGCTCGTGTGTTCTGAATAAATCTTCTTTTTTTGCACCAGTACTAGTTTTATTTTGTTGTATTTATCCACAACACCTCAAAGGCCAGTCCGTGAAAATATTGTCGAACATAAACCGGTCTGTGGCGCAAAAAAGGTTGGGGACCGCTGGTCTATATTATATATTGCCAAAGCAGAGTTGCTCTTTCACCTCTTTGATATAAAATATCCCTTCATCATTTTATCTTTTTAGATTTGTGTCATTAGTGTAACAAGTCAAATTTTGAACTATAACCAGATTTTGTGAATTCTGAGTCCAAATTTGAAGAAATGACATTAAGAATCAGTTCACAGGAATGAGACTGACCCACAACCTGTCTTCTCCAACATGTACTTGAACTAAGATCAGATTGAAACCTCCACATATTTATATAAAAGCTTAGGAGAACAGTGAAGCCTTGCAGAGGGTATACCTTCTCTGAATTCTCTGCAGTGCAAGTCATAAGGTCGTTCCTATGACACTCTTCAGTGAGTAACTGTCTGCTCATGGTCAGTGTCATTTGATGATCTCACACTTCATAGCACCCATGGGGGAACCATTTGGCAAAGCATGCTGGAAAGACACATAGCATTGTCTCACTGTAACCACAACACACGTTGGAAGTGCTCCTGGCAAAGTATACAAGAGAGACTTCTGGTAATTGATTATGTCTCCAAACAGCTTTCCTGCTTGTCTCTCTGTGAGGGAGCGAGGCATGATTTCTTAAATTATGCATGTGTAAAGGAAGGAAAGGGGGCTTTTAAAATCTTATAAGATACAAGTGAAGCCCAGCTCTTATAGGAGCAGGGATGATTTATGTCCCGAGATATAATTTAAACGCTATCTATCACGCATTATTTCAAATAGGTCATTGTAAAAGTGTGAAGGGGTTGCAGCCCTTTATGAAGACAAAAAAATGTATATTGATTTAAAAGAAGAAAAAACACACTACTGAGTACATTATTTTCCTGATCATGTGTGTCTCTCTCAGTTGACTGTGCAGGAATTGTCTTGAACTGTCTCTTCTGTCGGTTCTACGATATGATCCACATGCTACCTGACTCCTGCAAGGGACTCGCCAATCACTGCTGCCCCAGCTACAAACACGTCATTACCACAGCGGAGTCTGCATCCAGCAGTGATGATGACTCATACATAGATTTGGATTGTGGTGTGTTTGGGTCCTGTCATGATGCAAGTGACTGCCTGGAGCTGGCTATGGAGGTTTCGGAAATTTGTTATCACTAGTAGGAAACTCATAATATTCACCAGTAAAAGCAGAAACTTACCATTAAACATATGACGGTTCAGTGTGACGTGGAGGATTTCTAAGGGCTAAAACACAAATAAATACCAGTGTGATATTACAATGATAATAAACATGCATTATTTATCTGTGTATGCTTGTGTTTATGTCTCCTAAATATATGACAAGACCTGTGTACAATGGAGACTGCCTGTTCCACTTCTTTAAATATTTAAGTATTAGATAAGGTCTACTATCCAGTCAGGTACATAAGTACTTGGGCAAAGATATACTTTTTGACATTTTACCTCTTTACACTACTACAGTGGATTTAAATAGAAAAAAGGCAGACTTTCACCTTTATTTCATTTTATTTAACAATAGTACTTCAATAACTCTTCAGCAATTACATCCTTTTTTCTTTCTTAGTGTCCTGTTATCCAATTCTGAGAAAAAACGGAAGCAGATGCTACAGGGGAAGTGACTGGAACACTTGAATATAATGATTGGCATGGTTCAACTATTTAGCTAAACCACATTATTATTATTAATATTATTATTTTTGAACTCTTCTTGCCAGTTGTTATAAAACCTTACATTATAGCAGTAAAAATCACCACCTACTCTAGATACTGTGTGAGTGAATGCCTTAACAGTATGAGTAATTTAGTGTTCTGCATTTCAGTTTTACAGTATATTCACTATGCAGCAAGACGGCAGCGGCATCGCAAACAATTCAACGGCCTTGAGGCCAGCAAATTCCACTGCAGCTGTGTTGATACACACTCTAACACACCAACAAGCACTCCAACTTCAACACGATAGTCTTTCTGAAGTATGGAAAAAAAAAAATCTTGAAGCCTGTCCCCTGTTGAGCGTGCCTATTTCAGTTCAAGTGCCACTGGAAACACAGGAGCTGTTAGATATGGCATTTGTAGAACACTTGTCCTTGTCACTCCCCTCAACCTCTGTTCTCAAAGACAGTTCTCTCAAGTGGTAGATTACTGTTTGGATCTCTTCAGTCTGAAATATGTCCTTGTCACATTATGGGAAATGGACACAGGAGCAACGCTGCTATGCCAGTGAGAACGGTATACAGGACAACATTGTTCTTAAGCATCATCTAAGCATCATCATCTATCCCGGAGAGGTCAGCGTGAGTGCACGGAGACAACACCGTGTTACTGGATTATGTTCAATTACTGCACCAAACATTTGTTTTCTCCCATTACATATAAAGACAGAGTAATCTCACTCTGCTAACGAGAAGACCATTGTAGAGCACTCCTGTTTTGCTGCTGCACACCATGGTAATGGTACTATATTGGTACAGTGCTGAGACTGACTCTTTGAAAGACCTTTCATTGTCATGTTTGCAGTTGTTGCATCCTGATCACTGTACAGAACGTGTCCCAGAAGTCAACTTCAGACAGTGTTTATGAGTCTAAACATCATAGCTGAAGGACAGAGTCATGTACCAGGTAATGTCTTAGTCAGCTAACCATACAGTATTAAAGCTGCTTGGTTACGGCTTCATGGCAAATTTTCTTTGTATCAATTTCACTTGAATATTGTTTTTGTTCCCAAAGTGATTTTTTTATACATCTTACTTTACTGAAAACATGTTTGAATTTAATAAAGTGGTTGATGTAAATGGTCAAAATAACCATGAATTGTAAACTGTAAAGTTAATTGTACAGTTGCAGCCTGTTCTCACTCCTGAGGCGTAATATGCTGATGGGTTGTCAAGTCCCGAGGCGTTCCTGAGGAACGCGAAAGGTCACCTTTTGCGTTCTTATGCTACGTGCCGGGTTATGGATGAAATCCAGTAGAATAACGCTCCCACGGTAATACACGTTCGAGCCATGTAGTCCAGCCCTAACCGGAACCTGTAACCTTAATCAGCACTTTAATGACGTTAGTAGTGTTTTCCAAAGCAATTTAAGTAAAACAAATCTACATGTGTAGATTCATTCCAAACGGTTCCCATGTTCACTCATTTTTCCGATGTTGTAATATAGGGACGTGTTGGGTGCCCGGAAGCGTAATATACCGACGATTTGTCACCTAGCGTAAAATGTTACGCTTTGGGAGTGAGAACGTGTTGACAGTTGCTTGAGATGCTGTAGGTAACCAAATGCATGTGGTACTTTCTGACCTTGAAGAGCTTTCTAGTTACGAGCATTAAAAACAGCAACTCATGACCTTAACTTTGAGATGAACACTTACATAGTTAACTTTAGCTTAGTTTGGACACAAGAATCACCTGATGAGTGCTACTTAAACATTACAAACAGCAGTTTAGCAACGATGACTGAATGATACGGGTGTGAACAGTGTTTACGTCACTCATCACATCGCTGTTAACTCACATGATGCTGGGCATTACGAGCACTATTTTGAGTATTTTCTGGCAACCTGACAGAGCGGATTTCAAAAGAGCCTTCTCTGTAACTGCATCTGCAAAAGAAAAAAAATAACCTCAATGTGACATTTGGTAAAGCCTGAATACCAAAAGCATGAGCTAAACAGATAAAGTCACACAAAACCCACAGAGGACACGTAACATGGCGACAAAATTCAATAAACTCCTGTCTGAAGAGAACTTACACGTTCACTCACATTAAAAGCAATGCAGACAAGGACACAAAAACTTGAATCCCCTGATCCTTGAACATTAGCGTATTCCAGCACTGATTTCTCCATTCTACAATCTGTGTTACTAATGCTTACCACACTACTACTACCATGGAAATTATACCGGTTGATTTCATTTCAGATAAAAGTTCAAGTTTTCATGACTCACAGCTTAATAAGAGCTGTAAGGAGATTACTTTTAAAGGCAAAATATAAAATGTTGCAGTGCATTTATCAGCAACTCTTCTGCATGAATTAAAGCTGTACCCATGACATTGCTAACGATGTGTTAGGTACAGTATTGGTCAATAAGATTAAAGTAGCATAGGAACACTACTCTTCATAGAAGCCAAGACTTGATTGACTGGTAATATTAAAACCAGGTCAGAGAAACTACACAGATAATAACACAAATCCTCCAGATTTCTTTTTTTTAATATGATAGTTTAATTGTTTTGCTGAAAGTTGTTCTTTAGTCGCAGAGTACAAACAAGGATTAGTGTGCATTCATCCGCAAATCATCTGCACCTCCGGGAGGCTGTTTTATGTTTGCAAAACCAGACTGAAACACTTTGAAAATGTTCCAGAAATTTTTTATTTCATTTTTTATTTTTTGGAATTGAATGCTAAGACATGACGAAAAGGAGCTTTTTTTTTTTTTTTTTTTTTTAAAAGAAAAGGGAATTAAATGTTGCTCCTTTATTTACATGATACTGCTTGCATTTATATTCCTGTGCCACAAATCTAAAAAAAAAGAAGAAAAACTTTTCATCACCCGTTTCATGCGCTCTCCTTGTAAGGTTTTGTTTAAAGCTCAAATGTGTTGTATTTTTAGATAGAATAAGTCCTCTGATGAGAATTAGGCTCTAAACCATGTGACTATGTTTGACCTCCTAAAAGCTGCGCAGGGCCTCAGACGGCACCGCGCAGACAAATAAAAGTAGATACTGCACATGCTGTGCAAAATTGCATGTTGCGGGTTACATCTACAGGGAGCACTGCTTGTGACCAATTTTCTCATTACCTGGTGCAGCACAATTACAGAGCTGAGTGCTCTAGCTCATACTGCTCCATAAAACCTATTGGAGGTCCTTTGTGGCTTTTCTAACATAAAGCGCGTCTGCATAAACAGATGCCAGTTTTAAAGCGAAAACATCTGCACATCTTAAACTCACTGGATCTCTTTCAAATTACCTGATGGCTCTGGGAGTTGTGCGGGCTTTAGGAACTCTAATGTTTTTTAATAACATCCAAATGGCCTGTCCTTTACTGGCCAGGTTCAAATGCCGTCCCATCCCGGCCGAGCGGATGTGGACAAGGTCAGGTGGTTTTCACTGCTGCGCAACACATGCGTGCACCTTAATGGTCACTCAGAGGATACTGTTAACCCATTAGCTTGCATAGTGCTCCTCTAGTTCCTGGCTTAAATCAAAACAGCTGGGAAGAGGGTCAAAAAGAAACAGAAATGCTGAAATGATTAAATGTGAAATGGGTTGTTGCTAACAAAACACTTCAAACGCCGCGTGCCGCTCTGCTGTTGTGTTTAGTGACACAAGACTCGCATTAGCAAAGTGATCTAATCGCGTGCTGCTTCGCCATGTTTACATGCATCTCTGCTCACTAATCGGATATGAGGTTTCTTCGCAGAGTTCGGGCCCTGATCGCTTCATTAGTGTGAAGCTGCTCTTCCTCCTGAGCACACAGCACTAATACCATCTCCCTTCAGACACAGCGCTGCAGCCCAGAGTGGCCTCCTGAGGAAGCAGCACCATTAAATATTAATGCCATGTGTTTAGAGGGTTTTTATTTCAAACAGCGGGTTTGTCAGCATCTTATGTGGCGTTCTTCAAGATTAAGTCCATGTGGAAAACGGGGGTCCCGATGCTTTCTGCAGCATTGTGCCTTCAGAATAATTTAGATCTGTTTTTCTAATGGTCTTTCTGTGTTAATATCGCCAACATTTTCCATGATTTTCTTAAGCAAATGGAGCATTTTTAAGTGGGCGAGAGTACTGCCTTCTGTACCTTACAGTGTGCTGTGTAGCTGTCATGAGGTGAAGAATGTTTGGGTTCATTTAAGTTGACATCACTGCAGAAATGTGTTTTTTATAAGCCTCTTTTTCAGTTCCACCCATGATGCAGAAAAATACCATAATGCCCAAGAAAATAACTTTTGAGCGTCTATGAATTACGACGCTGGAAGACAATCTCGAAACATAATCAAGTTCATACATTTCCTTTCTTTGTTGGACTGCTCTGATAAAATAGCGCGAGCTCGTCTAAACGTAATAAAAATCAATCAAAGAATTTGTCATCTGTCCTCATTTGTTCTATTGTCCTAGTTTACATGCCAATTTCACAATTACCCCCTCGAATGAACCTGACCTCGCTTGCATATAGGGAAGTGGCGTATGTGAGCATCCTCCTCAATTAGGTCAGGGGCGTTAATAGTACAGCAGAAAACGAACACTCCCCACAACATCCTCCAGGAATTGCGCCTGACACTACTGACTGCCTTGAATCTATATTTGGGCCAAGCGTGTGGATGTGTGTCACCCAAGACTACCCGCCTAATCTCCGCCACAGAAAGTAAAGTGAGTTGTGGGCCCATGGGCGGAGATCGTCAAGACACAAAGGAATCTCCCAGCAGGCACAGCAAAAACCAGGCCCTGGGCAGGCTTTTATGATACCTTTCAATCAGTGGATGATTCCCAGCTGAAATGACAGGTGATTTGACTCAGCCTGCAATTAATGACCTCATTTTAACAATTAAGAGCAGGGGAGGAAGAGGAAAGCCCCCGAAAAAGACAACGAGTTGAGCCGGGGGGCGAGTTTTGATGCCTCGATAGTGCAAGACGGTAACGTCTCCGCGTGTCAAACGTGACTGGAGCTTGTTGTCGCGGCTCAGGTGACCTCCTCCTCTTTTAAGCAGGTGGAATCCTGCAGGGAGAGCACACAGTGATGAGGAGCAGGCATGGGGAGGGGGAGGCTGTGGCAAGGATAGGGCGAAGAGGTGACTGGAGGGTGGCAAGGGAATGATGGAGTGCATCAAGCTGTGTGCCCACCCCCCCAACCTTCTCCTCCACCTTCTCTTACCCCCACCCCCCACAGCATAGAGGAAATTAAAGAGCTGTGTAGCAGGAGGAGAAGAGGAGAGGAGGGTGGTGATTTAGAGCGTGGCACAGGGGGATGGGGACCCGGCGCATTGGAGTTAATTACTGAATAATGAGGAACAATTTATTGTGTTCTTGTTAGAGACATCAAAATGCTGCTGGATACTGCCTATAGAGAGGAGCATGCCTCTCTCACTCCTTGTGCATCGGTTAAAATGTGGCGTTTAACTCAAAGTCATTAAAAAGCCCCCACCTTGCTTTGCCTTGCCTTATAAAGTGGCGGTGTTGCAGGTCTCCTGGGCAGATGAGGGGTCTTAACACATTGCCCTAAAATACTTCCACTTTCCTCCAGGCCTTCTGAGTGTACACTAAAACCTAATGACATTACCTGAGATGGGCTTCTTCTTGGTTTCATGGCATGCCACAAATCGTCCTGATTTTTAGACACAGCTACAGATTAGTTAGCTTCCTAACAAGGGACGCTATCAGCTCCTAAGCTAGCTAATTAAGACACTGCTATAAAATCTCCATAAGTAAAAAGAAAAACGGTCTCCTTTTGATCTTCTAAATGTTTGAAAAGGACTCATTAACACAACCACCTTTTGCATTTCTAACATTACTAGAGAACGACTGCTAGAAGAAGGAATACCATCCCTGATGTCACACTCTGTCAGGTAGCATGGGCTGAGGTTAGCGTAAATTTTCTTCCCTTCCTTTATTAAACCTGTAATCCAATTTGTTTTATAAATTATATGCCACTTCTAATCCTAGAATACAGTGTTTGCTTATTGTTTTAGTAGTTAACTGGACTTGCCAACAATTGCAGCTTGCGTTAGTGTTGTTTCCTTACATCTGTTTTTTTGCCAACTTAACTTCAAGGCTGTCATCCACACTAAGTCTCATTCAGATCTCCACTGATATTTGTAATGTATAATTTGAAATTGTAGATCAGGAATAATGGTGTATCTGAGTCACATGGTAGCTCACAGGCTAGCTAAATGCTATATCATACCCTGCTTTATAGTCTGAACTAAAAATGACCAGTACTGTTTAAGACCATGAACTCTTTACGAAAGCATTTACTGAAGAAATAAAACAATTGAGAAGTAAGTTAATTTTGTCATAACCTTCCATACAAGTCAAAGCAGTTGCCCCCTGCTGGCCCTTAAGGCCAATTCTATTAAGGAAACATGGAGTTGTAGCTACCTCAGTCATGTCTAAACTAGCAGTGGGGAAAAGAGGCATGAGCAGTATAATCATGTGCATTCCTGTGTGCCTTGGATGGCCCCAAGTTGGGAAGTTGTTCCTCTGACTTGGTGGTCATGTGCTTTTGAATTTTTGAATAGAAATATGTAAAAAAGCCATGAGCATAACAAAGATGTATTTTATACTTAAACAATGTGTCTACTGTAGTTTTCAGTACATAATAAATCATTACAGACTTACCTCTCTACCTTTGTATCACAGTTAGCTACTGCTACTACTTCTAACTAGTCTAGGTAACTGTGGTAGCTCTACAAGACAAAGGTTAGGACCTAACACCATATTAAAATTCAATTTTATCAAGCAATTAAAAGAAAATGCCACATATTTGTACTGTTAATTAAAAATGGCCAGCTATCAGCCAAACTGTTACTTTCACCTGCCAAATTTCTACTCATATGATGTCAACAAGTCAGCACTTCATACAAAATTTTTGCAGACAGAATTTTTACATGAATATTCTCATTCAGGAAACCATTTGTACCCTCAATTCAATGACACAGGAATGCACAGTAGCTATATATATTGATGTGGTTGTAATTTTGTTTGTGTTCACAAAGCACATTATTAGCCAATACACTATATTATTATTAAACTATATACTGGCAAAAATGGAATCCATTGGAGGTCCAGGGAGAAAACCACTGCTGACCAAAAACAACACAGAGGCTTGTCTCACATCTGCCAAAAACCATCTTGATAATCCCTAAGACTTTTGGAAATATATTCTGTGGACTGATCAGACAAAAATTTGAACCTTTTGGAAGGTTTGAATCCCGTTAAAACGAACACAGGATTTTAAAAAAACAACAACAACAGTTAAACGGTCTATGGTTGCTTTGGTGCTTCAGGACCTGGACAATTTGACTGAGAGAACCATGAATTCTGCTCTCTACTAGAAAATTGTAAAAGAGATTTTGTGGTCTTGGGTTTGTGCCCTGAAGCTTGAGCACACCTGGGTTACGCAGGAGAACAACGATATGAGCCACACCAGCAAGTCCACCTTTGAATGCCTTGAGTGAGTTATGGCTATTCACATTCAAAAACCAACCAACGTTGCTCAATTAAAATGATTTTGCAAAGAAGGAATGTGAAAGACTGCTTGTCAATTATTGCAAACCTTTAATTGCAGTTCTTGCTTCCAAAGGTGGCACAACCAGTAATTAGGTATAGGGAGGAAAATACTAGCACAGTAGCCTACACAAAGAACATGATAAACGTTAACGCAAAAGGTAGCAGCTAGTCTGAATATATATTAAAAGAAAACAGCCATTCCAATAGCTCGTTCATACTAGCTTTATGTGTTGACGAAGTTACTTCCTTTTTTGGAGCAGTGTTTGGCAAACCACCAGTTTTTCCCTTTGTCGTAGTCCTAGTGTTAAAACTCATCTATGTGCAAAGTCATTCATATCATACAGGCTTACAGATTACTCATGCAAGAGACTTGTAAATAGCTTTCATGTTGCAGAAGTTTCATGCCAATATTCTTTCATTATCGCTGTAAACACGACTCTTCACACCTCGATGATGCTTACTGCGTTCCTCGTAAAAATTGGCTGCGTATAACTTAATTTATCAGGTAAGAAAGTGAAAAAAGGAACGCTGAATGCAACTTGACTTTATTCTCCACCAGAGAAAGACCAAGGCTCTCCTTTCTTAGCAGCAACGTGTCAGACCTGCTATCGGTCCTTAGCAGAGTGTGAAGTATCCCAACTCTTTGATGTGTTAAATATGAAATCTGACCATAGAACAAAGCAGCTGTCAGCAACCAGCACGTGTCAAGAGCAATCCACGCCAATTATTATTGAATTTCTGTCATGCATGCGTCTGCCGTGCAGACACTGAGGTGTGTTACTGTATTGCAGTGCTAACAAAGACTTCAGACAGTCTTCAAAAATAAACATCACAGGCTTCAGTTGTCTATATCAAAAGGTTGCTGATGATCGTCTGCAAATACAAGCCAAGGCTCACCTTTTGTCCAGGCTTCATCGAGAAAGGGTTAAATAATTTGCTGTAAAACAGTCAGAAGCGTTGCACACACTGTACTGTGACCTCGAGAATATGGCTTTAACTTTGTCAAAGGGTCCCATATTAACAGCAACACAATCACTGGATCACAAATCACACAATGTAAGTTATGAGAGCTACATGCTGTGTCTCTGGTGACATTGAGGGAGAACGTGAGAAGGTGCTTGCTGAGTGTGTAGCCATGCTGTGTTGCCCAAATAGATACGTTCCATCTGAGAGTGATGCAGCCTTCGGAATGATCCCGCTAGACAGATGAGTGCTACTTGAATGTTAATGAGGGCTCCTTTAGACACGCATAAATTAAATGATTAGATGTCTGCAATCATGCAAGGTCCTTAGGTGTCCCCTATTTATGGCATTTGAAATGTAGCTGCCTTTATTTACGACATGTCTCCCCTGCACAGGCTTCGCCACCTGAGCAGCCCAATGCTTTCAAAAGACGGGTTTTTTTTAATGACCTGTAAATGAATCACTCTGGCAGAATCGTAAGAGAAGCGGAGCCCTGCCTCTTTTTCAAAACAAAAAGGGAAAGTGTGCTGTCCTCTGAAAGAAAAAAAAAAGAAAAAGCTTGCAGATGTTTTGAATAAAAGCCGCACTCCAGACAGGGAAAGATGCAGTAAAACATTTGTTTCCTATACGCCACTAACAGAAAGATACACTGTCGAGCCTCAGAGAGGGGCCTCAGAGGACTGGCACAGTCTCTGAACGCGGTCGCCTAACAATGAATCTTCCTCCTCTCCAGTTCACACGCTCTTCATTGTCGTTTTCTAGATGCAACAACAGCTATTTTCATCTTCATGATTGCATTAATTACAGCATAACTCACGTCTCTTGGCTCCAGTACTGTTTTCCCTGTAGAAAACAGCGTGTCAATGCTTCAACAAAGGAAGGGAACAGTACATATACTCAGCTGGCACTTCATTAATCAACATAAGAAATCAGCATGGCTTGTCACTTATCTAGCTGAGTCTGCTACTGAAGTTGTATTATATTCTCTTTAAATGATTCATTCGAGTTGGGAAGATTTTAATGAGATTTAGACTGCATTCATATTACCGTAATACAGCCAGATACAGTACATGCAAACACCTCAATATGTAGACATAAAGCCTTGCGATGGACAGGCAGTGAGCGGCTGCTTCACTGTTGAATCATCTTAAAGACTCTTCACTGTCCCAGGAAGACTCTGGGGTGCACAAGCAGCAATAATAGGAAGCACCTAAGTTACAGCCATCTGCTCTCAAGCCAAAGCCGAGGTTTTTTTGTGTGTGTGTTTTTGTGGCAGCAGAGAGAAGGGGCTAGAGAAATTTCTTTTAAGATTCTTGCTTTTTTCCCCCTCTATTTATTAGGATAATGAATTTCCGACTGCAGTGCCAGTTCCACTGAGCCTGCTTCTCGGCCTAATTCTCTGTAACATTTCCTCATTGCCGCTGGGGAACATTATATGAAGGCAGGGCTTACAATACCATCAATATGCCCAAGACGACAATCGGACGTCTCATAGATATTAATGGAAGTGCAAATTAAATCAAAGTTGGAGTGCAGCTATCGGGGCTATGATCAATGCCTTTTGCACAGTCAGATTTAATATGGGGTTTGTAATTTGAGTATCCAAACAAAATGTGCATCTTAATGGGAAAGATGAAAGTAATCCCACATGGGGAGGAAATAATACATTAGCTGCATTGTAATTAGAGAACTCAGAGTGCAATGTTTCCCCAGTATTAATGTTGAATAAAAGCCTGATATATTTACGATGTGGAGACAGGATGTGGACGTTTTGAATTGTTTTTAGACACCTCGAGTCGTCTTAGGAAGCATCTTTAAAAAAACAAAAAAGACTATAACGATGTTGGGTAAATGCATGCGTAGGAAACAAATACAAATGATGAAATAAACTGTCAAATGTTAGAGCAAAAAAGCAGACTTGTTTTTGTTAAAGCAGTGGGAGCACATCTGTGTTATCACAGTCATAATGAAAGAAAAACACCTCAGGTATGTTTTGATTTAATTATGAAATACTTGATCTGAATATGAAAAATCCCATGTTTTTTAAGCCAAGCTGCTACAACCAAACACAACAGAAGTATGTGAAACATGATTTTGGTAAAAGGTTCTTAATAAATAGTGATTGAGCAAGTCTCCCCGCAAGCATTCAAATGAAATACGATATAATAATGCCTCACTTTTATTTATTGGCAATCCTTCTGAGTACACACACAGCAGCCAGTTAAAGTGACCCCATGTGAAGTCGGCAGGTAGCATGCAGAGAGCAAACAGCAAAACAGCTTTTCAATGAATAACACATGAGCCAACAAACGTTGCTAGACAATGATCCAGTGCGTTCAGCAAGTCAAGTGCAACACACACAATCACGAGAGAACACAAAGAGCTAATCAAACTTGATGCAACCCTTCGTGATCAAAATGAAACAGCAGCTACTAGTAGGCGCCCATGCTTTTGTAAAAGAAAGTTAACTTAATTAAAAAGATATGAGCTTTGTAATAATCTAGTTTTTTTTCTTCGTTGTAATTTTTGTTTTGAATAGAAACACTCTGACAGTTTGAGGAAAGTGCTTTCGCTTCTTGGCAGACACTTATACGAGAAGGTCAAAAGCACTCCCATGCGTGTATGCTAAATAGCATGCTAGCGCTAGTAAGCCACAGACTATATAAAAGATAATTTTCAGGTCTAAAAAGTGAAGCCAATGTGGAATTGCCTTAAAACTGCATTCTTTCTCTCCTGGCGAACACAAGGTGTCTTCTGTGGTGGCAATAAAAGTCCAGTTGAATCAAACTCTAACCTGGCTCACTTGCTTTATGATCTTAGCAAAAACCTAACATCAAAAATCTCAATAAATGTTTTGTTGATAAGATTATGGTCTCATTTACTAGCTTCAAGTGAACTGAATACAATATGGTGTTTATTTCATAAATTATGACTCCTATTATGTGAAAATAGAACAGTAAAGCAAGGTATGGTTTTGGGTCAGTGTACTGGGCTTAAGTCACTCCAGTCAGGCAGCTCACATGCTTAGGTGTCTTTTTTCTTCTTTTCTTGTCTGATTTCTATTTTCTACATGCTAAGATGGCAGTGGCAATCAGCTTGAAAAACAAAATTTCTACAGAAAAAATAGGAACTTCACAACAAGATCACTGTGGCTTCAACTTTTTACGAGCAGTTTATGCTAGCAGACAGTTAGCTTTGCGCTTCACAAAGATAGCTTTAGCTTTGTCTGCTGAATATACTAAATATTTGCGGAAAATTTACAATAGGGACCCACTCTTCAGTGTAATGGTACCAATGGTTCACCTTTTACTAACAGTTTATGCTAGCAGACAATTAGCTTTGCACTTCACAAAGATAGCTTTAGCTTTGTCTGGACCTAACAAAATGCCCAACAGTATCACACTACTTATTTTATCAGTGTTATATTTTGTTTGTTAAATGATTAAAAATAAATAAATGTAAATATGATAAGTGGTTGTGTAAAACTGAAGTTAACTAATGCTAATTACCAATTTCTAAAGAAAATCTTTCTTACAGATATGGAAGGTACTGTGTCTACTTCATTTACAACTGAAGACATTTTCTCAACTTTATACTTAAAAACTGAGTGTCATTTATATAGCATTTCAAGTGTTAATAAGAACCACAAAATTTTAATTTTCACATGTATTTTGAATCAGAATTGCTGAATATTTTGACTGCAGTAAGCATTAGCACCTTCCATCATTTAATCAGTCCAATTAAATTGTTAGGGGTCATTAAGTTTAAAGTTTGCACAGCACTCCTAGCCTTTATAACGAGATAAATGTTGACTTTTTTTGTTGCACAGTCCTATCTCTGATAAAAGCATCAGGGGGGAGAACAACTCAATTTATAAGGGGTAACATTTCATCTTTGAACACTTCACTGAGTGGGTATGTAACAGGACGCTATAATCCATCAATAAAACTGTATTGATATTGTCGAATGTTAATATGTCATCCATAAACCCTTGGGCCCTCTTGTCACCAGGACACAGTCTGCTCAGCAACTCATACTGCCTCATGGTGTTGTTCAAGATCGACCCAGGTCTCCCACTGAACGGCTGCCGCTGTAAAATGTTGCATGCCGTGACAGAGCGGAGCATTAATCAAAGTTGATTTGAAGTGCGAGAGCGCAAGTGCCTTTTTTGTTGCTGGAGAAGTGTTTAGCACAACAGTGCTGTGTACAATGGGGTCCCACTCTTCAGTGTAATGGTACCAAAAGGAGGTCATAAATAATGGATTCAAGATCACTTACACCTCATGAAGCAGGCTATGGCATTCAAAGGGATCATGTTTTGCTGCTCAAATTATGGATTTAGCTCTTTTGGCTGCAATTGTAAAGGAAAACAAGACCTCTCCAAGAGGACTCTGAAACAGTTTAATGTGGTGCAAAACATGACGGAAAAACAACAGTTTATACACTGCCACTAAATGATGACAGAGACTGGCTGGAAAAAGCAGATTATTTTTGCTTTCTGGTGGGATGTTTTGATTTAAAATTCTCCTGGAATATGTCTCATCTTCAACTTTAGTTAACTTGAAAAAAAAAACCAAGCTAAAACTTGAGATTTTTAAATTCAATCTTGCTTGTGTTAAGTAAAGATTTGCAGATGCAAACAGATACTGCACCTTCCAACCGTTTTGTTCTATCGCCTTTCCACTTCACGTAACTTGTAACAATTATCTGAATCTCTCAACAGCTGGACATGATTACATTTTTAATGCATTTGAAATGTAACCGTCCACTATCACACCACATTTAATTAAAGATATATGAGTATTTATTCAGTTTTTCTTTGACTGTCACATTGAGCTGTTTGCATACTAGAATTGGAGAGGTCTTCTTGCAATAATCTGCCCACATACATGTAGCAGCTCGCTGTTATTATCTTTAGATGATAGCAAATAATGTGATAACCCCTTGTTGTAAGTTTTTGTCCTTGCATCAGTGCTGCACCTGACTCTATGCTGCCCCTCAGTGGCAAAACAGTGAAACAGTCCTACAAAGGACAAACTCGTGAACAAATTCTACAAAGTCTCACCTCCAGATGCTGAGCCAAAGTTTGATATTTCACCAGAAAATACGAGGATAAGAATCCCAATAATTTCCAATGTGCCAATGCAGCTGGAGATAAATACAGAAGAGAGAGGAGATGATCAGATCTCACTCCATATCTTAATGGGATCCTCTCACGAGCCATTCCGATTAATGACCAATCTCACAATTATGGAAATCAGAGATTGGTCACTAACAGTGAGAACTTGAAGTTGCTCACACAAACAGCAACAGTGTCACATTGCAGAGAGCGCTAATTGGCCACTACTTTTCATGTAATTGCGGCAACCAGGGTCACCTCCTCTGCTAACCTCTCCTTTAAGTATTGTTTTTCAGCACACAAACAGTTAATGGAGCAATTAAGATGGTTCTCACAAGTACCACTTCTGGGGACCATTTGGCAAGAAAGAGGTAGAGAGAAGCGGACTGGTGACTGCTCGGTCCATCATGCTGGGTGCACGAGTCCTAGGCGAAATAGAGCGAGGTGCAAGACGTGCAAGAACACTCCCACACTGGTGTGACTGGTCACCGATGAAGCAAACATTGTGTAGGAGCAAATTTCTGGAGTTTTTAAGAATTCACAAAATATATCAGTTTACTGGTGCTGTCGGCAAAAACATCAAAACTACCTGTTATGCAGGTCTTCTTTGTCATACCAAACAGCGCACCAGGGCATGTGGCTTTGGGTGCCAGGGTGGTGGCAGCTGATCCTTTGGGTCTTTAAGGTAGCAGCCTCTGTGGATCAAGCTTGTTCCTATTTGCCTAATAGACAAATAGGTCAGGTCAGCGCCTTAGGAGTTTTTGTCACATTCTTGTCCCTGAACAATTTTTGCATTGTGGCACATCTATGGGGAAGAGCCAGCCGCGTTCAGGGACACCAGGATGCCGGCAAACACATGATCAATATTATTCATTTCACATGTCAGTGGTTTTAATATTGGGACTAATTGTTGTACACAGCACTCAACAGCAGCTAATGAGAGGGAAAAAAACAGTCACACACAGTCTTTCACTTTAACATGCAAGGATAACTTCCCCCAGTTCATTACAATACAAAACCTTTTTACTTTTTATTACCCATTTGTATTTTTGACAGCATTTATCTGTGTTTGTGTTGGAGCAGATACAATAAAGTGTTACAGTCACAGTCATCAGTATGTTTAAGCAGCATCCAGGGAATAAAACACTGTAACAAAAAAGAAACTGTGATAATTTGGTCTCAATTGAAAGTAACGCTTGGTACTTTCCTGCTAAAAGAATTGGTAATAAAAAAAATGTTTATAACTCTTTCCTGTATTTAACATTGTTGCTTTATTTTCCTTTCAGTAAAACATTTTCTGCTGTTGTACCACACCGGACATTGAACTAAGCCTACAGTCTGCACAGAGAAAAAAAAACCCAAACTCCCAAAACTGATCTCACCTGTCCAGAAACTGCAGTTTCATTTAAACTGATATTACTGTTCAAGTCTCAAAGGGACATAATATGAATGCCACCTATTTTTAATCCCTGGAGAATGAAGAAGAGGGGGGAGGAAAGTTTTCATCTCTTCATCTAACCCTTCTACCACAGACTTTGCCCACCTTCTATGACTAAGTTATGCCCTGTCATGTAGTCAGAGGCATCAGATGCCAAGTAGACCACTGCAGCTTGCAGGTCTGTCACTTGAGCCAGTCTACCAGCAGGAATATCTGACAGCCAGCGCTGCACCAGAGGCCTCAGACTCTCCGAGTGGATGAGAGGGGTGTCAACAATCCCCCTGAAAAGAGAAGCAGACAAAGTGAGAGAGCGAAAGAGGAGGGAAAAGCACACACACACAGACACACACAATGAAATCAGAAGACATCACAGTTCAGAGCCAGGAGTGACAGCGTTGTTTCAGAGCCACCACTTTGGTGACAAAAATAAACCCAATTATCCTTTGCAGAAAGGGCATGGCATGGCATCTCTGATGATATTTACTGTGGGACGGGTGGCACTTTAATGACTGGCACATCTCTGGAAGAGCCCATGGGTACGAGGGGACGTGTGGTATAATTTGCACATAGCCTTTGGTTAAATACTTATTATATTTCCCCATTGAAATGTGCTACTTTGATGCCGAGACAGTATTTAGGCGAAGTTTATCAGAAAACCGCTGCTTTTAGTTTGCTGGTTGCACACTGGCATCTAATAGCGCCGTGTCACAACAAATGCCATTCTCTCCACTCCTCTACAGTCAAATATCACAGAGCTTACATTTGAATAAATATGTCAACATGCCCGCCTGCGCCTAATACGAGACGACTTCTGACTTTCCCCACAATCGCTGTGACAGTGACTAAAAGCCATGAGGCCTGAATCATTGTTCGATGTATCCTGGTGCCTTGATATGGAATTCCAACATTTGGCTAAATTAGCACTTCCAAGGAGCGTGTGACACCTTGGTTAACATATTCCACCTCAATTATATTTCTCTTCAGCTGCCCTGTTATCTGGAACCTTTCCTGGCAATCAGAGGTACTGTTTTCCCTCAGCCAATTTTCTAGATAATGCAGCTTATCACCGCTGCGGCTAAAGTTGCCAATGGAATCAGGCTCCAGTCAACCTCGTGAGCGCTAATTGTGTCCCTTTTTTATGCATATTTACCGACTGTCACTTCAAAGAAATCAGCGGCCCATTGAGACACCCGGTTAGCGAGGGTGGGGGGGGAAGCGAATTGCTTCTTTGCAAATTAAAATTAGCAAACAAGCTGCCGATAAATAAAGCTGAGCGTGGCGCGTGTGTGAGGGCTTTGTTCTGGGGCTGTGACTGGGCCCGGCTCGCCCGGTGCCACCGGACGGATTTGCTCAAGGATGGCTGGGGCTAAGAGATGCTTCACTTAACACCCCCCCGCCCCCTCAACCACCACCCCTACCTCCCCTCCCGACACACATTCAAACAGCCCCCTTCCTGTGTTCTCCTCCTTTTTCTTCCTACTGCTCAGCTTCACAGACAAATAGATACAAACAAGGGCGCTATTGTTGCGCCGACACTTGGAGTGAGGTTGCAAATTTGATTCCCTAATTGAACAGAACAATTAGAGCAAGTGTTTGGTTGATTCATCCCTCAAGACGTCATCTAATTAAGCACTGATGCATTGTTTGAGGACTTAAATTAGTGCATCCCCCTCAAACGGGAGCTCTTCATATGAAAGCAAAACGGCGCTAATCACTGCCTCCTTTCGCAGCTTGCTATAATCAAAAGGTGGGCCGCTGTGTTTTGGAGGAAGACGAGGAAGGCCAAAAATAGGCAGTACTTACGGCGAGATGCAGTTGACGCGCACTCCTCTGTCGGCCCATTCAGTGCCCAGAGTCTGAGTCAGTTTGACCACACCGGCCTTGGATGTGTTGTATGAAAGCTGCTTCTGAGGATGGGGGACTGGACAGTGAAGGGTGGAAAGAAAATGAGTTACTGAAAAAAGTCACTGCTGTCCATTTCGGGAAGTGGCACATGCCATTTAAGAAGGCAACAATTACAGCATCATTAATAGTGGTATGCACTTTTCACATTCTTATTAAAGCCTCTTGTTGTTTTATCATTTGCCTTAACTGAAGAGTTTCCTTCTTACAGCGGGCCAATAGCTTCTACGGTGCACATTCCAGTTCCTGTGGTTTCTTGTGCACACTACATAAAAGCTCTTCCATTAGCTGCTGGGGACTCTGTGGATGATGCTAGGTAAAATTAATTGCTTATAATGTCCAGTTATGCTCTGTCCTCAGCAACAAAGGGAGGGAGCCATTTGTTTGCCTTGACCATCACAGATGCTGCACACTGCATGGGATGCCGGGACAGGGGCTCATTTTCTCCTGGTTGATTAATCATCACAAGGAAGGCTCCAAGTTACATACAACTTTAGTAGTTAACCTCATCACCCGCCGATCTGACTGCCAAATGGCTTCAGTGTGAGACCGGGGATGATAAATACCAGCCAGCTGCGGAGAGGCAGAGAGTGGTCCTGAGGAGAAAAGGGCTGGAGCATCCTGCATGCAATTTAGGGATGTTGGAAAAAAGAAGACAAAGAGGAATAAAATTTGCAGTGTAGGGGTAAAAGCTGGGATGTGTTGAAGAAATAACAAGTAAAGGGTGGGACAGGAGGATGGTAGCCATGAGCAGGGTTCAGCAACGAGATTGCAGAGGAAGGTAAGGTTGGGTTGGGCTGGGCTGGATAAGGGTAGGCTGGGACCTCAGAGGAGCAGGCGAGGATGAGCCGAGCCCAGGGCTTACACGCAGATTGAAGGTGAAATCCGACTTATCAGGACAGGAAACACAGCTCAAAATGCCTAACAGCACTAATCCTTGCTCAAGACCTGATGATACGGCCGCAAAATACCATTCAGAAAATGCCTTCATCCTTTAAATAAACCTGCATTGATGTTTTTCGCCGTCTTAAAGAGCAGTAATCCCCAGAGAAGCGAAAAAGAAGTAGAAGGAGAGCATTTTCCAAAGCCCTCTTTAACATTCACCCTACTTATTGCCCGTTGCAAGTGGGAGAAAACATGCTCTTTATCAGGCACGCCTTTTAAATTTTGAATTCTTCTGAGCAGATAAGGAGTTCAAATGATGTACTCTTTTCCCAGCTGCTGTTGTTATGTCCATTTCTATGCAGGGCAGATCTGCAGGTATGAGTGCGAGAGTCACAAATCCCTCAAGTAAGGTCAAAACCAAAAAAGAAAAGAAAAAAAAAAATCAAGATAGATATTTCCTGTCCGGGTGTCTTTGAGCTGCTGGCCGTCATTCAGAAAAAAATAGTTGTTGATGTTCAGAGAGTGTCTGTGTGTGTGTGTCGAGGGGGTGTTTGCAGGCCCACGAGCACATTCCATTCAGCAGATGGACAAAAAGCTGTCATTGTGCATTTTAATTGGACATTTACGGCTGCTTTTTGGTCGTCCACTTGGCTAGAACAGGTCCCATCTGATTACACATTATGACAATATTATAACAGATGTCCAGACCAATAAAGTAAATTCCTGAAGGACTGAGCGTAATGCGAGTAATTGATCATTTTCTTTATGCCGGCCTCTATTTACCAGCATGTTCCTGTTTTACAGATTGCCCCTGCAGTCGGGACTGGGGTCCATATGGCACGGCGCTTTACTGGCGATTTGACTATACTGCTGATGAAGTGTTGCAGTTCCTCTGGAGAAACCTGTTGGAGGAGGAACATTACACCGGTGCAGCGAATTACAAGGCTTTTACTAGGCTCCCACTAAACTCTAAAAGTGTCTTCCGCTGTTCAAACAAGGCCGTTGGCACAGGCTGGGGTTTTGCCGCGGCACAGGAACCCTCCCCTCCCAAGTTGGACCTCAGGTTGCCTTCCACATCCTCCAGACAGCTCCGCGGAGAGGGGATGTTTATTATGATGCAAAAATGCCTCGGCGAGATGCAATCACAACACTGCTACTGTATGCAGGGGTGGATGCATCTCTATAGAACTGTTTAACTGGGCTAAAAGTTGCCTAATCCTGTTTTAAAAGTGAAGGCTCACCTTAAGTTTCTCATAAACGAAGAAAACTGCTAAAAAAAAGACTTTGTTTGAAGATGAAAATCTAATGCGATGTGCACTCACCCACATAGCTGTACAGCACAAATGTATTTAACTCTCCCTTCCTCCCCCTCCTTCACTCTGCCCAACTCTCCACGCCAAATGGAGAGATTAAAAGCAGACATGGAGGGGCTCCAGAGAGAAAGTGGGGAAATAGAATCATCACTCACCTATTAGACTGGCCATGGAAGCTGTGTTGATAATCTTGCCGTACCCTTGCTTCAACATCACTCGACCTGCTGCCTAAGGCAAGGATTCGGAGGGGCGAGAGACACGTTAAACACCTTATTATTAAGGCCCTGATATGCCATGCCCAAAGCTGAGCACAGATCAACACAAAAACATGCAGTTTATCGTCGGAGACGGGAAAACGTTTGGTGTGGATTTGAAAGCGGCACAAAAAAAAGGGTGGGCGTGGGGGGGGGGTTGTAGGTTGTACATATAGATGTCTCGCAGCAACTCGATAATTTAGGACTAAATTTAGTTTCTACAAAGGAGCTCAAGCTGGTTGGACCATTAATTAGGTCACAGTCTTAACTAGTTTGGACAGAAATAGAGTGCTGAAGGAATACGTCACCGAGAATCTGTTTGGCTCTTTTTTACTCATATTTAACTGGGAATAATTTGTAAATATATTAAACTGATGGATGCATTTTTCATTTTAACAGAAAATAACATTTCAGCTATGGGGTGTTTGCATGAACTGTACTCGTTGTGTGTGCAGAATCAGGATTTTTTCCTTCTTAAGCTTCGAAAACAGCAAGAAAACATGACCCGTCACAAAAGGACAGATAATGTGATTTATGTATGTCAAGTCTTCAGCTGCTATAGAGGCAGCTCTGTTTTAGATTTGCTTCAGTAAACATGTTCATTCAAACACTTTCCTATTAGTGAATCTGACTGATCAATAAGTGCACGATTCATTTTGAATTTGTCTCTGTTTATAGATTAGTTTTTAATTTGTAATGGAAATAAACCAACTCTATAAAATTAGTGCAGTGAGATGAGCGAAAGCTACAGTGGTTAAGTACATTTTCTGGCAGTTCTGGTAAACATAAAACCCGTGTGTATGCTACAAAACGTCTTCCTACCCAGTGTTTATCAAAGCAGAGGTGTATGTGAGTGAATCTCTTACAAAACTAATTAGGACCAAATCACTTGGAAAAATACTTGATAATATTTACTGCTATTGCACTACCCTCGCACAGGATGGGAGGTGACACACACCTGACAGCACATGAAGGTCCCCCTGAGGTTCACATTAAAGGTTTTGTCCCACTCCTCTAGACTGGTGTCTTCGCTGGCTGAGTTCATGTTGATGCCAGCATTGTTACAACCAATGTGGATCACTCCCCATTTGGAAACGATGGCGTCGATCATCCTCTGGACGTCATCTGACTTGCTGATGTCAGCTGTTATCGAAATGGCATTGATACCTGTTTGAAAGTAACACAGGGGTGTACTGTGAGAAAATTCGGCATTTTAGATTCTTTGACACAAAAAGTAATGCCCTAAGTAATGTGGATATAGTGAGATCACGTTTGATCAAACATTTTATCCTTTAGTATGCTGCCATCTGCTGGTCAAGACACAAACTAATGACAAAATTCACAATGTGAAACTCATTTTGAATGAATAAACGCAGGGCATGCTTGTTTTCTCACAAATAAAGCCCGGTTTGAAGCGTGCTATTCAACAGTGATGCTGTCATAGCAGATTTTCCAGTTTAAGGCCAGCTTCACCACTTTGAGGCCAACATATTGTTGTGACTCTTACAGGTTTTCATTTTAATTTCTGGCTGTCATCGATGTCTTTGAACTTATTGCTCTGCACCGCAAGCAATCTTAAGACATCTGCAGTATTTCGGCTATTGCAGCGAACAAAAGCAGGGAGACTCCAGGCTGTTCAGCATCACATTCCTTTGGACTTCTTTAACAATTGAGTCACAGCAGGGTGAACAGTCCGAAAAAAAGGAGCAAGTTATGTTAAATCAGGGTTGTAATGTAGTTCTTCTTATTAACTTTAAGGAAAGTTTTAAGGAAAGGAACAACTTAAGAACAACAACCATAACAACAATCAAGTGAGTAAAGAAAGGAAAGTAACCAGTAACTTTTTTTCCTTAATTACTGATTACAGAATAAAACTGAACCACACTGTTTTAGGAGTTGTGGATTAAAGCCATCCTAGTAAGTGGACTTCATTCCATATTTAGTGGCGACTCTATCCCTAAATTCTGTCCCAGATATAAATTTTGTTGACCTTGAAGTTACGTGAGTGACGTCCATTCAATGAAACAAACACAAATGGAGAATGTAAAATCACAAGTGCGGGGGGGAGATGATGAAATTAACTTAATGTATACAAAATATATATATATATATACAATATATACAGAAATTCAAAGAATTTAGATTTGTAATAAAAGTATTTTCAGAAACCTGTACATGTTAATAATCACAGTCTCACATTGATTGGCTCACCAGTTAAGAAGGAGACATACAGACATATGCCATGATCCTTACAGTATGAACACTGACCATTCAGTCCTAGCCTATATAACAACCATAGCTTCATAATGATTACAGAACATCAGACTACTTGTTCTTATTGCTTAAAAATGCAGAATTATCATATAGAAATAAAAAACCTGAAGTTGTGCGCTATTTGAACACGTTGCCTGCCTGCAGCACTAAAGGACTCCGTGAGAGACGTCTGTCTCGCCCTAGCAGCACCTCTCCTCCCCTTCAATTTGCCTCAACATAAGCTCATCATATTCTGTGACATGATTTACTCTGAGGTGTTTGACGAGGTTAGTGATGTTGCCACAACACCTCACTGTCTGCCACAGTTATCGCAAACCGCGTCTCGGCTGTTTGTGGAGGTAAAATACGTCCACACATGACTCCAGTTACGCTCAGCCATTGTTGTGAGTGTGCACGTCAAGGGGCTGCGACACATTCATACAGCCATATTTCGCACATGACTATGAAAGGCGGAAGAGGAAGTAGTTCTGCTGTGTTCCTGTTAATGGTAAACTACATATTTACCCCAAATTACTAAAATATTGATATTTTAATTTGAGAATCAATTCTAGAACATAAATAACTGGTATCGGAGGAATCGGTATGTCAATATCGATCCGCACACCACTACTTCACAGGGCCAACCTGCAGTACCTTAATAGCCCACCAGGAGGCTGCAGACCACTTTGGGAATCCATTCTCTAAACTAGGATGGGCTGTGAAAAAAAGGGCATTCAAGTCAGTCCTTGTATGTTTTTTGTTACCTTTAAGGAAGAGCTCCTCAACGACTGTCTCAGCTTTTGCTCCATCCAGGTCTACCACAGCCACCTTTGCACCAGCTTCACCCAGAGCGTGAGCGAATGCTCGGCCTATGCCTTGTCCAGCGCCTGTCACATAGGCCACCTTACCGTCAAGACGCATTCGATCCAGGATGAAACGCCCTGTGACCCCACGGAAAACCTCATCATCTGTAATTTTACACTAATGAACGAGAATAAACAGGCAGATGTGATCAGTAAGTATGATGATGCCTGGAGAAACTCGTCACATCAATCATTACATGCTGTAAATAAAACGTAGTCAGAACTACAAAGTGGTAATCCATAAATCAATAGGATTTTGCAGGGAAGCCACAGATAGAATCAATAATGGCACAGTGAAAGAAGGAGTACAAGTAAGCAGATACAAATCAACATAGAAAAGCTCCTGCTAACAAGTGCTAACAGGTATATTTTAAAATAGGATTTAACTTTTCACCGTATGAAAAAACCTCAACACAGACCTTTTAGATCATCTGTAAGTAAAATTAACCACACTGAATAAGTGCCCCAAACATTTCATTTCATTCATTCATTTGTGTCATGATGAGGGAGATGAATTGTTTATATGGTAAACTCTTTCTTTTGATGGGGTCATGAAAAGAATTAAATCACTACTTGGTAGGTGAGATAAACTTGGATCCCGCTTATCCCTGAGTTGTGAGGTGTTTATATCTAGCATTTAATGTTATAGTATTGCTGATACTGTGAATAGTGAAGGCACGTATATCAGCTGTGACTGAGGGAGGTTAACAGTACCTGATGCCGAAAGCACTCAGCAGCCGGAGGTACCCGACGGATAAGAGTGAGGCCGTCTCTTAAAGGGACTATGACCTTTCAAACAAGGAGGCATTATTAGAATAAAGGTTAACCAACAAACAACTGACTGCAACACGAAAACATCTGAAACTCACCTGCTCTACTCGGGGGTCATTAGACACAAACTGGTTGAACTCGCGAAGGGCCAGTCCATTGCTATCTGTGGTTTCATTAAGATAAACCCTGGCTTTGAACAGCGAGTTATCGATACATATGACCCCTCGCAATCTGAGCATGTTGTTGTCCATGATAAATTTGTAGTAGTTGATGTAGTTGTTTTTGTCTGCATCGATGAAAACCATGTCGAACTGTTCACCGGCGGTGGCTAATTCCTGGAACAGAGACAACGTTATTACAAAACTGACCCCATGACCCACAGTTTGTTCACTTATTGACAAAAAGGGTCAGCGTTAGCCTTGGACTGTTCTGATTATGGAACGCATGTGACACGCAGTGAAGGCTAAGTGTTACCTAAATGTATTTTTAGTTTGCAAAACAGTTCATTGGACCTTCAAAAGGATCCAAAGTTGATCGATTTTTATTCACCTTTAGTGTCTCCATGGCATTTCCAGTCTTGACGTTAATCTTTTTACCATGTGGAGACTTATCAAAAATGGGCTGAGCAAACTCTTTAAGGTATGGCTCCAACTCGCAGGCCACTAAGCACCCGTCCTCTGGTAGGGCTTCAGCCATCGACAGAGCTCCATAGCCAGTGAACATCCCGATCTCTAGGACCCTTTTTGCTTGACTCATGTGGATCAGCATCTTCAGCGTTTGACCTGCCAAAAACAGATCACAGATCATGTTATCACAATATGACTAAACCAGTAAAAAAGAAAATGGTATAGTGTAAGCAGCACATGTATGAAAGTCCCACCTTCAACGTGTCCAGTGATACATTCCTTGGGAAGCTTGAACATAGTCTTGCCCTCCTTGTGCACTTGATCCCAGTCATGAGAAAAAGTCTTTCTACAATGGAGTGTAATCGAATATGTTAATGCTTATTTCACACAGCAAATGCTTGCTGTGCTTTATGATTATAAGTGAGGACTTACTTAAAAAGTTCTGCAAGCTGTTCACTTTCCTGTGTGGTCATTTTCTCCAGGTAGTCATCCAGCCCACTGGCGATGTCCAGAGCCTTCTGCAAGTGGCTTGTCAACTCTTCTGGAACATTCCCACAGGATGCAGCTATGTCCTGGGCTTTAGTTAAAAGGTCCACAATGACTTCCACTGGGGTGTCAGGAACTGGGGAGGATGTCATATGTAATGTTACTTAATGATGTCTCCATTCTAGTTTTATTGTCATTTCCTGCTCCAGTAAAATGATGCATCTCAGAAACTCTGAGTCGATGTTTAATATCAAGTAAATTATTCAGCTGGTTTTAAGAATATCAGAAAATTGAGGTAATGACTAATATGCATTATTCATGCATTATCCTTACAGAAACGTTTTTTTCACTTTCAGCATTTTGTGTTAGAAAAATAATAAATATAACTAAAGAAAAATCAGATAGATCAGAAATACTTTATTGATCTCCAAAAATCTGCAAATTATAGAAAGCATTATATTGTGTATACTTACTGCACAGTAAAGTCAATAAATTGAATAGTTTTTAGTGCTAAGTCACAGTTTCTTGCCTATAATGAGTCAGCTGATATCTGCACTCATCAGCCACTTTGGTAAGAACACGTGTTCAACTGCTTATTAATGCAGATATCTAATGAGCCAATTATAGGGCAGCACCTCAGTGCATTAGGGCATGTAGACATGGTCAAGATGATGAAGAACATTTGAATGGGGAAGAAAGGTGAACATGGCATGGTTGCTGATTCCAGATGGGCTGATTTGAGTATCTTAAAAACTGCAGATCTGCTGGGATTTTCTCATACAGCCAACTGTGGGGTTCACAGACAAGGCGCAGGAAAATAGAACACATCTGGTGAGCAGCAGTTCTCTGAGAGAAAATCTCTTGTTAATGTCAGAGGTTAGATGAGAATGACCAGACTGCTCAAAGTGGACACTAACTCAAACAACCACTTGTTTACAACTAACTAAGGCATGCAGAAGAGCATCTCTGAGTGGGATGCGCTGTAACGCCCCACAATAATCTTAATAAAGTGTCGCCTAAGTGTCAAAAGAACTACCTGAATTATTCAAATTATTAAAAAGTTTTAACAGGGACCTCCCAATAAAAGTAAGCAGTTTACTTAAACCTAAAGCACTCTACTCGAAATAAGTACTTTCACTTTTATACTTTAATACTGCACGTGTTAATATTTCAGGAAAATATTCCACCTTTTATTCAACTGCCTTATGCACATAAAGTTAACATAACGTTGAGAATTAAAATTGTGCATATGACACCAGCACACTAACGCATTATAGCGTAGTTTAATACACAAGTAATACAAATATGCACCGTTTATAGAACTGTCCTGCCACATATACGTTGTTCACGTGTCTGTGTTAATATATCTTTTAAAATCGAAAAACTTACAGTACCGTTAAGAATTGAGATATCGATTTATCAGAACGGGAGTAAAAAAAATGGCAATAGTCTTACCTTTTTCGGTTGACATGCTTCCGTTTTATGGGCGTGACGCTTTTACCGAGTAGAGGACGCTAATCTGTACCTGCGGAGGTAACTGAAGTTTCAGTTATATCACCAAAACTAGCTAATTGTTAGGTAAGGCGGAGAGACTGGCTTACACAACAACGACTCTTCATTATTCAACTGGTTCTGGCACGTGACAGCGGCTCCTGCCTGCCTCCGACCAGTGTCTGAACGCTGGTTATCAAACAGCTTTCCCAGCTCAGGGTGTCACTCTTTCTGAGAAGAAGCTGGGTAGTGAGTGGGTGGGTGGAAAAGGGGGGGGGGGGGGGGGGGGCGTCAGTGAGCCAGTTTGTGGGAGGGCCTGAAATGTCTGAAGTTCCTGAAATGATTTTGGCTATTTACGGCTGACTGCGATCCAAGAAGAGAGCAAAACTCCAACCAGTACCATTAGCCACACGTGTGTGTGAGATATAGATAGATAAATAGATACTTGATCCCGCAAGGGAAATTACTTCATTACAGCTGCAGCAAAAAGAATACTAATTGTGTAATCTACAATAGAAAAAGCATTGTAAAAAGTACCACAGGACCATACTGAATGCCTTATTATGTGGAATTCTATATGGAAGCGTTATAAAATAAGCTAATACCATACAATACTAAGTTTAAAGCACTTTAAAACAGCTACATCAGATACAGAAAAGTGAATAAATACATTGAAAACTATTTTTTTAAAAAGTTGATACAAAAACAACATTAAATGCAGCTATACCACAATGAAAACAAACAGTCACAATGTTATAAAAACAAATAAGATCAATGTTTCGTACTGGGTCGAATGCAAGGGAGTTTAAGTTTGCTTTTAAGTGTTGGTGATTGTCTAATGTGCAGATAAAGCAGATATAGTGAAAAAAGCAATGTCCCTAAAACTTAAGTAACTCTACACTTAAGAGTACCTATGTTAGCTTACACTAATGCAGAAAGTGGTTTTGAAACACATCCATGATTTTTTTTCCCGTGGTTTAGCCTGAGGTAAACCAGGTGCTGTGTTTCTGAGAACTGTCTGCAGTTTGTCAGATCATCACCTGGGGCGGGTGTGGCACCTTTGAAATGCAATTAAAAAGCCTCACTAGTTTTTTTTTTCGCTCTAGATTTGCTCCGTTAGCTCAGACATGAGAAATATTTAAGCCGTTTGAAAAATAAAAGATGAGTTGTCAAGATCAGCCTTTACACAAAGTCTTTTACACGTTTCAACCACTTGACACAAGTGATGATATAAGGCCGACATATGTTCCTCTTCTAGGTTTCGTAATGTTCCACTCTGTTACAGCAGCAGTGCAAATAATGCTTATATGTTTATAATGTTTAAAAGGAAAGAAGCTGTATTGATAAAGTTTATCTTCAAGGATCTGCACACAGCCTTTTGTTGGAGCAGTTTGACTACAAGTGCAACAAGTTAAGCCCTGGTGAAGTGAGTTTAGGTTAAGTGCAGTGTAAATGTTGGGGGCCAACTGTGAACACACATTCTGCCTTTCATTAGCTGGCTTGTAAAAAATGTAAAACCCTAGTCAGAGATAAGGCATATAAAGATTTTCTTTTTGCATATTTGCCACACATGTTACAGATCATCAAACGACTTTTAATAATAGACAAAAAATAACATGATTAAATACTAAAGTTTTATTTATTAAGGGGGAAAAAGCTATCCAAACCTACCTGACTCTGTGTGAAAGAGCACCCTGTAATCAACCATTAGTGATACCTGGCGCAGAGTCTTGCACATTGCTGTGGAATGGTGTGTTTAAGGTCACGCCAAAGCATCTCAATTTGAATTTAGACCTCATTGCATGAACTGAATCTCCTTCAGGACTTTCTGGTAGAGAGCAGAATTAATGGCTCCGTCAATTACAGCAAGTTGATAAAGTCCTGAAGCTGCAAATCAGCCCCAGACCACTTTTTCCGAATAGTTTTGTCATCAGGATGCTTTTAAGATGTATTTATATTTGGTTATAAGCTTTTGCTAATACTCTTGTACAATGCTGAAATTGCAAGTATACATCCGTAGATTATAAAAGTGATCAGGCTTTTTTATCGTCAACAATCAGTGAAACTGATGGGGGGGTTTTCTAATCTGGTGACAAACGAAGGCGATTTCTACATATCCTTTACTAGACAATACAGCAGTAACCTGTAGTGTTTAAATCTATGCACTGTAACTGTATGCAGATGTAAATAAAGTTGCGCTTTGCATTTAGCTACCACAACAGAACAGGAGCAAATATAAATGCAAAGAGCAAAGTGGCATGTAATAATTTGAAACGAAACTTTTAAAACAGCTCAAAATATCATCAAACAAAGTGTTCGTGTGCAGTTTGTTACACAGTGTATCTGTGAGCTAAATGTACAGTTGCTGTAGTTCCCACTAAGTGGAAAAAATGTTATTGTGTGGCCCCCGACAGAAGGAGAAAGATATAAGATGGGTACAGGACAGAAGAGGAAGAAGTGAGATCATCTTCAAAGGTAAGGACTGCTCAGCAAGAGGAATAAAATAATCTGTAAACGTAAATCCTACTTATAACATTCTAAGTCATTTCAAACCTTTTAAACCAGATATCAGATCGATTCATGATGTATTGCCAAATTATGTTTTTGTGAAGGGTTTTGCGAAACAAACAGAAGTACACGGATGTCGTGTTGTTCAAAGGTTGCATGAAAATGCTATACAAAGCAGTTTAGTACACTTCATTGACCATGAACACGCCAGTGTCATTTTAGGTCAATGTTCATGGTCAGTGTTCAGTTACATTAAGGGTAGCAGACATTAATGTATCTTTAAAGTGATGATTTAGAATTTATTTACTCACAAAGGCACTTTTTCATACTAACTTTATAGTGTCCATGAGTTGGAAATCAGCTATATAGCTTATGTAACATCTTATATGCTGATATGTTGAAGTTAGTTGGCTAAATACATAAAGAGCAGGAAACCTCAAAGCAGCAGCAGCAGCACAGGTCAGCTGATCAGAGCCAGGGAAAATCTTGCAGAACTCCCTCCTGCTTCATCTCCCACGTGCCAAATTACAATTTAAGCCCTTAGTATACCCTTCTCCTCCTGACTAAGTCACGTGTTCGGCATATATTGGTGAAAAAAGGGCCACCTCCATCACACAGAAAACTCTGATTTTAAGCTCAACAGCTAATTAACACCTATTAATCTCCCTGAGCAATAATTTTGTTTTGCCCATGTTCTAAAGTGTCCTACCTTTCCATTTGTTTCCTCTTACTTCATCTTTCTGTTATCTGCGGGGATCCACTCATTTCACAGTTACTTCCTGTTGTTTTTGGATGTTAGTTATTTTCTTACTCTCACGAGTGCATTTTCCTTTCTCTATTATTTCTCGCCCTGGTGTGTATTTAGTCTGTGTCAGGGCTGGACTGGGACAAAAAATCAGCCCGGGCATTTTGACTAGAGACCGGCCCACCAGGTATTATAGGAAAAACCATAAAGCCTTTGAATGAAAACAAACGTCGTTGTGACAGTGATGTACACTGTCTTGTTGGTACATATGTATCAATCTAATAAACTTAAACCTACACCATCCTCCCTATTCTGGTATTCTAAACAGTACTTAGCCGAAACCCAAAGACTGCTTGGTTGAGTTAACTTCCTGAACTATCTACAACATATGGTGGAAACCTGAAATTAAGACAGAAAAGACTAGAGGTGAGACATGACCATTACTGAATATTAAAAATAATAAATGACAGATTTAGTGATATTTTCATAAACTATTTATTTACCACATCAATAAACAGCATGGCAGAGCAAAATATTTTTTCTAACATGGCAACCTTTTAAAAGTGAAAGGAGACAGAAAGACAGGTGAGAAAGAATAAAAATTTAACTGACTTTTTGATGGCATTTTACACAAAGTACTAGTACAGTATCTAGAAAATGTGGGAAAATACTGGCATCTGAAGAAATTATGTCGGGACCCTGAAAAAAACTTACTATGTACAATAATGGATTTCTATACATTTTACATCAGATGAAAACTTTGGTTGTAAGATTCGGATAATTATTTGTTAAAAGCTAGAAATTTTAAATGAGAATAAGAAAGAAAAGTATTTTGTTTGTGCCCCCCTTTCCCTGTTAATGCCCTACATGCCCCCCTGGCAAAACTTTGCTAGACCCGCCCCTGCACAGTTACCAGCTGTCAGCTACATAGAAAAGGATCCTGGTGTAAGTTGTCTCTCAGAAACAGTTCATGGCTTTCCTTCAACCCATTCATGTCACCTGAAAGCTAAACCTGTTTCTCCATCACCTGTTCAGCTCTGATGATTCAGTAAGGACATCTCCTGGTTTCATCTTCATGTTTCCCTCTCACCAGATAACCAAACCGATCTCATGACCAGCAGCTTTTACAGCTCCAACAAACATCAGCTGATACTAGAAAGTAATATTAAATAAATTCTAACAACAGCTGATCAAGTTTAAAGGCGCTTCTGCTGTTTAACGCGACCTCCGCTAGTTTCCTCTTTCTGGCGCAAAGCGGGAGATAAACAAGCAAGAGAGACGGGACTTGTGGCAGAAACGCAGATCAGCTGATCACTGATCAGTTTCATGATTGAAGTAACAGCAGGAGAGGGAGGGGGGAGAATGAGAGAAGAAGAGGCAGCTGACAGCGTAAAGACACAGAATAACTCCAGCTTTGTGCCTTTTTTTATTGTAGCTGAAGTACGGGACAAATCGCGTTTATTTTCAGCTCAATGTGAAACGCGTAATATTAACTCTGAATACCAGAGGATTCCGTTTTTTATGGCACGGTTGGCAACTCTACTAACTAACCATATGAATAAAATAAAGTTCACCAGTAACATCATAGCACCCACCCAACTGTATAGAAACTCCGTCATGCTAGCTAGTACACAGTACGAGTTATTGTAACTGACTGTAGCACAACGTTAGCACAACGAAAATAAACTGCACCTAAACTTGGTTTGACCCAGATAGACTGCAGGTCATAACTTCTTACCTGAAGCTCATTTCACCTGACAGTCGGACTGGCGGCCGCCTTGGGTCTCTCCACCTCCGCCACCCCTTTCCCCCATCCACCTGCTGGCCTCCACCACTTGCTAATTTTACTGAATCTGTGAAAGCTCCACCATAGCCACTACCAAACAATTGAGTTATTTTTACACGTCTGCCAGCATCTGTCCAATCCGCCACCTTTCACTGTTTACACGGTTACGAAAAAAAGACAACAACAACAAAACATTGGCCCATTTAAAACGAAAAATTACCATCGGCCCACTGGCAAATGCCCGGTATGCCCGATGGCCAGTCCAGCTATGGTCTGTGTCTGTTCCCTCATCGCCCCTTTTGCTTTATTTGGTTAGTTCACTGCCTTTTTCTGCATGCTCTTCTTGTTCAGCTCATATTGTCACAAGATATTTTAGTACCTACTTTGAGTCTCACCTTGAGTCCACCTCTGAGCTTTGTAACCAATGCCAAAGAAAGAAAATTACCATGTCAAGTGAAACCATTTCAATTCTGCAAAATGAACTATATCTATTTAACCTCCTAGGACCTGGCGTCCACATATGTGGACATCACATTTTGGGTTATTTAGACCAAAATACTCAATTTTGCTCTACATGGGCCTGATATCCACTTACGAGGACATTATACTGCTACTGTTCTATCAAAACTTTAAACAAATATCCTCATATGTGGCTCTTATTTTTCTTAAAAACAAAAATAAGGTTAAAAAAAATCTGGTAATTCTTTGTTTTTACGTTCATCAGGCCCCAATATGCCCAAATATCAAAGACAAATTAAAAATGCATGTCGTGGAAGAGTTCGGGTCTTAGGCACTGCAAAAACCCACTTCCTTAATACTAGATAAATACACTTATTTTTGGTGAAGATTTGCTTAAAACAAGTGAAATTATCTGCCAGTGGGGTAGGTTTTTTTTCTTACTAAGATTTCTTGAAATAAGAACAATATCTAGATTTAAATAAAGCTAAAAATAAGACTTTTACACTTATTCCAGGTAACAAATCAGAACAATTGAAACTTAAAATAAGATTTAACCACTTATAGGCAACAAATAAGATTTTTTTTTTTTTTTTTTGGTGACACATTACTTGGTATCGGATCGGAAAGAAAATCAGTGGTATCGCACATCACTACTGCTCCCTCATGTCCTTCACTCCGATTCAAACAGTGAGATAATGGACAGAGCCACTTGAGGGCAGCCAGGGGGGAGGTAGTGTTACACATTTTCGTCTGTGTAAAGCTTGTAAAACGTGAACATAACATGCATAATGAACTGGCATTAGAAAAACAAATTTTAACAAATAACCCATCAATTACTATGACTGTTGTAGTCGTCTTTACAATTGCATTACTACACAAGTTAAATGCAGACTTGGTATAAACCACCCCTTCAAACTTGGTATTGACCTCTACTATTCTGCCCGCCAAGAACTTCTTTCAGGTCTTTTTCCCAAACAAGATGGCCTGTTGGAGGTGTGGGATTTGTTTTGTTTTTGTTGCCTTAGCATTAAAGTCTCTTTTGAGACATATTATTACAATTCATAGCCGTAGTCCAGACTTTCGTGTGATGTGGGATTGATGGTTTTACGGAGGAATACAGGAACCTAACCTAGTGCTAATACATTATAGACTATGTGCACATTAGCATATGCTACTTCCGGTGCGGAAACTCCTGTGGGGAGCTTTGTTTCCGGTGTCCTATTCGCACCCTGTTTACGGTCCAAAACAAGTTAAGCAAATGAATGAATCAAGCGGCGATTTACATTTCTATAGATGTCTTGGGCATTTACCCAATATATCTGTAAATGATGTTCATCGACTTGTCGATATTTTTTCCCCCGCGCCTCAGAGCAAAACAGAAAATGGATTCAAATGTTATATTTCTCAGTATCTGTAAACAGCGGTCTCTCGTTTATCGCGGGTGTTATGTTCTAAAAATAACCAGCGATAGGTGAAATCAAGTAGCCAAATTTATTTTTTGACGGTGCAAAAGTTTCGTGGACATCGTGGACATACAGTACTGCACTTCAGAGTCACACTGCCAGCGATGGATGCAGCGATTCTGTACTGTACAGGAGAGACGTCACGGAGGAGATCGTCTGCAGCGATCAGGACGCAGGACACAATGTGACGTAAAAAAAAAGCATGCAAACTTGCACTAAAAAAATCTGCGAAACAGCGAGGTGAAAGGTGAACCGCGTTATAGCGAGGGACCACTGTAATTTTGAAGGTAAGTCACAACATACCCTTCGTAAATACTAATGTATAGAAACCGTTACCAGCAATCATTCATTTTTTGTGTGGCTTTTTTTCACGGTTTGTTAACATGCTGTGTAGGTGTGTGCTTGACTAGCTGATCTCGACATAATGGGGGAAACATCTGGTTTGACTATTCTTCACCTGTAGTTTGAATGCTGAACATTTGCCTGTTTAAATCATAAGACCAGTCACTATACAGAGATGTGCTTCTGAATGTGGACGATGTGTCTTCTGATTCTGTAATGCAGTTCTGCTTGTGTTGAGTGATGTAAACAACTGATCGATTTAAACTCTTTAAACGTCAAAATTGATCATTAGATTTTTTTTGATTTTTTTTTTAAATTTTTATTTTTTTATTTTTTGGCCTGTCCCGTTTGGCTCTTTTGCCATCAGAATTGTTGTCTAAAGGCAAAGAAAGATGCCCAACGGATTTACTTTACCAAACTGACCATCCCAGCCTTGCCGTAATGGTCCATTTGATTCACCTATTATTGTTTATTTTATTTTCACTTACTGAATACGGGACAGACTTGACTGGGGGAAAGAAGGGGAGAAAGAAAGAGGGAAAGAGAAACAGCTGAGAAGAGGGACGGGGGAGAAGGGCAAAAGACAAAAACCAACAGAACGGGCAGAGAAAAAAAAATGCATATATCAATCACCTGGATCACCTGCTGAGAAAGAAAAAAGAAAGCAAGCAGAAGAGAACAAGAGTAATAGAATAAACAACATCACAATGATATATGGGAATATGACAGTAAATACTAAATGTTAAACATTATTGTGCAGCACATAAGATCAACAGAACACAGTGTGCTTTGAGGTAGGAGCCAAAAAGGGTGTAGTTTGTGGGTGTGATCACCCGTGTGTACACCTGTGAGCATGGACGCGCTTGTTTTTTGTTTTTTTAAAAGGTTCCTTCATGTAATAATCTGCTAGAGGGTGTGGGGGGGCCACAGCCCCGTCATCCAGGGCATGAAGCAGGTGTGGAGGAGATCAAAACTCCAGACATCCAGAGGCCCCCAGAACACAAGAGACCAAGGAAGACCAACAGAGGGGCAGCTGCGCCACTGTCCCGGAAAGAGCTGAGGAGAGTCCCAGATGAGGGCTCACTCAGCAGCCGCGGAGCAGAAGCCAGGGGGAGTTGCAGTGACGCGCCCGTGAGCTCCGCCGGCAGCCAGCTGCGCCTGAGTGACCGAGCCCCAGGCCGAGAGGCCGGGGGCACCCCACCTCCGAAGTGGCCCGAGCGAGCCCCAGGCTCCAGGCCCCGATAAGCGGCCGCCAAGGAGTGAGCCGGTGTGTACCTGGACGCCCATCCCCGGACACAAAGAACCACCAACGCACCGATGTCTGAGGGGGTCCGCCACTGGCAGGGGAAGTGGTGGTAGGGGGAGATAGGCCTCCAAACCTTGGAGGGCCTGAGATGTCCCCAGAGAGGTGGCGCCTGACACCCAATCTGACATATAGACACAGACATACAGGCACACACAGATACAAACATCCATTCCCACCCTCATGCTCTCATATGCACTTACTCCACACTCAACCAACGTGGAGACAGACATAAAGAGACGTTGTACACACGATCACACTCCCCAAGCGTACTCTACAAACCGGGTCTAGGTGCCCTCGCCCCTGGAGGGGGGAACTGCACCCAGACCCAGGTGGTGTTTCCCTTTTCCCTGCGGTGGGGGGAGGCAGACCGCCCCGACTCCGCAGCAGCAGGAAGGCTCCACACTCCAGACCGCAGTCGGACGGCCAACTCCTCCTCCTAGCCCCCCTGCTCCAGCAGGTCGCAGAGAACGGGGGTGAGAGAAGACTCCAAACCTCCCTCCACCCGCTCATTGTAATGTTGATGCATGTGTGTTCTAAGGTGCATTTAAAACCCAGGAGGGCATGGAGCTACCTGCCAGAGAGCAGCAGGTAAGCGCATGGTCCCTCCTGCTAGCCATCAATGTCTACGTGTATTTAAAATTGAGAGGTGGGCAACGATGCCAGGGGTGAGGTGTACACCCTGATGGTACTTTGGACTCCGTGTATCGTGCCCACCCCCAAGATCCTATATGTATGTGTAATGAGAGTGTGAGTAATGTGAATGTCTAAGTTGTGGGATAAAATTGAGGCAGAGGCAGCCAGAAGGGGACAGAGGGGGGGGGTGGGGGGGGGGGGGTGGGTAGCCTCCTCTGCACCCTGGTGACATACCCCTACTCCAAGGCCCTGCATGTGTGGGTGGTTGTGGTGGAGCGGGAAGAGGGAGGCAGCTGGAGATGGGGAGGGAAGGAAGGGAGGGGCAAGTGACCCCTCCCTGGGGCCAGCTCCCCCGCTGACCCCAGTAGGCACCCCCATACTCCGCGACCCGCCAGGGAAAGGGGGCCCAGGCCCATCCAGACCGGGCCCAGTGCAGCAGCGCCGCCCGGCCCCACAGAGCCCGGGACAGTCCACCCAACCCCACCACAGAGAAAACTGCACCCACCCCACCATCCACTCATCTTCCAGACTACATAAGACAATAAACACCCAGGCTGAGATCTTCCTCCACCTCTCCTGTATCTCCCCCTCCTGCAGAGGGAGCTCCTGAGGAGAGGAAAGCTCCTGCAAGATGTGACAATCTCCCCCACCAGTTGAAGAGCCCCCCAGGTGGCTCGACGCACCGGCGGCACCCTGCTCCAGGGCTGGGCCCCCATGCACCCACCCGCCCACAACCCCGGCAACACACCAACCAGGACCCAAGACCCCGAGGCCCAGTCCGGGCCCCAGCCCAGAGACAGAGCGCCCCCAGAACCTCACGCCCATCCCGGACCCACCCAGGGCCAGCCAGGCTACCAGGTCAGTAACCCACGTCCGTCAGCACAGACCCTCCCCTAGCCCCGCTGCACGCAGCCGCGAGGAAACAGTCACCGGAGAGCCAACAGAGCCCCTAACCGGACATGACCGCTACCCCGGGTTGAGCCCCCCAAGGAAGATGCCTCCGGGGAACCCCCTGACGCCCTAAGCCTGTCCCTACCCCCACACCAATCACAACAGTGAAGGCGGGACCAAACTATGACCCCCCACCCCCACTAGGTGATGGAGCTGATCAATGGAGCCCAGAGCAATTGATCTGATGTGGTGGCAGAGGCTGTATCAAGACTAATGTAATCTAATAGATAATTTCTATATTGGTTAGAATTAAGATTATTTTTATTTTTCCAGTTCATGAGGACTGTTTTCTTGGCTATGCATAGGGCAGTGAAAACCATATGGGCGATATTCTTTTCTGAAGTGACATTATCTAAGCTGCCCAACAAACACACTAAGGGGGAAGTTGGAATGTTACATTTCAGACACACAGAACCAAAGAGCGTGGATATAATTGTCCGGTGAATTGGTTTGGCAGTGTGAGCAGTTGTTGGTAGACGTAAAGCCCATCTTGAACATCCGATGACCTGTATAGTGCACTCTATGTAATATTTTGTATTGAATTAATTGAAGACTGGGATTTCTAATTAGATGAAAGGTTTTTAAGCAAATCTGAGACCAGAAGTTTAGGTCTAAGTTAACTGATAAATCCGCTTCCCATTTTGCAATAGGAAGTGATATTGATTCATCTGTTTTAGAAAGCATTCTGTATATTTTGGATAGTAATTTGGGGGGTTTAAGAGTAAGAAATTGAACCACACTTGGTGGTGTTTGTAGTTCAACTTGACCCGGTTTAAATTTCTTTTTTACTATGGATTTAATTTGTTGATATTCTAAAAATCTTTTCTTGTTGATCCCATATTGTGTAACTAGTCCGTCAAATGAAATAAATTCTGTTCCTTCTAGTATATGTTCTAAATATTTGATTCCTTTATCACTCCAATCTGAAAAGTTTATCATATTATTGTTTTGTAATATGTCAGGGTTGTTCCAGATAGGTGTACGTTTGCATGGGATTAATGAAGACGCCGTCAATTTTAGAAACTCCCACCATGCTGTCAGAGAAGAGCTGATGTTGATGCTTTTAAAGCATTCATGTCGTTGGATGTTTGAGCTGATAAATGGTAGGTCTGAGATCTCTAGATTATTGCAAAGTGCTTGTTCTACATCTAGCCAAGGTTCATCTAAGAGGGTGTGTTTTAGCCATCCTGAGATAAACTGAAGCCTGTTGGCTAAGAAGTAGTGCTGAAAGTTAGGCAGTTCTAGTCCTCCTTTATCCTTGGTCTTTTGTAGTGTTTTTAAGCTTATACGTGGGGGTTTATTTTTCCAAAGGAATTTGGACATACATGAATCTAGAGATCTGAACCAATCTTGTGGCGGTTTAGTTGGGATCATTGAGAATAAATAATTTATTTTTGGTAAGACCATCATTTTTATAGCGGCAACCCTTCCCATGAGTGATATGGGTAGACATTTCCATCTAGCCAGATCATCTTCTACCTTCTTTAAAAGTGGGATATGGTTTAATTTAGTTAGATCTGCAAGCTTGGGAGAAACATTAATACCTAAATATTTTATATTTCCCGATTGCAGTGGTGTAGAAGAGGAATTATGGAAGGAGCAATTAATTGGTAGGACTGTAGATTTTGACCAGTTAATTGAGTAATCTGATATTCTTGCAAAAGAGTTTATCAATTCAATCACCCCAGAGATATTGGTTTGTGAATTTTGGAGAAAGAGTAACACATCATCCGCATAAAGGCTGATTTTATGTTCCACGTTCTTGCATTTTATGCCCTTAATTACTGAATTCTGTCTAATTGCTGCTGCTAGTGGTTCAATAAAAATTGCAAACAGTGAAGGGGAGAGTGGGCATCCCTGCCTGGTGCCCCTCAAGAGACAGAAGCTGGAGGATGTCTGGTCATTTGTTCTAACACAAGCTGTTGGGGAATTATATAATATTTTTAACCAGTTTATGAAAGAGGATCCAAAACCAAATTTGTGTAAAGTTGCAAATAGAAATTTCCAGTTAACTCTGTCAAATGCTTTTTCTGCGTCTAAAGAGAATATTGTAGTTTCTAGGTTTTTACTGTATGAGTAGTCTATCAAATTAAGTAATCTACGTGTATTTGTTGATGAGTGCCTACCTTTTATGAAACCAGTTTGGTCAGGATGAATTAAGAGGGGGGTTATTTTCTCCAGTCTCTTTGAGAGAGCTTTGCAGATTATTTTAAGGTCTACATTTATAAGGGATATTGGACGATAGCTTGAGGGATATACAGGGTCTTTGCCTGGTTTTAGCAGGAGATTAATGTTTGCAGAATTCATATTTGATGGAAGTCTGCCCTTTTCTTTAATTTCCAACAACGTTCTGTAGAAAACTGGTGCTAGAATCGACCAGAATTCTTTGTAGAATTCTGCAGGAAAGCCATCTGGACCTGGAGCCTTATTATTGTGCATACTTATCAGGGCTTCCTGGAGTTCACCTGGTGTCAGTGGTGAATCCAGTGCCATTGCTTGAGTGTCCAATAATTTTGGAAGAGTTATGTTGTCCAAAAACTGATCAATTTCTTTTTTAGATGGGTTTATTTGTGGTGAATACAACGTTTTATAGAAATCCCTGAAAATGTTGTTTATTTGTATCGGTTCATATAATGTGTTCCCAGATGAATCTTGAACAGCACATATAGTTGTTTTTTCTTTATTTATTTTTAGCTGGTTTGCTAGAAATTGACCGGATTTATTACCATGTTCATAATTTTGTAGGCGTAGTCTTTGTACTAAGAATTTTGTTTTTTTATCAATTATCTCATTTAATTCTAGTTTTGTTTTGCGTATTTTGTTCAATGTTTCCTGATCTTGGTGGGACGCGTAGGTTTCTTCTAGTGATTTGATGTTTTTTTCTAATTCCTGAATATTTTTGTTTTCTTTTTTCTTTTTATGTGATGAGAAAGAAATTATTTTACCTCTCATCACAGCTTTCCCTGCTTCCCATAGAACAGAAGCTGATGTTTCGGGAGTGTCATTATAGTTCAAATATGAAGTCCACTCTTTTTTAAAATATTTAATAAAGTCTTCATCTTTAAGTAGTGATATATTAAATCTCCAGTTTTTTCTTGGCGTAGTATTATTCTTGTGCATTAGTGTTAAAGATACAGGACCATGATCGCTGACAGCTATAGGATGAATCTCAGTGTCTGAAATGTCGTTCAGCAGTGAGCTGCTGACCAAAAAATAATCCAGACGAGAGTAGGAGTGATGGACATGTGAGAAAAAAGTATATTCCTTACTGGTGGGGTGAAGGGAGCGCCATGCATCGCAAAGACCAAAGTCGCTCATATATTGTTTGATTATATTTGTGGACTGCCAATTACGCTGAGTTCCCGCTGTATTGAGCCTATCCATGTCTTCATTTAGTCCAAGGTTGAGGTCGCCTCCAAGAACAAGTGTGCCATCTAAGTGTTCAGAGAGTGCACTGAAAAAACCGTGAAAGAATGAGGGATCATCAACATTTGGACCATATACACTTGCAATACATAGCTTTTTATCACGTATAGATAGTTTAATGATTAAGAATCTGCCCTCTGGATCTATAACTGTATCGAGTACTGTGAAATTAATATTTTTATGTATTAAAATTGCTGCTCCCCTTTGTCTAGAATTATAACAAGCTGAGAACACATTAGGAAACTCAGGTGTTTTAAGTTCATTCGAACCTCTAAGAGGTCTGTGGGTCTCTTGTAATAGGACAACATCTGCCTGTAGTTTTTTGAGTTGGTTAAATATTTTTAACCTCTTTTCTCTGGAGCCAGCTCCATTTATATTCCATGTAATGAACCTCAGTGTACCCATAGATGTTTGTGTATAACTAGGGATGTATGCTGTGTGCGTCGCTTAGACAGGTGGAGAGAATACGTCACTTGTTCATAAATAAAGAGAAGGAGAGAGAGAAAAAATGTGTGGCGAGATGCTCCCTGAGTCTGACTTTGTGTATGCATAGTTACTAATATGAGTAGGCTTGGCTTAAGTGTGTGTGTATCTTATATGACTGTGTGCGCTGTCTGACTGATGTAAATGTGCTGCCGTTGAGCGCATGGTGTGTATTTGTCGAAATAAAGGATGTTTGTGGATGAGTGTCGAAGCAGGTGATCGAGGCAGTGAAAGGAATAAAGAAAGAAACCAAGGACAGGGGTGAGCAGCATAAAACCAAGAGGGGGAAAAAAGAGGAGGGGAAAAAAAAAAAAAAAAAACGAGAAGAAAAAAAAAACAGAAACAAAACGTAAACATTCCAATTAAATCACTGACGGAGAGTGACGGTGTTAATTCTGCTATGAAATCACACTTTAAGATGCGATTTGATACTGGTAAGTTAAACAGATGTTAATGCAAGTTAGTGTGAGTGGATAGGAAAATGGTGTAGCTGATTCTTATCTGGTGTGAGGTTAATACAGCCACGGAGTGATGTTGGGGTCGCGGTGGAGCTGTCCGTCCACGTACAGCCGGTCCACAGCGATGACAGCGCGGGAGCCCTTCTGGATGAAGCCGCGTCGGATTGGGAAGAGGACCCTGCGTCGTTCCAAGATCTCTTTGGGGAACTGGTCGTTCACGCTGAAGTCCGTTCCTTTTAATTCCCTGCCGCGGCTTTTCACATGTTGCTTTTGTTTGAAGTGGCCGAATTTGGCCACGATAGGACGTGGTCTCCCGGCCGTAGCCCGAATGGGGCCGAGGCGATGTACCCGATCGAAGACGATGTTCTTCACAGTGTCCTCCGGCAGCTTCAGGTGGGTTTTGATGAAGCTTTTTACCGTGGTCTCCGCGTCCTCTCCAGCGGCTTCTGGAATACCAGAAAATACCAGATTATCACGCATGCTACGAGCTTGTAGATCGATAACTGTTTCTTTTATTTTTTTATTTTCTCTATTGAGCTGGGTAACATTATCTGTGAGACATTTCACCGACTCCCTTAGCGTGGCATTTTCAGCAGCAAGCGTTTCCACCTGCTGCTGGCTGTACTCCAGGGATTCTCGCAAGCATTTAAATTCTCGGTGAAGAATCTCCACCAAGGACAGCCTTGCGTCGAAACTGGACAATCGCTTGTCGATTGACTCCAATATGTCGGCAATATCTTTGCCGGCTGGCGATGTTGAGCCGGGGGAATCTGCCGAGCGTTGTCTTTTCGACGACGGCGTCTCAGCTTTGGCCGGGGAAGCTGCACACGGGGTCTTCTTCATCACGAGATCCTGAAAGCACTGATCGATGTAATCTTGGAGAGTCTCTAAACTCTCCTCGTTGTTCTCCAGGGTGTTGGAGATTATTTAGACAAATAGTGTTAGTTATAAGACAATTGATAAGTGTATTTGGTAATGCTGAAGCTTAAATGAATTTGTTCAAATCTAAACTACCATTTGCTTTAATTTTCCGCCAAAATCTCCGGCGTCTGACGTCAGTTACAACATGAGTCGCTTACCTTGTCCGTCACTTCCGTCACTTACTCACCATTAGATTTTTTATGACACAACAGTGGTGAGTGTTCCCACCTTCTCCTCTTTGTAACTTAACGCGATCTTTCCGTTTTCGAGTTTTGGACATGATTTTGGAGTATATCTTCGCAGTAGCGATTGACGGCAAAGTAAAGCTACCGGAAATGTACAACCCCACATGCGGTCTCAAACCAGAAAGTTAGCATTTTCTCGTGCACAGGGTCTATTTAACTTTTTAATATGAACTAGACTATGGAACACCAAAGTGTTAAAATGTGTCATTTAATTTTTATTTTACATTGTATATTTTTTATAATATTTTATTAAATATTTATTTCACTACGATTTTTTTTGTAATAATAGAGACACTTTAATTTTAAGCACCTGTTTAAGCAGCAGCCAATGAGCGTTCAGTTTCCCACCCACTGACCCTGATTGCCTGAATAAGAAATTCAGTTGTTAAATGACCTTCTGAAATAAATACACCAATTTGAAAAACCCATTATGAAACAAAAACAGACTTTGGGAAGAAGAGATTTTGGAATATAAACTCAATGAATTTAATAAAATGTCTCAAAAAATGTTCTATAATTCATAAAAAAAATTTAATGTTACTTTAGCTTCAAGTGACAACAGACTAAAACAATCCTCTGGACAAATGCTTATATTGATCAAGATTTTGCCCTTCTTATCCCTTTATCCAGTTTATTTTGGATTTGATTGAAATTGTTAAAATACTTTTTGCCCCAGTTGTGTCTTTACAAACTGAGTCCAAACTAAAAAAAAAATGATAGAAGATTACATGCTGCATCTTCCCTCTCAGATTATTGCCCTGGGACCTGTAATACGTCATACATGTATGAAATTCGAGTCTAAACACAGTGTTTTTTAAACAATGGTCAGCCAAATTAAACTTTAAGAATGTGTGCAAGTCTCTTGTAAACCACAATCAGCTGCTGGAGTGTTGTCAAAGTGAAGCAGGAAACGAGCATCCGATATTTGTAAATGAGAAATGACTAGGTCCTGTTTCAGAGGTTGCTAATATGGAGCATTTGCAATCAAATGTTGTGGATTTTTTGGTGATTGAAGATGCTATACATCATGCCGTTAGAGTAAAGTGGCTTATTTTACATGGTAACAAATACATCTGTGACAGGTTTCAGAAATAAATATACCTTCCAATGATTGACTTTCTTATTTCAAGGAAAAAGGTGAATGTTTCTTATTTTGAGATAATTTTTTGTTTTACACTCTATCTAAAAGCTATTTTTGCTAGAAATAAATGTAAAATGGTTCATTTTTAGATTTACAGACTAAATAAGAAAAAAAGTAATATATACTTGAAACAAGTCTAATCATCTAACACATGAGACTGGAAACTAGCTTGTAATGTTCAAAACAAGATGGACAGGATAATCTGGCTAAATTTAAGACAATAAATCTTGTTAAGCTACAAGAAATATGCAGTGGGAGGTTAATAGCAATAAATAGTCTGGATTTAAAAGTCTGTTTCTTAAACAAATGTTATTCTATGGGCATAAAGTCACATATTACAACACAGAGCCCTGTCAGTCCTGTCAACAGACTAGAAACAGATCTCAACAGATCTCATTGCTAAACTTCTACTGTTGTCTTTCATACCTTGCAAGTTGCCCTGGGGCTGTGAAACTCTATGAACTCAGAGTCCATGGAACCTGTTTTGTAAAATGGCTTGGTTAGACAGTTACAAAATATGACATTTTAAAGAAAAAATAACCCATCAGCATTTCTCTCTGCGATTAATCTTCCTGGACATAAAGCCAGGATTCTGGAGCTGTATTTACTGGAGCTAAAGCCTATCTATTACTGTACCGGAGAATAAAGATGCAACAAGTTAAGGCTGAATTTGTTTTACAACATCTGTATAGCTTCAGTAACACTCATAAAAGATGTGTTGGTAGATACTGATAAAGTCTTCAACAGGTAGAGAAGAGTTCAGCAAAAGAAGTTTCTCATGGAAAGTTCAACGTGAGGATGCCTCGGGCATTTCGTAAAAGATTGAATTTGGCCTGCAGGTCTCAGTGCCTGCTTTAAAACTGATTTGTAAAGGAAACACTGAAGGAATTTAAAGGCCGGTCAGATAAACGCAATAGACAAGTTAGAGGAAAAAAATGTAAGCCTCTCCAATGACCTTTCACCAGTTCCCAGAATCCAGCTGAGCACCTGAGCTCCAAACACACAAATGAAAGAGCGCAGAAGCTGTTCTGCCCAACATTTCACTTAATGCTGCTTTGTCCTTTATTTGTAATCCGTCTATTATTCTAGGGTCTATACCAGGGGTGTCGAACTCCAGGCCTCAAGGGCCGGTGTCCTGCAGGTTTTAGGTCTAACCCTGGGTCAACACACCTGAATCAAATGATCAGTTCATTACCAGGCTTCTGGAGAACTTCAAGACATGTTGAAGAGGTAATTTAGTCATTTAAATCAGCTGTGTTGGATCAAGGACACATCTAAAACCTACAGGATACCGGCCCTCGAGGCCTGGAGTTCGACACCAGTGGTTTATACCTTTTAATATTAAGTAACTTGAGGCAACTGTTGCTATATAAAGGAAGGGTTCCAACACAAGGACGAGGGGACAGAAATGTTTTAAAAAAAACCAAACATTTTTAACAGGTTTTAACAAAAACTTTGCTTTATAAATATGGGGCAGTCTGGGCCAGAGGTCAGCAATCTGCGGCTCGCCACATTTCTTTAGTCGCATGCAGCTTGCGAGCCATGGGTTAGAATTAGAGTTAACAGTAACCCTATTAATACATTTACTACATGTGTTCATTTATCCTCTTCCGTTTATATCTGCCACCCTTCCCCATCACCTGCGTGTCCTGCTCTTTATCTCTTCTTATCTGGTAGGAGGAACTATAATGGCTCTTTTTCATGTTGTGGTTTGCCAACATCGGATCTGGGCAGTGACCTACCAGACCTTCATGTAGAAAAACTGAGACGTGCTGCTGTAATTGCATTTCTTTACGTAATATTAAGATATGTCAAGGATTGAATGTGTAAATAAAGTAAAAAGTAAAAGTAACCCTTACTACCCAGACCCAGGTAGTGTTACCCTTTTCCCTGGGGTGGGGAGAAGCAGTCCGCCCCGTCTCCGCAACAGCAGGGAGACCCCACATTCCAGACCCCAGTCGGATAGCCAACTCCTCCTCCTAGCCCCTCCCCCGCTCCAGCAGGCCGCAGAGAAGGGGGTGTGTGAAGACTCCAAACCTCCCTCCGCCCGCTCATATGTAGTGTTGATGCATGTGTGTTCTAAGGTGCATTTAAAACCCAGGAGGGCATGGAGCTACCTGACAGAGAGCGGCAGGTAAGCGCATAGCCCCTCTTGATAGCCCTCAATGTCTACGTGTATTTAATATTGAGAGGTGGGCAACGACGCCAGGGGTGAGGTTGTACACCCTGATGGTCTTTTGGATACCGTGTAGCGTGCCCACCCCCAAGATCCTATATGTATGTGTAATGAGAGTGTGAGTAATGTGAATGTCTAAGTTGTGGGATAAAATTGAGGCACAGGCAGCCAAAAGGGGACGGGGGGGGGGGGGGGGGGGGGGGTAGCCTCCCTTGCACCCTGGTGACACACCTTTACCCCAAGGCCCTGCATGTGTGGGTGATTGTGGTGGAGCGGGAAGAGGGAGGCAGCTGGAGATGGGGAGGGAAGGAAGGGAGGGGCAAGTGACCCCTCCCTGGGGCCAGCTCCCCCGCTGACCCCAGTAGGCACCCCCATACTCCGCAACCCGCCAGGGAAAGGGGGTCCAGGCCCCTCCGGACCGGGGCCTAGTTCGGCATCGCCACCTGGCTCCACAGAGCCCGGGACAGCCCACCCGACCCCACCACAGAGAAAACTGCACCCACCCCGTCATCCACTCATCTTCCAGACTACACAAGACAATAGACGCTCAGGCTGAGATCTTCCTCTACCTCTCCTGTATCTCCCCCTCCTGCAGAGTGAGTTCCTGAAGAGAGGAGACCTCCTGCAAGATGTGACAATCTCCCCCACTAGTTGAAGAGCCCCCCAGGTGGCTCGATGAACCGGCGGAACCCTACGCCAGGGCTGGGCCCCCCATACACCCACCCGCCCACAACCCCGGCAACACACCAACCGGGACCCAAGCCACCGAGGCCCAGCCAGGGCCCCAGCCCAGAGACGGAGCGACCCCAGAACCTCACGCCCGTCCCGGACCCACCCAGGGCCAGCCAGGCTACCAGGTCAGTAACCCACATCCGTCAGCACAGACCCTCCCCTAGCCCCGCTGCACGCAGCCACAAGGAAACCGTCACCTAAGAGCCAACAGAGCTCTTAATAGGCCATGACCGCTACCCCGGGTTGAGCCCCCCAAGGAAGATGCTCCTGGGGAACCCCCTGACGCCCTAAGCTTGTCCCTACCCCCACACAAATCACATCAGCAAAGATGGGACCAAACTATAACCCCCCCACCCCCATTAGGTGATGGAGCTGATCAATGGAGCCCAGAGCAATTGATCTGATGTGGTGGCAGAGGCTGTATCAAGACTAATGTAATCTAATAGATAATTTCTATATTGGTTAGAATTAAGATTATTTTTCTTTTTCCAGTTCATGAGGACTGTTGTCTTGGCTATGCATAGGGCAGTGAAAACCATATGGGCTATATTCTTTTCTGTAGTGACATTATCTAAGCTGCCCAACAAACACACTAAGGGGGAAGTTGGAATGTTACATTTGGCAGTGTGAGCAGTTGTTGGTAGACGTAAAGCCCATCTTGAACATCCGATGACTTGTATAGTGCACTCTATGTAGTATTTTGTATTGAATTAATTGAAGACTGGGATTTCTAATTAAATGAAAGGTTTTTAAGCAAATTTGAGACCAGAAGTTTTGGTCTAAGTTAACTGATAAATCCGCTTCCCATTTTGTAATAGGAAGTGATATTGATTCATCTGTTTTAGAAAGCATTCTGTATATTTTGGAAAGTAGTTCAACTTGACCCAGTTTGAATTTCTTTTTTACTATGAATTTAATTTGTTGATATTCTAAAAATCTTTTCTTGTTGATCCCATATTGTGTAACTAGTTTGTCAAATGGAATAAATTCTGTTCCTTCTATTATATGTTCTAAGTATTTGATTCCTTTACCACTCCAATCTGGAAAGTTTATCATATTATTGTTTTGTAATATGTCAGGGTTGTTCCAGATAGGTGTACGTTTGCATGGGATTAATGAAGACGCCGTCAATTTTAGAAACTCCCACCATGCTGTCAGAGAAGAGCTGATGCTGACGCTTTTGAAGCATTCATGTCATTGGATGTTTGAGCTGATAAATGGTAGGTCTGAAATCTCTAGATTATTGCAAAGTGCTTGTTCTACATCTAGCCAAGGTTCATCTAAGAAGGTATGTTTTAGCCATCCTGAGATAAACTGAAGCCTGTTGGCTAAGAAGTAGTGCTGAAAGTTAGGTAGTTCTAATCCTCCTTTATCCTTGGTCTTTTGTAGTGTTTTTAAGCTTATATGTGGTGGTTTCTCTTTCCAAAGGAATTTGGACATGTATGAATCTAGAGATCTGAACCAATCTTATGGCGGTTTAGTTGGGATCATTGAGAATAAATAATTTATTTTTGGTAAGACCATCTGTCACGTCCGGTGTCTCCCTGCATCTGAAATCACTCACATAAGACGCAGACCTTCACAATAAAACAGGAACTTACACATGCAAGGACACAGACTAAGAAACGTGGACCTGATACAGGAACACACGGGCAGAACAGAGTAAACACTAAACAGAGGAAGAACAGAACCAACAATCACACTAATAGAAAACACAAAACGCTGGGTCAAAAGGACCCAGGACCATGACACCATCATTTAGTGGCAACCCTTCCCCCTTCCCATGAGTGATATGGGTAGACATTTCCATCTAGCCAGATCGCCTTCTACCTTCTTTAAGAGTGATGTATTAAATCTCCAGTTTTTACTTGGCGTAGTATTATTCTTGTGCATTAGTGTTAAAGATACAGGACCATGATCGCTGACAGCTATAGGGTGAATCTCAGTGTCTGAAATGTCGCTCAGCAGTGAGCTGCTGACCAAAAAATAATCCAGACAAGAGTAAGAGTGATGGACATGTGAGAAAAAAGTATATTCCTTACTGGTGGGGTGAAGTGAGCGCCGTGCATCGCAAAGACCAAAATCGCTCATATACTGTTTGATTATATTTGTGGACTGCCAATTACGCTGAGTTCCCGCTGTATTGACCCTAACCATTTCTTCATTTAGTCCAAGGTTGAGGTCGCCTCCACGAACAAGTGTGCCATCTAAGTGTTCAGAGAAAGAGAAAGTGCACTGAAAAAACCGTGAAAGAATGAGGGATCATCAACATTTGGACCATATACACTTACAATACATAGCTTTTTTTTTTTTATCAAGTATAGATAGTTTAATGATTAAGAATCTGCCCTCTGGATCTATAACTGTATTGAGTACTGTGAAATTAATTTCTTTATGTATTAAAATTGCTACTCCCCTTTGTCTAGAATTATAACAAGCTGAGAACACATTAGGAAACTCAGGTGTTTTAAGTTCAATCGAACCTCTAAGAGGTCTGTGGGTCTCTAGTAAAAGGACAACATCTGCCTGTAGTTTTTTGAGTTGGTTAAATATTTTTAACCTCTTTTCTCTGGAGCCAGCTCCATTTACATTCCATGTAACAAACCTTAGTGCGCCCATAGATGTCTGTGTATAACTAGGGGTGTATGCTGTGTGTGTCGCTTCAACAGGTGGAGAGAATACGTCACTTGTTCGTAAATAAAGAGAAGGAGAGAGAGAAAAAATGTGTGGCTAGATGCTCCCTGAGTCTGACTATGTGTGTGCATACAGTATTTACTAATATGAATAGGCTTGGCTTAAGTGTGTGTATCCTGTACGTCTGTGTGCGCTGTCTGACTGATGTAAATGTGCTGCCGTTGAGCGCATGATTGTGCGTGATCGTGCTGTGTGTATAATGTCAAAATAAAGGATGTTGTTTGTGGATGAGTCTGGAAGCAGGTGATCGAAGCAGTGAAAGAAAATAAAAAAGAAAGAAACCAAGGACAGGGGTGAGCAGCATAAAAACAAGAGGGGGAAAATGAGAAGATGCGATATAATACTGGTAAGTTAAACAGATGTTAATGCAAGTTAGTCTGAGTGGATATGAAAAGAGTGTAGCGGATTCTTATCTGGTGTGAAGTTAATACAGCCACGGAGTGATGTTGGGGTCGCGGTAAAGCTGTCCATCCACGTACAGCCGGTCCACAGCGATGACAGTGCGGGAGCCCTTCTGGATGAAGCCGGGTCGGATTGGGAAGAGGACCCTGCGTCGTTCCAGGATCTCTTTTGGGAACTGGTTTTGTTATACTTTTTAATACAATGGAAATCTATGACTGCTGCATTCTTCTTGCGAGGTACTTCCTTTCAGTTTTTTTGTTCTAATTTTTTTTTTTTTAAATTTGCTGGTTATGGTTGCTTTTTGAGAAAGAGCACTACAATACCAATAAATAGCAAAACACATTCATTATTGCAGTGGATCCAAGTCAACTGGTTTTATTCATGGCGCTGCCCACACCCAGTGATGAAGGGCTGTACTTCGGAATCACACTGCTGTGAAAGTACTATTTGTATAAATATGGATCACAACAGGTAGTGCATACCCCAACAAATACTACACACAGTTGCACATTTAAGCAAAAGCTTTTACATGCATTTCTACATGTGTGCATATATACAAGCAGAGGAGAGAATAGTGTTCTGTAGTAATGCTATAAACTCTAACCATGGTTGCCTCTGCATTTAAAATAAGAAACCACAGAAGGCCCACATCCTATGATCAAATAGGTCAACTGCTGAATAAAGTCTCAGATATCATCGCATGCTTTTCCTAGTGAAAAGTGAGTTCTAGCAATCCAGGGGTGAGAAATTTTAATTGTAATAAAACTTTTAAGCAACTCAGTGCCAGCAAAAGTGTGATACGTGAGTTTCCTGTTGCTAAAAGCATCAAAGTAAAATATCTCTTTCACAGGTTTTTAGCATTGCATACACTTAAAAACACCAAAGAGTAAGTGTATCTTTTATTTTCAACAATGCTTATCTTGCCTTTGTACCGATTTTATTTAGATTTAGACTGCTCTGAGCTTTTTGTTTGTTTGATTATAGTGGCCATGGAGCACCTGTTTCGAAAGCCACAGATACACAGCAGATAAGACTGAAGCCATCTTAAAATGAACGATAATCTTTTAAACAAGAGTGCATAGTTAAAATAACCCTCTACTGCATAGCGTTGCCCTGAGGCAACAAACCACATTTTCATGCCTTATGGTGGCCCTTCAAAAAAAACCAAAACTTTTTTTCAAACAATTGGGGGGGGGGGGCTTTCTGCAAGCTGCACTACATGAGAGACATCTCCATTAGGAGGCAAGATAAAGATCACTATTTTACATGTTTATAGTGAAATAAATGTATATTAAAAAATACTTGTATGTGCATGAATATGTTAAGAGGCATATTTGATTGTTTGTTCTACTTTTTAAAATTTATTTATACAGTAAAACTGTTAATTTTCATTCGTTGCCTCAAGGCAAAACTGCGCAGTTAGCCCAATTTTTTTCAGGCAATATAATGCATTTGGATATGTGTGTAGAGATGTGTTTGTGTGCATTTATATGATCATGGTCAATGTTTTTTACTTTACAATCTACTCATAATTACAGGAAATGGATGTAAAAACTTTTTATGCAAGGAAACCAAGGGAATGTGCACTTTCTGTCCTCAGAAAGTGAGGACAGTGAGCTTTCAGGGAGTGACAGTGAAGTAGAGGAGTGGATCCCTGAATGAGGTTTGAGGGACACTTAGGAGCTCAGGGGTCAGGGGTCAGTTGGTAAAGTAACTGTGTCTGTGTGTGTGTTAGTGGCCACATAGCAAGCAGGTCTGGCCAGGATCTGGTATCAAGCCGGCACTTTGAGTAATCTGGGAGAGTAGAAAAGCGCTACATAAAAATCAGTCCATTCACTGTCTGAACAGAGTTTCGGCATGTTACTTTTGCACTGTTTTGCATGTTCTGGCACACGTTGTTATTGCATGGCTTGATTAAGGTACACATTATGCTGACATCTGGGGCCAGAGCTGAAACCGTTCTGGGCCAGCACAGGGCCAGCAGTGTGTCTACAACTGGCCCGTGGCTGCACACCACCTACAGATGGCCCACATACCGCAATGAATGACAGCCCTTTGGTGGCCCAGATCAGGTTTGCCAGAGGTAATCCACACATGGGCCAGCACAGGACGACCAGGGTGTCTGAAACTGGCCTTGTGCTGGCCCATGTGTGGGCCACCTCTGGCAAACCAGGTCTGGGCCACCAAAGGGCCATCATTCTTTGCGGTATGTGGGCCATGTGTAAGCACATTGTGTGGGCCTGATCCCTGCCATACCAATATTGCTGTGTGGGTGTCAGTGTGTGTGGTCATGTATTACTTATTGTTGTGGGGACACATATTTGTTTACACACTCATATTGTGAGGTCTCGCCTACTTTATGGGGACAAATTGCAAGGTAAATCATTCAATTTTAGGGTGAAGGTTTGAGTCAGGATTAGGGTAAGGTTCAGGCAGGGACTTGTGATGGGTAGAGTCAGGATAAGTCTCCAGGAAACCCCATGCACACGCGCGCGCGCGCATGTGTATGGGGTTAGGGTCAAATGTTGGATGTATTTTGGTGTTTTATTGTTTTGTGAAATGTTTACATTGTTTATTTGTTGTTTATTTATTTGTTCATCCTTGTTGTACTAATACAACTTATTATAGAATAACTTGGCATTTTACTACCCTTGTTGCACAGTGTTGCCTTGAAGCAACAAACCAATATCTGTTTGGGGGTGGACAGGGTGTCAAATTTATGATTGATATATTATTAGAGACCCTAAAGCTCCCCCAAAATAGGGAGAAATATTTTTTTTCCCCAAAATTAAAAAGTCATGCAGTAGAGGGTTAAAAGAAGTGTAAAAAAACAACTGATTGCAGCTTAAAAACATATCTTCTCAACTCATGGATCATTAGAGATAAACTGGTTGAACTCATAAAGCCCTATTCTAAGATAAATAGTTATCTATACCTATAACCTGCATAATCACAGAAAATTGTTGTTGCTGATTAGTCTCTTCTTCGTGATATTCTTTTCAGGCCTCATCAAACTGCTCATCTGCAACAGCTTGAAAGGGATTATTACAAAACTGACCACGTGACCCAGTTATTCACTTATTGAAAAAAAATGTCAGTGTTAACTTGACATGTCTTTGTAAACCAGTGTTTACAAATATGAGCCTGTTCTGATTGTGGAAAGGATGAGACCCATCACAAAGGTATTCTTAATATCCAAAAAGGACCCAATGCATCTTCAGAGTACATCAAATTCTCTGATTTTAACTCACCTTTAGCACCTTGATTGCATTTTCAGTCTTGACAGCGATTTTTTTTCCATGTGGAGAGCCATGGCCAGAGCTCTATAACCAGTGAACATCCCCATCTCTAGGACCCTCTGTGCTTGACTCAGGTGGATTAGCATCTTCAGTTTTTGACCTGCCAAAAGCACACGAAAGATCACAGCAAAATGTTGAGTCTGTTCATGGACATAGCATTTTCTTTGTCAGTCTCACTGAAGACTGAGAAGTCACTTGGATGAGTGACAAAATGTTTCTCTTACCGAAAACGCTCCAAACAGATCAACAGAATCAACAGTGTGGGATCACTGAGCATACATCACGTCTTAGCCTTGCTTTACTTGATCCAGTCAAATTAAAATCGAAAAGAACTTTAAGTGGTTAAGTGGTCAAGCCATTTATTATCAAGGAAACCATTGGGTTTACATGACTACAGTTAGTCAAGCCTCTCAGTTTAATGGGGGTAGGGAAGTTTTAGTTGCAAGATTGACTAGTGTATGTGTCAAGGTACTGTACATCAAATGCAGTCTTTTTTGGTTCACTCACTCAGTTGTGTGTTTCCTGTTCTGCTGCTTGAAAGGTTGACATGGACATTAAAGGTGTTCAACAATAACATGAACTATAAAATGTAACAACAGTCCTGTGAAATAGAATTTTCAAATATAGCTCAAATAATATCGCACTAGGAAGTGCCAGGTTTTTTTTTTTTTGGAATCCAATACACAGATTTCTGTCATGCAGCAACATGTTGGGGTTAGAAAGTCAAGTTTCACATGCTGAATATTAGTTCCCTTATTTGCTGTTGAGCAGTTGTGTTTATAAAGGATTTCCTTGAAGTGCATGTAGCACTTGCTGTATTCATTTTGTCCTGGTGTATTGTCAAAATATCTAACATGGCTGTGAGCTTACGCTATTCTTACTCCATGTTAAGTTGCAAAGCAATGCCTCTTTCCAGGACTTCTTTCTCCATTTTAACCATCAGATACATAGAATATTCCTGACAGGAAGCAGATTAGAACTGAGCGAGTTTTGGTGAGCTTGTAAATCCTTCCAATCTCAACGTTTTGGATTCTTTTCTCGTTGTATTTGTACTTCTGTGTATCCTGTAATTAGTGTTTACAGAATAAGTCAGGTTGTGTTTTACAATGTTGTTAATTAGATTAAGAAAAAAACATTAATACTTAATCAGTGTTCTCAGTCTAACATATTCAATGCCAGTGCCATGTTGTTTGATGCCTTAAAACCTAACCTTGAAGTCAGTCAAACCTGTTTTGAAAAATGTCCTTGTTACCACATGACTGTTTTTCAAAGTGTGGTTTGAAAAAAATAAAAACCCAACAAAAACTGCACCTTCACCAACAGGAGCAAAAAAGTGTGCATATTCCAAAACTGTTCAACTGCTGTATGTATTTATTGTGGTTAAACTGTTATACATACAGTTAAGTAATGTCATACTTTATTCAAAAAGCAGGTGTTACCTCAGAGTTACGCAAAATGCGTGCATTGACATGTGAAGCATCTCAAAAAGCTCCTCCCTTGTCCTAAGGGCATTCTCTAAACACTGCTATATCTAAAGGTTCCTAAGGCAGGATGAACTTGTCACTTGCTTTGTTCACACCTGTAACTTACAGCCTACAAGAATGGGAAAAGTTCAACCAGAGGAAAAAGATGTCAAAGAAAAGACAACTGAGTTTAGTTTAGTGCGGGTCAAAAGTACATGGAAGGGCCAACTGGGAAAAAAGATCAATAAGGACAGAGTGGACAGTGTCTCGGCTGCAAAAATGTGAGTACACACACCGTAGTCTAATTTACAGAAATCACAGGGAAAACTGTGATAAACCTTTAATCGTATTTTACGACTGACCTCTTTTTGTTTGCAAATTTCTTTCATTTTCTTCAGTCTAATGCTCTTCTCAGTAAATTCTACACTGCAAATTATCACTTAGTTAGTTTGATAGTAGTAATCTGATATTTGCAAATATTGCCGAGTTAAATTATAATTTCTGCATTATTTAGTCTTTTCTAATGGCAGAAAGTGCCACTGGTATTTTTCAGGAAGTGGGATTTAGCCAGAGGTTTGTGGCTAAATTCCACTTCCTGAAAAATACCAGTGGCTGCTTTTGGCTGCAATTCAAAAAACCCATTTTTCTTTGCTTTAAGTCACACATCAGTTTGAAATGTAACACTACAGTCTTTTTCTGTAATAATGCATTACATATGATTACATAACACAGTTTTTTTTATTGATAAGTACAACATCAAGCATTTTGAAGACGAGCGTTTTAGTGCTTTAAACTGTTTGTATCCTGACATAATAAGATTCCTGCTTGGAGATAAGAAAGAAAGAATGCTGTAAATGAGGTTCAGATGACACCTCTGTCTAATAAAGAAGCTATTTATTGTTTTTAATCTTGCATAATTGTGAGGTTAGACCAAGATGATGGACAGGTAGATGACGTCTCTGTTCAGAAATACTTTAATTGTTACTGTTAACTGTTATTAACTTACAGTCTTTTTAATCTCAGCCCAAATACAGACCAAAGGTCATCGTAGTGTCCTGTGATTATAATAAATACTTTTTTGTGTCTTGTCTGGCAGCTGTGAAAATGTCACAGAGAAGGGTACAACCTGGACAGTTATCAGTCCCATTGTCTTTACTTACAAGGTAACTGAAACTCAGGGCTTGCTGGACCCAGGCAACGACACCCTCCTTCTGGGCCACATCAATGACCCTCAGCAGCTAGAGGACATTAAAAAATCAAACAAGCCAATCAGACGCTTTGTGGTGGTTGACCAGGCAGTCTTTCAAATCTATGGCTCCAAGCTAACTGAATACTTAGAGGCCAACAATGTCTCTTACAAGATCTTGGCTCTACCCACCACTGAGGAGAACAAATCTATGGAGACGGCCCTGAAGATCTTAGATGAGGTCAACAACTTCTCTCTTGACCGACGAACAGAGCCCATCATTGCCATTGGTGGAGGCGTGTGCCTTGACATAGTGGGCTTTGCTGCCTCACTCTACAGGAGGCGCACTCCTTACATCAGAGTCCCAACCACACTGCTCTCCTACATCGATGCCAGCGTAGGGGCAAAGACAGGGGTTAACTTTGCAAACTGCAAGAATAAGCTGGGTGCCTACATTCCACCTGCTGCCACCTTCCTTGATCTATCATTCATACAGACTGTTTCCCGACGACATATCTCCAATGGGCTGGCAGAGATTTTAAAGGTAAGGCAAATTTAATTTATGATAAAGTCTGTACGTTGAAAAAAACCCCAGCAACTTGTGCTAATCTCATGGGCCATAAAGGTCAAGTACTACAGTCACACATGTGCCATTTATAGCAGAGAAACTAGTCCAGAGGTCACTAAAGATGAGTGACCCCGACAGCAGAAGTAACTCCATGCAATTTTTGTCGGTTTTTTGCAGATGGCTATGATGAAGCACGGCGGCCTCTTCGAACTTCTCGAGAAACACGGCTCTATGCTATTGAACACTAAATTCCAAACTGATAACAGTGTATATGGGTGCAGCACCCTACAGGCTGCATCACAGGCAACTCGCATAGCTATTATGACTATGTTGGAGGAGCTTGCCCCAAACCTTTGGGAGGATGACCTCGACAGACTTGTGGACTTTGGCCATCTTATCAGTCCAGCATTAGAGATGGTAATGATCACTAATGGCAAATACAGCTGAACCCTTTGTATCTTTTGCTGATAAAGTTTATGGAGTATGTGCAAAATATACATTAACGCTATGTAGAGCTTTAAACACTTTTGAGATTTTATATATATATATATATATATATATATACACACACACACACAGATATCTTAAAAGTGTAGGGTTTCACATTTTCATTCAGGTTGCAAATGATATCATCTCACCTTTCTCTTCCCCGTCCAGAAAGTTCTCCCGTCTCTGCTTCACGGTGAGGCAGTGAACATAGATATGTCCTATATGGTTTATGTGTCCAAAGAGAGAGGTCTATTGACAGAAGAGGAGAAGCAGAGGATCATCAGCTGCATGGTGAGCCTGGAGCTTCCTGTCTGGCATCAAGAGTTTACTATGGAGCTCATACAAAATTCTCTGCAGGACAGGCTGAAACATTCTGGCGGCCTGGTCAGAATGCCTCTCCCTGTAGGTCTCGGGGAAGCAGGTACGGATCCTGTTGCTTGATTTAAATGTACTTGTCACTGCTACAAAACACGTTTTTTCCTTCCAGAAAGAAGTAGAAGTCATTGCTTATGTATTTGCAACAAAGGCGGAACTGGAAGTTTCACATTTTTTGCTGCTGAATTAACTGTTTGAGTTGGTCTTTTGTACTAAATATTTAAAAATTTTGCTTTGCTCTTCTTTTTATTGCAGAAATTTTTAATAACACATCATATGAGATCCTGCACAGAGCTTACGAAAAATGGTGCGAGGAACTGAGCACCGCTTCTGAGAGCAACTGTGACCCTTAATAGTGTCATCCTACAACCCCCTCAATACTGTTTTTTTTTTATGTTTTGTTTTTACATTTTTAAGTGTGTAGTATTATGTACTGTACTTTTAAATGTTTCGTACTGGTAGGAGAAACTGGTTTATAGCATTGGTCTGCTGCATTTTCAGAAACAGTCACATTGTGAGATAACTATTTTTGTATTGATAATCTTAAAGCCTGTAGAAATGGCCTATAACTGTCAGAATTATTGTTAGTGTGTGTTCCTATTGTTATTATTGTCCTAAGTGTTCTCATTGTTGTGTGATACAGTCAAAAATAATTTTTCACATAAGGGCAGCAACAGCTAGCAAATAATATAAGATCCACAGAAATATAAGAAGCCGCTTACAGCTTGTGTTCGTTGCTTGTTATGTCTGTCAAATATATAAGCGCCATTAAAGATTTTTAATTGGTTATCAGTGGAGTTTGTGTTTGTAACAGTTCACTCGTGTTTTACCCTTAAAACTTTTTTAATAGCATTATTTCAACTTTAAAATTGATTTAACATTTATTAAAAAAATTAAATGTTAAGTGTATTTATTTGCTTATTTCATAGCAAACCTGATATGCTAAAAACGTCAACATCAAGGCAAATGTAGAAACAGCATCACACAATCTTACCACACGTATTTGTTTTTTTTAAATGAATGATTAAAAAACAAACGAATAAAAACACAAAATGCAGTTTCAATCCTGATACTGTTCCTGATCCTTCTGGGAAAAAAAGGTGCAGTTGGAAATATATGATTTGGAAAGTGGGGGAAATTGCATTTTTGTCAACATCAAAATGCAACACAAAAATCTATAAAATGCACATTATTGATTAATTTCCTCTTCCTCTGTATGTCCCACATTTCCTGATATATCCTAATACTCCAACTGCCACATCCTTACACCAGCACCCTGGCATTAAGTTTTGTTTATGATAGTATGACTACTTATCTTCTTTAAATTTCTCATTTTGGCTGAAGATGCAATTACAGGTTTTACTTAAACAATTTATGGATGGATGGATAGGTTAACGTAAAATATAAACTGACTAAATATTCAATTCAATTTTAATTATACAGATGCTTAATAATGTAAGGCACAGACCCTTCAATAAATAACATTGCAGTGATAAATACGTAACCATGGGTGCTTTTTGACAGAGGAGTTGTTTAAATGGCCAGTAGTTCTAAAGAAGTAAAGTAAAGCTTGAGGGAGAGATACAGACCAGCCCGTGTTTATTCGCCAACACTGAATGATGTTAACTGGCATCCTTCTACAGGCTGCTACTTCTGCTATTGACCCCCAAGCCATGCCATTGTATCATCAACTATTATGTAATTACTTCCTCACTTAGCCTACAAGCTATATATAAAATAAAAGTCTATCCTGATTCCTCATTCATTTTTTGTAACAAGTATTTTTCTTTCATTCTTAACAGTAGTAGTTTCTTTATTTAAGTTCAGTTCTTAATTTTAATGGAAAATTCTATTTTTGTAGCTTTTAAACAAGTTTATAACTTTATAAAAGAAATCAATGAGTGTGAAAGTTTAGAAGTGAATGGTTTTCTGTTATTAGCAGGGATTCATGTTAGGTTCATGGGTGATTCAAGATAAGCCAGGTGTGAGTGTGAGCACAAATGGTTGTCTCTGTGTTTTAGCCCTGTTATGGATGGGCTAAAAACACAGAACAATCAGGTGTTGCAATAAGATGCAACACAAACCGAGGAGCACATTGCAGGCCTGACAGCAGGAGGTCCATCACTCCTCCGAGACATCATTTACATTGCAATCTGCATTCATAACTGTACATTCCAAACACACAAATCTCTCACATCTGAAATCCAGGCTGCATCTTGCTGCTATACATCATCGTTCATGTGATCTGGACACCCCAGAGGCTTAAATATTCCCTTAGCAAGTGGCACACAACCAGATGCTTTTAGCAGCCGCCAAAAACCTTCTGGTATAAGTCTAGCTGGATATCTGACCACTGTTCCTGAGAGATTTGGCAGAGCTCATTCATAGGACACTGAGAAAAAGTTTACACAGGTTTATTTACAGGTTGCTAAAAGTGCAGAGAAAAAAACTGTCTGAAATGCAGTGGCTTCTAGGCTGCATATAAGTCTGTGTACACACACACACAGTCACATTTACTGGAGGTGAGGTCTGCAGAGAAACAGAGATTAGAGCAAACTGACAGGAAGCATTAACAGCAGGGATGGCAAAACAAGGCTTATGAAGCTCTGATCCCTTTTTCTACAACTGTGTTAAAAACTGGCCAACTACCCCAAGCTTCATTCATTGCACTCATGGTGGACATCTACTGGCAACAGTGGTTGTTGCACAGCCAAATCTGACTTCATTTGATAGGTCGTTGTTGTTTATACCCAGCACTAAAGACATCTGGCTGAGTAATTCCATCTATAAAATAATAATAAAAAACATAAAAAAATATAGTGAAATGGGTTTGTCATTGATTGTAAATTACATAATTGACATGGAGGATATTACATAATGCAATGAGGCAGTACGTATGACTATGTTGTGATGTGTTTATATACAAACCCTGCCCTGATGTCGTCAGTTCATTGTTTTCACCCACATTCCTTTATCTCATTTCCCAATATTCATCTCACCATCTTCCCATATTTATTTCCCAGTGAGTAGGAAGGCAACTCTTGAATAATATGCCACCATGAGTATATTATATTTGAATAAATATGGAGAATAAACTAATTCTGTAGCACCAACTGTAAATATTCCCACACTTGGGAACGTTTCATCAATGGCTCTATTATTGAAAAGTCCAAAATACACCAAAGCAAAAGCTATTAGTAACGCTCAGTGCGCGTAGCACAAGATGTGAAACAGTGAATCACTCATCTTAAGTACACCGAGTGTAGCTCTGGCCCACTGCTTCACAATAAACAAATTAAAAGCTCCATGGTGCTGAAGGTCAAAAACTCTACTGGGAACTTCTGATTGGAAAAGGGAGGAAAACTTTCATTGATTTTTATTCACATATTAGACACACAGGCTGTGTGTGCTGACTGCACAGGCTCAGGCTGAAGCAGTGCAGCGCCTGGCCGTTTTTCAGGTACCACTAAAGTTACAATGTCACTATTAGATGCCAGTAGATTGCAGTCAACTGAATTCAATTCTCTTAACCCTCCTAACTCCTGTAAATCCTGCATTTGTAACTCTGCAAAAAGCTGACAAACTGAGAATAGACTTAAGTAACAATGAGTAATATTTAATTTCTTTGACAGGTGTTGTTCAACACACCTATTTACAACGTGGCTGTGAAGATCTGCTGGCATCTTCCGGTGAGTTACTGTGACACCTACAGACCATCCACCTCACACCTAAAAACCTGTTTGTGATGAAGTGTAAATACTTTGAGAAAGCCTCTCTTTTGCTTTGCTTTGAAGGCTTTGGGAATTTGAATTCCCAAAAGATTTAGAAGAAAAAGAAGCCAAACCTTTTCTGAAACTGGAAATTTATTTTATTCATTATGTTCACATAACCTCTAACTGAGGCTACGTCCACACGTACCCGGGTATTTTTGAAAACAGATTTCTCTGTGCGTTTGCACCTTTCGTCCACACGTAAACGGCGTTTTTGGTCACTGAAAACGGAGATTTTTAAAAAATCCGGCCAGGGTGGATATTTTTGAAAACTCCGTTTTTGCATTTACGTGTGGACGAAAAACGGAGAAAATGCAGCATCAAAGGTGTGCGCATTTTTTGACGTCACACTGTGCGTTATTGTTTCGGTGAAATGAATTTCTACGATACTGTTACTGTTAATTGTACTCTCTGCAGTGTTTAAATGCTTACATATACACACAGTTACTGTCCCTCCACACATACGACTCGGTTCTGCTTCTATGCCCCAGCTTTGTTTACTTTTTCCCACCGAGGCTTCTAGACTTCTGATTGGCCAACATTTCTGCACGGTTAGGAATATATCGCCACCTGTTGCTTTGGCGTGTTCCTAGCAGCGTTTTCCTTCATTTCTGCGTTTACGTATGGACGGGATTATTTTTTAAAATGAAAACGGAAAATCTCCGTCTTCAAAAATACCCGTGTACGTGTGGACGTAGCCTGAAACTGTACCGATATGGGCATTAAACATAATTAATAAAATGAGGGACAGAGTTTCAAGCCTGAATCCTGCTTAAGTTTCCAGAGGCCATACCTCCTAAATTTCAGTGATTCGCAATTATTAACAGTCCAGCTACAGTGTTTCAATATTTCTGTGATTCTTTAAATAGCTTTAAAAGATAATTCTTCTAACTTTATTTTACCTAAACTCCTCAGCAATGCCAGAAATGACATCCAAACCCTTAAAGAGAAGCAGCAGGAAGCATAAAGCTCCAAACTGCTCACAGCACATGAAGTGGTAATAGAGGTAGTTCCCCCGTGTCCTTCTGGGAGCTTCCTCCTTGCCCCCTTTTGAACATGGCCTCCCAGAACCTCAGCATACTCTCCAGCATTGTCACAAAAGCCACTTTGGCTCAAGTCTCCAAAACCCTTAGAGACATGGAAAGCCAGGACATCTTCTCCTTTTCCATCAGAGATGACATGGTCCAGACTGTCCTGAGGGAGATCAGAGAGAAATATCCAGAAGAAATTCTACTCAACAAAATTGCAAACTTTGCACCAGAGCTTCTCAGAACAATTGTGGACGTAGCAAAGAACACCATATGCAAGATCTTCAAGCCCCCTTTTGGAAGTCCACCAGTGTCTGATGTTATTCCAAATGAAGAACCTTCTTCTAAAGGTCTGCCAATGTCTAATGTTCTTTACACTGAAGAACCTCCTTTTGAAACTGAGTCAGAATTTTAAAGGGTCCTTAAGGGTTAACTTCACTAAATCCTACAAGGACTAAAAACATTTGTTATGCACTGGCTGAGCATTTTATGTAGGCTAAAAGATCATGCAAAATATATTCAAATAGTTGAAATCATCTAAACTATCACACCCCAACATATAGCATAAGTGAAAAAGTGAAAAGCAACTATAATTGCTATAGACAATTATAGCTTGGAGTGTATGAAGTTGTAGAATTCCATTTGCAGAGATAGGCATTATTGCTAAACGTTCAAGGATGCATAAACCATCACAATCAGAAGCACATATTCCACGTTTGTTTTTTGTCCTTTTTACTAATATTCAAAAGAATATTCTTGCTAACTTTGGTTTCCAATTAATTTAATTTGGTGTAAACAATGAAAAACTAAAAGGGAAAACACGTTTCCAAAAGTTGAAGAGAGCACTGAAAAAACGATTTTACAAAAAGAAAATCGCCACTTCAGAGGGACCTGACAATGAAAGTGAAAGGCAATTATATGCCTCTTCGTAGTCAATGCTAACTGACAATGAGGTTGTGCAGGATGCTACCATTATGAAAGATCAGCTGTCACTACCAGTGATGTCAGAGAAAACGTCTAGTCAGAAATTATTGGATGAGAAACTTGAAGACTTGCCAATAGGACACCACGAACATGACGAGATAAAGGCTGGTCATCCGATCACTGATAGCGCGTTGTCAACAAATATCTGTGAGAGAGACACGGAGGATGATGATGTGTTAAAAGCGGTGTTAAAATGCTCAATCAACAATCTCTTTATTCCATACGACACTTTGAGCATTACGTCCGGATGGGAGACTTGCACAGAAGGGTGTCCAGCCAATCTCGAAGTGTCTGACCATTTCTCACATTCTTATAGTTTCGGCCCCCTCCAAACTAAGCATGCACATTATTTCTCTCTCTCAGTGAGGCTAAGTTACGACCTTGGCTGTCTGTGCAGTATGTTTTGTTCTTTCTAATCAGACAAATAAGGCCATGATTCTCTGCAAACAGTATTTCTTATACATACACACCTGATAGAAGTAACTTTTAAGTTTAAACTGCAGATGTCTATTATTAAAAGATACCTCCGTTATAAAGCTTTCAAATGTATTAAAATGTTCATATATTTTTGTATCACATGCCATTACATCCTGTCACACACACACACACACACACACACACACACACACACACACACACACACACACACATGCTAATAAGTAAGCTTGAAAAACAGGAAATGCTATGCAACTGTCTCTTGGTATAAATAAATCTGACTGCAATGCCTCGGGTGTGAGTATCACTCGATCACTCACCCGTGCACGTAGCTCTATGAAACTCCTTATGACTGTCTTGTATTCCTTCATCGTATTTAAAAATGTCACACACCACTGACAACACCCCTCGTCCAAAGGCAGCCTGTCACAACGCGCTCCATCCGGAGATGGACCCCAGAAAAGGAGGATGCTCTGAGGGACTGTTATGACACCACAGACTGGGATGTGCTCCTGAGCCCACATGGTGAGGACATAGAGGGGGCGACACACTATCTTACAGACTACCTCAACTTTTGTGTGGACACAGTCACCCCTGCTAAGACGGTACGGTGTTATCCTAATAACAAACCGTGGGTAACACAGGAAGTCAAAGCTGTCCTCAACATGAAGAAGAAGGCTTTCAGGAGCAAAGTGAAGGAGGAGATGAAAGCAGCACAGCGGGAGGTGAAACGCTGCCTGAGGGAAGCAAAGGACACCTACAGGAGGAAGGTGGAGCAGAAGTTGGAGAGGAACAATATGAGGGAGGTCTGGAATGGTGTGAAAACCATCACAGGCCACAACACCAAGAAAAGCACAGTGGGGGGGACTGTGGAGAAGGCAAACGAACTCAACAACTTCTTCAACAGGTTTGACCAGCCCACAACCCCCCCACCCTCACCCTCACCTTCACTACAGAGTCCTCTCCCCACTCTCCTGCCTCCCTCACTTCCCCCCCTTCCTGACACCATGACACCCCCTTCCTCCAATCCCTCTCTCAGCAGCAAGACATCTCCCCCCCTCCCCTCCTCCCAAACATCTCCCAGTGTCACAGTGGATCAGGTCAGGAGGCAACTGAGGAAGCTTCGCCCCAGAAAGGCAGCAGGCCCAGACAAGGTGTGTCCTAGGATGCTTAAGGCGTGTGCTGCTGAACTTGGGGAGCCGCTACAACGAGTCTTCAACCTCAGTCTGTGACTGGGGAGAGTGCCCGCCCTATGGAAGACATCCTGCATCGTCCCGGTCCCCAAAAAGAACCGGCCCAATGAGCTGAATGACTTCCGACCGGTGGCACTGACGTCACATCTTATGAAGACTCTAGAGCGGCTCTTCCTCAACTTCCTCCGACCACAGGTACAACATGCCCAGGACCCACTACAGTTTGCATACAAGGTGGGTGTCGGAGTGGAGGATGCCATCCTGTACCTCCTACACAGAGCCCACTCACACCTGGATGGGGGAAAAGGCACGGTCAGGATACTGTTTCTTGACTTTTCCAGTGCCTTTAATACCATCCGGCCCTGTATGCTTCAGGAAAAACTGAACAGGATGGAGGTGGACCCCTGCCTGGTGGCTTGGATCTCCGACTACCTCACCGACAGACCACAGTACGTCAGGCTGAAGGACATCACGTCTGACACTGTGGTCAGCAGCACAGGAGCACCACAGGGAACTGTGCTGTCCCCTCTTCTCTTCACCCTGTACACCTCTGACTTCTGCTACAACTCTGAATTATGCCATATTCAGAAGTTTGCAGATGACACGGCCATCATGGGGTGTATCTGGGATGATCAGGAAGAGGAGTACAGAAGTCTGGTGAGGAACTTTGTCGCATGGAGTCACACAAACCACCTGCAACTCAACACCTCAAAGACTAAGGAACTGGTTGTGGACTTCGGGAGGTCCAGAGAAGGTCCACTGCCGGTTCAGATAGAGGGGGAGGAGGTGGAGGTGGTCAACAAGTACAAGTACCTCGGGCTGTGGGTGGACAATAAACTGGACTGGTCATGCAACACAGAGCACCTGTATAAAAAAGCCCAAAGCCGACTGTACTTCCTCAGGAGGCTGAGGTCTTTTAACATCTGCAGGAAGCTCCTGAGGATGTTTTACCAGTCGGTGGTTGCTGGAGTACTTTTCTATGCTGTGGTGTGCTGGGGGAGCAGCACAGCAAAGAAGGACTCATCCAGGCTGGAGAAACTGATCAGGAGGGCTAGCTCTGTGGTCGGCATGAAGCTGGACACTCTGGTGACAGTGGCAGAGAAAAGGACACTAAAAAAAACTGATGGACATTATGAACAATGCTGGGCATCCTCTGCACACGGCCATAAACAATCAGAAGAGTCTGTTCAGTGACAGGTTGCTTCTCCCCAAGACAAGAACCAACAGACTTAAAAACTCCTTTGTCCCACACGCCATCAAACTGTTTAACTCCTCTCTGGAGGGGAGAGGGAGGGGAAACAGGAGGACAAAGGAGGGGGGAACAACTAAGCTGTAGTGCCTCTGCACCTCACTGTACAATACCTTGTGCAATACTTTTTGTAAATAGTCAACAGTGCAATAGACTCAATACTTGAAATGTGCAATTCACTTGTATTTTTCTTTTTTATTCCTATTTATTCTATTTATCCCCTTTGTATATTTTATTTATATTTGTCTCTGTATTTATATATGTGTGTGTGTGTGTGTGTGTGTGTGTGTGTGTATATATATATATATATATATATAACAATTCTGTAACTGTAACTTCGGTCGTTGCTGTGCTTTATTTTTGGAAGTCGAATTTCCCAGAGGAACCCACCCGAGGGATTAATAAAGTTCTATCTTATCTTATCTTATCAGCAGTATAATGCATCATAAAACGGTGTATCATCCCATTCCTGTTTTTTTCCTCAGAACAAACAATTAATTAAATCAAACAATCAATCTGCTGGTCCCTCTCTAGTTTAAACAACAGTGTTTTCAGTAGCTTTCCACTAGAAGATGGTCCCCTGTTATCTACTTACTCCCAGGCAAGCGTGAGCGAGGGTCTACAGCAGTCTTCAACTAACTTTAAACATCTATGAAATAGATAAATGTATTTTCATGAATAACAGGATATTTATTCCATGTTTTTTTTTTTGTAGTTATTAACAAATATGACATGATACAGCTTACCTTTCTCGTTGACTCTTCTGCACCTGACAATGGGAGAGCAGATTGTCACTTGTAACCAGCATGATTTAGACGCTACAAAATGAATCTTGGGAGCTGAGTTTGTATACTCATAACTGTTGTTAGCTAAGAGATTCTTGTATAAAGTAAAATTAAAAATACTTAAAATACAACCCTGAACATTTGAAAAATATCAAATTGTAGAATTTCTATCACAAAGCTATTTATAATTGCTAAAGGTTCAAGAATGTATAAACCATCACAACCAGAAGCATATATCACACGTTTCTTTTTTGGTGCATTTGTAACAGAGTCAGAAAACAGCTTAATGAATTTCCTCAAAATTGATGTGCTTTGTGAATAGTTGGAGCCACCTGGTGGACAAATACCGCAACTGCAACTGTTAAGGTTCCAAATTGCATGCACAGCACATGCAAAGGAAAATACTCCCAAGCTGGTGGTAGGTAGGGTTGCCAACTCCCTGAAAAATAAATAAGGGACACCTCATGGCCAGGGCCGGGCAACCCAGTTGTCTTCACCCTTCCCAGTGTGGTAGCTCTTTTTTTTGTGTGTGAAATTATTTTTTAACCATTTGACTTGAATTTGATTTAAGCAGATGGATATTCTTTTTGATATGACCATATGGGAAACAAATGTGCATTTAGCCATTTATTTTTAGCTCAAAATGACAACATTAACACAGTAAAACAGGTCTCTTTCTTAAACAGAAGCCTGTCATGCTTAACTTTTGAGAATATAAGTAAATCTTTCTTTAAAAGAACTCTGTCCTGCTTAACTTATTATATAAATTAATAGAAAGCAATAGAACGAAAAATATTCTTGTAACAGTGCACATATAGTGCATTTAGTACAATTGGCTTCAGCTGAGGTATTATTTCAGCTTTTCTAATGCTAATCAGCTGCTCCTGTTTGTAAACCCACTTGTTTCCATGATTATGCATCTTAACTCATCATCATATTCATCTATGTATTACTTTTATGTATTAGTCATCTATTTGTTGTAATCATCTATCCTTGCAGTTGTTTATTACACAAAATAAATTATATTATCACACTTCTGGCCACATAGCGCTGATATTCACTGCACATGCCCATATTAACCTTAACCAGAGGGTTTAAAAAAAACAAACCAGTGTTTACATACCATATCTGCTTCTGCCGTGGCCTGGTGGATAAAAAATTGGTTAAGGGTTCCCCGAGCTGTCACGCCCCTCATGTTCTTCATGTGCCCACCACTAAAAGCATGCCTATGGAAAAAGTGCGCCGGCACACAGTGCAGTGCACGTTATAGGTGTTATCGTGCATTTTCCCAGCCAGGTGTTTTCCTTTTCCCATTCTTCCCTGTACTTTTGCAGCCTTTTTTTTCTTTCTCTGAGGGGAACAAACATTGCTGCTCTAATGCTGGGCTTACACTGTGCGATTTTTGGTCCATTTTGAGCCGATTTTTGAGTCGTGCGACCGATTTGGTGATCGGACCGTTTTGGGCCTTCATCGTGCATCGTTTAGTATACGTGGGGTAACGAGAAGCGGCTGTGTCACCACACCCGCTCACACTGCTCACGCGCAAACACGTAAACGTCGGTGAAAAAGACGGAGCAGCACGGCAGTGCAGCGTGTGATCTGGACACAAGCGATGGAGGCACAACTTGTAGAACTTTGGAAAGCTCATCCGAGCCTTTTCCATGTGGCATCACAAAATTATCATGACCACAACAACCGTGAAAATAGTTGGATTTACATTGCTGCTCAATCACAGCTGCCTGATCATGTTTTTCATTAGCAATTTAGCAAAGTTGATGGTGTTGGTGTGTGTGTGTGAGTGAAAGACAGAGAGAGCGACAGATTTTCTGTTACAAGCTTCATGTTATGGAGGCACAGTGTGAGCACTCAGGTCGCATCAGAGCATCGGGCGGTATAGTGTGAGACCTGCATCGTGACCTGCAAACTTCTAACCCCTGCGAGTCAATCGTGCAGTTTGAGCAGGAGCTGAATAACGTGACTGAAAAAATCGCACAGTGTCTGCCCAGCTTTAGGTGTACAGTCGTCCGAGACTTGCACCGCAGTGTCGGCGTTTGTTTCCCTGTTGGCCATGCTTCTTGTTATGGTCATCTGTTGTCTTCCGGTATTTTCTCCGCAAGCGACCTTTCCTCGACCAATGAGATGAGCGGTAATCTGAATTGTCATACTCGAATTGTCATAAGTGTGCTTTCAGCTCATTGGTCACAAAGCAGGAGAGGGGCTGGGAATTATGTTTTCAAACAAAGCGTTAATTCCATTAACATTTATAGACGACTTTTGATTCTCACTGTGTTACAGGATAAAGTGCGTCCCTTATTAGCTCAATACGGGACGTGTACTTTTGTTTCGAAATACGGGACGATTCCGTTTTTTAAGGGACGGTTGGCAACCCTAGTGGTAGGTGCTTGTGAGCGATGCTGTTGTCAATTTTGTATGTGTATTGATGAAAACATTCTCATAGTGGTAATTGTCAACAAATGTATTTTGATTTTTAAGCAGTAAAAGCATGTATCCTGAAAGTTACAGGCATTTTGATGCATGGGTAGTAATTTTATTCACGAGTAGCATTTTTAGTTAGCATGCTAAGCTAATACTCATTAGCTAGTTGTGTGCTTTTTGACTTGCATTCAGATCTAATTTTTCTCTATGAGATTGTAATTGTTCTAATTCTTGTTAACAGAACTGAATGTTGCAGTTGCTTTTCACACTGTTGACGACTGTGTGCTGTTTTCTTTGTACCAGGTAGGCGCTGTTAAGTACAAGTTTTAGTTGATGCTGTTGTATAGAAAGAAAATGAGGAACAATGATGTTTGTTTTATTATAGAAGAGCTGTTTTTATATGTTATTGTTGTTGCTGGTTAGGAAAAAGGAGATATAATGTCTCTCAGTTACCATAGGGAGAGAGGTAGATAGATAATACTGCCACTATATAATCACAGGTTTGGTTTCAGCTAGAACTTTTAAAGAAAGACTTTGTTGATGTTGTGTTGTATAAATATATATTAGTCTTTTGTTAAGTGTTATGTTTCGATAAAAAAGGAAAATACTCCCAAGCTGATGAACTGAATGTTGCAGTTGCTTTTCACACTGTTGATGACGACTGTGTGCTGTTTTCTTTGTACCAGCTGCCAGAATAAAGAGGGAGCCCAGAGTAAGGGCAAGTCCAGTTTCGCAGTGCCATCCTTTCTACATGGGCATATGACACCACATGCACCATAGACTCACAGAACAGCAACAGTTACACATTTTATTTATAGACAATATATACACTCAACAAAAATATAAACGCAACACTTTTGTTTTTGCTCCCATTCCCCATGGGATGGACGTAGAGACCTAAAATTCATTCCAGATACACAATATAACCATCCCTCCCAAACAGTGGTCACAAATCTTCCTTAACCAAGATGGCGCCGCGTATGGATGCCCTGGTGCTTCAGTGCGTTACTTTTGTCTTGTTTTTGTGCATTTCTTCTGTGTCTGGGCACTCCTCTGGATATTCTTACACCAGAGAAGAGCTCCTTAACTGCAGGACTACAACGCCTGTGGATTTATTTCCAATATTTGTCGCATCTGCGGCAGATTTACTGCTGACTCTGATCAGGAAAGTGAGACGTCGAAAGAGAGGTAAGCGAGCCGGCGTACTCGTGCGTTTGAGGAAACGCGGACTGAGAACGGCCCTTCCTGGGATCTTCCTTTCTAATGTACGCTCACTCTGGAATAAGATAGACGAACTGGCCCTGATGAGAAGCATGAACAAAGACTTTGCCTCCTCCTGTGTCTTATGTTTTACGGAGTCGTGGCTCAGTGAGGACATCCCGGACTGCGCGCTCAAGCTGGAGGGCTTTCATCTGCTGCGCGCGGACCGGCAGGCCGCTCTCTCCGGTAAAACCAAAGGTGGAGGTGTCTGCTTCTACATCAATAGTGGCTGGTGCACAGATGTAACAGTGATTGCTCAGCACTGCTCTTCCTCTCTGGAATATCTTTTTATTCACTGCAAACCGTTTTACTCTCCGCGGGAGTTTGCTTCATTCATCCTGGCCGCTGTTTACATCCCGCCGGACGCAGATGCGCAGGCAGCTCAGTGCGCACTCGCGGAGCAGATTCTCCACACGGAGCGGACATTCCCGGACTCTCTCATCATTGCTCTTGGGGACTTTAACAAAGCCAATCTGAGCCATGAGCTTCCAAAATATAAGCAGTATATTAAATGCCCGACCAGAGAGGAGAGGACATTAGACCACTGCTACAGCACGATCAGCGGGGCCTATCGCGCGGTGCCCCGCGCTTCACTCGGACTTTCTGACCACGTCATGATCCACCTAATCCCCGCGTACAGACAGAGGCTGAAGCTCTCCAAACCTGTCGTGAGGACTAAAAAACTGTGGAGCAACGAGGCTGTGGAGGAGCTTCGCACGTGTTTGGAGACCACAGACTGGGACACAATGAAGGCTGCTTCTAACAGCTTGGACGAGTTTACGGACACTGTCACCTCCTATATCCACTTCTGTGAGGACAGCATTGTGCCATCACGCACCAGGGTGAGTTATAACAATGACAAACCCTGGTTTACTCCTAAACTCAAAAAGCTGTGGCTGGAAAAGAGTAAGGCGTTCAGAAGCGGAGACAGGGACTGCTACAGAGAGGCCAAGTACAGGTTCACTAAAGAAGTGGACATTGCCAAACATCAGCACTCTGAGAAGATGCAGCAGCAGATCTCAGAGAATGACTCGGCCTCTGTGTGGAAAGGTTTTAGGAATATTACAAACTACAAGCCTAAAACCCCCCACTCCACTGATGACTTGCTCTTAGCCAACACCCTTAACAACTTCTACTGCCGTTTTGACGAGCCATCAGGCAGCCTTCACACCTCCAACGACCCCAACAATAGAGGCACTTTGGACACTCATTCCCCCACCTCCCCCCCCTCCATAGAGCCATCACCACCTTCAAACTGTTCACCTGCAACACCCGCCCCCTCACCCCACACAAAAGAGGATTTCACACCACCTCCTCCGACCACAACTCTTCATATTCATGAAGCAGATGTGAGGAAGCAGTTTAGGAGTCTGAATGCTCGGAAAGCTCCCGGCCCAGACGGTGTGTCTCCTGCCACCCTCAGACACTGTGCAAACGAGCTGGCCCCAGTGTTTTCTGTCATCTTCAACTCCTCACTGCAGGCATGTCATGTGCCTGCCTGCTTCAAGTCCTCTACCATAATCCCTGTCCCCAAGAAACCTAAGATCACTGGACTAAATGACTACAGACCCGTGGCTCTGACATCTGTGGTCATGAAGTCATTTGAGCGCCTAGTTCTCTCCCATCTCAAGACCCTCACGGCCCCCCTCCTGGACCCCCTGCAGTTTGCATATAGAGCCAACAGGTCTGTAGACGACGCCATCAACATGGCCCTACACTTCATCCTGCAGCATCTGGACTCCCCAGGAACCTACGCCAGGATCCTGTTTCTGGACTTCAGCTCTGCCTTCAACACCATCCTTCCAGACCATCTCCGAGACAAGCTTTCCCAGATGAATGTGCCTGATCCCATCTGCCGGTGGATCACTGACTTCCTGACGGACAGGAAGCAGCACGTGAGGCTGGGAAAGAATGTCTCGGACTCCCGGACCATCAGCACCGGCTCCCCTCAGGGCTGTGTTCTTTCTCCTCTGCTCTTCTCCCTGTACACCAACTGCTGCACCTCCACCCACCAGTCTGTCAAGCTAATCAAGTTCGCAGATGACACCACCGTCATTGGGCTCATCTCGGACGGGGACGAGTCTGCCTACAGGAGAGAGGTTGAACGTCTGGTGTCTTGGTGCAGCCACAACAACCTGGTGCTGAATGCCCAGAAGACAGTGGAGATTATTGTGGACTTCAGGAAGCACACAGCCCCACTCCCCCCCACCATCCTGACTGACACCCCCATCACCTCTGTGGACTCATTCCGCTTCCTGGGTACCACCATCACCCAGGACCTGAAGTGGGAGCCCACCATCACCTCCGTCATCAAGAAAGCCCAGCAGAGGATGTACTTCCTGAGGCAGCTGAAGAAATTCAACCTGCCAACACGGACGATGATGCAATTCTACACTGCAATCATCGAGTCCATCCTCACCTCCTCCATCACCGTGTGGTACGCTGGAGCCACTATCAGGGACAAACAGAGACTGCAGCGTGTTGTGTGCTCTGCTGAGAAGGTGATTGGCTGCAGACTCCCATCTCTGCAGGACCTGTACACCTCCAGGACACTGCGGCGTGCAGCCCGGATCTCAGCTGACCCTTCTCACCATGGACACAGTCTGTTTGACCTGCTCCCCTCAGGCAGGAGGCTCCGGTCCATTCGCACCAGAACCTCTCGCCACAAGAGCAGTTTCTTCCCCTCTGCTGTTGGACACATGAACAATAACCACATGATTGTCCCCGCCACTAACATATGACCCTACGCTGTGTAACTGCATCATTTCATGTTTGGCACTGATCACCACCTGCACTCATGTATATATCTTTCTACGTAGCACTCATAATTCTTATTCTCATGTATATATCTCATGTATATCTCATGCACATATCTTTCTTTCTACATAACACTTTAATTCTTATTGTCTGCACTGAAGCACCGCAGCAATTTCCTAATGTTGTAAACCTCAACATCTGGCAATAAACCCATTCTGAATTCTGAATTCTGAAATCAGTCCAAATGTGTGGTAGTGGGCACATCTGCTATATTGAGATAATCCATCCCACCTCACAGGTGTGCCACATCAGGATGCTGATCTGACATCATGAGTAGTGCACAGGTGTACCTCAGACTGCCCACAACAAAAGGCCACCCTGGAATGTGCAGTTTTGTCTCACAGCAAAATGCCACAGATGCCACAAGCAATGAGGGAGCGTGCAATTGGCATGCTGACAGCAGGAATGTCAACCAGATCTGTCGCCCGTGCATTGAATGTTCATTTCTCAACCATAAGCCGTCTCCACAGGCGTTTCAGAGAATATGGCAGCACATCCAACCAGCCTCACAACCGCAGACCTCGTGTAACCACACCAGCCCAGGACCTCCACATCCACCAGGTTCACCTCCAAGATCGTCTGAGACCAGCCACCCAGACAGCTGCTGGAACAATTGGTTTGCACAACCAAACAATTTCTGCACAAACTGTCAGAAACCATCTCAGGGACGCTCAACTGCATGCCCGTCGTCCTCATCGGGGTCTTGACCTGACTCCAGCTCGTCGCCGTAACAGACTTGTGTGGGCAAATGCTCACATTCGATGGCGTCTGGCACGTTGGAGAGGTGTGCGCTTCACGGATGAATCATGGTTCACATTGTTCAGGGCAGATGGCAGCTGAGAATGTCCCAGTTCTTGCATGGCCAGCATGCTCACCGGACATGTCACCCATTGAGCATGTTCGGGATGTGCTTGACCGGCGTATACGACAGCGTGTACCAGTTCCCACGAATATCCAACAACCTCGCACAGCCATTGAAGTGGAGTGGACCAACATTCCACAGGCCACAATTGACAATCTGATAGACTCCATGCGACGATGTGTTGCACTGCATGAGGCAAATGGTGGTCACACCAGATACTGACCGGTTCTGGGTCCCCAGACCCCCAATAGCGCAAAAAAACTGCACATTCCAGGGTGGCCTTTTGTTGTGGGCAGTCTGAGGTACACCTGTGCACTACTCATGTCAGATCAGCATCCTGATGTGGCACACCTGTGAGGTGGGATGGATTATCTCAATATAGCAGATGTGCCCACTACCACACATTTGGACTGATTTGTGACCACTGTTTGGGAGGGATGGTTATATTGTGTATCTGGAATGAATTTTAGGTCTCTACGTCCATCCCATGGGGAATGGGAGCAGTAACAAAGGTGTTGTGTTTATATTTTTGTTGAGTGTATATTTATATACATATACACATACATATATATATTAGGGCTGCCACGATTAGTCGACTAGTCACGATTACGTCGACTATCAAAATCGTCGACGACTGATTTAATAGTCGACGCGTCGTTTGAAGCTTTGTAAGATCACAAAAGACGCAGGAATAAGTAGCAGGATTTAAGAGTGTAATAACGGACTGAAACAGAAGATGGCAGCACTGCATGTACAAGGATGCCAGCTGCCGTTAAACCCCGAAGAAGAAGAAGTAGCTCCGTCCCAGAATTCATAGCGCAGCCCAGCTCTGTTGTCAACAATGGCGGCAGCTAGTTAGTTTTTATATTACTCTTATTATTCTTTCCGGGTCACAAAATAAACGTTTAACATATTTTCAGGCGAGAATGTAGCTGTGTAAACCTCAAATATCTGCTCAGTTTATCAAGACACCACATATTTTCAAAAGCGCTCCGACGTTTTCGGAGACGTCTGTTACCCACTAGCTCGATAGCTAGCCGGGGGCTAGGCTAACTAGAGCCGTGAGAACACCGGACTCCCGGCAAATCGTTTTCAAACCCACTGCCGTCACTTAGCTTAAAATGTTATTGTTTGGCTTTTTTTTAGTATTTTATTTGTTCCTGAGTAAATCGGTTTGGCTGAGATTAAAGTTATAGTTTTTACACAGCTGAATAAACGTCAAGCAGACAGCTGATTATCAGAAGTGTGAGATGCTCGAGAATTTACTCCGATGTCCTGTTATATTTTAGATAGCAAGGAGTTTATTAAACTTCACCGAAACAATCTGCAAACTTCATTAAACTTTAATAAACTATCATCTTGTCTTTATTTTTAATTAGCACTTAACTTAAACACTTAAAGCTGTAAGCTAATGATAGTTATATAAGAGCAGATGCTGCTGGTGCAATAAGCTGTACGCTGTATGTCCAATGGATGATGATGTGATTAGTCGACTAATCGCAAAAATAATCGGTGACTAGTCGACTATCAAAATAATCGTTTGTGGCAGCCCTAATATATATATAAATTATTGCTGTTAGTGTTTACTAGTATTAACAAGATTAACACTCCTTCTTCCTAGCAGTTCATATCTCGCGATGCAGGGTCCGCTGTTTTGCATGTCTTCCTCCACTTCTTCCTATCCATGGCGTCTTCTGGTGTAACATTCGCAGCCTTCATATCATCTTTGATTCGGTCCATCCAGTGATTTTTTTGGTCTTCCTCGTGGCCTGTTGTCACTGTCTAATTGCTGGGCTGTCTTTGCGATAGAGTTTTTATCACTACGGGCAACATGGCCGTACCATTGGAGCCTCGCCTCCCGCATCTTGTCTGTGATTGGTGTCACTCCCCATCGTTTCCTGACATCTTCGTTTCTCGCTCGGTCTAGTCGTATGAGACCCAGAGGCCACCTCAGCATCTTCATCTCCATGGTGTGAAGGGCTTGTTCGTGCTTAGTCATCGCTGGCCAGCACTCTGACTTACAGTTTTGTTCCTCAAAATCCAATTGGTGATTTAAGTGTTCCAGAAATGTTTTGAGCAGTGTGTTTTGGCGATTTCTTTACATTGACACAGAAAGGTGGTAAGGAGAATGGTATTTTGTTAATGTGCTAGATGGAAGTTTGACTGGGAGACTAAGGTTATGGAAGAATCACAGATGTACTGCAGCACATCAACTTCCATGAATTGTTTCTTTATATCTTTAATGTCAATTTCTTCATTCAGACTAATTTTTATCATTCTCTGCAAGTCCTTCTGCCTCTTTCCTATTTGATATCAAAGGGTTTTCAGTAGATTGGTCACTTGCCTTCATCATTCTTTGGTCTTAATGACCAGTGGGCAAGTGTTGAACTATCTGAATCTATCTGAATTGAAGAGCCACCTCCACAGGACAAGACTCAGTAGTCCATCTGCATCTTAAGAACAAAGGACACTCTTTTGAGGATGACAATGTTCACATTTTGGACAGAGAGGACAGATGGTTTGAAAGAGGAGTGAAAGAAGCCATCTATGTCCACTGTGAGCGACCGTCTTTGAACAGAGGCGGTGGTTTACAACACCAACTGTCTGCCATCTATAATCCAGTTTTGAGATCCCTCCCCAGACGCCTTAACGCCCACTCACATCCTGGGCCATCTGACCTCAGGAAATTGCATGATAAGGTGGGGCCAGGTTTCACAATGAGCTCACCCGAAACCCTGGCTGATTGGGACCCACACCCATTTTTACACCTTGGCTCAGGCGATTAGAGGATCATCAGGGGGTCCTTTTGTCCCTCTGTGAGGGAATATTCTCCCACTAGGTTTAAATCTGGGACTCCCCACCATTTGACCTTAGAATTGAAGAAGCTTCTCGGATGAGAGGTGAAACGTCTTCAAGCAACTTAAAGAAGTCCAGACGCTTTTTTTTGCAAGCTCCTTTGACAACTATCTGAATCAAGTAATTCTGATTTGATGTTTCCTTCAGCAAGATGTCTGACAGCACTGGCTCTGTGATGGTTGCACCATCATGAATCAGAGCTGATTCAGGAGGGGGATCTAATAACCCATCTTCAGGCGCGTCTGAAGCAATGACTGTAGAAACATGGACGACGCGACAGCTCCCCAAAGATGATGGCAAAACGTCTCTATCGCCCCCTGGTGTCTGGCTGCAGTATAGGTCATAAACCCCGCCTTCTTCTGGATGAATAATCTCAGTTGTTCTCCTGACTGAAGTTTGTATAGCATCTTGCTATGCGATTGCATTTGTCCCTGACCACCAGAATCCCTCACGTTAATTTTTATCGAGTGGAAAAAAAGTTGGCGTTCATCCTCCAGCTTCACTCTGCTAATGTTATGCTAACATAGCTGTGTCGCTAGCAATCACGTAGCACAACATTATATACCAGGTAGTCCAACTTCAATAACCCTGCAAACGCCACTGCTGTTTAGTTTTCTGTCTTCATTTATGTTGGAAGTGGTAGCAGAGCTGTACGTTTTAATTAGTTTCAAAAATCTCTCAGTCAGAACATGGCATGTCATGTTTAGGTGGAAACTAGCGAGCTAACTTCCTGTTCGTGCCAAACTTCGGGATGCCTTTGGTTTTCTCACTAGTTCTTTCTCTGACACTGTTAGGAATCTGGGTGTCTTATTTGACAGCTCATTTACACTTGATAAACAAGTGTCTGCTGTTGTCAGATCCAGTTTTTACCAGCTTCGCCTTATTTCTAAGGCCAGGCACTATATCCCGTATAAAGACCTAGAAAAGCTCATCCACGCCTTTGTAACGTCAAGGCTAGATTACTGTAATTCACTTTATTGTGGTCTCCACTCTTCCCTTTTACATAGATTACAGACAGTTCAGAATGCTGCAGCACGCATTCTAACTAAAACCAAGAAGTTTGCCCACATTACTCCTGTCCCTGCTGATCTGCACTGGTTGCCTGTCAAATATCGTATTCAATTTAAAATTTTGTTGTTTACTTTTAAAATTACCAATAACACTGCACCAAGCTATCTTAAGGAACTTTTAAACCCATATGCTCCTGCTAGGGCTTTAAGGTCATCCTCACAGTTACTGCTGGTTCAGCCCAGATCTCGACTGAAATCTAGAGGTGATCGATCGTTTGCTCTAGTTGCACCGGAGCTGTGGAACAATCTCCCGATTGGCATCCGGGCGTCTGATTCTATTCATTCTTTTAAATCACAGCTAAAAACATATCTTTTTAAACTTGCCTTTTCTACCAGTTAAATGCTGGCTTGCTTGCAGTGACCTATTGACCTATTGTATTAAATTCTCTGCTATCTTTCCATTATTGGTGTCTTTTATCATGGTGGTACAGTCTTACCTTGCTATAACCTATGTGCTGCAGTTTACTCTTATTGGTGGCTTTTATCTGTGAACATAATTCGTTACCTTTATGTATTTGATGTTAATGTGTGAACTGTTTTATTTTTTATTGTTTTATGTAAAGCACTTTGGTATGCCCAAGGCTTTTAAATGTGCTCTATAAATAAAGATTGTTGTTGTTGTAGATTGTTGTTAACTTGTAACTCCGTTAAATTTAATAAATTCTGTTTTCATGGATGCCTGGATGTTAAACTTAATTGTTACACCTGGTAAAGCAGCAACGCTGATCATTTTATTAAAGATGAAATAATTTAGATCGTTTTTAACTCTGTGTTCTTTGACTTTGGGGCCTGAAGTGGACGGAGTTTTGGACCCAGATTACTCCGCGAAGCTCCTCACTATGGCAGCCGTAATGCTCTGACAATCCATCAAGCAGTGCGGCTTACCAAAGTTGTACTAAAACATTTTTTAACAGATTTCTGCACGCCCAAATCGGTTCGAGGTCAGTAAGCACAACCAGAATTCATACATAAGGCACACTCTCGCTTTTTGAGAAAATTAAAGGATTTTCAGTGTGCCTTATAGTGTGGAAAATACATTATACAGAAGAAAAGAATATATCGCGATATATATCGTTACTGCACGTGCTTCAAATTACCGTACTTTCTGGACTATAAGCCGCTGCGTTTTTCCTAGGTTTTGAGCCATGAGGCTTATACAAAGGTGCGGCTATTCTGTGGATTTTTCTTCCACCACTAGGGGGACTCTAACCAGAATTAGAATAAAAAACAAGATAGATGAAAAATCAATGCAAAGAAGAATACCCTACTTTTTCTTTAGCAGATAGAACACGCACAACAAATTACCAACTGGTAACCATTTTCAAATCCTCGCCCCTTCATCATGGAAACCACACGAAGAAGTTCGTATGATGCAAGTTTTAAGTTGAAGGCCATCGATCTTGCTATCCAGGAGGGAAACCGCGCTGCTGCACGCAAGCTTAGCGTCAATGAGTCTATGGTGAGACGTTGGAGGCGACAGCGGGAAGAGCTCATGCAATGCTAAAAGTCGAGAAAAGCTTTCAGAGGACATAAAAGCAGGTGGACTGAACTTGAAAATGTCCTGGAGGAATGGGTGAACACACAGAGAGCAGGTGGCCGAGGTGTATCCACTGTACAGATCTGACTGAAAGCCAAAACAATCGCCCGCGAAATGAATATTAAAGATTTCAAAGGTGGGCCGTCATGGTGTTTCAGATTTATGAAACGTAAAAACCTGTCCATCAGGGCACGGACCACTCTCTGTCAGCAACTCCCCCCGGACTATCAGGAAAAAGTAGAAAACTTCCACAAATTCATTGAAAAAAAGATACAAGAAAACTCCATCGGACCAGACGATATAATCTGCCTCTGACTAGGACCGTTAACAAGACAGGTGCATCATCCGTGTTGTTGAAAACAACAGGCCATGAGAGGACGCACTTCACCTGCGTTCTGGCATGCACGGCATCCGGACAAAAACTTCCACCAATGGTGATTTTTAAGCGCATAACTATGCCGAAAGAACAACTCCTGAAAGGCATAGTGGTCAAAGTTAACACCAAAGGGTGGATGATAGAAGGTCTAATGAAGGAATGGTTAACGGAGTGCTATGGGAAGCGCCCGGGAGGATTTTTTCACTGGAAAAAAGCACTGCTTGTTTTGGATAGCATGAGGGCCCACATCACAGATTCTGTGAAAGCAGCGATCAAGAAAACAAACTCCATTCCAGCTGTGATTCCTGGAGGTACAACAAAGTTTTTGCAGCCACTTGACATCAGTGTAAATCGGGCATTTAAAGCTGCACTACGGGTTGAGTGGGAGACTTGGATGACAAGCGGTGAAAAGTCATTCACAAAAACTGGCCGCATGCGAAAAGTATCCTAACAGCGTGGAGTGCTGTGAAAGAATCCACCATCACCAATGGGTTCCGAAAGGCTGGACTGCTGCGCGAAGAGAGCGGCGCACCTTCAGAGCCAACTTCACCAGAGGATGACCGTGACACGGAGAGCGAGACTGATGGAGACAGATGTGATGAAGCGCTTCTGAGCCTGTTCAACTCCGACACTGAAGAAGACGACTTCATGGGTTTCAGCGAAGATGATTAAAGTGACTTGTGGTTTCAAATACAGGAAAAATGGAGGTAAATAAATAGCGGTTATTTTCTCTTGGTTCTGTTCCGTTTTAATAAGCAAAGTTGCTGCCGTGTTAAAAGGCATTGTTCGGAAAGAATCTGTTCAGGTACATACATGTACATTTGCAGTGCAAGATTGTTCTGTACATAAAGTAAATATCTATTTTTTCATCATAGATATCTGCGGCTTATAGCCGGGTGCGGCTTGTATATCTTTTTTAAAAAAATTTTTTTAAAAATAGAGCAGATGCGGCTTATATACAGGTGCGCTCTATTGTGCAGAAAAAATTAGGGCCAAAAAGAAACAAGCCCTTCAGGCAGACGCTGCCAAATGTGTAAAAATAACTGAAGTGTTTGGCGGTAGCTATGGCATAGCTTCCACAGATTTAGCAACATCAGTAAGTGGTGGAGGCCAGCAGGTGGATAAGGGAAAGGGGAGGCAAGAGAAGGAGAGACCCGAGGCGGCCGCCGGTCATAGTGGCAGAGGAACTGAAGTTATGACCTGCTGTCTATCTGTGTCAGATATAAATAGAGCAGGGCGATATGGCCAAAAATATTTATCACGATATATATTTGAAAATTTGCGATAACGATATAACCGACGATATAATTGATGCGAGACAAAATACAACTCCACAACATTACTAGCGCAAAAAGACAACCTTCCATTTATTTTCACTTAAATAAGAAGCTGGTTTTTATGTACATTAAAGCTTTATAAAAATGTAACAGTGCAAATGCAAATTCCTTGCCGAAAGTTTAACCAAAAGGCATTTCCAGTAGAAATGGGCTGACATATCCTGAGCATAACCATGTATAATATCCACTGAAGTTAAAAAGAGGTTCTTTGCAACATTAAACTGCAGTGTGCAGTACGTATTTTTCGGACCATAAGGTGCACGGGATTATAAGGCACATTAAGCGAAACAAAGCAGTCAGATAAATCAAACTTTATTAAACTCATTCTTCTTGCTTCCTCCACTTCTGTACCATTGATTCATTAATGTTGAATTCTCTGGCAGCTGTTCTATTCCCATGTTGTTGCAGTATATTAATGACTAACCTTGTATTGTTGATGGATTATCTCAGTTGTTCTCCTGACTGAAGTTTGGTCCGTTTACAGCATCCTGCCATGCGATTGCATTTGTCTCTAACCATGGGGAACCTTCACGTTAACTTTTATAAGTGGAAAAGTGTTAGTGTTCGTCCTCCAGCTTCACTGTTTATGTTATGCTAACATAGCTGTGTCGCTAGCGATCACGTAGCACATCATTATATACCAACTAGCCCAACTTCAGTAACCCTACAAACGTCACTGCTGTTTAGTTTCCTGTCTTCATTTATGTTGGAAGTGATAGCAGAGCTGTACGTTTGAACTTTTTCAGAAATCTCTCAGTCAGAACATGCTTTATCATGTTTAGGTAACTAGCGAGCTAACTTCCGCTAGCTTCCTGCTAACTTCTAACTCCGTTAACCCTTGTATGGTGTTCGGGTCTGTGAGACCCGTTTTCAGTTTTTTTCAAAAGAAAAATTAAACAATTAATTATTTTTTCAACCTGAAATTCATTGGCTTTGGCTTATTTTCTGTGAAGAACATAAATCCGAACTAATTTTCAATGACCTCATACTGTACCTCCCCCCACGCATTTACATTACATACAAGGTGTTCGGGTCCACTGGACCCAGGTCTAATAAAAGTGTTGAAAGTGCAGGTCCTGTGTTCCTACACTCTGTCTTCCTCCTTTCTGGTGCTGCTGATAGTGTTTTCTTCCCCTCCTGCTCTCGCACAAAGTTGCAACATTGTTGAAAATTCAACTATCAACACCGTCTGCTCTGACATTCCCACACATTTTACCCTCTTTCTTGAGGGATCCAAATTTTATTTTCTCATACCCTGTCCCACCTGCCAATTAGGGGCATAATACTATAAATAAGACTTTGCCGGTGTGGTTCTTTATCACAACTGATCAAGATGACAAAAGATTATCTGCTGCGAGGGCCATCCAATTGATTTTGGAAGAGAGAGGGGTTTCGGATGATGATGTTGACAAAGAGGTTTCAGAATATTTCGCATTTCTGAAAATTCAGAGTCTGACAGTGACTTTGAAGAAGAGGATGAGGTTGAGCACCATTTAGTAACAAAACAAAGACGAGTACCCCATCTGCAGCCAGCTCCAGGACCAGAACAAGCCCACCAGACAGCAAGTGAAGAAATATGGATGTCAATAACTGGTGAAATTGGATGGTCTTCTTGCCCAAGAAATGAGCCACCCTGCAGAGCTGCTACTGTGATAAGCCAGGGCCAACACGGCTGACAGTTACTCATGTGCAGGACATCAAGTCTTCATTTGAGCTTTTCATCCCAGATTCCATCCAGAAAATTATTCTGGATTGCAGTAATCTAGAAGGAAGGTGTGTTTTTGGAGAGATGTGGAAGGAGACCAAATTCATCTAAGAACCCCAAAGGCCTACTTTGGGGTTCTTATCCTTGCAGAAGTTTTCAGGTCCAAAGGGGAATCCACAGAATCCCTGTGGGATGCAGAAACCGGCAAGAACCTTTCCGTGCATCAATGTCTCTGGAAAATTTCCACAAAATTTCCAGGATTATCTGTTTTGATAACGGAGACGACAGACCAGCTCAACGGCAGAGAGACAAGCTAGCTGCCATCAGGACAGTGTGGGATAAGTGTGTGCACCACCTCCCCCTGTTTTACAACCCTGGGCCTAATGTCACCATTAGGGCTGGGTATCGTCACTGATTTCTAGAATCGATTCAATTCCGATTCACAAGGTCCCAAATCGATTCGATCCACGATTCGATTTAATTCGATTCGATTCGATTTAAATCTGGGAAATTTTGACAGTCAGAAGTATAATTCAGATCAGAACATTTACATATTTTTGTATCTATAAAAAGGAAGCTGACACTCGCAAGACTTTGTCCAAGGTGTGAGCATCACAGCAGATGCCTTTGTGTCAAAGTAGCTGAAGATAAAACACAGAAAAACATGAAGGTGATTTTCCTGGCCTGGGATTTTATAAAAATATTCTGCAGTACATCAAAAACGAAAGAAAACCATTAATTAATGAACATTACCTCTGACGTTACAGCGGTTTTATTAGACACACGGCTAAGCATTTTGCATTTTGAATAATATTAAAAAGTTTAAATTTGTTCAGTATTGAACAGCAGAAATGAGGTTTTCTTTTCGGAAGAATGTAAAAGGGAAAAAAACAGCGGCCGACAGCGCTGTAAACAACAGTAGACTTGTGCGTAACAAGCAAGCGAATAATGAAGAAAGCGAAACTATTCGAGAGAGAGAGAGAGGGAGAGAGGGAGAGAGAGAGAGCTGCGCATCGCAATGGAAGCAAAACAGTAAAAGAGTGAATTCATGACGATGTTTATGTGAAGCGTTTGGATCTTCTTTTGCTGCTGGTTCGGTCAATATTGTTTGGAGAGAGATCAAACTAACAGCTTTAGAATCAGCGCATAAAGGGCGTGAACACAAAGCGCGGACCCGGATCAGCGAGCTGTCGGCTTTCAGCCCCGACTGTGAGAAAGGCGACATCTAACTGATTCTGATCCGCGGGTCGCGCTGTGTGTTTAAGTCTATGTGCAGAATCCCTGTACCTGCTCTCATTTACTGTTTGGTGGTTCTTGAAATTTTGTGAGATGTCACCAGAGATTCTGGCATTTCGGACAAAATAAATTTATATTAAAAAATCGATTCAGGATTTTAATGAATCGATTTTACGTTATCCAAGCCAGAATCGATTATAATCGATGAATCGATTATAAAAACCCACCCCTAGTCACCATTGATGAGCAGCTGATCCCATTTAGTTGTGAAACATATTGCTTCACGTGTAAATGTGTTGTGTCTTTCCACTCACTCCACTTGATTATAACTGATTAATTTTATAACATTTTATGAAAAAAACAAAACAAAACAAAAAAAAACGAGAAGCACATTAATTCATAAATGTGATCTAACAAAGGTAAAGGGAAAAACTTAACCATGTTTGATGTTCATATGGCTTGTAATTGAGATGAAATAAACATCTGTTGAGTAATTTAACATAAAATTGTTTGATAGTGTTAATTTGGAAAGCCAAAACTCTAGCGGGTCCACCAGACCCATGAACACTGGCTGAGTAACAAAAATATGAACACCACACAAGGGTTAAATGTAATAAATTTTGTTTTCATGGATGCCTGGATGTTAAACTTCATAGTTACACCTGGTTAAGCAGCAATGCTGATCGTTTTATTAAAGATGAAAGAATTTAGACAGTTTTTAACTCTCAGTGATGCTGCAGTGTTGTTTGACCTGAAGAATACGGAGTTTAGGACCCAGATTACTCCCAGCTTTAAGAGCATTTTAGTCTGACAAATATGACGGCCGCTTGCATGTTCTGCAAAAAAAAGTTCTTTGTCGTGTATCTGACGGACAAACACCAAACCAGTTCCACATCACTTAAGTTGCACCATTTTTACAAACCAATTCTGGTTCATTTGTTTCACTCAACAATCGGCCATGTGCGTATGAAAACAAAGGCACTGCGCATGGGCGTTTTACTCATATTCTATCGTGATATTTCATTTTCCTATCGTTGCCTAACATTATACCGGTATTACCGTGAACGGTATAATATGGCCCAGCCCTAGATATAAACCAAGTTTAGTTATAGTTTGTTTTCGTTGTGCTGACTTTTTACAGTCGCTTAGAATAACTGGTACTGCGTACTAGCTAGCATGACGGAGTTTATATACTGCTGGGCGGGTGCTATGAAGTTACTGATAGTAAATTTTATTTTATGCTTAAGGTTAGTTTCTCAAACTCCTCAAAATCTTAACAAATTGTGCCAATCCTTACATGTTGCACCAGGCTGATTTATCATCAAAAGTGGAGAAGTCTGTGACAGAGGAGACAGAAGAGCAGCAGAGAGAGATGGAGCCAGAGAAAAGAGCAGGAGAGAGAGATGGAGAGATGACTTTATGTCATCCATGAGGGATGCATTTGACATATGTTTCACATATTATAGCCCAACAATTTACTTATAGCAATTTAAATCCGAGCAATCAGTTTTTGGCAAATACCGGAAATCACTTTTTGGCAGACAATCAGTTTTTGGCACAACACCGGCTATTGCAGCAACAGCTTCTTGCCATTTTTTGTGTTTCTTTTTATCGCTGTGTAACTGAGTTCAATTGAAAGCCTGCATGCGCTAGTACCTCTTGCCACAAGTTCCCAGAATCCTTTGCGGTTTTACCCCTGAATGACGTCACATTTTTGGTGGGCCGGTCTCTAGTCAAAATGCCCGGGCCGATTTTTTGTCCCAGTCCAGCCCTGACCACGTTGATGTTAAATTGGGGTGTAACGTCATCATAGCGGCTTTGACTGGCAGCTGCAGTCACGGAGAAACTTGCGTATCTCTGTTTGGGAATAGCAGTTAGAGCGTAGGCTCTGAGAGGAGGGCCAGCGTTCATGCTACGAAAATACGATCGACTGTTTTAACCTGACAGCCTGAGGTGTTCTTCAGTAAACTGGACTACCCGACAGAAGGACCTGAGGCCCGCTGCACTTTTTCGGTAAGTTAAACGTGTTTATAAGCTAATCCGTTACTACCGTCCTTAGCTAGGTCCTGAGACCTAGTCTGCAATTACCGTTACTGTACTTTTATTACAAGTATTATACTGTAAAAGCAACAGGCTGCACTCTGCTTCAGCTCCTATGAAGAGCTGATTATTAAATATGTGCAAACAGCAGCATGTTTTCTTTCTCTTGCCACATCTGTAAAGACAGTAACACCAAATTTTAAAAAAGAAGAAGCTTGTACTTCAGTAACTCCTCATTAATCAGTAACGATGGATTAAACAGTGGAACTGAAAAAATGTAAGACAAGAACTTCAGATCCTGAGTGTGTGGGACAGAGAAGGATCAGCTTTATTTCAGATTTGAGAAATAAACTTTATATTTCAGTTTGTGATGATTCTGTTCTCTTTGACTTAATTTTGACTTATTAACTCAACATTTTGAGAAAAGTAACTTGAAATTTCGAGTTAATGCTGCCAATCAGTAATCTACGTGAATGATGTCATTTCCTTGTTACCCAGAAGCTGAATTAAGCCCTCAGGTACAAATGCTATAGCTAAGTGATGAAATCACTATAAGTTAAAATGATGAAATCCGTGTGTTATTAGCTGAATCACATGGCGTTACTATCAGCAAACGTACCCGCAAAAGCGCCAATTTGTTGCGATCCGGTTTTGAGTGCACGTTACTTTGGGGTAACAAGAAAGTGACTTCATTCACGTAATTACTGATTGGCAGAGGTGACTCGAAATTTTGCCTTTTGAGAAAAGTAACTCAAATTTCGAGTTATGTTTCTCCAAATTTTAAGTTATGTTTCTTCAAATTTCGAGTTAATAAGTCGAAATTTCATGGAAATAACTTGAAATTTCGAGTTATTGATACTTGGTTTTTTTTTTGTTTTTTTAGTGGCGGAAACGGGCTTCCATACATGAATGAATTGAAGGAAAGTTATGAACTGCTTCTGAGAGACAAATAACACCAGGATCCTTTTCTACGTAGCTGACAGCTGGTATCTGTGCAGGGGCGGGTCTAGCAAAGTTTTGCCAGGGGGGCAGCGAGGGCATGAAGTAACGCGTTAGTGTAACTACGTTATTATTGTTGTAATGAGCACGGTAACTAGTTAATATGCCAAAATCAGGAACGCGTATATTGTTACTGGGATTTAGATAGGGTCATTATTCGTTACTTTGTGTGTTGCATTCGACTTACCTCGTAAATCTTAACATGGACCTGGGAATGATGTCACACTCTGGTTAGCCTTGTCAGAGAAGTCGGGATTCCAATATGGCGATGCCTTTGAAAACGGTTGTTTTGCTAGCCCTCTACAAGAACAAATTACTACTAAACACATATGCAACTCATCTGCAGTCTGGAGTTACCTACATCTTACTACTCGGAAGGCAGAATTTTGCGAGTCCCGAGTACAATCAAAAGCACCACGACTGCAGTTTCCGTGTTGGATGTAAAGAGCGCACATGACGCTGTGACATATGCTAGAATCATCCCGGCCGGAAATGACGGTCCAGGATTGGGGTTTCTCTCGTGGAAATATGCACATTATTTTTCCTTTCTGTTGTAAAAGACAAGAATATTGTGGTGAACTATACTCTTTGTGGAGGTTCTATAACTCTTTCAACATCAAAGACCAAGTTAGTTGAAAAAGAACCTGAAGGTAACGTCGGTGACTCTAGCTCTGCTGAGCTATTCCAGCAAAACAACAAAAGCTTGATTTCGGACAGCCTGCTGCACAGTCCATCACCCAGCCACAGCTACACAGGCTGATTGGCAGGTATGTTGTGGAAGACATGAAACCCATCTCAATGGTTGAGTCCCATGCTTTCAGACAACTAATTAGTCATATACCTGGGCGAGGGAGAGGTGGGAAGACACCATGCAGAAAGACATTTTCCAGTTACCTAGACCAAGAATATGCCAACATGGAGTCAGAGCTCAAAAATACACTTGACAAGGTAGACTATATCCCCACATCAGCAGACATGTGGACTGTGCATAATACTTTTTTTTCTTGGTGTGACCACGCATTGGATAAATGCACAAAACATGAAAAGTGAGAAAGCAGCGCTGGCATGCAGGCGAGTCATAAGTATGACAGTATTGCATCTGAGCTGAACAACATTAATTCATCTCATGGCCTATCATTTAAAATCACATCAACTGTAACGAATAATGGCTCCAATTTTGTCAAGGCTTTTAAAGTGTACCAGCCACCACCTGAGTCGAATGACTGAAAATGAGGAGGATGAGGTGACTTCTGTTTCCATTGGGGATGTGCTGCAGAATGGTGCTGATGGTGCAATTTTTTTACCGCCACATCAGAGATGGATATCGCACACAATGAATCTTATCTCTTGCACTGATGTGGAGAAGTGGCTATTGTCTGAAGCTGCAACAAACACGATCTACAGAAGTGCCACCACATAATGTGTAGGGCTGTGGAACAAGGCCAGTCGTTTCACAGTGGCTGCTGAGATTGTGGAAGACATTATTGCAAAGAAGCTACTAGTACCTTGCACAACAATGTGGAACTCGTTCTATTATGCTCTGGAGAGAATTTCAAAGATACCTTTGGTGGAGCTGAACACAATCTCATCCACACTACATTTGAAATGTTTCAATGAGAGGGAGCATCAGTGAGTACAGTGCGGTCATGAAACCACTTACTGTAGCACTGGACATTCTTCAGGGAGAAGACCATTGTTTTTATGGCACACTCCCACCCCCACTGGAATTGCTGATGACCAAGACTCTGGCTATAAAAAATGGTCTGCAAATCCTTGTTGGGCTACCAGATGCAGTTGTCCAGGTAATTGATATTTTCATTTTTTTTTTTATCTTTAATGAAATGTATTACTCAATTGCTTTTTATATTGTTGTTGACTTGGCTGTCTCTGACCACTACTGTGTGTTTTTTAACATCACCGGTTTTATTCAGCGGGAGACCTCGGTGCGAACTGTGAGGAGGCGCTATCTAACCTCTGAAGTGGCTGCAAATTTTACCAGGGTTTTAGACGAATGCCCCCCTGTGATTTTACCTGCACCCTGCGATTTGATTTTTAATCATTTCAACAGCAAACTGAAGAAAAGCCTTGACTCCGTTGCTCCACTCACCACCAAAAAGATTAACGTAAAACATGCATCACCCTGGAGAAACGAAGAAGTCAAAAAACTCAAAAGAAATTGCAGGGCAGCAGAAAGGAGATGGAGGAAAACTGTCCGAGTCAAGTCACAAGTCTTAAACTTTGAATTTCAAGTCCTTTCGAGTCTTTAAAAAAAAAAATGAAAAAAGAATGTTGCAGTTATGCTAAATGTAAATATTAGACCATGTAATTTTTAAATCTGTGTTTTTCTCAACACATGACAAAATAGTGAACTTAGAAAATATACACAAATTGTGAAATTGCACCTCTATAAAATGCAGCTCAATTAAACCTAGCTCCAAGAATAATTTTCACCGACAGTTCTGAGATAAGCTGCATGTTATTCTTGGATGCGGTTGTAGGACCAGCTTTAAAATCGCATGACAAAAATATCATACATATTAAAAAAAACTGCATCACCAACGTAGCCTGGACAACATTTGCTAGTTAGATGAAGTCAGCTATCTCATCGTAGCATATTTATATGCATATTTATAATTATACGGTTCTTGGAGTGAGTGCATACACTCATGAAGTTTAGTAACTTCAGGTCACTGCAACAAGCCCAGGTACAGTTTACCGACGGATGGGTGCAGGACCTTGAAATGCACCGTGTAGAAAGTAAAGACCATCGTACGTATCATAAGTTTACCAGTCTCACAAATCGTCGTCATAAATACACATTCGTTAACTGTTTATTAATATAACCTTTGAGCTCAACGGTAATTAATTAGTAGTGGAAATAATTTCTGGTTCATTACAAAAATGTAGCAGTGACAATAATATTGTATGCTGTAATCGTACTGGGCAATTAGTGATACAAAACAACTGTTTTATCCTGTGAATAAAAGTATATGTTTTTGTCAATGTACCATAATAACAGAAGCGAAACGCAATATTGTGTCAGGACAATTTACTATTTATGCACAATAAACAAAGGAGCATAGCGCGACAATTTCTGTTCAGCGCCAGACTTGCTTGTAACCTATATCACCAATTGTGTTATGAAAATGACGTATTAACTACTAAAAAACACTGACCTTCGTGTAAATGCTTGGAGCAGACTAACCTGTGAGCTGGAGTGTTCTGGGACGTTATATTTGGTCTTTGAATGGCTGCAATCCAGGCCATCCGTCGCGTCTTTGTTACTTCGGAAACATGGCTCGAACAATTTCTCTTCAACGACGTAATCCGATAACAACCGATCTCTTTACCCGTCGGCTTCCCGTGGCTGTCATGCGACCGGCTATTGCAGTTAATAATACAACAGCTTCTTGACATTTTTGTGTTTCTTTTTATCGCTGTGTGACTGATTTCAATTGAAAGCCTGCGTGCGCTAGTACCTCTTGCCACGAGTTCCCAGAATCCTTTGCGGTTTTACCCCTGAATGACGTCACATTTTCAATCTCTATATAATATGCATGTTAAATTTTATATTTGGGGTGAAATGTCAAGTCTTTTCAAGTAAACCGGTTCAAGTCCAATTCAAGTCCCAGGTCATTGGTGTAAAAGTCCAAGTCAAGTCACAAGTCTTAGAACATTTTTTCAAGTCAAGTCTAAAGTCATAAAATTAATGACTCGAGTCTGACTCGAGTCCAAGTCATGTGACTCGAGTCCACACCTCTGCACCAGACCAATGGATGCCCTTTTTAACTGTGTCTTAGATATACGATCTTGGATGGCAGAAAACTTTTTACAGCTTAACCAGGACAAAACTGAAGTTTTAATCGTCGGTCCTGAGGCTCAGAGAGAGAAACTCTTGTCTAAATTAGAGGCATTTTCACTATGTCCTTCGCTACAAGTGAAAAACCTGGGTGTTAATTTTGACTCTGAGCTTGGTTTTATCCCACATGTTAAACATGTAACCAAAATTGGATTTTATCATCTAAAAAATATAGCCAGAGTTCGCCCTATTCTCTCTCGGGCCAACACGGAGATGCTGATGCATGCTTTTATTACCAGTCGCATTGATTACTGTAATGCCCTGCTCTCTGGTCTTCCTAAGAAGAATATTTCAACTTTACAACTTTTGCAAAACTCGGCAGCTCGTGTGCTGACGAAGACCAAAGGGCGGGCCCACATTACACCGGTTTTAGAATCGCTGCATTGGCTCCCCGTGTGTTTCAGGATCGATTTTAAAGTTCTTTTATTGGTTTTTAAATGTCTTAATGGTCTTGGGCCTTCTTATCTCTCAGATCTGCTTTTACCATACGAACCCTCGCGGACCCTGAGGTCCTCTGGTACTGGCCTTTTGATTGTCCCTAAAGTCAGGACACATACTCACGGAGAGGCAGCTTTTCAGTGGTATGGTCCTCGTCTGTGGAACAGCCTGCCGGAGGAGCTCAGGGCCGCAGAGAACGTACATGTTTTTAAGAACAGGCTCAAGACCCACCTTTTTAATTTAGCTTTCACCTAACGTTTATTTATTTTATGCTTATTTATTCTATCCTGTTATTCTATTATTAATTTAGACTTTACCTAATATTTATTGATTTTATTCTTATTCATTTTTTAATCTTCTTACTCTATTTATATTTATATTTATATTGTATCCTGTTCTTATTTATTTTATCATTTTACCCTGTATATATCCTATTGTGTCATATCTCCAGTGTTTCCTTGGAGGGTGCTCTCTGCACCGGGGCTGTGATCGACCGTGGCTGCTGGGTTTCTGGGGGTCTTCTCAGCCTGGCTGGGGGGCTCCTTGGCCTCCCTCCTGCTGTGTGCCCAGCCTGGAGGCTGCAGTCTGTGACCGGCTCCCGGTGCAGACGGCTCCCTGTTATAGTGTTTCCTCACTTGGCTCATGCGAGCCCAGCCCAATTTTTACTCTTTAAGTGTGCGCGTATGTGTGTGTGTGTGGGGGGGGGGAATATGTGTATTCACATCATTTATGTTAATGAGAGTGTGGGGAGTGAGTTGGAGGGTGGGGTGGGCTGCTTTTAACTATGTAAAGCACTTTGTGCTACATTTTTTTTGTATGAAAAGTGCTTTATAAATAAAGATTGATTGATTGTGCTATGCTGTTGTGTCACATGCAAGTGAATGCTGTTACAGTTTGAGATTCTTAATCCCAATAACAAAATAAATAAAATAAATAAATACAACATAGTAAAATGCACACTATTTACAAATTAAAATACTTGCTGTGTCATTATTACAGGCAGTCAAAACAAGGTTTGCACATGTCCTTGGAAGTGAAGATGCTTTGCTGACTGCTGTTACACTACCAAAATTCAAGCTTCATTGGTTACATGACCAGGCGCGGACGGACCTCACAAAGGCCGTCCGCGCCTTTGTGAGGCGCTCTACCAGCACATCTGCTGGTAGAGCGCCTTTGTGAGGCGCTCTACCAGCACATCTGCTGGTAGAGTGTCGAAATTTTTCCCCGAGCAAGATCAGCTACAACCATGTTCCAGTGCCACCAAGACAACACAGCACCCGAGTTGTTCTCCTTTGAAGAGAATTAGGACATATATGCCACTGCTGAAGCTGAGGTAGCCGAGTACCTCAAATCAGAAGCAACAGGGTTGGACTCTCTGAAGCATTTCCCGATGATAAAGAAACTCTCTCTTAAACTTAATGCAGCCACTCCTTCAAGTGCCCCAGTTGAAAATACTTTTTATTTTATTTATATATTATTTATTTTATTTCTCTTTGTCAGGCTGAGGCTGTAGCCCTCTGGGAGGCACTACAGGAGCCTCTGGACTAGACCACCAGGTACCGGAACAGCTTCTTCCCTACAGCTGTCAGATTTCTGAACTCTGCCTCCTGATATCTGACCCACATTAAACTCACAGACTTAACATACACACACCCACAACCACCTATAACTGAACACACAATGGACAAAAACAAACAAATGGACAACTGTACCCTCATACACACAATAATAACATGGACTGAACCACTGCTCACAACCACTAGCACAAATTATCCACATATCTCACTGGTCTAAACTGCACCACTGTAGATGCTGTATAGACAATCATTCTGTACAATACGACAATAACAATTCCACAACTGTTTACAACTGTTTATAACTTGCATAGTTCATATTTCTGTATAGTTTTCATATTTATATCCTGTTCATAGCTTGTACACTCACTACAGCCTGTACATACTTATAGTTATAGCATATTCATAACATACCTTCATACGTGTACATTGCAACATACCAATAATAGACCCATATATTGTACCCACATGCCTATATCAGACCCATTTTTGTAATATATCTATATTATTGCTAATATATATTTTGTAATAATCTCTATTATGGCTAAAGCACTTTCTAAATGGATGCAAACTGCATTTCGTCACCTTGTATTTGTGACATGTGCAATGACAATAAAATTGAATTCTATTCTGTTCTATTCTATTCTAAAATACTTTAAGTTTACCCGTCATTACTGAACATGAGGTCTCCAGTTGGTGCAGTTCAGCAGTTAAGTTTACAAAGAATGGACAAACCTCACTGTGTTTATGTTGAACCATTTTTGCACTATTCTGATACCTACAGCTCCTAAATGGTCTGAGGCACAGTTTAATGTTGGCACTGCTAAAAGTATACTTTCTACTCATTTCAGTGGCAAAAATGAATATATCTTTCAAAAGTTTCAACACACTGTAAGTTGTCTTTTGTGATCCAATGCTTCTTCCTAGTGATACTACGTACAATGATTAGATTTATAACACTGCTGCACCAGCCCCAAAATGATGTGTTTGCATTTGTAGAGGGTTGAAATAGATTAAAACAGACAGATAAAAAAGTGACACATAAAAAAAAACATTGTTAATTTCTAATTTAGTTTCTATCATTTCATCAGTAACTTGCACTCACACTACGACACTGCCATTTTAACCATTTTTGGTTCAGGCCATTAGGGGGCAGAGTGCACTTGTGGCAGGTTAGTGCTAACATGTAAGCAAGCTAGAAGACTGGCATCCTTGCTGGGTATCCAGTTAGGGAAACAACACATTAATAAGAGAATTATGGGTAAAACCAAAGTTACTTTCCCTAGTAACTAGTTGCTTTGAAAGTAACGAGTAACTTGAAGCAACTGAGTTACTCAGTAACTGAAGTAACTAGTAATGTAACTAAGTTACTAATTTAAAGTAACTTACCCAACACTGGTCATAAGGGCAGTTCTTCAAGAGCCATGTATTCAATGAGGTGGTAGTTATTGTGAAAAGTTTGAGAACCACTGCTATAGACTATAGTGTACACTGTACACCCTACTTACTGGTTTTTGATGTGTCAGTCTGCATCTTTCAATTGTGCGTTTCCGTAACAGCTCCGCACCACCCAGGCGGCAAAAATTTGAGTGCAGTCCAGTCTTAGGAGCACCTAACATACTGCACAGGACCCTCAAGCTTCCAGGCATGTGGTAGACAACCCAAGCTTAAAGGATAAACCACCCGCAGTGGCGAGAGGAAACATGACATGTATGATTGTTATTTATGTGTAATATATCTGTACCTTCATGTCTTTCCTTGACTCTTTCACTTTACAGGTACATGAAAAAATTGTAAATTGAGAGTTATTTGTTTGTGTATGGTTTGTGTGTATTTTAATGCCTCATCTTCTGCCATTAAAACTCTGTATACATAAAATATAAAAATTAAGTTTTCTGTAATACCTTAATAGAGTTTTGATTTCCATTTTAATTTTTTTCCCTGTTATTCTCATGTTTGTGTCTAATCATTCTAGTAATGACAAGTCAGTAAGGGCATAACAAAGTTTTAGTTGCTGTTTAGTACTTATGAAATTTTGGATCCCTATCATGTTATAGGTGGGTCCATGGTCTTAATTCAACATCAGTATATACAGTACAGGGAGTGCAGAATTATTAGGCAAGTTGTATTTTTGAGGAATAATTTTATTATTGAACAACAACCATGTTCTCAATGAACCCAACAAACTCATTAATATCAAAGCTGAATGTTTTTGGAAGTAGTTTTTAGTTTGTTTTTAGTTTCAGCTATTTTAGGGGGATATCTGTGTGTGCAGGTGACTATTACTGTGCATAATTATTAGGCAACTTAACAAAAAACAAATATATACCCATTTCAATTATTTATTTTTACCAGTGAAACCAATATAACATCTCCACATTCACAAATATACATTTCTGACATTCAAAAACAAAAAAAACAAAACAAATCAGCGACCAATATAGCCACCTTTCTTTGCAAGGACACTCAAAAGCCTGCCATCCATGGATTCTGTCAGTGTTTTGATCTGTTCACCATCAACATTGCGTGCAGCAGCAACCACAGCCTCCCAGACACTGTTCAGAGAGGTGTACTGTTTTCCCTCCTTGTAAATCTCACATTTGATGATGGACCACAGGTTCTCAATGGGGTTCAGATCAGGTGAACAAGGTGGCCATGTCATTAGTTTTTCTTCTTTTATACCCTTTCTTGGAGTACTTGGATGCGTGTGATGGAGCATTGTCCTGCATGAAAATCATGTTTTTCTTGAAGGATGCAGACTTCTTCCTGTACCACTGCTTGAAGAAGGTGTCTTCCAGAAACTGGCAGTAGGACTGGGAGTTGAGCTTGACTCCATCCTCAACCTGAAAAGGCCCCACAAGCTCATCTTTGATGATACCAGTCCAAACCAGTACTCCACCTCCACCTTGCTGGCGTCTGACTGACCCCTTTACCAATCCAGCCATGGGCCCATCCATCTGGCCCATCAAGACTCACTCTCATTTCATCAGTCCATAAAACCTTAGAAAAACCAGTCTTGAGATATTTCTTGGCCCAGTCTTGACGTTTCAGCTTGTGTGTCTTGTTCAGTGGTGGTCGTCTTTCAGCCTTTCTTACCTTGGCCATGTCTCTGAGTATTGCACACCTTGTGCTTTTGGGCACTCCAGTGATGTTGCAGCTCTGAAATATGGCCAAACTGGTGGCAAGTGGCATCTTGGCAGCTGCACACTTGACTTTTCTCAGTTCATGGGCAGTTATTTTGCGCCTTGGTTTTTCCACACGCTTCTTGCGACCCTGTTGACTATTTTGAATGAAACGCTTGATTGTTCGATGATCACGCTTCAGAAGCTTTGCAATTTTGAGACTGCTGCATCCCTCTGTAAGATATCTCACTATTTTTTACTTTTCTGGGCCTGTCAAGTCCTCCTTTTGACCCATTTTACCAAAGGAAAGGACGTTGCCTAATAATTATGCACACCTGATATAGGGTGTTGATGTCATTAGACCACACCCCTTCTCATTACAGAGATGCACATCACCTAATATGCTTAATTGGTAGTAGGCTTTCGAGCCTATACAGCTTGGAGTAAGACAACATGCATGAAGAGGATGATGTGGACAAAATACTCATTTGCCTAATAATTCTGCACTCCCTGTACGTTTTGAGCGCCTGTCATCTCCTCTTTCAGCCTGTTCTCACTCCCGAGGCATAACATCCTGATGATTTGTCCTAAGGAACGCGGAAGGTGACCTTCAGCGTTCTTATGGTACGCGCCGGGTTATGGGTGAAATACAGTAGAATGATGGTCTCGCGGTAAAACACGTTCCAGCCATGTATTCCAGCCCTAACCCTAACCTTATCCTTAACCAGCACTTCAATGATGTTAAATAGCATTTTCCAAAGTGATCTGAGGAAAATGAACGAACATGTGTGGATTGATTTCAAACGGTTCTCATGCTTCCTCATGTATCCGATCTCATCATTCAGGAACGTTTTGGGTGCCCGGAAGCGTAACATGTTGACGATTTGTCACCTAGCATAAAACATTACGCCTCGGATGTGAGAATGGGTTGCCTCTCCATCTTGTCTTTCTGCCACTTTCCCCCACTGTTGACCTTGTCTCTGGCTATGTCTACACTAGCACGGATAAATTTTAAAACAGCGTATACGCCAGACCACGCTCTGCGTCAACACTATCGTTTTCAGAGTTGTTCATCCACATTGATACGGCCGAAAATGCTTGTGTTCCAGTACTGCACATGTGTGAAACTCGAGACAATTTGACCTGCGTCATTTCTGCCTGCCGATTATTTACTCTGAAACATCACGGCAGAATTTTGAAGGAAAAGCACCAAGTTTTTTAAAAATGGACTAACAATGAGGTGGAGTTGTTGCTGCGAGTAACACAAAAGTACAAAGTTGCAGAAGCGAGTGAGAATTAAAGAATTTGAACAAAAGCTATCTGGAGTATGTACAGATAGTAATCTGTAATAGGGCTGTCAAAATTGAGAGCAAACAAAACAACTGCTGTATAATGCCCTTCACTATCTGCATCACATGACAAAATTGTGTCTCCGGGCTTGCTGTTCACACTGCGACACGAAAACAGCGTTTTCAAAATGCTGCGTTTTCCCTTGACCAAAAACACCATCTCAGTGTGGACGGAAGGCCAAAATGGAGAGAAAAAGATGCTAATACATTTTCAAACGAAAACGTATTAGTGTGGACATGGCCTCTGTCTTCACGTTTAGTTTCTGTTCACAGTGAACATTCATTTTGTTTTCCTGCAATGAGGTTGTAGTTAATGTTCTCACCTGATTACTGTAATTACTTACTTAATACGTCTTTAATATATCCTGCGGTTTTACCATTCTCTACTTAGCCCTAAATGCTATTATCTTCTTCTCAGTCCCCCCACAACACTCTGCATTGGGTTTTTGTCTCTCTGACCCTTGCATTTAAGCTTAACCTTGACTGGATTTCATCGGCATGTCTTGAGTTTGACACATGCTTTATATTGTCATTTTAAAGAAGCAAAAGGCAAATCTCAAAGTGTTAAGCGCTTGTACAGCACCAGATGCTTCTCCACTGCTCTCATCAGCATAGAAACCACACACATATAATGTAATTTCAAAAGTTCTATCCAGTAAATGAGTATAATGTTTTTTACTATGTGGCCCTTTTTCTAAAAGATTGCTCTTTCCTCATAATACAACAACCACATAGTGTAAAAATTACTTTAAATAATACACGGATTTCTAATACCAAAACCTTTCTTTCTAAATATTTATTATATGTAGTATTTCCAAATATTACAACATGTGCCAAGTTTTGGAATTTATCAGCAATACATTTTTACATATGCATACTTTTGTCTTTTGGCATTGCCACCAGGTTCACTGTGTATTTAGAAAAGATATGAAAAGTTTGAAATATGACAAAAATAAACAGATTTGCAAGTCCAAAATAAGACTGCAGTCATGTTTCACAGACACTGTATATTACATGTCAAGTAATTTTGAGCTGTCTGACCATGTAACACTTAAAACTTCTACACCAGTGTGGACAAAAATAAGAAAAGATTTAAACATACCACGAGTTCTTTAATCCATTCACATTGATATCTTTAATGTAGGCGCCACACTGGTGAGTTGCTACAAATGTAAATGTCAGTGCAGCTCATGCTGTTGGGCTAACATCCATGCTCTTTCTCCTCCAAACTTGAGCTGGAAGTGTGGTGGCTGTCGATGTTGCTGGAAATATCTGGGGACATCGAGGACAGCAGGGGATCACTGGGGGAAATTGGCCCTAGGGTGTTGTCCCTTACCAGCTCCTTCATTTTACACGCACTAGAGCTGCCGTAAGGGCCAGGTTCCCCCGCATCTGCTGGTATATGGTCAAAGGTGATGGTGCCGTTGTTGAGGTCTAATGTGGTTGGAGGGGACATGTCAGGGGCAGAACTATGCTGGTAGAGCTCTGATGGGCAGTCACCAAGGACGGGCTCCTGCTTAATGGCACGAGCCATTAGCTCTGACGTACAGACAGTTGGGGATGACACCACTGTAAGACCATGAGCACGGGCTTGGATTTCCAACTCCTAGATAGAGATAGAAACGGTGGAAATGTTGCAATGTTTTAACACTGGAACAAAAAGTACATCTACGCTAATCAACTTCAAAATCATGTTTTGTGCAAATTTGCTAAGCCAGCATAAGACCTGGAACATAGAGCAAAGAAGAAAATCCAACTAAAGGCATCTTTTGAAACTCACTAATGGTTGTGCTGCATCTTGTTTGTAAAGTGCAAAACAATTGGTGAAAAGTGGGAGGATGCAAATACACTGCCTGGCCAAAAAGTCGCCACCTGGACTTAACTAAGCAAATAGGTATGAGCCTCCTATTGGACAATTACTGCATGGGCGATTATCGTTCAGCTGGCAACAAGTTATTTAACCCCAACTGGGCTCAGTGCTCAGGGTAAGAAGAGAGGCAGATGAAGTGATGGAGAGACAGTAACTGCCTGTGTATATGTACGTGTGTAAAAACTTCAAGTAGTCAGATTAACAGCAACAGTATTTTGTCTATATCCGCCATTGTAGAAATAATCACATATAAACAATAACGTGGCGCACAGCATCACGTCAAAAAAGGGGCACACCTTTGACATTGCATCTCCGTTTTCCTCGTCCACACGTAAATGCAAAAACTGAGTTTTCAAAAGTCTCCACCCTGGCAGGAATTTAAAAAAAAATCTCAGTTTTCAGTGATCGAAAACACTGTTTACGTGTGGATGAAAGGTGCAAATGCATAGAAAAATCTGCGTTTTCAAAAATACCCATGTAGATGTGGACGTCGCCATAGACTGGCCACCACAGAGTCCAGACCCCATTGAGAATCTGGATGGAAATAAATCTTGTGACATTGCAGAAACACCCCCGTTCTCTGCTGCCTGTTGGAGCAGGGGGCTAGGAGGAGGAGTTGGCCGTCCGATTAGGGTCTGGAATGTGGGGCCTGCTGCTGCCGAGTCGGGGCAGTCTGCTTCTCTCCACCCCAGGGAAGAGGGTAACACTACCTGGGTCTGGGTACCTAGACCTGGGGCTTAGAGTACACTTGGGGAGTGTGATCGTGTGTACAGCGTCTCTTTATGTCTGTCTCCACGTTGGGTGAGTGTTGAGTAATTGCATATGAGAGCATGAGGGTGGGAATGGATGTTTGTATCTGTGTGTGCCTGTATGTCTGTGTCTATATGTCAGGTTGGGTATCAGACGTCACCCCTCTAGGGACATCTCAGGCCCTCCAAGGTATGGAGGCCTATCTCCTCCGTGCTGCACAATGATGTTTAATATTTAGTATTTTCTGTTACATTCCCATAGATCATCGTGATGTTGTTTATTATATTGCGCTTTTTTTCCTTCTGATTGTTCTCTCTTTTTTCTTTCTCAACAGGTGATCCAGGTGATTGATACATGTATTTTTTGTCTGCTTATTTTGTTGGTTTTTGTTGTTTGCCCTTTATTACCTTTCCTCTTCTCTGCTGTTTTTCTTTCCCTCTTTCTTTCTCCGCTTTCTTTTCCCCAGTTAAGTCTGTCCCATATTTAGCAAAGTGAAAATAAAATAAAATAAACAATAAAAGGTGAACCAAATAGACCAATACGGCAAGGCTGGGATGGTCCATTTGGTAAAGTAAATCCGTTGGGCATCTTTCTTCGCCTTTAGACACTAATTCTGATGGCAAAAGAGGCAAGAGGAAAAAAAAGACATTGCAGAAACTTATCGAAACAATGCCAGAGCGAATGCATGCTGTAAAGGCAGTCCAACAAAATATTAGAGTGTGTGACCCTTTTATTTTGGTGGCAACTTTTTTTTTTGGTCGGGCAGTGTATGACCCAAATTACTCAAAATTGGCTGAAACATCTGTTGAATAGAACAATTTTTTTCCAGATAAAACATTCTCTGGTTTTGCACACAGGTTCTTTTGCCACCCTTCATGCTATAGCTGCCAAGCTATACTGGCTGGACAGGATAATTCCCTTATATATTAGAATGTCAAACACAAGTAGCTTTCTACATATTACCTGTAATTGATGCATTAAAAGAACAAGCATTTGTTAATTTTGTGTTAAATACTGTACATCTGGGATCAAGTAGATTTTTGCTGTACTAATTTTGTGGTTTTACGTAAAAAAACAAACAAAACATGACCATAATAATTTAAAAAAAACCTACATAACGTCTGCAAAGCCTTAGAGTGACCCACCTGTATACGCAACATGAGATGCCGATTTGCGTGCTCCAGCTTCCTCTGTCTGCACTCAAGCTCCTTGGCTCTCTGCTGCTCGCGCTGTAATTTCCGAATATAGTCCACCGAGGCTTTCAGAATAGTGCCCTTATTCCAGCGCATGTCTCTGGGGTATACATGAGACAAATATCTACAGTCAGACTCAGCTGACAAGCTGACCAGAACACCTCAGGGTTCTTTACATCCTGCTGAGCAAAACGGCAATTGCATTTTAAAGAGACTTTGACACATTAGGATGTTGAAACACGGTTAATGCATGAATCACTACAGTAGGCAGACAAGTAGATGGCTGGGCACATGCATCCATTAGCTTAAATACATGCAAAAACACTTACGGATCATTTGACTTGGGTATTAAGGTTCCCAGCTCTTTAATGCGATCATTGATGTTGAATCTCCGTCTTCGTTCAACTAGAATGCAAAGTAAGGACATGAACTGTGAACACGGATTATATATTATAGATTATATATATAGATTATAGATTTACGAAAAAACTAGCAGTAGAAAATTAAGTATAAAAATAAAAAAACTATTTGCTTTTTAGGATATTTAGGCGATTGTGTAAACCACTACACAATGAAGCTACTAAAATTAAACATAAAAAATTGAAATTCAGTAATATTTTGATTGCCTTACTTAAGTTGTGGTTGTCCTTCTTCTGTCTCTCTTTTGCCAGAGCACGAACTTCAGCCTCTGTGAAGCAAAAGAAGGCTGAATAGCAATACTTTAGACAAAAGCATTTGATTACAATGTGATTTAATCCAGAGTAAATGATTTCATTTTATAGGTTTGTATTTCACATGCTTTGAGGTTTGTTTAGCATATTTGAAATCTGTTAATCACAAACAATACAAAAAATAACAATCTGAAGGCTAGAACTGGAAAAAAGCTTAAAGTTTGCATCTCAGATTTTGCAATATACAGTAGTATAATGTGTGCAATTTAAAAATACACAAAACACTCAACATACAGTTTCTGAAAGTGAAGTTTTACAGTTTACAAAACATTATGTCTTTTTTTTCTCTTCATTTTGCTTTGCTTACCTACTGGAAAGCTCTCTGGCCTTTGATAGCTTTCATATTGGCCACAGGATCCAGGCTTGTCCAGTACTTGCTTCATGCCAGGAGCTGGAGTAATTATTTGGCACATGATTGACTTAACAGTATTTTGTGCACTTCTAAATTGCACACAATATTGACATCAGCCTAAAGTAACCTATGTATTTAGATGTAAAAGCGTCTGAGTGGACTGGGATTACATCATACAAAACAAGGTTATGCATGTATTTTATCAGCAGTAAATTTTTAGACACAGAAAGGTCACAGAAAAGTGTACTAAACTGAGTGTCCACAAATATACCAGTAGTAAACAACATGTAGTAAAGCCTTATACTTTTTCTAATCCAAACGCTCATAAATTGAGTGTTAGTTTACCAGTGAATTCCCTTTTAATGTTGGGTGGACAACTGTTGATGGCGAGGCCTGGTAGTTGGAGACTTTGGTTGGTGTATACATCCAATAAATTTCCTGACACAGGTAGCTGTTGGTGTTAAAAACCTGTCATTATAGTGTCCTCTTGAAAAGAGCAACTGTCATATATTTTATTTAAACTCAAAGAAGGTGTCAACATTACACACTTTGGTATTTATTGTAGTATTTATTTTATCTTAAAATAAATTACCTGGTTGTTCATTTGGAGTCCTGGATCCATCAATCCAAGAACATCGTCGTTGTAGCTTGACTCCAAGCTAATAATATCATCAATGACATCATCCATCTGTATAACACAAAGGCACAATTCATGAACTCCTCACTCTCTGTCGAGACATCTGCATGTAAGGATACTGAATGTCCTCGAAGTGAGCAGGTGTACCTCTTTCTCACAGTTGGTGCTGAGGGTGAGCAAAGCCATGGGACTATTGGGTGCACTGCTGCCAGGACCGGGTGGCATACTGTGTTCGGGGGGCTGGCTGCCAGCTTTACCACCCAGGGTGGTTGACAGATACTGCCTCACCTGCTGCCGCTGAGCCTGCTGGATGTGGTATTTGGTGGGACTTTCCAGGTGGGTCTGGACCTAAGTGGCAAAGTCGTAAACATTACACCACATTAGTTTTGGATTTATTTTTTGACTAAGCTCGTGTGATACAGTTAAGGGTAAGGAGAAAAATACACTGGCACGTAGAGAAAAAAATAGATTTAAAAATGAATGTTTTCATTATAATAATTCATCTGTCCCAGTGTGGTAAAAGCACAAATTAAAAATGCAAGAACTTAAATGTTCAAATGTTTCCAGCTTCAAAGTGCAACTTACAAATCCAAATTAATCACACTATACTACTCTGTTACATTAAAAGTTCCCCTGAAAACAGCCTTTTAAAAACCAAATAATCTAACGTGCTTGCTTTGCAACATTACGGTGATAAGATGTTGAAATGTCCAAACAACATTTCTTTTACATTTTTTTTCATCAAGCTCTTTTTTTCTAAAAGAGCACTATATAACATTTCAGCACCTGTCCAACTCGTGCAGCAATTTAAATACGACTGTGTGTAAAACAGCTTCCCTGTCTTCATTTAACCAAAGACTTGTGAACTGGGTACACATAATGAAGTATTTAGAACTCAACCCTAATCCTCAACCTTAAGTCCTGTTTTCAAGCGCAGCAAAGATATTTTGACTCTTTTAGTGTAAAAATCGCATCTACTCTTTTTTTTTTTTTTCAAAAATTTTAAAATATGTCAGTCCATCTCACCTGATAGTGGCTGTATTCAAGCATCTCCAGCATGGTTTTTAGGTATTTCAGAAGTTGAAAATAATGCACATACAGTACAATCCCTTTGTCTTGTTAGCTTACACTGTGGTCCACAGATAGCTTGTGCAAATCTGACAGCAGTCACTGGTCCTGCTTAATTTATCTGATATTTAAGGCTCATTAGTTATGCAAGTTAAGAAATGGAGGAGGACACCAAGACTCATCCTCCCACTCCTGTGTTGTTCCAGATTAGCTATGAATTTATGTCTTTATACAGCCCATTTGACGTCACAACCTGCAGCTCACAAAGGAGTCTTTCTACTGGTTGGCCAGTAGTCTGCAAACCGAAGCTTGCTTAAGGCCAACTAACATTTAATCTTTAGTTCTGCTCATCCAGTATAAAACATTATTTGTTCTGAACACCCAAAACACAATTGACACCATTGTTTCACTACGATCTAGCCATACGAAAACTCAAACGTATGCTGTTTTCCCTAGCCCCATCCATTTAAAACATTTTTTAGAGGTTAATTACATTTGATCATCAGCAGGTAAAAGTTAAAGTCACATTGATATCATGTATATATCTAAGGTGAATGTCTTGGTTTAGCAGCAAAATACTTTTTCATTCCTGTTTTTCCTATCTGGCTACAGTTTTGTGCTGCCTAGGTCAATTATCTTTGTATTTAGGAGAATTAACTTGGAACTGAGCAAAAGTGAACAGGGATTTGTTGCTTTTCAAATCTTTTATTGAACACGCTTCATTTTTGTGAATTGGTTGTCACCAAGTTCAGTCAATGGTGCACTGCATTGAGCCCAGAGGGTGTGCTGAATGACTTGGAAAAAATGTTTTGGCCAGATATGCATGAAGCGTAACGATGGTGGAAGTCGCGTTGTTTTCTTTCAACTGAAAAATTTACACAGATGGTCCTGATATGAATAAATCTTTTGAACAAAAAAACAACAAGTTGGCTTGTCTTATATAAAGAACCGAAAATTAGTGACCCTTTATTGGCCCTTAACAAGCATAAAAGATGGAACATGGAGATAATAATACTGAAAGCTGGGAACCAGTGCTATTTTACCCAGCCTTACCAGAAATGGAACTATCAGGAACCATAGATAAGAAACAAAGATGGGGAAACAGCAGAAAGGCATTACCCAGGGTCGAGAATAGTTGCAATGCTTGTCCAACAGGTGGTATAGAGCCACATGTTACACACATATATCAATATTTATTATATGAGTATATTAGGTAAACCGTAGGTGCTGTGTTTATCCAAAAGATTGATGATTAACTTGTGTTACATGTAAAATAATATCTGGGAGCAACAAGGGAACAATGGTGTAAAAAAATAAAACATTGCATTTTTATGCTGGCTGTGCTTTTGTCCTTTAAGCATGAAATACATAAACTGGATGCTTCAAATAAATATGTCTTGCGGCCAAGCTGCAACCCCTGGAACTGGAAAATGAATTCAATGTGGAAGTGACACAAACTGCAGCTCCTCTAGTGGCCTGTGTGGCTGACTTCAAAAGCGAGTCAGCGCGCACAAACGTACATGTTAATTGGCTTTTTAATGCCAGGAACAAAAACAAAATTGCTCTTTATGACTATTTTCCTTTCACCTTAATAACGGGCACCATTTGACCTTCAATTTGACCTTCTTCTGTCAAGAGCGTCCCACAGTGCTACAATAATTTTTCACAGATTCAACTGGAAGAAATGGGAACAAATTATGTTTGCAGTTTTTTCTTGTGATACAATATTTGAAATTGTAAAACAATTTTAAATTTTAAAACTGTCACGGCTAACAGAGTGAGCCGTGTGGAGAAATAAATGAGGACCCAAGAGCAGGCACTCGCTGAGATGCGAAGGAGGTTTATTGTAGAATAAAACACAAGGAGAGGATGGCAAAACGGAACTAAAGATAATCTATACTGGGTTAAACTAAACGGAAAACCTGAACACAAAGGAAGGTGGGCGAAGGCACATGAAGGTAGACAGCAGGGAGAACACGCACAGGTGGGGAACACAGCTGGAAGTAATTGACAAGACGAGATAGGGCAAGAAAAACTGAATATACTCACATGAGACAAGGACCTTCACAATAAAACAGGAAACAAGAAACAAGGACGCAGACTTAACCCTGAACTAAACCTACACTAAACACGAGGGCACAAGACACAAAACCTGAGAACAAAACTCTAACTAGAATAAACTGAAACAAAGGATTATAATATTCAAAATGAGATAACTAAAGAATCAGAACATAAACCATAATTCAGATAAATACCAAAATACAAGAAACTGAAAATGCTGGAAAAATGACCCAAAACCGTGACAAAAAAACACCCAAACAAACAAAACACTACATTTTCGGAAATATTTGTGGGTGCTTTCTTTTTTGTTTGGTTGTTGTTTTGTACTACTTGAACGCTAAAGTGGCCGTCACATGAGATGACCGTGCCAGCAGTGGCCCATGGGTCATTTAAGTTATAGATGCTTCCACTAGGCAGTATCATTCGAAGGCAAAGCATAGATTTTCATTGCTATGCAGATGATACCTAGCTTTCATATCTATGAAGCCAGGTGACACACGCCCATTAGGAATGTCTTAAAGAAATAAAGATCTTGATGGTCTCCTATTTCCTGCTTCTAAATTCAGATAAAACTGAGGTTATTGTACTACTAGCCTACTAGCCTGATACAATATATTATTAACTCTCCTAAAACCTCCCTGAAAACCATTCAGGGTCGATTCAAAATGCTGACAGGAAATAGAATGAGAGAACACAATTCTCCCATATAGGTTTCTTTACATCAGCTCCTTAAACCAAGATTTGGAAATCTCAGCCCAAGGTCTCAAGCCGCATTTTATCGTAAAGACCCCATAGTAGCATATCACACCAACAGAGCACTTTGCTTTCAGACTGCTTGTTTACTTTTGGTTCCTAGAATGAATCTGCTTTTAAGATCAGGCTTAAAACATTCCTTTTTGATAAATCAAATGACCCTGAAACCTCCCTTAGTTACGCTGCAATAGGTCTAGGCTGCAATAGGTCTAGGCTGCAATAGGTCTAGGCTGCAATAGGTCTAGGCTGCAATAGGTCTAGGCTGCTTCCCATGATGCAACATGTATACACCATCTGCATTTAATCATTAGTTATTATTATTAATCTCTGGCTCGTATTCACAGTGTGGCGTTTGTTCTTTTTCCTTATCCTCAACCCAAATTATTACTGAACATTTTTAATGTCAATGTTGCCAATGTTCACGAAAACAGACTAACCATTTTCACTGTACTGCTACTATTTACAGTTTTTGCAGTTTTAATGAGAAACTTCATCACCACATTTATTACGTTACATTTTATTTAAGAAGGGCAAATAAAGCCCACGTTCACAGACACCTGTCTTTTCTGTTTGTAATAGTTAGGGTTGAGGACATTTCACTCATGATGACAAGCAACATTAGACTAGCTGTGCATGTTCTTGTACCACCGACATGGTGTCAAATTTTCAGGCCATACTTCACAGAGGGGTAACATTGATGTCACGCCAAATTATTTTCCATTTTGGGCTCTGCAGATTAACCATTAAATAAAGTTCCACAGTGCTACCAGTAATTAAATTACTCATTTGAAAGCAGATTCAATGTTTTTGCTAAAAAAAAAAAACTGCAGCATCAATTATTTACACTATTTCACATTGCATTTTGTGATTGTCAATAATATTTTATGTCTGCTTTTACAAGCAGAAAACAACTGCAAAGCGAGAGGTACTCTGCACTGAAAGCTCTTTGTGTGCTTCTTTTTTCATGATGAAAAATAGTACACTATCTCTATAATCTCACATTTATTCAGAGATCCTCTCGATGACGCTTTTTTGACGAGGGAGCTCTTTAATGCCTATATGAGCTACTGCATCTCGTGTACCGCTGATAGAACACGGAGCGTCACGCCTTTGCCTGAATTAGTGGAAACTCAGTAAAAGCTTGAGAGGTGAGCACAAACAGAGGAGGAGCCCCCTGGCTCGACAGAGGTTTATACAATGAAACAGAGAAAGCATTCTTTGCAAACTCATAGTAGAACGTTTCTTTGTCTCTTCTTCACAGCTTGGCCTTTTCCTTCAGCAAAACCTTTGGGTCCAGAGGGAACTATTAACAAGGGATGTATTTCATCTATCCCTACAGCAAGACGAGCTCTCACTTTATTCACAGACTCTTTGTGAGACAGAGGTTTATTACCTTCTCAAGGAAAGCACATGGGTTCGTGCTTTAAACTAATGCCTTTAGGACCAATAACATTTCGAGATAGTCGTCACTCTTTGACCCCTGAAAAGAAATACATCCATTCATATCACTCCACCAGCCCCACTCCACTGTTTCCAACTTCCTTGGCAACCAGCCACACTCAAAGCATTCAGTCAAAAGGAAGATGCTAATTGTGTGAGCTAACATTTAAGAATATGGCTACAGTAGCGGTCCTGACTACTTAAGATCTTTCCTATCTTAGGCAATGCGAGTCAGTAGCAGAAGTACAGTAGACAGATTGAAAAGTCAAGCATTAAATAAATTATTTTAGAGTTCATATCTTGAGTTTGAGAGAACAATATTAGTGCAGTAAAATTTTCTCTGATTCAGCCATGTGCACACTGAATTTGATCATGGTAGCAGCAAATCGTTTTGTGATATCAGCTCTCAGTGATATTATTGCAAAGTGGCAGCATTTAGAAACTACAACAAGTCAGCGACAAAGTGGCAGACCACGTAAAGGCACCAAAGCTCTGTAGACTCAGTAACTGCAGAGTCCAGCCTTTCACGGATTTATATGTAAAACTACAGAGCCCCATAGTTTACAATAAACACATGCACACGAAAAGATTTGATTTCTCTGGTCCCTAGTCAAGCTAAGCCTGACTGAAAGTAGTATTAGACATATCCAGGACATACACATTTCAGTCCTATCAAAGCACTACACGACTAGTAATGGGGGTCAACAAAACTATATAAAACATATAAACAAAAACGGAGGACCACAAAATTTAAAATGAGGTCCATAAACAACAAAAAGTCATCTGTAAATTCTTTTTTTCTTTTCCAAGTAAACCCACAAAAACAGCACTAGTCATGCTTATATTTTGGATCATTTTGACAATTTTTTTTTTATTGTGTTAATTTAAAAGACAAAAATTAATAACGCCTTATAATGAATTTAAAAATACTATACTAGCAAAAAATACTAACATTTTCTTCTGTGTAATTTTCAGTAGTAGAATAATCGATCTCCAACATAATATCATTTTTGTAAATATAAAGTTTTTGTATTTATGGAAGGAATTCACATAAATACAAACACAAATATGAAAGTTTGTGTTTAAGGTGACAAATTTCCCAAATCATATTTTCCTGACAAATGTAAGACATAAGCTGTGAATATCTTTAGTACAGGTATTAGTACCTTGACTTTTTCTGATAATTCAGTAGAGAAAATGTCAGTGCCCATAAATGATGCACTGCAGGATTTTAGCGTGTTCAGTTAACAAACAATTAAATCTGATATATTAATGCATGGTACCGTCAAATTTGTTATTATTTTTTTTCATGTCCTCTAGCCTGATATTTACACCATGTTCCCTTTTCCTCCGTTTCCCTTTTCCTTCTCTCACAGTGCAGAATTAAATCAAGTTGTGGCCACAGTACTTCAGAGTGTAATTACTGCTCCACAAGGGGAGAACTACAAGCGCAAGGAACATCAGACTACCAGCACAGATCATCTAATCTCTGGACGTTCACAAAGAAAAATCTATTGTAAAAAGGTAACTTTCACCTCAACTTACATTTCCCATTTTTTGTTGGTGAATAACTGTTCTTAGCTTAAATTTCAATTACCAAAATGACATGCTGCTAAGCAAAACAATGCTTATTTTGATTTAAATGTCAATGTGGCCATTCATATCAATGAAGAATATCTAAAAATGACATTTTTATTAGTCATAAAATAACTTTTACAACATCTGAACAGACCCTAGTAGAATTATTAAGATGGATTTTTCACATTTCTGCAGTGCATAGTATTGTGTGTATTAAATAACTTTTCTAATAATAATAATTTCGCTTATTATTATTAGATAATAAGCAGAATTATAAGTCACTGAGTGGGCATCAATTCTTATCTGAGAGAGACCGAGACAGACCGAGTCTGTGGCATCCTTGTCAAATGAAGCTGAACTACCCAAAGCTTGTGATCAGAGGCTCCAGTGCGAGCTGGACGCCACCACTCGATGAAGCCAACAGAACCATATAATCAGCGAAAAGCAGAGATGAAATTCTGAGACCGCCCAAGGTGAAGCCTTCCACCACTTGGTTACGCCTAGAAATTCTGTCCAAAAAATTATGAACAGACTCGGTGACAAAGGGGCAGCCATGGCAGACTCCAACTCCCACTGGGAACAAGTCCAACTTATTGCCGGCTATGCAGATCCACCTTTTGCAATGGTTGTATAAGGATCGAATCGCTTGTAGCAACAGGCCAGACAAATACGTGACCCGGGACATTCATTGCCACAGAGGACAAAATTGGGTTTCTTTCAGTGCTTTTTAATATCAATAAGGACCAAAATCTGTAAGAAACTTCTTGAATAGAGGCTTTATTACATTCCTCACTTGCCATAGTTCACTCATGTTGACATGATTTATGATACCGGGACACCAAAATACCAACATATTTGGCAACATAAGTAGATCACAAGAATATGACAGAATACACTTTCCTGGAAAATGGGAAGTGCTTTTCCACTTTGCTTTAGCTGTTTATTCATTTGCACTGTGAAGACATTGAGGATTCCAATGAAAGCTTCATTCCTCCACATATTTATGTGTTTAATTTCTCATAAGACAGCAAGCTTCCATCTGACAATGAGCCATCTCATTCAATTGTCCTGTTACTTTTACTATGTATGATGGTAATAAATGAACATTTAATGTAATGTGTTGGGTCTGTCTAGCACAGGATAAATGAACATTTAATGTAATGCTTTTGTTAAACCCCTTGAATTAACGCTGACAATCAGCCCTTTAATCAGATTTTACCCTGGGTTAAATTCAAATGGTGCTTTAATCAGGAGAAATCAAGGAAAAACAAAACTATTAAAAAACACTGTATTTGTCTTTGAAGTTCACACAAAGATATAGCATTTAACAAGACAAAGCAGTCACATATTTTTACACAACCGTGACCACTGTTATTCCAGAAAACCCCGAACACAGAACACAATCTGCTTTCTACTGAAGAAATGGCCCCCATTAAAACTTTTAATGTTTTAGTATAGGTCGCTGATGTAGATACAGTTATGAATTCCTTTGCGTACATTGCAACAGAATACATAATAAACATAATAAATAAAATGTTACTGCGAAGCCTCTTTTTGAGAAAATTGTTTCTTTTTCAAGAAGGCAGCAAAAACTCTCATATCCAAAGTGGTCGTAAGAAGGATTTTGAGTTGAACAACCACACTATGTTGTTTTGACATGGCCTGAAGGAGTCAGTTTGCTCTCTTGCCCAATGCCCTCACTAGCACTTCTCTTTAGCAAAGGCAGCTACAGCAGAGACAGGCCAATTCATTAGGAGGAGCAGCTTGGGACAAAGACGTGTTCTTTTTTCTTTCCCTAAGGCTAACGGGTAACATTAGAAAGAATGTAACATCCTCTTCCAAGAATGAGACACACAGTCCAGTCAGTGTGGGATTAGAAACATGCACTTGCTTAAGTTACAAACAACAGTGCTTAATTTAGCAGCTACATAAACACGCTGTCTGGCTGTCATGTCTGATGTGGGAGCTTTGCACTAGACTAAGCTTTGAGTTTTAAAATTGAAATTTTAACCAAGCAGCGTACATTTCCATCTTGCCATAATGAGAAGGGTCACGCACTTACTCAGTGCCAGCATTTACAGATGAAATGCAGTATTAAAAATATACAAATGCTATATTTTGGGTTTGAAAATTCTTGTCATGGATTTTGAGACTTGTTGAGACATGTCCTACTCTTGGTAAACGTTATCTCGAAGGATCGAAATTGAGAACAGAGCTTTAGGTATACTCTGAAAAATGTAACAAACAAAAGACTCTCTCTTAGGTCGTTTACAGCTCAGTCTGAGCCAAACCCAAAAATCAAATAGTACAAAGATCTCGCATTATTCAGCTTATGTGCCTGAAGTTTGAGGAAAAGGTCAGTGTAAACCACAAAGGGCTGCACGCGGACTTGAATCTGATGGGTTTTTTTTATTTAGGGCTACGCAGTGCCATCAAATGACTTTGGAAAATCTTTGATGGCACTGTTGAATAAATTCAATTTTTATGCATGAAGATTTATGAATTTTTAAATTAGTTTACATGTTATTTTAAAAATCTAATATAAAACAGATCATATAAAATAATCTTTTGCAAATAAAATCATACTACCAGTAAACATCCTACTAGAAATAAGAATAATGAAAACATAAATACAAGCTCAGAGTTTAGCACTGAACATTATATTATATAAGCAAAAAAGGTAATAACTGCCACAGGAAAACATGAAAAATGTGACTCACCTGACAGTTTATTAGGAACAACTAGTATAGCATTGGACTGCCTTTTCTGTACAGAATTAATTCTTCGTGGTAGAATAAACAAGGTTCCATCACTCCCTAAAGGTGCTCTGTTGGACTGATATCTGTGGATGGCATTTAAGTAAAGTGAACTTATGGTTATGTTCAAGAAACAAGTTTGAGATAGTTGGAGATTTGTGGCATGGTGTGTACGTGCAAAGGGATGGCCGGCAACAATACTCCTGTAGGATGGGAATGATGTGCATTCAGAGATGCTGCAGAGATGCTATTCTGCGTGCCTTGATTATGGTTATTGTTGCTTTCCAATTGGATTGAAGCAGTCTGCAATTATAGCATCAATAAGGGATTTTCACCATTGTCTAAACCATAGACATCGTTGTGTGGGAAAATCCCAGTAAACTAACCCGTGGGTTCAACAACCATTCCACATGCACTGAGTTTGTCCCACATGATTGGTTTAGATATTTGCATTAACAAACAGTTAAGCCAGGGAAACCAAACAAAGTCAGGTAGTACTGGTCACAGTACCAGGTAGCAAGGAATTGCCAAAAAACTGTAGTTCCTCTAATAGCCTAAACTTAAGAAAAAATTGTGCAGGAGTTACATATTCATACAACTCGCCCATTTAACTTGGCACGTGGCAACTTTGAGTGGCGATTACCATCTGACTCAGAAAGTAATCTCCAGCAGTTTCAGGTTAAGACCACTTCCTATTTGTACCAGTGTTCCACAGGAATCTATTCTTGGACCTCTTTTATTCACTTTCTATATAACCAATATTATCTTTACCCAACCCAATATCACAGTGTAACATGCCAGTCAACCCTAGCTTGTGCCACTATTGTTTATATACATGCTTCCACATCCACCTTGAAGGCTTGTGTATTACGATTTATCACAGGAGATTTTTTTCTTACTCATCATTGTATCATACATAAAGAAGCGGTATGATGCTCCCTGGGAAACTGAAGATATTTGTTTACACGGCTCTGCTGAAAAGATTTCCTGCTTCCCTCAGCTTCTTTATGGAATTTAAGCACGCTACTTAGGATGTCACATTACGACCATAGATACTTTGATGCTCATAAATGGACTGAACTACAAAAAATTATGAAGCTGCATTTTCTGATTTTACTGGAACATTTCCACAGATAATATTTTGTGTGATCATGTATAATGTGTCCTTTTATTATGCAGCTGTCTCAGTTTTTGTATAGCCTTTGTGTACACTGGTCTCACCTGAAATATAGAGCTCAATCTCAAAGAGACTACCTGTTAATAATAACCTTCTTAATATGGTCAGTTCAAAATAACTGATCTCTTTTTATGTTCATAGTTTTTATGTTCATTTTTGAATAAAATGACAGAAAACACAAGTCTTATGCATAATGAGCTAGATAAATAAATAAATAAAATTATTATTAATCATTAATCCTTCAAACGATACCATGCAGAATCCTACCACTAACCCAGAAAATAATGGCTTTTGAGCAACTTTGATAGGAGAGAAGCCCGGTGGGACGTCATGTGCGACAGAGCTGTAGAAACAGGTGTAATGCCTTTAAACAAGTTAACTGACACCCTCGGTCCTCTTGCTTCTCATCTTTCTCACACTGTAAGGAATCTCGGAGTGTTTTTAGATAGCTCCTTTAAATTAGAGAAGCAAGTGTCCACAGTTGTGAAAACAAGTTTTTATCAGTTATGTGAAATTGCCAAAGCTAAGCCTCATCTTCCTCCAAGAGACCTAGAAACACTTATTCATGCCTTCATCACCTCTAGACTGGACTACTGCAATTCTCTCTATTTGGGTCTCCAACACTCATCTCTCCATCGCTTGCAGTTAGTCCAAAATGCCGCTGCACGTCTTTTAACAGGTGTTAGATTGTATGAACACATCTCTCCAGTTTTAGCAAATTTACATTGGCTCCCTGTAAAATATTGTATTGATTTTAAGATTCTTTTACTTACTTTTAAAGTTTTAAATAATATGGTGCCTAGTTATTTAAACGAACTCAACATTTATGACCCCGAAAGAGCACTGAGATCATCTAGCCAGATGCTCTTAGCACAACCAAGGTCTCGATTGAAGCATAGAGGAGATCGGGCCTTCGCAGTAACAGCACCCAGACTCTGGAATAATCTGTCAGAGGAGATTCGTACTTCAGTCTATTCAGTCTTTTAAATTGCGTCTTAAAACTCACTTTTTTACTGGCTGTTAATTCGAGTTCAGTATGAATACCATCAGGCCTGTTTTATGCTTCTATTGTTAATTCACTGTCTTCTTATTTATCTTTATTTGTTTCTCTATTGTTTTCTCTTGTTTTTAACAGATTGTGAAGCACTTTGTTCAACTCTGTTGTTTTTAAATGTGCTATACAAATAAATTTTGAATTGAATTGAATTTGAAATTCCGCCTGCACACATAATAAGGGAATTTTATTCAAGCACAGCTGAAGCAAACAAGACACAGTTCTGAAACTTAGAAGGTGGACTGGCAGGCAAACTTTAAATAGCTGCTGATGGAGCTTTTTCATGTCCGTATGTTGTTCCATGCAAAGTAAAACAGACGTTTTGTAACAGCTCTGATATGATCTTAGAAGCCACCGTGTACACACAGCACAACCCCAAGAGGAACAGTTCCAGCTCATAGGCACAAATTAAGGAAGCTTTCCTATCAGTGGTGCACCATGGAATCAAAAAGCAGTTATTATTACACACTAAGATGTTAAACTGCAAAAAAAATCACCTTTAAAATGTTTCTCTAACAAGTTTTCAAACTGAGTGAGATTTGGTTTTTAGATGACCTAAATATAATTTTATAAGCAGTGCTGTCAGTCTTAAGTAGTCTGAATTTTAGCTGGTTCTTAAAGCTTGAGAGCAGCGTAAATATCCCAAACATGATATAGATCAAGTGTTTCTTATCTTACGTTTTACCAACAAGTCGAAATGATCTAAACTATTAAAGAAACATTTCACTAAACAATCCATCCTGATATGCCATTGCAGGAAGTCTGGTTACTCAAGTAAGACGTTAGAGTTTTGTGTTGCTACAGGTACTTCCCAAGGATAACATAATAAATGGGCTTTATTTAATTCATCCCACAATTTAGCAAACACTTGGTTGAAGCAGTAGCTCAAAAAATGACAACATTTCTGTAGGGTTACGAGTAGAAACAACATTATCAATTCCAATAGGGGTTCACAACATGCATCAAAAAAATGAAATGGAAAAGGTTAAGGATGTGGGACTACATTATTCTATTTGTTAAAAAAACGTGTAAACATTATCTCAACTCAAGTTATTTTTTATTAATATTATAGTTGGTCTTTTTTCCTATAGGGTCTTTTCTCCAGCCATTAGGTCTGACAAAAAAGAGGCATTTGCATAAATTAAAGTTTTGGTTTTGTTTTAACAACAACATGTCTTCGCTTCATGTTTCGGTGTTTTATGACCCAAATTTCTCTGCAGCTCAAAGCTGTCTCCTTGGTTATGAAACTGTCAAGCATCAAACCCCATATCGTCATCAATTACCAGCCATCTGCACCAAAATTTTGGCCATAACTCAGTCAAATCCAAAAACAAAGTCATATGCAGTTCTGTGAAACCCAATTCTTAACACTGCTGAGTGAGTGCCTTTGTCTCAATCCCTGAACTATTTTACACTCCATTCTCACAGGGGTCAGAGAAAGCTTGACTAATTAAGGGCCCCCCCATCCCCTTTTGGACTTCAACTGAGCTTTATGTTTTCACTTTCATGCTCCAGCAGCTCTGCCTGGTACTTCTAAGCTAATTTTGCACTGAATACATGTCTTAAGGGGGGTCTCTCTGATAATCCAGACAGACAAGGTTCAAACTGTCAGGAAGTGTTTGCCCACATGGCATTTCTGTCTGGGTTGTGTGAAAGTTATGAAGTATAAGAAAAAGATCCTCCAAAAGAATTCCATAAATAATCTGCTTTATTACAGTAATGTTGTGTTTTTCCATGTACCAAGTAACATTATGGCAGGCTTAAACACAATGATATATCAAAGGTGCAACACATCAGCAAAAAGACTGAGCAGCAGGAATGAACCCAGTGAAACAGAGCGATGGTAAAGTCATTTTACTTTAACTCAAATACACATCAAATCTATAGAGCCAATCCATCAGCTACACACCAACTATAGTCAAAATTTTCTTTAACAGCTCCTTACTCACTTAAAATGCAGAATGTAAATACTCATACTTTCTCTTCATCTCAAACCTGGAAAAATAACTATATTTGAAGACCTCTTATTTCAGGAAACTAATATTTATAACTAGCGCAGACTGAAAAATGTGTACACTCACACTTTCAGGGTCTATCCGGTCATTCCAGGACTCAGATGAATGAAAATATGTCAGTGTAGTGGAGCAAATAGGATTAAATGCGTTTAATGCCAAATGTCTGGAAACAGGAATTCTGTCAAGAGATAATCCCCTGTATGGAATTAACACAGTCCCCTCTTAAAAAACTGTATTTGTTCATAGTCCATAATAGAGTTGAAATTGTGATTTAAAGAAGAACAAAATCCTTAAGCAGTTTTTGGAAACAAGGATCAACTGGAGAATACCCATTACTGATCATCAGTGACTCAAGCAGGTTTTCCAGAGTCTTGGAAGCCTTACCTTCAGGTCCTTTATGGATGACTGGCTCACAGCAGAAGGGCCAGGTGGAGGCGTCAGGTCGTGGACAGACCTGTGTTGGGCGCCGTGGTGAAAAGGGTGACCGGACTTCTTCTTCCTCGCTTCCCCACACTCTCGAACCTGGTAGGGGGAAAACACTGGCATCTCTTGGAGTTGGACCTGTGACATCACGGCCGGTAGAGGGGGGGAATCCTGGCAGCGCTTGTAGAGGCCATGCTGGTCCAGAGGAGCACTGAAAACACCGGCCCACCCAAGGGCAAAAAACAGAGGGAGGAGTTAAATAAGCCAGGCTAAACAAAACGCTGGTGTGTATGTACTTGGCCAATGGCATTTTTTCCTGAGCCATCCTGAGTCACTGAGCTATATGAGGTATTGTAGTAGAGCACAATGTAATGATTGAGCAAGAGGGAAGCCAGAGATTCTTTTACTGAGAATATGCTATTGTTCTACGAATGAGGGTGAATGATGCATTTATGCTTCATGGACTGTTATACACTATAAGAGGGTGGGTAATTATCTATACAACCCTGAACACGGATGTAATCTAACTGATTAAGTATCCTAAAATAATACAGAAAGCATTACTGTAACGTCCATTTTCTTTTGTAACTCTGCTTTTGGTTTGTAAAAATATCAGGATTTGAGAAATAGCACCTAATGAACATCATGGTGTAACTTTGGTGTAGTGCTACACTGGGCTTTGCAGCTATTCAAATAAACAGTGCTATCTTTAGCACTATAAAAAAAAGTGCCAATGCTAAAAACATTTAGACCAAACTATTAAATTACCAGGCAATAAATGTTCCACAAAGCTAAGGGATTTGTGCTATAATTCCTGGTTATGGGTTCACTGCATTATCTAACCTCTACCATGTTACTCATAGTAACTGACCAATGGACCAAAGGTCATTCAATGGAAAATCAGTAATTGGTTCCAACTTGACCCCTGAAAATGGAAAACGTTTTTTCATACAGTAACCCTAACATTTTTAATGAATTATATAAATCAATATGTAAGTCAAAACAAAGTTTGTCAGGGGTCTGTGGCCCAGCATTTATGTGTTTGGACTCTATTATATAAAGGGTTTCCTTTATGCATACATTTCGATGCCAGGAAAAGTACATTTCTAAGCTGAGCTGCTAAGCTGATCAACTGTAGTTTTTCATTCTGATCTTTACCTCAATGTCAATAACAATGGCCAGATAAGATTGGTAATATCACTGGGTCTGCTTGGGTTTCTATCTAAACTCTGCCAAGTCTGACAATGATTTCAAGGAAATCTAATGCTGACTATGAACTGTCAGACTCCAAATAACCAATCAGCTTTGAGGTGTGAGGCAGTGCCTTAGGCCTTTGGAAAACCTTTAATAAGCATCGCAGATTTACTCATGTGCAAAATCTCAGTCTGTCCACTGAGAGTTCATCCATTCGAATCCATGTACATATTTCAGCAGACAGCAGCTGCACATCCCAAACTGAACTGGGTCTGGCATTGCACACGCTGTCAGGATGAGGCATTCCCTCAGAAAATGATCCTTTTGATAAAACCACTTCAAATCCTCTCAGCCTGCGCAGCTGTGTGATAATCGCACTAATTAGCCTGGCATGTCAAATCTAGCCTCTGGTCGACAGCTATTGCTTTTACATCACCAGTGAAAGAGCTTCAGAAGAAACTCTTGTTTTTTCTTTTTTATGCAACCTATTTCACAGAAATTTATATCTTGTTTCATTAAAAGTGATTCTTTGGAGTCTTGCTTATGAAAAATAAGTTCCAGTTCATTAAGTCGTTTTATAATGTTCAGTGTTTGTGTGTCGGATATTGATTTTCCACAGAAAAATACCTTCCATTTGGCCTTTTAGAAGACACAGCAGTTTTCATGCACTTGCTATGGTTTAAATCATACTTGTGTTATAACCATATTTTAAAAAGCTGAGTCATGCTTAATTTAGTCTGCAGTTCATTTGTTAAGGTTCAGTGAGACTGGCTGTATTCTCATTGTTGCCTTGCTGAAAATATCAAAAAAATCAATTAAAAATCGAAATAATTTGGATTATTTTTCTAATTTCACAAGAAGCTGAGTTACTGCGAAACAATCCAACTTTGTCCTTAAAACACTGTTCACTACAGACAAAAAAATGATTTACCCTGTCAGGGTTTAGGACATATGTACTTATGAGTCAAAAAAAGCAAACACGCAAAGTGAAATATTTTTATACGCACAGATTTTATATCCATATTATGCTCATGAGCTATTGTTTTAAAGTGTAAAATAGTGAGGTATACATTTAATTTCTTTATATTTTGTTTGGAAAATGGGAAAGTCTTCTTGAAGGATATACAAAGCTCTTCTTTGGATGTTGGCTGCCTTTTGTTCTGGTCTCTATCAAGATGAGCCTACACTACATAATGTTGGGGTGCAGGCTCTGGGGAGGCAGTTTGATGACTTCATTGCATGTTTTTTATTCACCTATGCTTTGACTTTTTTGGCAGCATGTTTGTGATCATTGTTATCTCTGAAGAACAAAGCCAGTCCCAATCAGACTGTTTCCAGATGATGTTATATGGTGGATCAAAATGTGAGTTTGAGCTCATAATTCCATCAATTTTGAAAAATCTCCATCTGTGAAACAGAGCCTCCACCATGTTTCACAGATGGCTTTAGACACCCACTGTTGTACGTCTTTCCTGGCCTCCTCCGTTGGATTCACCGCTCTATAAGACCTCTTGCCAATGACTTTAAATATGTAAATATGGCTACCTTTGTGAGCAGCCCTTCTCAAGAGACCATTTCTGATGAAACTCCTGCTTCAGAAAATGGATGGATCAACTGAACAGCCTGATATATTTGTGTCAGGAATTTGCTGGATTTTTTTTCCATTTTCTGAAGGACCTGATTCTCAGATACTCTTCATCTGCTGTAGATATTTCAAGGCCTCGCCTAGTTTCCTCAAATGTTTTAAGGACACACGTTGTAAGATGCCAAGTTTTCAGCTTCTTTGGGAATCATCTTGCTGGTGCAAGTACAATTTTATATCTGTCTGTTAAACTGTGTTATCTTTGGCTTTTTCCATAGATACAACAAAAGAAATGAGAAAAAAATCACATGCTTTTGCAATAGACAGTAACAGTAAGTAAGTAAAAGTGGCTAAAAAATGTCAGGTCTCAGTTCTCAGGAAAAAAGTTGTCAGGTATCAGACAAAAAAACGTCAGGTCTCAGTTCTCGGGGAAAAAGTCAGGTCTCAGACAAAAAAAAAAAGTCAGGTCTCAGACAAAAAAAAAAAGTCAGGTCTCAGACAAAAAAAAAAGTCAGGTCTCAGACAAAAAAAAAAAAGTCAGGTCTCAGACAAAAAAAAAAAAGTCAGGTCTCAGACAAAAAAAAGTCAGGTCTCAGACAAAAAAATGTCAGGTCTCAGTTCTCAGGAAAAAAGTCGTCAGGTATCAGACAAAAAAAACATCAGGTCTCAGTTCTCAGGAAAAAAGTTGTCAGGTCTCAGAACACGAGCTATCAGCCAGAGAGAAAATCTTCCTGCAGGTGGCGCTGTTGTCATGTGCCAGACGAATTGATTTCCAAATACGTCATCAACGTGTGTGACAGTGGAAGAACATAAGGTCATTGACCTCACCGGAATTCTACCACAGTTCATGCTCCGAACGACACAACGGCTGTGTCCCAATTAAGAGACCGCATGCTTGGAGTACGCATTTTGAGACCTATTACATCACCGCCACGCGACTATGGCTGTCACAATTCGAAGTGGGGTTAGGGGTCCCGTATGTCCCACAATTCATATGGATGTGGATAATTTTGCCGAGAAATACGGCAGACGGCAGAAGCGGGGCGACCGAAGACTAAACTTTCAAAAGTAAGTACTGAATATTATGTCACTTATTTATGTGCAAATGTTTAATAACGAAGAACACTGAAACATTACTGTTGGCCACATGTCGGCAAAGTTACAAATATTAGCGATGTTTGTACCAACTTGATTTTAAAGCCTTTACTGTAAAATATATGCAGTTCAATAGTTGTCCTTAATCTGACAGAGAATGTGATGATTTTATGGATAATTAAGTTCAGTCATATATCCACAAACACAACAAGCTGAAAGTCAGTGATGCTGCTCGGTTTGCAGTCCTGAACATCACGGCACAAGCAGGATTCACTGCACTGTTAATGTTAGCTATGTTATATTGCTGCCTCTGTCCGGTGGTGTCGAGCCAAACGGACTTTAACGTGTGTTTGAACGAGCTGACGGTTCACTCGTTAAGCTGAAAGAAAGATGCTTTAGTCACAGGAGTCACACATGTGTTCACTGTACCATCTGGGAACTCTTCTTGTTTAGCACTCGTAATGACACAAACACTAAATCCTCCTTCTCTGGTGCCGTTTTGTAGCAGTGTGTACACCTGAGACTATCACCTGTCTGTCCTGCACTCTCTCTCTTTTTCTTTCTCTCTGATTGTGTAATAAAGGTATGAACATGTATTAATAAGTTACACTTGTGTTTGAATCCTGCAGCTTATCACACATTTGATTTCCATGTGTGACAACTGCAAGTGTCCAGAGTGAGGACAGACTGAGGGACCCACTGCTGCACATCATCTGTGAGGCTTTGCAGCCCTGATCATCCACCAGGACAAACTCAGCAGTGTGTGAGGAAGAGGAGGAGTGTAGCAAAAAAATACACTTCTTTGATATTCAATTCAATTTTATTTATATAGCACTAAATCACAACAACAGTCACCTCAAGGCGCTTTATATTGTAAGGTAGAACCTACAATAATACATACAGAGGTGTATGTATGAAAGAGGTGAAACAGTAGTTACTAAATAAGTTGTACTTTTGTCATTTATTTTTAATGCTTGATTAAAAAAAGTATTTTTGGAAGAGTCATAGAAACCAGCCAAAGTCGGATACTCCTTTCATCTTCGTCAGATGACATATTCCAGCAAATCTATAAACAACAACAAAAAACAACATATCGGGATCACAAAATATCTTGACAGTAGCAACAGAAAAAGAGAAATAAAGAAAACAGCGACAGAAAGGATGCAGGCTCCTCGTAAGCTTTCAGCTTGTCCATTTGCTGAAACGTATATAAAACAATTACTAACCAGTTTAAATTTAGATCGCGTTTCAACACCACTGTCGCTAGCTAGAAGGAATTAGTCAGACAAAAATAGTGCTGACTTATTTTATCGTACAAAATTAGCTTTCCTTCTCTGATATGCGTTATGTAACTTTCACAACCTAACCGCAACTTAATATAACACAACTGTCCAACAAGTATGGACAAAAGGGAGAGCAAATTAAACTTACGTTGTGTCGTTAGGAGCATGAACTGTGGTAGAATTCCGGTGAGGTCAATAGACCCTGTGCACGAGAAACTGCACAGGGTCTTCTTGGTTTGAGACCGGATGTAGGGTAGCTTTACTTTGCGGTCAATCGCTACTGCGAAGATATACTCCAAAATCAGGTCTAAAACTCAAAAACGGAAAGATTGCGTTAAGTTACAAAGAGCAGCAGGTGGGAACACTCACCACTGTTGTGTCATAAAAAATCTAATGATCAATTTTGACGTTTAAAGAGTTTAGATCGATCAGTTGTTTACATCACTCAACACAAGCAGAACTGCATTACTGCAGCAGAAGACACATCGTCCACATTCAGAAGCACATCTCTGTATAGTGACTGGTCTTATGATTTAAACAGGCAAATGTTCAGCATTCAAACTACAGGTGAAGAATAGTCAAACCAGATGTTTCCCCCATTATGTCGAGATCAGCTAGTCAAGCACACACCTACACAGCATGTTAACAAACCGTGAAAAAAAAGCCACACAAAAAATGAATGATTGCTGGTAAGGGTTTCTATACTTTAGTATTTACGAAGGGTATGTTGTGACTTACCTTCAAAATTACAGCGGTCCCTCGCTATAACGCGGTTCACCTTTCACCTCGGTGTTTCGCAGATTTTTTTAGTGCAAGTTTGCATGCTTTTTTTTTTTTTACATCACATTGTGTCCTGCGTCCTGATCGCTGCAGACGATCTCCTCCGTGACGTCTCTCCTGTACAGTACAGAATCGCTGCATCGATCGCTAGCAATGTGACTCTGAAGTGCAGTACTGTATGTCCACGATGTCCACGAAACGTTTTGCACCGTCAAAAAATAAAATTGGCTACTTGATTTCACCTATCGCTGGTTATTTTTAGAACATAACACCCGCGATAAACGAGGGACAGCTGAGAAATATAACATTTGAATCCCTTTTCTCTTTTGCTCTGAGGCTCGGGGGAAAAAATATTGTCAAGTCGATGAACATCATTTACAGATATATTAGGTAAATGCCCGAGACATCTATAGAAATGTAAATCGCCGCTTGATTCATTCATTTGCTTAACTTGTTTTGGACCGTAAACAGGGCGCGAATAGGACACCGGAAACAAAGCTCCCCACAGGAGTTTCTGCACGGGAAGTAGCATATGCTAACGTGCACATAGTCTATGACTTTTCGTTCTTTCACTGTCACACGTTGATGACGTATTTGGAAATCAATTCGGCTGGCACATGACAACAGCGCCACCTGTAGGAAGATTCTCTCCGTCTGATAGCTCGTGTTCTGAGACCTGACGACTTTTTTCCTGAGAACTGAGACCTGACATTTTTTTGTCTGATACCCAACGACTTTTTTTCCTGATACCTGACGATTTTTTTGCCTGAGACCTGATGACTTTTTTCCTGAGACCTGACGATGTCCTAAAATGTACACCCTACGGGGTCTGGTTGAGCATTTGGAGCCTCAATACGTGCTTCCAAACCAGCACTTAATCTCCGAGAACGTTATCCCAGAGAAGTAAAGCAAGTGTGTAAGTTCATCTCTGAATTTTTGTAAAGCATTCCCAGGCTATGCTTAACAACCAGGATCCTTTTCTATTTAGCTGACAGCTGGTAACTGTGCAGGGGCAGGTCTAGCAAAGTTTTGCCAGGGGGGCAGGTAGGGCATTAACAGGGGAAGGGAGGGCACAAAACCATGCTTTTCTTTCAAATTGTCATGTCTAGCTTTTAATAAATAGTTATCTGAATCTTACAACCAAAGTTTTTATCTGATGTAAAATGTATCAAAATCCATTACTGTATATAGTAACTATTAAGTCTAATATACCCTAAGCTATAGTACTTTTTCCTTCGGGAAGATACCATCTGTGCAGTCTGCAGTTCTGTTGTAGAGAGATGGTGAATATGTTCAATCATTGTAGAAAAATTATCGATTTCTGTGCATTTTTTTTTTTTTTTTTTTTTTACACGTGCATTAAATTAAAATCAATTACGTCAATTAAGCATTATGAAGCGGGCGGGGGGGGGGGGTGTCCCTATTTTTATTTTATTTTTTTGCTGGGAGTTGGAACCCTATTAGTTAGGTTGCTTAATATTTCCACTAAGTACTCTTTAAAATACCAGAATAGGGAGGATGGAGTATTAGATTGATCAGTTTTGCTGAACTATGAAATATTTTGGGTACACTGTATTTTTTGCATACAGGTATACCAGAATAGCTTTAGTTTTATTTTTTAAACTTGAGTTTGAACTTATACAAAATGCAGCAAGATATTTAAAAAAAGAGAAGGTTTTATTGATTATAAAATACTCTATACTGGATATTAGATATATATCAGTATCAGCAGGTATCCAAATTTATGATATCGGTATTGGACGTAAAAAAAAGTGGTATCGTGCCATCTCTAGTACTATGCGAGAAGTAGTCTGAAATTCTGATACATATAATTGTAAAAAAAAGCATACATGCTAGGCAGGTTACAGTATGGTCTTTCCTTAAATGTATTTTTTCCCATTTTAAATGGAAGCTCGAGTTTGTTTTCTCAGGCCTGTGTCCTCACGTTCATTTTTCTCCTGCTATAACAGCTGTTATTCCAGCTGCTGTTCTATGTACTAATCCATCAATGAATACAACTACAACCATGTGATGGCATGCCACACATGGTAAGCTCCACACCTCACCACCCGTTGATTCACTTTAGTTTAATTTACAGTCACTACTTTAAAATATTCTACTTATTGTTCAATATTGTTTCTTTATTAAATGTATTCATTTTTCCATCACACCTTCCAATGTTTATATGGCGTGCACTAGTGATGGGACGTTCTGTATCGAGGCTTCGGAGCGTGTGTCGAGTAATGGAGGGGGCGTTTCCGCGAAGCGCGTATCGAGGCTTGCTTCATTTATGGGAGGAGCTGAAAATGATGACGTCCGAAGCCTCGCTGCCCGGCTGTACCACGTGACTGGTTCATGAAGTGGTTCGAACTTTGCCGCGAGATATGACAGCGATATAAACCCCTCAGACTACATTCAAAAATGTGGGTGTTTGATGGAGAGTTGTTAGAGAGAGTTTGGAGACAGTTTGGAGGTTTATGAGAGTGAGGAGAGAAAGTCAGGAGAGAATGGAGCCAGCTAAGAAGAGGAGGATGTCCTCCCCTGTGTGGGAACATTTTGATCTTATTCCTCCCAACAAGGTATGTAAATTTCTACAGAAGATGTATTTTCATGATACTGATGGTGCAATACAATTTATGTTGAGCTGTCTGTACTTTTGTACAAGGTGAAGTGTTTGCTATGTGCCAGGGAGCTGGGATATAACAACAACACCTCATCCATGCTTAGGCACTACAGAGCTTTGCATGAGAATAGGGGGAACACCGATTGTGGAGCAAGACCAGGTGAGCCATCAAATGCAGTGATAATATAGGATGCAGTAATGTTACTAAATGATATAACAACATTATATAACTGTTATAAGTTACGTGTGTGATATTTATATTTGTGCTTTATCTTTATTGTCTTTCCTCAGGAGAACAATCTCAAATAGATGAAGACCTGGTTAGCATGGTGATTGAGGACTCCCAGCCATTTAGCATTGTGGAGGACAAAGGATTCAAAAGATTTGTTAAATCATTAAATCCTAGCTATGTTCTCCCCACTAAAAAGGTCGTAAAAGCAGTGAAAATTTAGTTTTTACAGAATAAAATGTGAACGGGCAGGACTGAGGCTCAAAGCCTCAGTGTGTAGCTGTCCATACCTCAACGTTACAAAAGCACAACTACTGTCCACACCCCAACCACACCTCACCTCACAGTAAATGATCATTTCCATTTCAAGCATTTCCAAATAATCATTTCCCATACTGCCAGTATAAATATACACAGTGTACTGCCATCACTACAATATACATGTTTTACACACTCCTTTTGTTGTTGACATTTACAGGCTGTGTGCAAAATGCCACACTCTTCAAATTCATGCCAGCTATTATTTTTACGTCCAGTAGGTGTCCTGCTAGAGCAAATGAAGCTTCATGAAGCTTCGCGTTGGGGTGAACCAATTGGATGAAAAGCTTCAGTGCTTCATGGGGCTTCATCTGCCCATCACTAGCGTGCACACATTAACCTTGCAAGGTCAAAGTTCTGTTTTATGTTATATTAATACATCTTTCTTTGTTTGAGTTACCTGGGGGTTGGCTTCTCCTCCTGTCTGGTAAAGGTGTGGCAAAGGGCTGGGAGACCTGAAGTACCACTGACAGCTTAATTGGATTGCACCACATGCTTCATTGCCTGGGGGGTGTTTCATGTTTGTCTAATTGTTTTGTATTAGTTGGTTATATGGCAGCCATCTTGTTTCCCCCGTGTGTGTCATTTGGTTTAGCTAAACCAGTATTTAAGGTCACCTGTGTGTCATTTCAGCAGGTCAGTTTGTCATATGTTTGTTTGAGGTTTTGTTAATTATTATTTTGAGTTTAGTTTATTGAGTTGACCTCTTTTATTGGTCTGCCTGTTTAAGTTTTGGCTTTGTTAAATATATTTTCATATTTTTGGGTCAATAAAACCCATTTTTTGAATTAAAACCACCTGTGTCCTTTATGCTTTACTGCTTAGTCCCTGACAAACCACAATGTATTTTTTTCAAAGATATGAAATGCTAAAGGATGAGGATATTAAAACACTGTTTACATTGTTTAAGTGTAGACAGGCCAAAAAAAGAGTATTGGAAACAAATATGTAGACACCCACATTCTCACCCACTGATAAGATGCACAAGTGGATCTTATCAGTCACTCAATATCCTACGTGTTTTGTCATAATTAAGGAAACAACGATCTTCTTCCCATTTACAAAAACATGCTGATGCACAGTGTACATGGATAGTCATGTGATGTGCATTCATGTGTCATAGTTTGAGGTTTCTGTTTAGTTCCTACTTTATTTTGGAATCTCTGATTTTATTGAATGTTGGTTAGTTTGCTTCCGTCTTTTAGCTTTATTCACACTGTTACACCATATACTGTTGGAAAATTGTCTTTCAGTGTTCCACATCAAACTTTTCTAAGTTTTTGTTTCCATTTTCTTGCTCAGGTATGAGTTTTTGCATTTTACTTAGTTTCCTTATGTTCCTAGTTGAGTTTTTTGGACTGTTTTGCTTTACTTGCCCCTCTGCCACAGTGACTGACCTCCTTCTTGGTGCAAATGTTTCAGACTTCACTCTATAGGTGTGTTGTGTTTGGGTTGTTCTCCTTATTGCAGTATGGAACAAGATGACAGAAAAACAGCTAAAATAAATCTCCCCGAAAATGTTTTGTTAAACATGTTTTGGAACAGCAGAGTTTTGATAAAACTTTAAGGACACATTTTATACATATTTTCACCAGTCATAATGATCCCAGAAAGTGAATATGGCCACTGTGTAACAATACTTAAGCTTAACTGGTTTAAAAAAAGAGAAATGCCATTAGTCATGTTTTGCTTCTCCATTGTGGTTAGTTTGTTCCTTACATCTGCATGTGTTTGTCACTTTTAAATACAGAACCAACTATCTGTCATAACTAAACCTTTAAGAAATGTGACTTGTAATTGCATATATGCATAAACATGCCCTAGCAGATTATCATTTATCTTATTATAATTGCACACCTGTGTTTCCTAAATTGATTGAACACATATTTAGTGCCACCGTGGAAATTTGACTAAACAATAATGAACTGATGCATCACAAATATAAATAAATGGATCATGTCTACAGCAAAATTAGTCCCACAGAGTTGTTTGTGAAATTAAGATCTCAAAGTCTCCAAAAACCTTTTGCCTTTTGATTTTGTATAACCACAAGCCATTTCTCTACAATCGGCATTTAAGAAAAAGATTTACATGCATGTGCAGCACAGACACACAGCTGATGTGTTGCCAGTTGTTGGTATGAAGTTCCAATTTAGTTAATGATAAACAAGCTTCAGTTAAATGTAGAAAAAATGGGCACGTGAAACATAATATTAAGGGAAACATAGCTGAATTTTATTCTAAACCCAAGAGGCGCATCGACCCAAAATAAAAGAAGATATATTTACAGAGAATCAAGGACGCTTCTTACCTTTTTATTTTCATGACAGTGACTCCAGGATTCACCCTTTACCACTGCTTCAGATTGAGAAATTAGATCCTTTCCTTTTTCTTTTCTTTTTTTAAAGAGCTCTAAAATGTAAGAAGTGACACAACGCTGTCTCACTCATGAGCTGGCCTAAAGACGAGTGACAGATGTCTCCACTTCCGTGATTTAATTGAACATATTGATTTAGGGAAGGAGAATGAGCAATTTTGGAATTTTGCAATAGTACTGTTATCAGGCAACATTTTTTCCATTCAGAGCTGTGATGGTGAACAGTTTTGCACCCCATTTACATCAAGAATGCAGAGGCTGCATAAAATGACAGAATTCAGTAGATCTTATCATTCTGACAATTTAATATGAAAGTAGGTAACAGAAAATGTTGAAACAGAAATTTTGCACGTTTAAAAGGGTCCTTTTTGATGAGCTGGTCCAAGGACCAAGAGTAAAATAAAATTTTATTTATTACAGTAGAAATCAAAAAAGAATAAGAAATAAAACCAGACTAGGTACACTAAGATAAGATAACCTTTATTAGTCCCACACGTGGGAAATTTGTTTTTAAGTATAAGTCAGTAACCCCTTTTTATACGGCACCTTTGAGACACAAGTGTAAAATCAATAAGAAAATTAAGGACTTGCTGCTGATTTTTTTGTTTTTGTTTATTTGTTTGTTTGTTTCCGATGGTTTTCCTTGGTTTTATAGTCACACACGTGCTGTAAAGTACTGATTATTTGGTAAGTTTAGTTTGGAATTTGACCTTTAGTTCTGTGATTTGAGTGTGTTGCTGTTGTAAGAGACTCAAAGCAAGCTGAGCATACCCAGGGTATCTTCCTGCTATCTTGATTCACTAACCCTAACACTGCCAATCAGGATACGGGGTCATACGAAGCCGGTCGGCAGCTTGTTGAGTTCACACAGGCTTTTCTGATCTGGGTATGAGTACACTCACATTAAAGGTGTGAAACTGGCAGCATGTGACAAATTACACTGATTATTTATTATTGAATGGCTGACTTTACAAATGTTCTAATATTAGGAAAAGGTTACTGTTACGTTCTAAGTCTAGGAATGTCTTGAACGCAACAAAACATTGGCCCACCACACTCCACCCAAAACAAGAACCCAAACAATAGTATCTTTTAAAATGCTAAGCAGCCATTTATTTGCTTCAGCAGTGAGCAGTGCCAAAAATAACAAAAAACTCCCTAATGGTCCCTACGCTTCCCTACAAAAAAATGAAAACCAAACAAAAGACAATTCTCTTACCTAACTCACTACATGAAAAACAGGAGAAAACTTAATCAACAAAAATGGCTTCTCACGCCTACTAGGCTGCTGCAGTGAACAATATATACAAGGTGGGGGGGAAAAAATACTCAATTGCTACTTTACAAATCTATTTACAGCTATATACAAAACCACAATACCAACACCACAATGATCACGACCCATGACAAACTGAAACACAGGGCTTAAATACATAGAGGGAGCAATCAGGGAATGGACAACAGGAGGGAAACACAGCTGGGGCAAATCAGAACTGACGAGACAAGGAAGCGTAAACTGAACACACTGAGATAAGACAGACCTTCAAAGTAAAACAGGAAACACATAACAGTCACGCCTAACACAAAACACTGACAACATTGGATCGTAACATTACACACATAATAGAATGCAAGCAACACAGCTGCTGCAGATGTGTGACAGGAAAAGCACTGTACAGTAGTTTAGTGTTAAACATGCTGAGAAACTGCTGAAGAGCGATTTGATAATGAGGAGGCGATACGTAAGAAGTGCTCATCAGTGCACAGGCGTTTTAGGAGCAAATTAAAAATTTAAGTGAAGATCATTATGTCTGTCCTTTACTGTATTTTATATTGATATATACATTGTTTTCATATTTGCTTGCTTATTGATCACTAGTCTTTAAGCAGTGTGTGTTTCTCTGCACTGTGTTATGTAGCAGGATAGCTTATGTAGGTCTTCCTACCATACAGTGTGCAGCACTTGTGCCAAAGGCAAATTGACCATGTTACGTTATGCTATCGCTTCATAAAAATCTGCTGTATCGTTACAAACAGCTTTTCAGTTCTGTGGTGATGGTAGCTCTGAACCACCAAGCGAACCATGACATTTTCTCCACGGGGGTCAGTGTCCTCATTTCCTTCATTATCAATAGAAAGTCTTGTCTCTAGCTTGACATCATGTTGTGTGCTCCAACAGTGAACTAAAACTAATGAAAACCAAAGGTGGGAAAAAATGTTGTGTTCTTAGAAATCTAATTTATTCGAAGTATGTCTTTTGGTGCTTTATTACAAGTAAGAAGTATAATTAGATTTCTGACTCTCACTCACATGTGTTAAATGACAGACGCATATGGAACACAATGATATGGCAGGAGGCTATCCTTAGTCTTCCTGTGGAAGCCCAAATTTTCCGAGGTTGTAAACGCTGCAGCTCAGCCGCTGAGAAACAGGAAGCATGAGTTGTGATTCAGCCATTTCCATGTTGTAACTTGGATCTAAAATTGGTGCTTTCCTTCCCTGACTGTTTCATCACCTTCTTGCACTTGGATGATCTGACTGTTGAGTACCTTCACAGAAGATTTTACAACCCAGCATTTGTCTTAATCTGTGTGAGTACAACAATTATCTAGTGAGTTTTTGGAGGCCTGGTATCCTGTGGAGAAAATAACTTGAAATGATTTATGGTTTAGTTTTTGGGATCAATTGTCAGAAGAAAAAAAAACACATCTGGTGCAAACAAAATCCTGCTGTTTTGCCCTTTAGCACATTAAGTTAGCCACAGACTGTAAATATGGTTTGTCAGATGTGTTTTGCTTCTTGCCCCGCCACCCCCCATGCGTAACTGAGTTAAGCATACAAATGAATTTTACTTGTTGGTGTGTGAGGATGCAACTTGTTACAAGCTTAGTTGTGTGCACACAAAAGGACAATTCAAAGCTACATCTTGTGTTCTTCCCCAATGATAATGGATTATTCACAGGATCTATTGCAGAATAGCACAGATAACGCTTCCTTTTCCTAGCCCATCAGTGTGTGGTCTCGTAACACACAATGCCACAAGCAAGCACTGTGCTGTAATTCCTTAGGTAGCGCAGAAGTGTCTTCTAAATTTCAAGTCGAATAGAGAAGAATACAGTAAAATGCATCTTTCATTTGTCAGACAGACCCTTCTTTGTCCTCTTTATCTTTAGTTCCTGTGTTAGGATTCCCTAAAGGTTCGGTCACGTTTCAGCAGCAGTTTATGGGAATGTCATGACTCCAAGTACACTCCAAATATCTAATCATTCCATGTGTCAAAGTGAAACAGCAAATAAATTAGAGTGTAAGCTGTACTGTTTGTACTAAAGTGGAAGTACAGTGTATCTGAAGCATGTAATGAGAGTAGAGCTAGAAATTTGATTGATAAAGGGATTTTCTTCTTCTTTTGGTAAAGTAACAAGGTGGTATTAAGAGTTGAAGATGCTAAGATGTTCTTTGGGGGTTACCTGGATGAACCTGGATGGATGAAGATTAGAAATGAGCATATCACAGGGACAGTTCAGGCTGGACACAAAGTTAGAGTAGTGAGGAACAGATGGTTTTGCCCAAGTGCAGAGGAGCAATGGTGAATATATTCGGCAAAGGATGTTGAATATGGAGCTTCCAGGCTGGAGGAAAAGAAAAAGAGCATAGCCGAGATTCATGGATGTGGTAAAGGAGGACATGCAGAGGGTTGGTGTAATAGAGGATAAGGATAGGATGAGATGGGGGTGGCTGTGGTGACCAGAGATGGGTAACGCGTTACTGTAATCTGATTACTTTTTTCAGCTAACGAGTAAAGTAAGGGATTACTATTGCAAAAATGGTAATTAGATTACCGTTACTTTCCCGTAGGAACGCTGCGTTACTGCGTTACTAAAACCGTGATTTTTTTTTGCGAGAATGTCTCATGGCAGTGACGTAAGCGAGTGCGACGTTTGTGACAGCAGCTGTGTGCAGATCAACAATGGATCACATATCGAGTGTGGGAGAGAGTATGAGCGTGCAGCGTTTAAAGCGTGGAAGTACTGACCTTACTTTAAGTTTGATTCCATAAAAAGTGACAAAAACATTAGTGTCCGTTGTGTGTGGGAAGAAAACTTCTTTTTAAAGCGAAAAAACCCCTAAACTTCCAAACAAACACCGACGTAATGGGAAACTCACAGAGAAACTCGCGGATTCTTCCACTGACCGCTGCGGCACACCTGCACCAGGGCAAACCTCCGCCTACCGCAGTCCTGCTTTACAGGTGAAAATAGAGCAACAGGACCGCTAGTCTTTGACTTTATTTATTTTCTGCTGTGTTTTACTTGCATCTATTTGAAAGAGTGAGTGTAAACACAAAAAATATTTTATTTTATGTGCTGGAATGTGCAGAAAATAAGTTTAAATGTTAAACAAACTTCTTCCAGTCAGTGAATGGTGCATATAATTAAATTTTTGCTGGATGCATAAAGTTAAAACATTAAAACTAATAAAACAAGTTTTAAAAAGAGACTTTTCCCTTTGATTACATTTTGTATGATGGATTATGCAGAAAAAGTAGAATTGGGCTGACAGATCTATCGCTTTATTACCTATTCAGGTTGTAAATTGTGTTTTTAAAAAGTAACTAAGTAACTAATTAATTACTTTTGAAAATAAGTAATCAGTAAAGTAATGGGATTACTTTTTTGGGGAAGTAATCAGTAATTAGTTACTGATTACTTTTTTCAAGTAACTTGACCAACACTGGTGGTGACCCCCAAAGTGAACAGCCAAAGGAAGAAGAGTGATGTTTTATTAATTAATTAATTATTTACCCATAATTACCATGGTATCAGTTTGAGTTTGTTACCATGGTATCAGTACTCTTACAGGATCACAGTGCAATAGGCTAATTTAACAAATATTTATACCTTGACCAACTACCCAACTGACACCTTTCTTAGTGTTGACTTTTAAGTGTAAGGTAAGACTCGACACTGGGGAAACAAAAGCCCATGACCTTGATGAAGACCAATCGGTGTCTTAGGAACTTCCTGCCAAGAAGGTTGCAGCTGTAGGTGTGTTTTACATGACCGTTGTCACTGCATTTTCTTGCAATGACAGGAACAATATCATGAATACATAACAAGCCAAACTAAATGCTCGCTGGGTTTCAAAGCACATCACATTTTGGCTGTTTTCCCTCCTTGAAGTTGTTGAACTCCTGTAGTCCATTATTTGTAATGCTGCAATCAGTCAGTAAAGCAAAAGAAGGTACCAGTATATATTAGCCAAGAACAAATATATATGTTATCTTTTGCCACTTACTAAACACTCAAAAATAGTATGATGAGGAGCAAAAGAGTTAAACAGTTACAGTATTTTTTTTTAAAATGAGGATTTCTTTGTTGTAACCAATCCACGAAGCCATCAGCTGGTCTGCTGACTTGGTGTCTGGGGCCACGGGCAGTTTCTCAGGGCTTTCCATTTACGCAGTGGTTTTTAAGGCCAAGACATTCAGTAACACCCGCTGGTAAATGTTCACGAATGCAGATATATTTGAAAAACCAATAAAAAGTGAAATTGTTGTTAAGTGATAGCTTCTGCTTTTATAGACTTTGGACGGATTTATGTTGCCATTGTTGGAGGAGCCGTCAGACTCAGTGCTTCTTTACACTGTCTAAAGTCTTTGTGTTTCTCTGGTGAGAATCTATAATAAATATAAATTCTTACGATATTATTTCTTGATTTTTTCCCCCCAAGTTTTTATTGCAAAATATTTTACAGTTTCATTGTACTGTGAGCATCAATATAGTTTGATATTTTAAGAAAAAACTGAATACACCACACGACTCCGTAGCTTTTGCATCATGAATTTGAAGTAATCATTTTCTGTTTGACTTTTAAAGTCTCACATTATTGTGAAGGAATAATCCCAAGCATGAAAGATATCAGCAATGATCTTGGGGAAGTAAGTTGCAGGCCATCAAACTGGGATGAGTTATGAGGTCATTTGAAGTCCATCATTCCACCGTGAGAAAGATTATCCTCAAGTGGGTCATTGCTGCCAATCTTCCCAGGAGTTGACTTCTCAGCAATCACCTGCTTCTCCAATCACCTGCAGAGTATTTTAAAGCAACTCTTTATCTCCACTCACCTTGATTACTGCGGCTGTTTCCCTTTTGTTGTATTTCTTCATTTCTTTTACAACATGTTGAGAATACTTTAGAAAGGCTGAACCTCTTTAGGCTGTAACACTTCACCATGATTTATATGTTTAAGAACAGTGAGACAGTACATCGATCTCATGTTGCATTAGAAAAAAATGTTCTGCTTTTTGGCATCTTTCAAATAAGCACTGAATTTTAGAACAAATATAAGTTACATTTTGACATGTGATAGCTGAAAAACCTAAAACAGATATGTGGGACATACATTTATAAGCATTCAGGTGCCACTATACAAGCATAGAGCATAATAGCAGTTTTTACTTTTCATTTTTCTTCATTACCCACTGGCATGTTTTCTTTTTACTGTGTGAAAGGTTGTTGTGTAAGACCGCTGTTGGTATGTCACATAGCTGACTGCAGTGCACATTATCTTGTAGTCAGGAGATAATGTTAAAGGCTGTGTGAGGTTACTCAACTGGTACAGAAGTACTAGAATAAAGCAGCTCTGTGTCAGTGAGTAGGTCAAACAAACAGTTTCAGGTCAATTTTCACTAGAGGGCGACAAAGCCAAAAAAAAGCCGAACAACTTCACTCCTTTTGACCTGGAATGTTGTTTAGTGTCTAGGTTACGTTTTCTTAATATTGTATCTGAATAATATGACCTCTTGGGATTTGGACCTAAAAAAGACTTTGTTTTCAATTAATTGATTAATTGTTTCAAAAGAGAGTAGCAGCAAACAGAGGAAAAAGTGAGAAAATAAACAGAATTGTGTGCTTAGTCATTTAATTACATCAACATTTACCCCCATACCTTCAGAAACGCAGGCTAGTTGAATGTTGATAATAAGCTTCTTTGCATAATGGAACTTTTATCGGCGTTTGTTGATGGCACAAGGAACCGCGTTCACACACAGCGATTTTTGGAAGTGTTCCCAAGCCCATGCAGTGATTTGCATGACTGGATCATGCGTGTTTTTCATAAAGTGTCACCTGAGAACTCAAAGATCCCCAATGTTGATTTTTGGTATTGCACAAAGAGATTTCTCAAGATTAACAGGGAGAGTTGTTGGAATATTATGTACTTCTGCTGATAAGGCATTTTGATTTTATTTAAGTTTTACATTGAGGAACATTATTCTGAAATTGCTCCACAATTTGTTTTGCAGTTTTTTTCTTTGCAGATTTGTGAATCTTTGCCCATCTTTACTTCTGATAACCTCTGCCTCTCTTAGATGCTCTTTTTATATCCAGTGATGTTACTGATCTGTTTCCACTTAACCTGATTAACAGTAAAGTTTTCCTCCAGCTGTTTCTTTAAAAATATAAAATATGAGCTTATAAAATTTGCAGATCATTGGATTCTGTTTTAAGTGAGATTTTGCGCACCATGCCAACGTTTTTGGAAGTGAAAGTGTGTGATAGGAATTGATTTGTGTTTTGTGTTGATAAGCTCCTATCTACATTTAAAGCTTGCATTACACATCTAGTCCACATAGTGGCACTGCAACAGCGTGTGAATGCTGCTTCTCTCAGTACAGCTGTTGGATTGAAGTTAAAATTTATTTTAAAAAAATCTAGTGTTGCACATTAGATAAGAAAACAATTAGAAAAAGAACACATTTGTACATAGGGCTGAACAACATTATAACACACAGCATGTGATTTTGTCCTGTCAGTGTGAGTGCTCTGTCTTTACTTGGCTTCCTGTTGAGTCAGTATCTCTCCAGCTGCGTCCTAATAATCTCAAAAACCTGCAAAAGGTTTCGATTCTCTGCCAGTGTGATCACATGAGATTTTGAAGACAAAGAAAAAGCAAAAAGATGTTTTTCAAGGGGAAATTACCCATCCCATACTGGCTTACCTTTAGTTTTTACTACATGATGATCATCATCATCACCTTTATGTATAAAGCACTTTAAAACAACCACAGCTGACACAAAGTGCTGTACATTGGAACTATAAATAAAATTACATGAGATATAAATAAAAACCAAATAAAAGAAAAGTAAAATAATTAATTAAATAACTAATTCAATTAAAAGAGAAACTAAGTCTCACTGAGCAACTATACAAGATATAAAACATGACTTTCTTGATACAAATACATAGATAGCCTGAAAAACATACACTAGAAGACATTAATAAAGGGGTAGAAATACATTAGGACATCGCTACATAAAGTGGCATCCTCATATCTCAGGGTTTTGTTTTTTATGCACATTTGTCACACTTACATGTTTCAGATCACCAAAGAAATTATAATATTAAACAAAGATAACTTGAGTAAGTAAATATTCAGCGTCTAAGGGATTACTTCATTTGTTAAGGGTAAAACGCTGTCCAAAGCTATTTGACCCTGTGCGAAAAAGTAATTGCCTTTCTTTGTTAAATTATTAAACAACTGTTAATGTTACATAACAAAATTACTCCAAGACTGCACTGACAATTCATCCAGGAGTTCACAAAAGAACAAAAACAAACCAAAAAAAATACGAACTTGCCTTATATTTGCCGGAAAACAAACATCTTGATGATCCGCTAGACTTTTGGGAAAATATTCTGTGGACTGAGAAGACAGAAGCTGACCGTCTTTGAAGGTTTGAGCCCCGTTATGTCTGTTATAAAAACAATACTCCATAAAAAGAACACAATATCAACAGTCAAACACGGTGTTGGTACTGTGATGGACTCACAAGCTAGTGTACTCATAGTACTGGTGCCAAGATTGGATAAATGGAAGCGGTGTGACAGCAAGGACAGAAAATCTGTACCACATCAAACTGGAGATCTGTCAGCTGTGGTGACGCCTCGGGAAATAAGGGAGCAACTCAAATTATCTACCTGTGTGTTGTGCATGAAGATTGCTGGAAGCCTAATTTTACCCTAAAGAGTCATCTCCCCTTCCCTAAAGAAATAATTACACAGCCTATAAACTGCATGTTTGCCATGAACGTTGAACAGCTAGCAGAAAGGAACGTGGCAGATGTTGGCAAATCATCAATATGGTTTGAGGAATATAATAAAAACAGCCATAATATTTAAAAATGCAAAAAGGTTTGTTTTTCTTTTTCTTGGCTGGTTTTGATTGTTCTTTAAATTTAAACTTCACTGTCTATACACAGTGTCTGTGTTCTATGATCTTTTTTCCCCCACAACAACGAACTAAAAAGCCCTTCATTTTTACAGAATATGTGGGGGTTGGGTTTCATTTAGTGAAAACCCACTTAATTAATTCACCCTGACCTGGAAAATACTAAAGACACGCTGAAAAGGCCAAGCTGTGAGGAAGAATGATAACTGGTGGCACAGGACCACGGCACAACAGCTTGAAGGTTTAAAAGAGGGGAACGGGAGGGTCAGTGCTCGTTTATTGTTGACTTTACTTATTGTCATCCAGTCTTTGTTCATATCAACCTATTCATGAGCATGTGGAGTTTGCTTGGAGAGGATCTTGGAAGTTGGCCGGAGTTAATGTCTGTCAGAACATAAAGGAAGATGACATTAGCAGCCCATCAAGGTCAAGGTTGGTGTTGGGTGAGTTAAGCTTTACTGGAGGGGGTGGGGGCAAAATGCAACCAAAGACCCAGAGGACAGGATGCACACCAACAATGGGCCAATAACTGTGTGACAGTATGTCAGTCAGAGGCCACTCTCAGGAGGGTAGACTTGTCTACGTGCTAACATCTGTTCCACGAGCACAACATAATCCCTTTGTGTTTAAAATCCATGGCTTCCTCCCTGTGCACAAACTAAGGCCCTCTTTAGAGAGTTTCCCCGTCTTGTCAGTTGTTTAACTTCAGCTTCGCATTTATTTGGCTTAAACAGATACATTTTCAGTTTTCAGATCTTCAGTTTTCTGTGAGGTAAAAATGAGTTCATGTACTGCAAATAAGGGTTTTCTTATCTTGGTTATTCCATTTTCTTTTTACATGTATCTGCTTTCCCTCTGTACTCCATATAGGACATTTTTTTGTTACTGTTTTTCTTTGTCTTTTTTAAATAACTGGGTAACACAATGGTGCTGTTGTATTACCATAATGAGAGTACAGCTTATTTGAAGTGTCATCAGAACAATAGTGGGCTAATCTCAATGGGAGCCAAGGCCAAGCAGAGATTTGGTGTGCATGTGAGGAGGTTTGGGGGGGTTTGGTGCACACATGGCACTGGGGTGAGCCTAATCACAAGCTCACAGAAATCCTCACAAATAGGAGGGGGGTTGGGGATGTCCCTGGGGTTACTCATTTAGGTTTGGTGGGCATTTAGCTCCAGTAGCACAGCACGCCTTCGTTTAAACATGAGGACCTTTTTTTTGTTCTCTCCTCCATGCATATACAAGGCTGAGGTAGCCAAGGGAACGTCACCTTATAGCAACACCAGCATGTACTTCAGCTGGTTCATAATAAAATGGACAGTTTCATCCCTCCCATTTCCTTTCTCCTGGAGTTTCTGTGGATTACTCAGCTTTCCTATTGTTGAGCCAACCCCATGTAGGCACAACAGTGTGGCACTCCTTTCCTTTCCTGTGATCACTGGAAAGTCTATAATACACTGGTGTTCTTACAGGCCTGCAATCTAACCTCAACTCCCTGCACAGTATTGCAAATATATTGTGATGTCAGATGGATAAACATGATGTGATGAATGAGAGTGAACCAAAGCATTAAAGCAGCCTGTCAGAAAAGCAAAACGGTGAGTAAAAACATGCTAAAAGGCTCCAAGGAGAGGAGCTGTGGGAAACTGGGGTTTGGATAGGGTTTCCCTTTGAATTTGGCACTGCAGGTGCTCCATTTGACATGAGCAACTAACATGAGCAAACATGAGCAAAATAAAAATGAATGATTGGTTATATCAGAAGTTGTTGCACCTGGCCGTCCCCAAAATCTACTGAAAACCTGGTGCTGTGGAGCTTTTTCAGCTCTCACCGCCAAAGTATTGTTGTTGTTGTCATTGTTTTATTGATTTGTCATGTGGTGTTTTGTACAGCAACCTGTTTGGATCGGTTGGAGAAGACATTTAGCTGCTCGTGGGCCATTTTGCATCCCTGATCCTTTTCTAAAACTCACATTCATTTTTCCGTCGTGTAAAAACTGAGCTGTGGGAAATATATAACACTTTATTCCACTTCGACAAAACGCTTCTCTGACTTCTGGTAAAACTCTCATATGATCGCCATAAAAGCTGCTTGCTATTTGTGTGTCTATTGTGCACAGTTAACAACAACATAAATATATTGGGGAGGTACAACCGCCAGTGCGAAGGGATTAACTATGCCTAATGGACTAAAACTGGCTAAGTCTGGTGCAATAGGGAATACATTTAAAATTACAGCGGTCTTACGAACATAAATTGCTGAATCGCTTTTTAAATCTCCATTACTGAAAGTAGTTAATCTTGGGCTTACTCTGATACAGTGTTTTGTTTTTAATTGTCTCTTCCGCTGAGCAATGGTGGATTTGGGCAGCAGAGAGCGCCTCTCTATTGGCTCCCAACAGCAGCAGTGGGAAATTCATCTGCCCCATCAGGGCATCAGTGGAAGGTAGCGAAGAGGAGGAGGAAGCCGGCAGGAGGCGGGGAGTGTGAATGGATGGGACTCGCCGTGTGCGTGGAGTGTGGTACAGAAGGTTACTATGCCGAGCAGGCAGCAGCCTCTTCTCCTCCTGGACTTTTCAGCACGACTTCCTCTGAAGCGGCTCCTCATTTTAGCAAGAAGTCTCATTGTGAAGAAGCACCCGCTTTTAATAAGGAGCGCGTTTTTTTTTTGTCCTTTCAAACTGACCGGTGTGCGCTCAGACGCTCTGCGGACAGACAATAAGTAGGAGCGATCACATCACAACAAAAGAAATACGGTAAGAATGGTTTCATTCGTACGGGAACATACCGCTTAGAACCGTTTGTTTTTTTTCTGGAATAATCTAATGTAAACACAGTGTGAGGGGACCTGTAACAGGCTTTCTGGCAGCCACACCGTTTGTTTTGTTTGTCTTGGATTATCAGTATGTGCTCATGTGACACCTGACAAGATGTTTGCTCTTCACCATACTCCAAGCTTGTAAATTAAACACTTCATCAACTCTTTGAAAAACTATATTGTGTGGCAAAAGTTTAAAAACACAAATCTTATGACTGTGACTATGACTGGATCCTATGACTGTGCAACCCGCCTGCGTTTTCCGTGACTACTACTGACCCAGTGTCAGCTGGGTGCTGAACTGTTGACATGTCAACGTGAGTGACTTGCTGGTGTGTTTATGACGTTGTCAATGATTAGTGTGTCCCAGTCAGTAACAATTGTGGTGCGCCGTCAGGTCAGCATAAAACTGAACTCGTGAACATTTTTTTTTTTTAAATGCAAAAGTCTTAAAGTACTCTGTGGTCAGCCGGTCATTCTCCTGTGTGTGAATATCCTGTTTCCTGGCCAAAACAAACAATGGTTATCCAAGCACGTGATATCCTGTATGGGTCTCATATGAGTGTATTGTGTAAGTGTGTGGATGGTGAAAAACAAAAATACTTTAAACTGAGCCTCTCTATATAAGAAAAGAAGTCAAGGCAAGAGTTTCTCTTCTCTTAAAGTGGAATTCATTTGTGATGATACAGCTCTGGCATGAGGAAACCCAGTGACAGGAAGTGTGTGAGTGATACAGAACAAAGGCACGGGGCTGCTTTGTATAGGTGACTATATTGAAATTGTGCCTCATGAGTGCAACATGTGCTGCCTGTCTTTCTCTTTTGACTCACATACAGAGGCAAACTGCAAAGGCAGCGCTGCTTTGTGTTGACTTTTAGTCTAGGATGTTCAGCTGCTTTTAATGGGGTCAGCGCTTCTGATTCAATAAAGCTATTAACTGTCGCAGAATATTCCAACGCTTGCCTCGGCACATAGGAGTCATTTGCCCATTAGAGTCCATTAACAGCCTTAACCACAGGGCCGGTTTTTTAAAGGGTAAACAGTAATAAACACCACGTCAAGTCCACCTGTGCAGTGTGACCTAAGCTGCACAGGTGCACGTCATTGAAGAGACGTGTTCTCACCTCTCCTCAATGAACCTGCTTTGTGTTAAAAGTTGCTCATCAGCATTTTTTTCTTTCCCACGCATCTAATCATGCATAGGTATGAATGATAACATTTGTCAGTTAGACTATGTGATACAGTCACCATGCAGGTTCATGCAACCCAGCACTTTCAGCAAGCAGAAATCCTGCCAGACTGGTCTGAGAGATGTCTTCCACTCTGGGAGATCAAACTTACTATCAAAGAGTGCCATGTGACATGATGATGTAAACAGCAATTCTTCCAAATTTTATACAGAAGTATAAAGTTTGCTTGCTCCTTTAGCAAGCTTGTGAAAACTTTTAAAAGCGGACATCAGGTATTTCAAGGGCACGAGATTCAGACAAAATATCATAAAACTAACGTAAAGTATATTTAACAGAGCAGGTGCCATCTTAATCTTAACTAGTATCGTTTGAGCACCAACAAAAATCTGCATTAGTGCATTAGGACTGTATTGACATGACATTTTTTAACACTTCAGAGGTACAGAATGCATTCTTCACTCATTGTAACTAAACGTGTGTAAATCCAATGCTTAGATAGCATTAGCTAACATAGTTTTACTGAAATGTTTAGATGCTGCCGGCCATTTACGATTTGTATCTACCAATTTGTGGTAGGTAGCATCAGTCTACAGAAACTCTAGCAGAATCTCTGTGTTTATGCTAACTTTGTTTTCTCCCTCTGTTAAAAGCAACAAATCACAGAAGAGTCTCTTGTGTGACTTGTGTTCAGATATTTCTTTTAAATTTAAGGAAGCTTGAACTCGTGGCCTTAAAATGCATTGTTTTTGTGCATCTCCTCATTTCCTTTAATTGCTACTGCATGAGGGACTTCTGGAGTCTCAATGACTGCATTAACTGGAAATGAGTGAAACTGAATTCTTCATTTGTAAAACGAGAGTTAGCTTTGCAGAAATTCCAAACATAAAATAGATGTTGCCCTTTGATCATCTGACAGTATTCAAGTGTTGGGTCAAAAAGATTTCTCATAACTAAAGCAAAAAATGTGTGTTGATTAGACCTCTCGGAGTGCTTGAGGCCTAATTAAAAGGTCAGACGCTGGAGTGTTTTTCAGTTCAGTGTTTGTGGGTCATCAGTAATCTATATTCACAGTGGAAATCTATTCAGATCACCAGACCTCAGGACATCTGAATGAAGAGGTCATGCGGACGTTTAGTGAAAATATTTAGTCCTAAATGTTTTATCACTAATGTGTCAGTCCTCCAGTGTTTGCAGTAAATGACTCTAGTTCTTTCCATAACATAATCACTGAAAAGTTGTGTCAACAGGAATCTGTTCCTCATTGGTAGTGAAACAGCTACGCAGTGTGCAGACATCTCTTTTCCTTTCAGAAAGGACATCCTGAGTAAAACAAAGAGTCTGGACCACAGTTTCGCATTCAAAGCACAGACACTGGGAAATTTCCCACTTTAATTGCCAGTTTCAAAATTTGCAGTACCAAAAATGCCACATGTGTACAGTGATAGTTTTCGCTTGGTTGCTGAGGGATGCGGTCCTTTAATGCGGTGTGCTCAGACTCTGTTTGTGTGTTTATTTCCCTTCAGAATAAAGCAGAAAACACTTGCATCAACCTTGGAGAGTGGATCTGAGCTGGGTTTGGTATTCCTCTGGGAGTCTGTTTCCATATCATTTAGATAAAAGAGACTGCATTAAAACAAGCTCCAATCTGTTTAAGGGCAGGCCCTTCCCAGTTTGTGGACAAATTCCCCCTCAAAATGCATCATTCAAGACCACCTCCTTATGAATTATTTAAAGGATGGACACAAGGTTATATTCACGGGTTACCCACGCGTATCAGTGGCTACTGAACCAGGGACAGGCACAGAATAAAAGGGTAACATTTGTGGTAAAATAAATCACAGTTTCAACTGTGCATGGCTATACCAACATAAGTGTGTTCAAATTGGGCGAAACAGGCAGTTGGCGACCGTCTTGATAAGAAAGCTGGTCCACTTCAGAAGACTTTTGCACAGTATAGCACAGCCCACCTTTTTTAAAAAATCTTTATTAGATATTGCTATATAATGTTGTTGTTTTGTTTTTTTACACACAGCTAATGTATATACACTCCAGTCCCAGTTCAAACTCCCAGTTAAGTCCAAAAACTAGCTGTGATGCATTACATTCAAACTCCTGGTTTCTGGGTGACACCGCTGTCCTGTCAGTTTTTCTACTTCCTCATTTGACAAGATGTTTATCTGGAGCATAACCCTGCAGGCTGTACGGGAGCCCAGTGAGTTAACAAATGACAACAAGGGGTCCCAACAGTATCTAAAGAGATAGGGTGACAAGGTGCTGTTAATTAGGCATCTGAAATGTTGCAGTATCACTAAAGTGTCAGTGAATACAAGCCAAAAATCCCATCTTGCAATTTGTCTACTTGTATCACCAAAAGTGTTATTAATTAATTTTTATGGTTATATTTCTGCACCTTTAAGGGTCATGAAAGGATTCTGTTCAGGATCTAAGGTTGTCCACTCCACTGTTTGGTGTCACAGTCCAGTGCTTTATTCATCCACCGTCAGCCTCATCCTCTTCCCTCTAACGTTTCTTTGGTACATGCTTTGTTTATCCAAAGAAAGTCATTGCCTGTGACCATAATCCAGCCAGCGATAATGTTTGCCAACCTTGTGTAATTCGGAGAATAACTGAGGGTGTACAGATAACAGAAGAAGCAGTTTCAGTGATACTTGTTTCTATTGCTGCAAAACCCTGTCGTGGAATTATTATTATTATTATTTTTACTATGATTCCAACAGCAAGCGGGTCAGTAATGTTCCCATTTATTCCAGAGGATAAACAGTAAAACCCACATAAATGTGTTCGGGAATAACCGGTGTCCTTAATAAAGCTTCCGGGGAGATGCATAAGCTAGAGCGGACTCACTCATTTTATGACAAATGTGGAAATTATGAAGCAGTGGATACCAGTTTTTTGGCATCATCTGATTATTTTTAAAGAAAAAGCGGTGCTGTTAATTTGAGCCAGATACAAACACATAAACTCAAAGTAATGATTCTTCATCCTAATTTTAAAATGCAAAATGCAACTGAAATATATAAAAATCAAAGATTTACTTATTCAAATAATTAATAATGAAAGAAAATCTGAATGTATACCAATTAAGTACATTTCATTTGACCTGATTTTAACTAATTTCATTACACAAGTACAGTCAGATATTTATTATTATTATTATTAATAATAATTTATTTTGAGTGTATAGACCAGGGATGTCAACCACATACAGCCACCATGAGTAAAATTGCAGAAAAAAGTCACAATAGTTGATTCCACAGACAGTAGGAAAGTCTGTGCAATGAACTATCAGGACCTTTTTAATAAAATATAAAGTTTTTGTTCATTTATCTTTTATTTAATTTGGTGGAGTATGAATGGTAATGGGAGTGAACAGTCTTTATCAACAGGAAATCGTTGCACTCCTTCATGGATTAGAGTTTTTGTCGGGCCAATTCTGGCCCCCGGGCCTTATGTTTGACACCCCTGGTATAGACAGACACAGGCATTTGAATGCCACGTTGGTATCAGGATAGGCAAATAACCATTTTTAAACAATGTCTCTCCATCCACTTACATTTCCTGGTTTTCCCAACTGTCTGTATTCATAAGACTTCTTGAATCATAACACTGTGTACTGCTGCTCAGGTGTGCAGTTGAGATGTGGATCTTCTAGCAGACCTGAGCAGAGGAGCGCCTTCCTCCTCCCAGTTTCAGCCACATCCTCGGGCATTTAAGGGAACCTTGAACCCAACAGCTCAGTGCACAGTTCCGCTCCAGAAGTGAACACCCCCGTTTCTGTTCTTCCTCCTGCTCCTCATCATTGCCTGTTTTTCCGACTAGAATATAATTGCTGTGAGGCTGAGAAAATGAAAATAACAACAAAGCAAAGCCCTCCACCACCTTTCTTTCTATCTGTGCTGCTGCTGTCGGCTTGCCCGGGAGGTTTTTTTTTTTTTTTTTTTGGAGATATGGAGGGGAGTGACTCTCCCTGAAATGATGCCGCTTGTGCACCTCTCTCTATCTATTCAACAATCCCTCTCCTGTAATCATTCCCCATTTCTCTGTATTTCACTCCTGAATACACACTACACCCAAATTACACATTAGGAGAGCTGCGAGGTGGTGATGTAAAGGCGGGTGCTTAAAAGCCTGAATGTTCAGAATGAGAGTCCCTGCCCGGCAAATGTGTGTAAGGTAAAGGCGGAGGGATGGACGGAAAGGGCTTGAGTTGCTATTATTATCCTCTCAGGCACAAATGGAGAGGTACATGGTGGTGGAGCTGGAAAGAAAAAAGCAACCGTGCTTCCCAAGCAGACATACCCCACAGCTTCATACCCACAATGATCAATACTCCTCAGCTCTTAAAACCCCATGTGAGTGTTTCACACATTTAGTGCCAGAAGGGTTAGAGGCATGTTAAAGACACACACTGGAGACTTCTGTGAATATGCGATGCCCTCATAACTCCTCACAAAGTAATTTCCTGCTGAATTGGTTTGATTTTTTTTTTTCAAATCATATCTCTATAAATTTATTTTGTGTGGGTCTGTGGCCGTACAGAGTGTATATATTGATGGCTGGATACTGCAGGTGCTCGCTCACTAGAGCGTAGCATTCATCATTAATAGAGGGGTTACCTGAGCTTCCTCTTGTACTGGGTTAATAGTGGAAAGCAACGCCCCCGCTCCAGCTAATACACATGCAGACACTAGCTGCTCACAGATCGCGTGAGTTTAGAAAGACAGAAATCATCCAGCTGCGGTCACCTTCACCATGGCAGCTTGGGATGAGGGGAGGAGTTGGGGGCAAAGGGGGTGGAGGGTGGGTTAGAGCGATCTGCAGGAAGTAATTATCACCTGCCCTGTGGACCGAAAACGAGCATCCTGCTGGTTCACTCAGACAGATCAGACTGAGCTTTCGGACATGGATGAGCGTCTGCATTTTAGCTCTAACATGCAGGAAAGATTTAGGAGTGTGACACAATGACAAGGAAACTGCGTCATAGGGGGAAAACCTGTAATTCAATAGAAAAATACGACTTTGATCTAGAGGGTTTTTTATTTTCAAGGTTGCATTGTGTTCCTAAGAGGCTTGTGTACTGGGTTTGTACAATGTGAGAGTACCCTTTAACCTACTTTATACTATTGTATCAGCCGTGTGCTTACTAAGCACTTCACAAAAGTGTGCTAAGCAACAAGTTGAGGTCTTCCCTCAGCAATGTTACCTGCAGAATCAGACCTGGACTAGAAATAAATGATGTCAGGACAGCATTTGATGACACTCTACACTGGACTTGGATGGAAAGCTGATATGGGGGTTGTGTGCAGGGCACAGTTATAACAGGTGTCGAGCACACCGGGAAGAAAGATGACACTCGGTGTCCTCAGGGGCAGTGGTGGTTGTCATAGTGGCGAAGATGATCAGTGGTTTAAAATTTGTGTGGTTACATTTAAATGGTTTTCCAGAATGGACTTCTGAATATCATCAAAATTAATCACATTACATTTTAGGCATGCCAGAAGTACCAGACATTTGGTAGTTTGTGGTAGTACCAGTAGAACTGCATGAGTCTCGATATCAAACCAAAATTTATCCCATGTACTTAATAATTGTAAAAAAAAAAAAAGTAGACTGGGTACTGTACTGTAGCGTTAGCAAGTTTAGCGTCATTAAGCTAGCTTACGCATTTAATGTTAGTCATTACAAACATTTTAGCGTATGGACTGCAGCAGCTAGGGGCAACACTAGCTGTCAATATGGTAAAGTGTATTTCCAGATAACATAAGCAGGATAATACTTTGGATTTTGTTGAATACTGGACTGAAACTTTGTTAAAAAAAATTGTTAAAAAGATCAAGATCAAGATATAAACAGAAGATTTAAATTTCTAGTTTATAAAATTTCACTTGCAGTCGTCACCTTTGGAAATCTCTCATCTTCCTCTCTTGTCCTGTGCTTCTCTCTCAGTCACACTTTAACATTCTACCACGTAGAAAAACGTTGCTCCATTTACATTTGCTGCTCTTCTGTTCTACTAGCATATTGCTAAAGTACTGTTACCGCAACTTTACATCTGCCCCTTAAATGCATCACAGTGACGATGAGGGAAAAGGGAGGTTTTGAAGATGTAAGCAGGCTATGTCCTTATTTTCCGAGTAAACATCACCATGGCATCAGATGGAAAGGCATGAGAAATTAACTCATTTGACAGTATGAATTAACCTGCCCATCACATTTAATTGCTCATTAACTGAAGGTGTCAGAATGTCATTCCAGGCCTGTTTAACCTCTGGCCGTATGCAGCTTCCTTCAGTTCCAGAAGAATTGCTTCCCTGGTAGAAACGCTGCAATAAAAGACAAGCAAAAAAACAATATCAATAATATACCACTGTGTTTTCAGAATTTTGATATTGAAAAGTATTGTGCTATTTATTCAGGTAACAACTCTGATTTCATGTCATAAAGAAAAAAATTCAAACATTTGCAACATTTTCTGCCTTTATTACTTTTATCAATATTATTATTACAACTCACAAGTTATTTCAATTCAAAAGGTGACTGGGCACCAATAATTTGCACTTTGCTGACAACTTTTGCATGTTGTCTTTATCATTTTCAGTCAAGCCACAAAATTAGAGTTCAGAAAGACTCAGATCCTGTTAATGTTTCTGCTTTGATGCCCTTCGTGTTGTTTTCTTCTTGCTTCTTGCTCGCAGACCACAAAAACGGTTACATGTCATACTTAATGGTCTCTCTGGTTTTAGCTCAGTTTAGGTCTCCGCCTGCTTCACTCACTTCGTCTGATGTTTTTTGCTGTTGTTGGCATCTTGGTCAGTCTGTCATTCTGTTCTGTGGGTCTCTCTGAGTTTTTTGGCAAAGTTGTTTTTTGGAAGCTGCAAATACACAGAAGGAGAGCAGCAAGTGAGGACTTTCAAGCTGTAAAAGCAAAACGATGAACTTAAGAAATTCTCAAATTTAACACAGAGGCAGGTGGTTTGTTTGTTTTATGACCTCTTTTTTATTTATTTATTTATTTTTAAACCAAAGAGTTATTTAAACCAGTTTCAAAATGCAAATACGGATTGGTTCAGCTTTGTGCTTTGCAATGCAGCCTAGTGGACTATATTTTTCAGCTACTGCCTCATCTCTCTTCCTAATCTCAATTTTTGGATGCTTGTGTGTTTCTTTACCACAAGAACTGGGTTCTTTGTCTGAGCTTTGAGCACTTTTTCTGTCTTCATGGCAACTCCTAAGAATATTTACAGTTAAAATTTTAATTTGCTCTCATGTGGTGTGTTTTCAAGTCAATAAAATATTGAAAAGCAATGAGACATGTTTTCCATCTGCTGTGTAGCAGCTGTTTCAGAATTTGTGACCATATAAACAGTAAAAGTATTGAATTAGACATACTTGCAGCAGTAAAGCAGAAACAGATGCCCTGTTTTTTTTTTTATATTTAGGCTCTTTGCACTACAAACTCCATGCACATATAAATCCCCATTTGACTCGCAATGAACTCAACTCCACTTCAAATCAAGGCACCTCATGAAATTGCTCTGACAATGCCAGCACCTTTGGGAGCTCTCGGCCCGCTGAGAGCGCTTGTATTCATACGACAGGATAAAAATAGAGGTATTCTACCATATTGGTGGCTTAATACTGACAGTACAGTATTCCCATAAGACCTCCCATAAGTCTTTACTTTAAAGTGATGTCTCCGTGAGTCTCACGGGTTCTGCAGTGTGCCTGCGCAGGACAGGGGGGTAGACATGTGCACTTCACAGCTGCACATCTGTTGTGGTTTCTCAGACATGTGTTATATGGCCAGATAAGGCCATATCACTGATCTGATTATCTAGTCACTAAATTGGATTGGGAATGATAAGCCAGAGGGACTCACATGTACAGATGCAGATATCATCTGCCAGGTCTCTACTAATCGCGAACCGTGGCCACAAAATGGATTTAGACACTTCAGAACGGAAATGTTTTGATTTAACAGATGGGAACGGGAAGACTCAAAGGAATTTCTAGTGTCGATAATTTTACGTGTGTTAAGGGCACAATTTCTGTTATCAGATGAAAACCTGCCAATACATCAGAGTATCAGATCACTTACCCGGGGTGAAAATCAGATTAAGAAGCAACATTAGGAATCAAATTGAACATCCAAAAATAATGTAACCACAGATACTAAGAGTAGCATTAATGCAGGCAGGCTCAGCCACAGTACCAGCAGATCACATCTGCTGACATAATTCTAATAAATTCCTCTGGGAAATTTCTTATATAGGGCACCGACAGCTGCTGTACCTCTGCAAGCTGCTTGGCAACCCACCTTCTCCTTGCAACCTAGCTCTCCCTGTTATGCTGTATCCAGCTTAGTCAGTGTGCTGGGTCTCAGATATAAATGACTGCGGAGCAAAGATTGAAATGCATTTTTCAGCCAGCTGGTGAGCTGTTTTAAATATTTGCAAATAATTGTCTGTAAAGTGTATGAAATTTGTATGAGTTGTGTCATAATTTTCCCAGAGCCATCTTTTTAAATTGTCCAAAAGTAACTGATTGACAGCTGACTAACAGCTGTATTTCTCTTTAAATTCACTCGTGACTTCTGATTTCGTGGGGTTCCAAAGCATCATATTTCAGTTTTTTGTATTTGCAAAACAGTTCTTAGTGTTTCAGATCATAATACAGATTTAGATCATAATACCCTCTCAATAACTTCACCCCGTGCATGGCCTCAAGGCTCATTACAGACTGATAGTGTCTCCTCCCCTCCCCCCGCCCTCTGCTCCGTCCCTCTTTGTTTCACTGGGATGCCTGTGGTGATGTGCACAGTGGCCATTCATGTTTTTCGTCACTTGGATATGATATTGAAAACTTCTGACACTGGCTCTTTATGCTTCTTCTAAGAAATGCCTGGGCAAATCTGTGCACCCGCAGTCCCTTGAGGCAACATTTTGTCGTGGCAGTCAGTGTTGGGCTGTTGACTCATATTGTGGCCTCTAGGCCCCCTGCACCCTTCCCCCAGCTCCTGACCTCCTCCTCTTCATAGCATCTGGGTTATTCACACACATGGTTTGTCGTGGCCTGTGGCCTCCAGCGTGCCCCTAAGGGCCATCCTGTACAGCAAGAGGAGCTGGCCCCAAATCCCTAGTCACAACCCAAAAGCCAATAGGTGCATGGTGGCAGCCTGAAGCCCCGGGCCCTTGCCTCTTTCCCGGTCTTCTTTTCTTTTTCCACCCCCCACACTGCCCAAACACACACAGACACACACACGCAAAGCTTTTCTGTCTCACCAATGATTGCCAAATGGAGCTCTATCACACAGTGTTAATTGGCTGTAATTAAGATGTCTTGTGGTTTCTTAAACAGATGCGGTGACAATTTCAGTCAAGATGCATAATAGATATCTCTCACTTACGCTGCCTTGGTTGTCAAATCTGAAAGCTTTTGTCTTTAAAGGATTAGTTCTTTCTGATTTATTGATTTCAAGCCATGTGTCAGGGGGAGGTTAACAACAGTGAGAACACACAAGATGCATAACATCTGATAATTAGCGTAGCCATGCTTGCACTATTAAAGCCCTTTAAAAAGTAGGACATAGACTATGCATGACCAAAGATGGCCTTTTTAATGTTTTATGTTCCACATTTGTTCATCTGTGATGTATGATTACAAATCATGCTCTGATCGGGTGTCATGATCTCAGACAGCTGTGTCCACCTGCTAAATTTCTAACTACAACTGACAGTCGGGAAGCGTGATAAGTGTGTGTGGGTAGGGTCCTGTGAGGAGACGGTACTGTAAGTGAGAGTGCCGACCTGCGTGCGTTTGTATGTGTGTCAAGCGTACTGTCCAAAATGTCTTCCATTCAGTGTGTCAGCTGCAGTCTCTGTATGTGGCAAAGCTCGTCAGCTGCAGGCGTGTGTGGGTGACAGCTGTTTCCCTGCCCTGCTCCGGCTCTGTTCTGTTCACCGGGAGGCCTACCCCGTTTAGACTATTAATCTACCACTTACTGTACACGGTAATTGCCATCCCATGTTGAAAAGAGCCCCGGGACAAGAAACCGTGATGATCTTGGCAGCGTGGCTCCCCCTGTCATGCCCTGCCTTGTATTCTCTACAGATTCAAGCCTATTAACACGAAGCTTCAGGGATAGAATTTGGCTAAATTGTAACAACTTGCCTGTCTGTACTCTTATTACATTTTCAATCCACATGTCACAAGTGAAATAAGAGCTTTATGTGAGGAGAAATGGTGTGACATTGGCAAAAAAAAAAGCATGAGGAAAACCCTCCAAACAGAATAATTTACCACAAAAGGATTGCCTCCATTTGCCCCCAAGGGTTGTCTGACACCCTGTTACCCCATCTGCTGGCAATAAAGGTGCATTGCAGCGTCCGCAACAATGATCGTATTCTGTCCGAGGTGAAGTACAACAGCAGCTGGAAAAGAATGAGCCTTTAAGTGAGCACAGCCTTGTGAAAGCACATGACTAATTCAGAGTGACACACAAGTGACATCAGAGGGGGTGACGGACCATGCTGTGACCTCATGGTATTTACGGCTGCTGTGACAGTGGACGATAAGAGGGAACACAGGTGATAAATTCTCTCTGTGAAAGCATTTATTTAGCTGTCGAGTAATCACTTTACCTTGAACTGAGTGGACAGATTTGTACTTGCAAGCTTGTTTTGTGTGAGATTTCAGAAGTTAGAATGAGTGTGTCACTATGATCACCAGGAGACAAAGAAACCTATTTCAGGCATGCAGAGATCAAAGCTGGTTTTGTTGTCTTTTTATGTTGTTTTTAAGCTTCAAGCTCATTTGTGCTCATGAGTTTGCAGACACAAAAAGCAGAAGATGCGCCATTAGTCACGATTGGCCGACACCACAGAGCCCAAAATGCAAGTAACTTGGGAACATAATGGAGCAATTATGTGCTAATTAGCCACACATCCCCTCTAAGAGTTAGAGACTGAATGACTATTCAATATGAGATTTAGTATTTGAGTAGTTGTCACAAGGTGTATACAGTACTGCATCTGCCCAAAAAAGCAGTTATTTAAGATTTAACATTACTTACAGATCACACAGTCACAGAGTATCAGATAGATATTCTAAATATGTATCTACCCAACGGATGATATTAACTTTTATCTGGAAAAGTTCATATCAGTTAGTTCCTCTTTGAAACTTGGTATAGAGAGTAAAACTGTGTGTCTTAAAGACAGCATCTGCATGTCTATACACTGATAATTGTTTGTTTAACCAGTGTACCTAGCTAATTTATTGTTCACTCTACATAATGAATGTACCCACTACCAAATGGGTTCATTTAATTTTGCAAGAATCAAAGAGTGATCTTTTTTTTTTTAATGCAAGAAATTGTTTTCAGGCAGTTTAAATGCTTATTAACCAGGCAGTTTATGTGACATGCTCTAAGTGGAAAGTCAAGATGTTTACATGGCAGAAATGTGTGCCACAGATGCATAAGCCCCTGTTCATGTTTCAGAATGATGTGGACCAGAACACATCGGCCTCCTTTGCACACATGGCAAGCACGTGTGTGTTCAACAGCAGCAACAGTGTCCACCATATGTTTGGCTCTCTCGACCGCTGCCCTCCAGGCAGCTGTGGCTTTGCACGCCTGTCCGTGTTTATTATAGTTAGCTGCAACTTTACATTTAGGACAGTGAATCCTTTCACTTAGAAGTAGATCCATCTGATTCAAGTGAGATGGATTACAACATCACATGTATTTAATCCTTTCTGGACGCTTGAAATGAATGCAAGAAAATGAAAGTGTATCCCTGGCATGCTGTTCGGTACAGTGATGGCACATTACCAATCTTTTGTTTGCCAGGGGCTGCCAATCTGAAAAAAGATGACTTAAATGAAGTAGGAAGGGAGCTAAAACAGACAGTAGCCTGTGCACTTCCTGCACAGAGACGGTGCATGCATAGCTGCGCACACAATGCATTTTAGATACATGGCGGCTCCTGATGGGTGCTAAGGTTGTGTTTGTTTACACACAAACCTTCACTTCCTGCCCTGCTTTTTCATTGGTAATTAATAATACACAATTTTCACTAATAGGCTCCTTCTCTCACCTCTGTCTCCACCCTTCTTCTGTGTTGTCATTGCAGATGTAGCAGACGGTTACATTGATCATGTGCATTGAAACGGCACCTTGTTGTCTGTGGCCACTTTTAAATTTCTCAGAAACTGGGATCACATAGACAAACATCAGGATATTGCTTCGATGTGAGCCGCAGCACTCCCCCATCTCTCCTTTCGTGCTGTTTTTGCTCAACCTTCTCCAAGTTGTAGGTCTGACTCAGGTGTTCAGCTCACGCGTGAAGTTCACCTATTATTTACAGCCGTATGAAAGGAAGAAACAAGGCGTGTTTGCATCAAAGCCCTCCCAACTGATTTTCCCCAGACGGTATCACTTTTAGTTTTGCCTCGTCAGTTTTGCCAGCCATGCTGATCCAAACAGGACCAATTATTTTTAGTGTTTCTGCAGAATATAGAGGGTGGGAATGTCTGGACTCCTCAGGAAATTGCTCCCCACATCCCAGACAAAGTGACGGACCATTCCCACACCCTTTCTCAGACAATGAAACTGAAATAAATGCTGAAATAAAAAAGTAATGCGAGAGATGTAGTCATTCGCTTTTGCCCAATCCCCCCCCCCTCAAAAAAAAAATTCAACATTATACTACTGTGAGCCACAGATGAACGAATGTGGGACTTTAGAGTGGCCAGCTGAGGTTTGTTCGCATGTAAGTTGTATTAGTATACAAGTGTGTTTATGTGGTGGGAGATGGAGCCTTTGCAGCAGGGGCTTTGTGGTTCTGTCCTGCCCTCCCCTGCACTCTGTGAGGCAGTGTTTTGGACTGGGGCCCAGGACCAAGCCGGAGGCACGCTGCTCTGCTCCAGCCTCTCCAGAGCGCCGACTCTCACTGACATTACATCAGCTGGGGGAGACATAGTAGACTAGTGTGTGTGTCTGTGTGTACTGGAGTGTAAGTGCTCCCTTTAAGCTTGTTGCTCTCAAGCAAAACAAAGTGGTCCACAGATCAGCTCTTCTACTCATTCTGAAAGTGCAAGGTGTCACCAGTAGAAGAAGAAAGAAAGGTGGCCAGCGGAGAGAAAGAGCATTCGGACATGGCTGTGCGTATCATGCGTGGGATGGAGGATCTGGTGGCATCGGGTAGCCAGCTTGTCTGGAGCCTGGCGCATCAGACACTGAGGAGCTGGTACAATCGTGGGCTGATGCCATGCAGACGCTTCCTAGAAGCCTGGTTCAGGATTGGGAAATGCTACCAGGTATGAGGGCATTAGTGTAAATATCTCAAGTGGGAGGAAGTCAGATAAAGCTGATTTTACTAGCTGCCTGGGCAGCACTTGTGATTAATTACTGTATTGGATTTTTATGGCCAAACTTTCCTCTGACTGAAGTGAGTCAGTGCTTTTTCCTCATCTGGCTCATTAGTGCATGCATGTGTTTATTTGTGTGAACGTGAGGAGGCACAGGCTGCCTCATGCTGAGTCACAAAGTCTGTTTTTTTAACAAGGGTCCCTCTCCCAGGACACGTGGTAATAATTTGGAAAGCAGCGTGACCGGCCGTTTGATCTCGGCGTCCGGGTAACAAGGGGCACTTCCAAAATTTTCTTTGAAATGCGTGGTTCCTGGAACACCTGAGCGCTGTCTGCGTGGTTTACGTATCTTACTTTCATGGACGTCATCTGGGCAGACTCAGGTTTCTCTCTCGGGTTTTGCTCTTTCCCTGCATGCTATCATGTGAAGGTAAAGTTCATTTGTGTCTTTGAAAGAGCAAACAGAAAACCTGACACTGACTTCTTTGAAAAGGAGTTCTGAAAAAAGACAGGTATCACATCCCTTTAATTTTAAAGCAGCGCTATTTTCATTTTCATAGTACTTGAAATTGACTTCCTCAACCCCCAAAATGCACATAATACAACAATTAAATGTAAGCATTCCTCTATGTCACTGAAAAGTTTGTTGTTTCCTAGAATTAATCTCTGAAGCATCAAAGTGGGCCTGTCTGTGTAGCTTTCAGTCTGTATTATTTGTTTAACCTCTTCATATATTTATAATATTATAATTTTGTTTTCCTTTGTATAACCACTACTTATCAGAATCAGAATCAGAAACTTTATTGTCATTGTCATGAGAACAACGAAATTAAGAATGGTCCCCGATCATTGCATCATCCCTAGCAATATCAAAATATAAATAAAACAATAAAATTCAATAAATAAAATAGATAGAATACTTAAAATACTAATAAGATATAACAGTAAAACATTCACATACATTCCCACACACATGCTTCAGACCGTGCATAGATTAACACAAGAGTGGCGTGATGGACATTTTTTTGTAGTATTCAGATGTGTTATTGCAGTTGGATAACAGCTGTGTTTGAGTCTATTAGTCCTTGCTCTGATTGCCCTGTACCGTCTGCCTGAGGGCAACAGTTCGAACAGGGAGTGGCCAGGATGTGAGGTGTCTTTTATGATGTTTTGGGCCTTTTTAAAACAGTGGGCGTTGTGTAGAACTTCCAGTGTGGGGAGAGGGCAGCCAGTGATCTTTTGGGCGGTGTTAATGATCCCTTGGAGTGCTTTCCTCTGAGCCCCTGTGCAGCTAGTATACCAGATGCATATGCAGTAAGTTAGAACACTCTCAATGGTGGCTCTGTAGAAGGACACCAGCAGTCTCTGTGTGATGTTATTCCTCCTGAGAATTCTCAGGAAGTACAGCCTGTATTATTTGAATGAACTGATAACTAGATTGGGAAACCATGGGTTAATTTAGTGAGGTGATAACCTGATTTTAGTCATCATAAAGAACGATACAAGACCTTGTTTCTGCTGTGCACATTATTTTACGGAGGACAGGATACCGTTATAGACACTTTTAACAAATAATTAAACATTGACACGGAGAGTAAAAACTTATGGATGAGAGGCTTTGTGTCCCACGCAGTTTTAGATAGTGAGGTCACTTTAACGACTGGCTGTGAGTTTAAAATCGGACCATTATCTAAAGACCTTTGTCCCTTTCTTTCTGTTTTGATGTCCCCGGCTTACAACAATACAGCATTGATAGATAGGCTCTTGGAAGGACTGTGGCTTGGACAGCAACAACAACTCATAAAAGGGTTGCTATAGTGATTAATCCCTGTTTAAACAATGGACATTACTGTCATCTACTATAATTCTTATCAAGGCAAATCTTGTTATGTGTGGAGTTCAGGAGAGTCCTAAATGCAAAAATGTGGCTAAGAGGTAATATAACAATATCAGCTTTAATACGACTTACCAAAACTGTTGCAAGACACAGTTCAAACATAAACCAGCAGAAGGTCAAACAGCACAACACCAAATCAGAAAGGCAACCGTACAGGTGGCCAGTAAACAGATAAACTGATGACTAACAAAGGGAGGACAGGAGTCTAAATACACAGGGAATTAATGAGACTCTGGTCAACGCAATCAAGAGGCATGTGACAATAACAAGGCTAGAAAAAAAACCCCAACAACAACAAAAAGAGGGAGTAAAAACGTGACATGACGCACACGAAAAGATAAGAAAGAAACACTGACAGACACAGACAAGAAAGCCCAGGAGACACAAGACAAAAGAGAGCAAGACACAAAGAAGTATGAAAAGAGAACCACATAATGGGCAGACCACAACAAAGCTGCCAAAGATGTGTTTCTCATACAGTCGAGCTGCTGTGATTCTTTATGTTTGTCTTTGGCAGAGATTCAGAGGCTTAAACCTTTGGACACGTGCACAGTAGACGGAGGAGGTCGTTTTAAAATCTGGAACTTTACAGCTTTCAGCAAAATTATGGCACAATAAAAAGTTAGCATGACCGTACACACAACTGAACACACACATCCAGCTGTCTCTGGAAGCGTAAGTCTCACTGAGGTTTTGGGTGTTGAAAAACAGCAGCTTGGAAAAGCAGCCTGTGCTGTATAAAAGTGAAATGACTGCTCTGTTGTGGTGCTGAGAACGATATGTCCTAGTACATTTAAGGTTAACAAAGTGCCACAAGACGTCTTCCCTGCCTGTGGTCTCCCTGAATGGAGGTCAGTGTGACCCTCAGTTACCTCCAAAGAGGCCAAATCCCAAAAGTTGTCACCTCAAGTAGGGTAAAGACCCTGCAATGACAGAGGAAAAACCCCCAACAATCAGACAACCCCTATGAGCAAGCACTTGGAGACAGTGTGAAGAAAAAAACTCCATTTTAACAGGAAGAAACCTCCAGCAGAACCAGGCTCAGGGAGGGGCAGTCATGTCCTGCGACTTGTTGGGGGTGAGTGGAGGAAGGCAGAACAAAGGACACTGTGCGAGAAAGCCAGACTTTCAAAATAAAAGATGAAATAGCATAGTGGTGTGTAAACACGTGGAGAGTTCCAATGATGGAGAAATGCTCAGTGCGTCATAGCAAGCACACAGCAGCTGGGGCCTATTACATCTTAACTAAATGATCACCTGATCCAGCCCCAATGAGAAGCTTTAACATTATCACTATAAGCTTTCTTATATGTTGAGATTGTGTTTGCTGGCGCTTCTTCCCTCTAGTGTGTTTCACAGGCTCAGTCTACTACATGATATTACAAAAACCACTTTGGGCTGGTCAAACTAAGAGGGAATGAAGTTTTTGAAAGATGAAATAACATTGAACCATGTCAATGTTTCAGCTGTGCTTGTAGTCGAACTTCCTTTTGACAGTACCAAGCTAGCTGCTTCCCATTGTTTCCCATCATCATGCCAAGCTAAGCTAACAGCTGCTCATGGCAGCCTTATATGCAGCTACTCTACAGACAGGAGTGTTTGAATAAAGCCTGCAAATATGAAGTGTGTTCATAGTACATTGTAGCAGACCGATGCCTCCACTAGCAAGGAATAATATATGTTAACACAAGGAAATGAATATAGCAGTGTCGCTGCATTCCTCAGTGCTACATAGAAATCCCTTTTCTGTATTAATGGCACTTGGAGTGTGCACGTCTCAAATGATCAGAACCAGATCAAAGTGTTGGTGGCAGCTTAAAAAATTAAGTTATAAGTTATCACAAGACAATAATGTTTACGGTGCTCTGCAGTGAAAGACAGTTCTGCTGACTGCAACATAATGAGTCTTACAAACCATTCATCATAAACAATAGACTGGGAATTCAATTAAACTCTGGAGGAGGACATCATTGTCTTTCACTGCTCTTTCTTTACAGCAGAGGAAAAAGTGGGATGACGACATCTTAAATGTTTTCATAGGACTAGTGTTGATGCAGAGGAAGGATATGTGGGTGAAAAGGACACACCAGCAGACAGGATATGGGATCCTGTCTGGCGGCAAAAGAATCTCCATGTCTTTTTCTGAGATTCACTGTGGCCTTATAAAAAGCAGACCTGTGGCCAAAGTGTTGCCAGTGGACTTTTAAACAATAGTTCTCAGACATGTAAAGAGAATGATCTTGTGAAGACTTTGATCTTTGGGAGCGTGGGTCCCAAATGGGTGCTTAGCTTGTGGATTTTCTTACCTATTCACTCCTTCATCACAAAGCCAATCGTGACACTGAAGAGGACCTGAAAAGAGGCCTGAAACAGTGGAGGCACAGCTTTGAGCTGAGACGCACAGGTGGATGTGGAGACAGTGAGGTGTTCTGGTGTTGTTTTACAGGAGTTGTCTTTGTTTCTCCCCTCTAGATGACAGAGGGCCGCCTGTGCCAAGTTCACCTCCTTGATGACCGCAAGCTGGAGCTGCTGGTTCAGGTACGTCACCCTTTTAATTTATTTCACATTGTATTTATGGTGTTTTATGTTTAAAAAAATAATAGTAGTAGTAGTTTAAACTGAGCTCCTGCATATTATTTAAAACTTTACAGCCCAAGCTTTTGTCCCGTGAACTGCTAGATCTGGTAGCGTCACATTTTAATCTGAAGGAGAAAGAGTACTTTGGATTGTGCTTCATAGATGACACGTAAGTACATTTCCACATGTGTACACTTTAATGCAAAAGTGCACTTGAGGAAAATTTACTTTAACAATAAAAGGGAAATAATTGAAAAATAGCTGTATTGCAAAAATTATTTTCTTTTTTTTCTTTTGCAATTAATCCCTGCTCAGTGGCCAGAGTAACTGGCTCCAGCTAGATCGTAAAGTCCTCGATCATTACTTCTCCAAGACTTCGGGGCCTTTGGAGCTCAAGTTCCTTGTGAGGTGAGTGAGTGTTTTACTGGAAGCATCAGCCTATCATGTCTTATTGTTCTACACACTATAATAATGAGAGCCCCGTTTTGAAGCAACATCCACTGTTTCGTCATGACCAGCAGGTGGCAGTAATGGAACATGGTTTAAATCCAGCTGTATGTCTTCCAAACAGCATTACTGTGTTGAACATGATGATGTGCTTAATGCTCAAACACTGGCTGACTTGCACTGGCAATCTGTTTCTAGTAAGCCTTACTGACCCAAAATAAACTTTTCACAGGTTTTACATTGAGAAGATCACCCTCTTGAAAGACAACACAACAGTGGAGCTGTTCTTCCTAAATGCTAAATCTCTAGTGTTTAATGTAAGTGTTTGCGAGCAAAATGTGTTTTATATAATATATATGAGCAAAGAAAATCAGCTCACAGCAGGCTATGTGAAGTTGTTACATCTGAAGCAAAATATTTTAAAAAATTATTATTATTTTTAATATTTTGTATAAGGGTATCCAAAACTGGCATTTTAATAAATTGCACACAATAGCTGATTGCATTATGGGAAGGTGCATAACAGCTCTGGGTAATTTAATTTTGAGTAAATATTAAGAAAAAAAATCTACATGATGCACATTTTAAAAATAAAACATTCACTTTTCTACAGAATTAATATTGCCCATTTTGATTCCCTATTGTTTTAGCATGACAAATCACAAATTCCCATCATTTTGCTTCAGATGTAACAACTTCCCATAGCCTGCTATGCGCTGATTTCCTTTGCTCATGGTTCTTTACACTGAATTGTTGTGCCTACGTAATATTTATTCATAATATACTGTTATATCTCTCAGTAGGCCCTCTACCACTGCTCAAGAGCAGAATGCTGCTTTCAGTGGCAATTGGAAACCACCTAGTGTTGTTCTAATTTACTAACGGTGTTATAAAAGTCGAATGTTAATGTTTAGGGTACATTCAAACAGAACAAAAGGTTTCAACACAGAAATGAAAAACTCAGAGCTCCGGAGTCACTTTCCCTTTGTATTTTAGTTAAATTATTTATAAAAAAAAAATTAAGCAAAATTATTGTGCTACTTGCTGACAAGAGTTAATAAACGTTAATAGATACTGGTGTTTGATTATTTTTAATCATTTTGAAATAAACTTAAATGTGTGAAGTTCTGCGCAAATTTGCTAAAAGAGGACAGGGGAACGTGGGGTATACGAGGAGCACATGAAGGCAGCACGTGATCAAACGTTGCGGTTGCCGTTTTTTCTTTTCGCGGGGAGAGCAGACTGATCTCCATGGGAGACGCAGACTGTTGAACCTGCTTTCGGACCGTACCACTTTGCCGAGGGGGCAGCAACTTCAGTCAGGGCATTAACCCAGGCTCTCTCTGCACTCCGGTGTGTGCGTTAAGTTTTAACGAGTAAACGACAGGATAAATTCGGGGACTGAAAAACATGTTAAATCCTCTTCACGGGCAGTTTTTTTTTTTTTGTAACACGGGGTTGACTTTGCGAGAGTGGTTCAGTCGGTAACGGTGGGACCGAGGTACGGGACGGGAAGGTTTTTCTCTCAAGTCAAGTGTTTCAAACGGGCTACACATTGTCTTTTTAAATACCCTTGCCAATTTTTTCTTCTTCTTCTTTTTTTAACAACAGGAGACCATTGAAGTGGAGAGTGAAAATGTGTTCAAGTTAGCCGCGTTCGCATTGCAGGTAAGAAAGATTTTGTCGCAGCCTTTCCAGGCTAAAGTGTTGTCACTCAGCCCAAACGAGGACGCTCGGTGGACTCGCAACATTTGAAAATAGTTGTCTCTTGAGGGGGTGGGGGGGCTACAGTCGGAGCTGTTGTTACCCAAACTGTGCCTTTTTATATCAACAGTGACGTCTAAAATCACCTTATGCTTCGACTACATGCTTGCTTTTAGCTATTAGCTATTGAAATGAATGAAATTCAAAATTAAACGTGTTGATGTTTACTATGTAATGTTGCCTTTGTAGTGACTGACCTCTGCGGTAATGTTAGCTACTAGCACAGTTTATTAAGTCTTGACTTTTCTAGCAATATTTTCACTAATTTCTTTGTTTTCCCATTTTTAGGAGGCCAAAGGAGATTACAGCAGGTAAGAACCCCTTGAAATATTGCCTGGCTCAAAGGTCTTTATTACATCAAGTTGATTTTCATTCAAAACAGTACTATCTGTTGAAGTTTAGAAAGATGTTTTGATGTATTGGATAAACGGATTTCCATACACATTTTTATAAGTTAAGTTATGCACTTGAATGCAGGCTTTGCATAATCTATAAAGTATTTGTTCCTGTCATCTATAAAGGAAGCAGAGTTTGCCAAGTTCATTGGTCAGTTCTGTTTGTTTAAACGATGGCTGTCTGTTAATGTACAACTTGCTGGCTCAGATTTTGTATTATGGTGGACTTATCTGAGTTAATAATTTTGTTTTTTCTTTTCTTTTTTTTTTTTCTGGTTGCTCTTGTGGCATTTACCTGAACCTCATGTGGCTTGGCATTATCCACATAGTGCTTTCAAAGACAGATTTACTATTAATTCCTGCCTTTGCGTATGCAATTGCAATGATGCAATGTGTTTGTGCTCTAAACATATGGAACACTTTACAGATTTACTTTTTGGCATGTAGTGATGGCGTCATCTATTAATAAATGTCACGTACCCTAACAAACATGGCCTGAATGACACATGTACAAACATGGGACGTAGTGTACACGATTGGGTCGATGACACTGGTGGGAGATTCTGTTCCAGAGCTCAATAATCTGTTCACTAGTTGTGATAATGCTTTCATAGTCAACTTGCTCTCAGAAGCCTGCCTAGTGATAAAGTGTGTGTGTGTGTGTGGGGGGGGGGGGTTGTTTGTTTTTTTTTGTTTTTTTTCCCCCTCCAGTCATAGAAGTGAAGGACATTTGCTGCCACTAGTAAACACTGGCCTGTCTGATTGAATGAGCAAGCAGCTTGAAGCAGCCTGAACCTGCATGTGTTGTCTCTTTGCTTTGCCTCTAAAGGCCTCTCCGTCCATTGTGCAGAAACAAAGATTTGTGCTTTGTAAGGCGAGTGCGCTTGTGTTGTTTGAATGGCGATATATATGCAATGCTGAAAATGCAGTTCAACCTCTTGTCAAACCTTTGCCTTTGTTCTCCTGCAGGAAAAAAAGGGAAAAACACAACTTGGCTGCATCTGCTTGTGCTCATTAACTTGCTCCATTTTCTTACAAGCGCGACTGACCTGATAAATATTAATTACCATTTATTATAGCTTCAATGCAGATTTATTCCTCTTGTGTTTCATTTCAGTGTGTTTTGATTTCAGGCTTGTTATATCCTTAAAGTGTAACATGCACTTTACTGTCTGAACTTTCAGTTCATGTGGGTGTAGGGATGGGCTGTACTTTGCCCTGACTCTGAAAGCACAATAAAAGAAAACTGGCCAACAAATCTGGAAGAATCAGAGAGGATGATGGGAAGTTTCCAAATCAAACAGTTCTGTTTTAGTTTTTTGGGAGTTTCGTTAGTCTGTATTTGCAGGGATATCTACTTGCATTGTGGTTGCTAGATTTTAGGCTGTAAAACACAATAGATTTTGTTTACTTTACACATTAATAAATAGAATGGATTTCCCTCAGTGGCAAAATACTTTTTTCCTTGTCTGACTTGATCATAGCACCCCCATCCCATTTATCTACCACTATTATTGTCTTGGTGCATCCCCCACTTCTCTGTGGAAGTATTTCTCATCCCTGTCAGTGATCTCCTTTATTTCTACTCCTGTGAGAGAATAGGCCAAGTAAATCCCCTCAGGAAGCATATGAATGTGCCTCCCATATACTGTATCAGCGAAGGGTCCTGGAGCAGTAAAGATTAGCTGCGGAGGAGTCAGGGAGCCCTCCGCATACAGACACAGCTGCCTTAAGAGGGATGAGCCAGACCCACTGTCCAATTGCAGACAACTTGGCGTCAGGAGGACTCACTGTAGTCATGCTTTTGTTTTGGTGTGGGCTGGCCCCCTGCTGTGATTTGAATTAATGCGCCATCAGGTCTCCCATTGTGTTCTGTGTTAGAATTCCTTTTCCTGTGCAGTATTGCATACTGATTCACACTTTATTGCTGTCCTCTCCGCACCTGCAGGTATAATTCACAGCAACAAGTTTCAGCAGTTCTCTGGGGTTTGGTGGAAGCATTGGAAATCACTGAACTGATTGATGGCTTTAATTATGCCTTACAGTTTAAAGAGCGGCTGGGGATTTTTTTTTTCTTTCTTTTGAGTAATTGTAATTACCTTCAAACGTAATCTTCAGACATTTGTCTATTCATCTGTTGATGATTTCGAGTTAACTTGAGTGTCTGTTTAGTTCAAAATGTGCGGCGCATAAACCGGCATTACACCCAGACAGTTTTGGTCTTCAGTTCTATTTGCAGGTGTACCCTGTAGTTAGTGGTCGATTCACAGCAACCAGCTCTCTCATTGTGCTCTCTTCCAAACTCGCCATGTCTCAGCCCTGTGGAACAGCTGACACATGAGCATTATCGCTCCCACACTGGGTAGGCTGCTCCGGGTTGGGCTGCACTGGGTGTAGGAATTGCCCCCACGCTGCATTCTGCGGGAAGATAACAGACATAGTAATGAATTCCAGATTGCTGACACGGCAGTGCGGCTGCAGAGTAGATCACCTCGACAACACCAGGCCCCAGCTCCCCATAAAATGTATGCCATCAAACACACAGCTAAGTGCCGTGGCAGCAAAACCCAGTCAACCTAGGAGAGGTAACTACAGGGGAGAATGAGTCAGGAGCCTCTGTCCTTGTGGTGGTTCACTCTTTTCCTTTGGTTTAGGGAGCAGGTTCGCATAGCTGGATCGTTAGGGTTCCGTCTTACCGTTTGATTCCATTACTCTCTGAAGATGAGCTAAAGTGATGACCACAAAGTCAGCTTGAGGTTAAATGGTTATGATCTTAAAGTCATTCAATACTTATTTTCAAGGTTATTGTAATTTAGTTAGATAGCACAAGAACTGAGGATGTTCTAATAGCTTTATATTAAATATGGTGTGATCTACATATTAATATTATAGGCCTGTCTGAGAAGACATGGATTGTTTTGTAATAGGACTGGCCCATACAGTACTTTTCAACACAGGCAGAGGCTGCCAAGTGCTTGTGAATGGCTTTTGTTCAGGTCTCCAGTGGACTGGCCCGCCAAGCCTGAGCCGTTTTTGTCTGACAGAAACTGTAGACCCAGTGCTCCCATCTACAAGAGGCTGCAGTGACTCATGGTTCAGTATCAGAGACCTTGACAGTCAGTAACACCACAGTTCTGTACAGATAAAGTGATTACAACAGTTGGTTGGTTTGTGCATGAGAACACCCCTTCTTTGGCTTACCCGTGAAGAGGAATCGATATACTATTATTTACATGCAGTAAATTACATAACTGAAGTGGCTTACTGCGGAGAACCTGCATAGAACGGCTTTGATATTTTTTAAGAGATTATTTTTCTCCAAGCCCTTTGTGACTTAAAAGCTCTGCATGTGCTGCGCAAATGAAGTCTGGCAAGACATGAATAAAGCCCAAGTTTTGTCTTGGCGGGACGTTATACTCTTTCTACCTCAGATAAGAAAGATGAAAACAATATCCTGACAGTGCACCTTTTTTAAAGATCTACAAGGGTGAGTTATTGCTGCCATGCCTTAAGATTGAAATCCAAAACGCACTGTGAAAGTCCGAACATGTGGAGAAATGTTCTCGACACATTTTTAGACTTTGGGTTGAGATTTTTGCGTAAACACTGAAATTTTCTTTACTCATGGTCAACACAGGCCACTTACTTTAAGGCCAAAACAGGATACCTTGGACTTCTAAGCATGATTCCCATGTATAGGAAGTCTTGTACACTATTGTGTGTTAACAGGCAATAAACGGTGCAGTTTTGGTGCTTTACTGTCACACTGCCAGCAATAAAGGATAGCACAATAACTTTTTCTGTTACTGTAAATTAACAGAATTTTTTTCCCCCACTCCAGTGCTGAAACTGCTACATCAGACCTGAAACAGCTACCAGTCCTGCCCACCAGAGTATTAAGGGAACACCCGTCTCTCAACTACTGGTAAGATATCTGAGATCTTGTGGTCTGAGAAAACCACAAAATGCACGAGGATAATGAATGATTAAGTAGTTTCGGATTAGCACCAAAGAAACTTTTAGCCAACACCACAGCCCCTTTCTTCACGACTCTAACAAATCTGCTCACTGGTCAGCAACGCCTGGTTGAACACAGCAGTTAACTCTTCTGATGAGCTTTTTTAGGTGTCAAGGTTGAATGCAGACCTAGTCTCTTATTGTCAGAAGCTTTTTCCTCTGACAGTGTGACTCATTAGCGTCTGGGTCGTGTTAATTACGTTTGCTCATTAGTCCTGGAGAGTACTGGGAGGTGCTGACAGCCACAGACTGTCTGAAAGATCACTGTCTGCCTCTTCAATCCACTTTGCTCTTGCTTATCTTGGTCATCTGAGGCTGCTACAGTCTCTGAAGCTGATACAGCAGTTTAATATCCTAATTAAAATTACATTGTTATGGTGCTTGGGTGACCACATGTACACGTCTGTCGTTCTCGCTTTCTCTGTGTGTTAAGTTTCAGTATGTTTGCAGTGTGGCTGTTAAGAAATGATTACAATGGGATGTAAATGTGAGGCGTTTGCAGGAGAGGTAGACGAGAGCCATTAGCAAGCCAGTAGGGCAGACTGCATTTTCTGCATGAGCAGTCAGAAAGTGTGTTGGAGAAATGGCCCTCGCACAGCAATCCCTCTGTGGCTTCAATATGCTACACTTGATGGATTATTCATTAAATGTTTTATCTATCCATTTACAGTGAGGAAAAAGTGATTGAACATTACAAGAAGCTGATAGGACTGACCAGAGGGCAAGCCATTGTTCAGTAAGTCATGAAAACAACTCTGTGTGTGTGTGTGTGTGTGTGTGTGTGTGAGAGACTAAAAATGATTTAAGGCTGAACTTCTCTTCTGCATTACAGCAGCTTCTACGTCAGGTCTTACTCTTTAACTTAACATGTCTGCTCTGTGGTGGCTGTTGTTTTAAGAGGTGACTGTCACCATGCCAGAATGTGTCATTAATTAGAGGAGGTGCTCTTAGAGTCGGCAGTTTGCCAGCCAGCCTTGGGAGAGTGTCAGCCCTGCACTGTTTTTCCCAGGACTGTAATTCTGTGCAACCCTGGGTCATTTACACTCCGATGATTTCTGCCCTTGAACTGATCAATGGACTCTGTCACAGCCCTGAAACAAATCGATCAGCTTGCCACTTCAAATGATTGTGGCTTCTCAATGGCTGTAGCTTAAATCCCACTCAGTCTGTTGTATTACAACAGCCAGATGACAGTGATGAAGTGCAAGTGGCTGAATTCCTGTTAACCTGTTCCTCTTTCACTGAAGGTATCTGGCCCTGGTGGAGTCCCTGCCAACATATGGAGTCCATTATTACCCAGTGAAGGTAATGGCAGTGCCTTGTGTCATACAGTAGCTTAACATTAAAACAAGCTTACGTCTACATCTAGTCTAAACACATCAATCTAACCCCTATTCCTACTTTTTTTTCCTATGATGGTTGAAATGTGAGCTTTTTGATTCAGCTAAGACAGCAATCTATCCATTCAGCTTTTCTCACTTTCTTATTCATGCACAGTTTTATTTTTCCCTTACCAAACCTAATTAAATCAAGGTGTGTGAGGAGATCAAACAGCAGTGTTGAAGTTTTAAGAGCTTAAATGTATTTGATCTCTTCTTGAGTTGCAATTGTTGTGAGCCTAACAGGGTAATTACTTTGGTAACAGGCCTCTTTCTTTTTTTTAGACACACCAATAAAGTTACCTCTAAGGAGTGAAAGTGTGGTTTATTTGCATGTGTGTGCTTTCCTGCAGGACAAGCAAGGAATACCGTGGTGGCTGGGAGTCAGCTATAAAGGCATTGGCCAGTACGATTGGCAGGATAAGCTGAAACCTCGACAGGTGGGTTGACCTCTCGTTATAGCTGCTGTATTTGCCACAGTTGCTCTTCTTTCTCTTGTCCTGTCTTTGGTGAAGGTATACTTGTACTGCATTCATCTGTTTGTCAGATGAATCTACTTTGCCAAATTGCATGAAACTTTATGGAGACACAGAGCCTGAACTAAAAAAGGGATATGTTAAATTTTGGTTTGGATCTGCGTTCCTATTTATAATTTACTTGTTTTACTTGTTTGTTGCTTTTGTTTGGTTTGCAAAGTTACTCAGACTAGCTTAGGGTGTGGGCTTTATAAATAGACCTGGCTTTCTTACAAGTGCCATTTAATACTTGATCAAGTCACTCATCGAATGTAAAGTTGAAAGCTCTTAAGTTTGTGGAAGTATGATGCATTGAGGGTCATTGAAAGGCTTTGTCTGATGACAACTCTGCTTCCACTCATGTGTTTCTTGCTGGCTGGTTAATGATCCATCCAGACTGTAAATAGGTGTAATTAAGCCTCTGGTTCCCATGCCAGTCAGGAGAAAGAGGAACACAGATAGGGGGGGGGAAATATTTTGGAGTGTCAGTATGTGCGTAGTGCTTTCAAGGCTGCAGGAGTAAATACAGTATGGACCAGTATTAGCAGGGGTGGAATGCAGAGTGGTATGGATTATAAAATCTGCTTGCTAAGTTTAAGTGGTAAAATACACAAAGACCTACACTTTGAAAAAATAGTGTCATAGTCCTTTTTTGATTAATTCTAAAAATATATCACCAGGCCAGTGTGTTAAATAAAAATAACAGCTCTTGCAAAGCTGTTTTTTTTCTATAATTTGTAGCTTACTCCAGTTATATAAGATTAGTGGCTTTAAAATTATACTTATAACTTGTACTGAATTTGTAGTGGTGTGTGTCTTAAAACATCACTCTGGTAATAATGTAGTTTGTATAGTATCCATTGCAGTTTAAAGATTCCCTGCTTATAGGGCAAACGTTCTTAATGTGTAGCTGTGTCCGTGATTGTTGTCTCCTTTGTCTGGGAGGTGTCATTTAATAATGTTCTACCCAGGCATTTTCACTGGCCTCTTTCTTTAGTCTCATCATAGCTGCTTTTATACAGTATGAACCTGTTGACATAGCAGGGTGTGCAGTACTGAGGCAAGGCATTAATGGGCAGACGCACAGCGTGGCTCTCCCAGCAGTCCTATAGGAGGGGTAATTATGGTGCTCCAGGGAAGCAGCAAAGCTTTGGGACCAGAGTTTTCTCCTCGATAGCCAAGTGGATAGGTAGAATTTGTATTTTGGGATGTTGGAAATGTTCATCCAAAGCAAGACTGCCTTTTTGCCTTTTCTAAGTCTTCTACTCAGGGCAGGAGCATAAAAACTTCATAAGAGTTTCCTGTTGGGGGGGAGAATGTGGCTTTTTTTTTTCTTAATAACTCTTTTTGTTGTTCTTGCTGGTAATTAGAAGCCTCTGTTTCCCTCATTTTCCTTTACCTTGAAGGGAGGTCTCTATATCCGGGTAGTATTCTTGTCTTAGTTCATAGCCCTTGTATTCCACCCATCCCATCCCTCCTTGCCTCCTGCCCATCCCCTCTCAGCATGCTGCATTCATTATGGTAATTATGTGTGTGTGTGTGTGTCTCAGAGGGAACACAATTGATCAAACAAAACAAAACCGTTATCTGTGGATGTGGGTGAGGTGCTGGATTTTAGTATTAAGGGGAGGTCAGTTGACCATCACGGCAGTTTTAAATGTAATTTTCAATTCTGTGTGAACATTTTCCCTTCTCAACAATGTTGCTTTGAACAGTTTTTCATTAAATAGATAACAGGAAATTAGTACTTGCTGCCATTGTTGTAGTGCTGATTTAAAGAGGACAAAACATTTGCTCAGTGCTGCTTTTTTATTTTTTGATTGTATAAGTCTAGTAAAACTAAAAAGCAGCTATGATAGCTTAACCCAATATTATCTTCTTTCCACACACCCCACTTTGATCACTTTTAACTGAATACCCTGAAACTGAAAAGGCCCCTTTCCCTGCTGTGCTTTAGAAAAGTGACATATTTAGTAAAGTGAATACTCTCCCGCTTCCATTATGCATACATAATGGAACTGTATATAAGCATGTAGATAACACCCACTGATTATCTATCCCAAAGATCTGAATGTGGAATGGGAGGAAAAAGATGCAGAATTGTAATTAGGAAGCCTGTGATGCTTTAATATGAAGGAGCAAAACTGGAGTGCCACAACTGTTTCTGGGACTCAGGCAGATGGCAAGTCGACATTTAATTTCTTCTTAAATTAAACCAGGAGTCAGTCTCCCTCTCTCTCTCTCTGCGTCACTTGGGCTCTCTCCCTTCATGTAATGGGACCTCATGCTGGTCCACACGTACAATGAGCCAGCAGAACCAAAACCAGTCTTCAGGTCATTACGAGACAGTGTCAGCTGGGGGTATAAAAGTGTTCTCACTCTCTGTTCAAGAAAAATAAAAACTGAACAAACTTCTTTTCTATGGTGTGTGTTTTTGTTGTTTTCCTATCTTCACTCAACTCACCTCACTCCTGTTATGAAATAAAACAGGATGTTTTTTGTTCCAGGAGCTACATTTTTATCAGTTTATCACTACTTTGAGCTGTGTGTCATGTTGTGTCATGCCATGGAAATGTACAGTGTTCAAGTAGAACCCTGGTATGTGACGTACTCTGTGATGGGTGTGGCAGATCTTTTTCTGTATTGGCATGTGAGTCAGGGCTCCTTTTTAAAATCCATGTATGATTTTTGAGGACTTGTGGCCCTGGGGGTCCTTGGGCTTGTGGGTGTGTCTCCATGAGAACAGCCTGATCCCATCTGAAACCACAGGCATTTCTGGCACACTTCCACCTGCCTGTAATGACACATTTGGCAAAAACAAGGAAGATGACAGAAAATGAAGACAGAAAATTTTTGTGTGCTGTTAATTCCGGTTAGTTTTCTGGTTTTAGCAAACTGATTCTGCTTTCTCTAAATGTGATCTGGGTGATTTCATGGACTGTTTCCTCTTTGAGAGGTCGCGTGATTGCCGAGTTTGAGGTGTGTCACATCTCTAACATTTTTTCGAGCAGTGGTTCTACCAGAAGCCGCCTTAGAGTTTTATTATGCGCTGGCACACAGGTGTGAAGTTTCTCTAGCAGAATGAGTGAGCCAACACAAGTATCAGTTGTTACTGTGTGATTGATGTTAAATGGTGGTGACTAGACAGTGGTAATTTTCGTGAGGACCTCCACAAGAAAATTAGGTCTTTAAATGTGTCTACCAGCTGCTAGGAGTGCAGTATTTAGTGGAATGATCTGTCATGCTGGAATACCCTGTTTGAACTAAGCATTTATGTACAGTTTCAGTATTGTAGGCTCAGGTTGTAGGGTAATTTGGGCCATGCTGTGTGCTCACTTGCTCTCACAATGGCAAAGAAAGCCACTGCTATTAATGATTATCCCAAAGTTACTTATTGCCAGCATGTTTTCTTGGTGGGGGAGATGGTTGTAGTGGATTATTATACATGGCAGTGCTCCGTCTTCTGTTTACAGTAAGGGCGGCAGAACACTTCCCACATTTAGTGTGGGGCATTTAAATGTCTGTGAGTGACAGTAAGCAGAGCAAAGGTGAAATATCTGGTTCATCAAATAGTTGTGTACAACCTGCTTATCTGGTTTGACCAAAAAGGAAGAGAGCTGCGTAGAAGAGAAGGGGGGGGGGAAAGAGAGTGCAGAGCAGTACTAAGCACTGGAGGCTGCAGGAGGTGTCCCTGCTATCGTAGGAGGAGAGAGAGGTGGAGGAGGGGTTGGGGTTAAGGAGGGGGGTGGGGGGGCGTGGCTATCTCAGCCAAAACTCTTGCAACACCTATCTGGCTTCACAACAGACAAGAGAGAGTATTGTTCGAAGAAGCTCAAGCCCTGTGGGAAAGTCAAAGGATTCAATACAAGTCCAGAGAATTCCTCAGAGATTTGATAAGCACAGATACAACGTTCACGGTAAGCCATGTTGTGGTGTCCACTAGTTACCTGTCAGGCTGATTTAAATAATCTTTAAGTTGGCATGTTTTAGTATCTTTGTGCTCTTCTCTAGATTGTTAGTGTGCTGTGCTTTCTGTAATGTGTAAAGCATTGTGTCTGTCACTGCTGTGATGTGCTGTACTTGTTTTACTGAGAATAAACTCTGAAAATGGAACTGGATACTGGATTCTTAGCCCGAGAAGCATGTGTGTGTGTATATATATATACGTTTTTGTACAATGGGGCGTTTCAGTCCTTGTCTCGTGAGTTGGTATCAGGTAAAGCAGTTTCTATGAACACTGGCAGCCCCATTGTTTTGGTCTTATTATTATGTTTTTTCCTGTACGTGAGCAGAAAAGAGTTCTTGAAAGGCAACAAAAACTTTAAATCTGTTTGAGTTGTTTCCGTATCGGTAGAACAGATGTTTCTTCTGACACAGAGAAGTCGTGTCTGTTCTCTTCAACAGAGAGAAATGAAAAGCTGGCTTGCTGCCTGGCACAGTTTTGTTCCTGCAGTTGCAGCAGCTTCATAATTACTCTTTTGTTAGCCTGAACTTACACCTGACTGGCTGGCCCACTGAGTCCCATTCATGACTTGAGCAGTTATTTTGTATACGTTATAAACCGTGTTCACAGGCAGGCTGCTGTGGCTGAATCTAAGCCAGTTTTCTAGATACCCACCTCTCTGCTTAGTATCTTTTGGTGGTATTGATTCCTCTTTTTTGTTCATGTAATGTAAATCCATATTTCTATAGTGTTGTGTTGGCTGATGTGTGCTCAGTGATGTGTAATCTATCTCTGTCTGTCCCTTCCCCTCCTTTCCGCCGAACCCTCTCTGTGTCTCTGCAGTTGTTTCAGTGGAAGCAGTTGGAGAATTTGTATTTCCGTGAGAAGAAGTTTTCAGTGGAAGTGAACGACCCGCACAGGTCAGAAGACAAACCAACTTACTTTATCTTCACTTAACCTAATAGCTGCTTTCCTTGTATTCTGAAGTGTTCCCATTTTAGCAACTGCTCTTGCTTCCTTATCCTACACCTTACACACTGTGAAGGTCATCTGCAGCCACTGGCCCATTTAGGACACCTTGTTAAAGCCTTTTAACATGTCTGTTAAATGAGTCTTTTCCTGCTGCTCAGTGGCTGTTTATTATTCTAAGGTTGTTATAAGCCCTCTGCCCTTAACACAAGCTTTAATGTGCCACTTCCAGCAGTTAAAGCCATTATTAAACCTAACAGACAGCTTCAGATTTAAAATTATTCCTCATATCTACTTAGTATATTATTACACAGAGATCTAGAAGTTTTAATTATTAGTTTTAATTAGATTTAATAATATTTTTGTTCTCCTTGTGCTGTCTAGTTATTTCTAATTTCCTTTGATTTGTTATATAGCTGTTATGTATGTAACGGGTTCTGTAGTTGGATAACAAACACTGTTGCTGAACTACATGAAATGCTTCGTTGACACTTGAGCCCTTACTTCCTTTATGTACCCATATAAATGTGTTATCCATGTTATCGCTCTGTAATCAGGTTAACTAGCTAGCAGCTAGTTTGGCACTCCCTTAAGCATAGAATGACTGCCTCGCATTCTCCATTTTCGCCAACTTGCTAGAGCTGTGTCCACTAGGTCTGACTTTAAAATGTTTCATCCACAAACAAGCATGTTCTTTTGCTGCCAGTAAGAGCTGACTTTTAGAAGTTTCTAATGCTCTCTGAGAAACTGAGCACCCGGTGGATTAGTTTTTGATGACAGTGTCCTCACAAGAATAGGAGAGTCTGTAGTTGCACTATGCTGCGAGCTAATGTGGCTGAAGTAAGCATTTGATCATTTGCCCACAGGCCAGAGCTAAGTGAGCACCGTAATACTGAAGGACAATCAAAAATGACTTAAAGATTGATTTGAAAACAATAAATAAGAATTGGCTGTGGGTTACTGTTTTTTCTCTTTGTGCTATAGTGGAAGCTAAACTTGGCTGGATTTTTTTTTTCTTTTTTACTGTCATTCCCTTGTAATATATATTTGTAATATAAATACATGAAAAACAAGTTGATTAAAACCTTGTGCTTTATGGGATGATATGACGAGTAGTCTTTTCTGGATACATACCAGATTCATACTGTTGATACCAGCCAACAGATCTTAGACCAGCATTAGTTTGGCTTATATTTCCTGGGACTGTTTGGGGCACACTGGGCTTTAGGTACACACCCAAAATAAAATGAGGAATCTTTAAATGAACATATTATAGGCACTCGAATTTAAGCAATTAAACAGATTGTATCTGCAATACAGCAAGTATTGGATGTCCATCTTATCTTCTACAGAAGAGCAGTGACCAAGCGAACCTTTGGACAGTCTGGCCTGGTTATTCACACGTGGTATGCCAGCCATTCACTAATTAAAACCATCTGGGTGATGGCCATCAGTCAGCACCAGTTTTACCTGGACATGAAGCAAAGCAAAGTGAGTGTCTGCCTGTTTTTTCTCCTCCATGATTCACTTTGCTTTGTTCACACTGTCTGCCAGTTTTTCTATTGTGAAACACAAAGAAACAGTCTACACCAGTTTACACCAGTAATTTACACTGTTTGATGTGTTTAGAGAATATGCATGGTGGTTTCTCGGAGTAGAGTCAATCATAAGATTGAAGAGACCATAATGGACTTTTTCCTTGTTTTTAGTTTTTAAATTTTGAATGCTAAATCTTCTTGTTATTTGCATGTTTTTAGTTTGTCTTGTGGTGTTGACCTATTTTCAGTAGGCTGTAAAAGGAGTAACCTCTAGATGGATTGCAACAAAGAAAAGCTTGCAGTCTTTTTCAGTTTGAACAGTGACCGAATGATGTTTAAACGGTTTGTTGTGTCACAGCCTTTTACAACAATGACTGTTCTTCATGTGATACACTGCCTGATCCGTGTCCCTTACTCGTGACTAGTGTAAATATCTTGACTCAGAGTTTATCGAGGGCTTCCAGTTTTAAAGTAAACAGATTCCATGCCATTGAGTTTTATGTTGGAAGGTTGTTAGGTCTTAAGTTTAAAAGCTGTTATAATTCATGTAACCAGACCCTCTCTAATTCACTTTTGCAAAATGAAACTGAAAGTGCACAAAGTGCTTGAAATTGCACCCCAGGAAATACTTTTATGATGTTGTGGACATAGTATTCATTATAGAATTGTAGTATTTTACGTATTTTTGTTTTATTTGTAGCTTAAGGTGGGGGGATAAGGGATAAGGCACATGTGCACAAAGAAAGTATTTAGTTTGGAAAGCACAGAAAAGTAAAATACACTGTGAATTAAAAGCAAAGATCCTGGAACAAGTGTTCAACTCTTCCGGAAACGCACACTGGGCTTGAGCACTGAGGCAGGTGTTATGTGTGTTATGTGCATTTCATAGTTAAGATGGTTGAGTGTGTGCGGTTGCAGTTATATGAAGTTATTCAGGCTATGTCTTGGAGGCGCATGGCATGTCAGGTTTGATGCCATGCACAGGAAGTCAATGAAGTCAATTGATGATAAATATTTAGCATGCCACTGCAGCTGTCATGATGCACTGTGCTATCAATAAAATTAAATACTATCGCCTTCCCTTTTCTCCTCCTAATCTTCTCTTTCCTCACTTACAGTCAAAGATGACCACTACCAGGAGTTCAGGAGACATCGCAGTAGACCTCACTGAGATCTCCGCCCCCCGGATCACTAAACTTTCCAGTATTGAGAGCAAAAATCACCTAATAATGGCCAGCAATGGAAGCCTAATCTCAACTGGTAAGCAGACAGATAATCAAATAATGACTTCTATTCTACATCAGATTGATAGGTGATAATGTATTAATTTTTTTTATTTTATTTTGTCCCTGTTCCAGGTTCTGCTGACTCTGAAGTCAGCGAGGAACAGAAGAAAGAGAAGATCGCTGAATTGAAAAAGAAGGAAAAGGAACTTCAAGACAAACTGTCAGCAAAACTTGAAGAACTGAAAAAGATCTGCTTAAGAGAAGCTGTGAGTGTCTGTCTTACTGGATTTGTTTCCAAAAGTGTCAAATTCTCAGCTGACTTCTGGCTGCTATTCTCATTTGCAGGAGCTTACAGGAAGATTGCCTAAGGAATATCCCCTGGCCACAGGTGAGAAGGTTCCTCACGTGCGACGGCGTGTTGGGACAGCCTTCAAACTGGATGATCTTTTCCCCTATGATGAGGTGAATGCAGATATTTGTTTGTGCTGTGGTTTTGCTGTGTGAGGCTGCTGTGACACTTGAAACACCATTAGTGCCCCACTGTTGTTGTTTAGCTACGGCTCATTTAGATCAGCTGACTTTTTAAAGTGAGGCTTTTGGAGTTCAGTTCTGTTTTTGAGGCCTACACTGTGTAACATATCATATGAGACTCTTATGGGGAGCTGTACCTAGTTTCTGTCTTTAACTAAAGATGAGTATATAAAATGACTCTAAAAGACTGATGTCTTTGTGTTTTTAGCTTTGAGTGCTTTATGTCTGTTTCTTTGTTCATATGGGTGCCTCTGCTCCAACAAGATCTGTGTGTTTTTTGGAAAGTCCCCATTAACTGTGTCAGTCTTGTGTTTTCCTACAGGATCCACATCTGAGGAATCTGGAGAGTCGGTTTGCCTTGCAGCAAAAGATTGTGGAAGCAGCCATGAAGCTAGCCAATGAGGCTGACCTGTGCAAGACTGTGAAAAGGAAAAGGAAGCACAACTATCTTGACGCTATGAGAAACCTGGAAGAGATTGAGAAACAGATCAACGACTACAGGGTCAAAAAAGGACAGAAACCCACTCAGAGAGCCTCACTGATCTTACGAGGTAGATTTCACGAACAGTGGCAGTGACACATACTTGCATATCAGAGCTTGTAGAACATTAGTCATAGTGAGACAAGACTGTGGATAATAATATCAGAGACATTTCTTAGAACACTTGTCTCTCTCTGTCCTCTGACCAGATGATCCCCAGCCTTCAGAACTCAGCTCGCTATCTGACAGCCTCACTCTGGATGATGGTTAGTGTGCTCAGTGTGCATGTGCTTCCTAAATCCCATCTCATTTATGAATGAGTTATACTTAAAACAATGACTTTTCATTCCCAGATGATGAGCTTGGCTCCCAGAGGCAGCGGTCTCGTTCAGTCCAATACTCCCCCAGACCACACCACGCAGACACTCTGGATGCTCATTACAATAAAGACAGACGAGCCTCTGCCAATGACCAGCTCGCAGACAGCAGGTATGCGACCAGCACCCACACTCATGGAGCATACTTTATTAGTGTCCTAACACTGTGACTGAAGAGGAGACTGAATGTGAGCAACTACACAACTCTGTTCAGACACAGTATACAGGCAGAGCTCAACACACAGGCAGTTGGAAGTATGCGTGTAAAATGCTAGAAAATAAAAACAAAGATACATGTAGGCAAGTTGAGAGAACCACTGGATTGATGGGTATGATGACTGATGACAGGGAAACATGGCTGAACTGTTTTTCTGTGGAGATACGCAATGCCTGTTGTTTCTCCAGGGGCCTGAAGCGTGAAGCTAGTACAGACCTGTAGAGTAGATCCAGAGCTACATTCCTGACAGTCAACCTCCTCCCTCCTTCTCCTGCCTCTCCAACAGTCTGCTTATCAGCCCAAACACACCGGCTTTAAAAATAGATGAAAAAACAACATGTCTCTGCCTGTAAAGGAGCAAACAACAATCCCAAGCTGAGAGGAAAAGGGAAACAGAAGGCGGTGCTGGAAATGTTGTTTAAACACCAGCTACTGCGTTAGTGTTTAGAGTGGTGCGGGTGATGTTTTACTCTCAGGTTCATTTAAAAGAAGGGTGGTAAAAGTCATAATGCTTGCTGCTGCATGAAAAGATTAATGGTCTATGCAGTGGAACTCATTCAGGTGTAAGGAATGACTAAAGTGCCGCAGTCGAGCAAACCCTGTTTTGTTTTTTCCTTTTTTTTTCTCTTCCTTTCCTAGATTTACTGTCAAGAAGATAGTGGTGTTAATCATCTGAACATATTTCCTATCTGTGTTCTAGATTACATTATGACCAAGACCAGGAAGCGCACCATTACAGTCACAATGACACCTTATCGGTCTACAGCAGCCCATGTAAAGCAGCTTCCAGGCAGCCACGTGATGCACGCAGCATGCCACCCACTCCCCTCCTCACCCGCAACGCATACAGCAGCACACAGCTGAGGTATGAGCTTTATGTAGTTCTTTCATTATTTTGAAGACCCGCTTCATAAACAGCTCTTATGCATTACATTCACTAAACTTTAATTTTAATTGCAGATCAGAGGATTCTCCACAACACTTCCGCCAGCGTAGCGGGAGTCTGGAGTCACAGTCTCAGCTCATGATCGAGACCAAACCATCCATGCCAACACTGACTGTCCCGTCAGCTCGACGCAGCAACAGCACCGAGATGCTCGATGACGGTTCCTCCTACACAAGCCAGTCTAGTGTGGAATACAGCGTCCCTGGTAACCACCACACCCACGGGCGCAGAGTGCGCGGGCGGCACAGAAAAGACATGTACGCCAACACGGGCAGCATGCCCAACCTGGCTCAGCCAGACACTCGGTGCTATGGCTACCAGCCTCGGGCTCGGCCCACCACAACAGCCTACTATGTCACAGGCTATCCCAACTACGCAGAACCGGAGCCTTACTCCAATGGAGTCTATGTTTACGACAATGAAATGGAGGGACACTATAATGTTAACCCTTCCTACCACCACACCCAAACAGCTTATCAAAGCCCCAGCGTGTATGGTCACTACGGTAATGACGAGATAGACGGTGCATCACAGAACGTGTACGCCACGATACGGCCATCCAGGCAGCGTCCAGTGCCTCGAAGCAACGAACAGATCAACAAGAACATCCAGAAGGCCCTGGTGGCTGAACACTTGAGAGGCTGGTACAAACGTAACACTGCACAAAAACAGGCTGCGTACGACTATGAGTATGACAGAGGCTCCCAGCAGAGTCTGGGCTATCCAACCACACATGCACCACAAGCCTACAGCAGCAGGAACCTTTCCTACTCGTCAGGTTAGACAATTTCACAATGTCCTCTGAATTATGTTTCTAACACTGGTTCTACATGTTGGTGGGTTGTTTTCTGACTTGTACCATTTTTCTGCCATGTCCTCAGTAGCCTCCAGTGGAAACTGGCACAGTCACATGACCGGCAGTGCTATGCTGGAATATGACATGCCCGTGCATGCACCGCAGTCTTTCCCTTACAGCACAGCCTCCTACGCCCACTCCACCCACAGCAGGTAAGATGGGAAAAACCTGGCCCTCAGCTCTTCTACTTATCCAATAAGCCACTCCCTGATCCTTCTTATCCTCAGAGTTAAGTGCTAGTGTTTAATTACCTAGAGGGAATGGCTACAGAAAACACGAGCTGCTATTTGGTGTTTTATCCCTTACACCCATCAGCAATGTGAAATAATGTGTTGCCAATTTCATCTTTTCTTTACCTTCACCTATAAATTATGAAACTGAATCCACAAACAGGCCAGTGTTTAATTTCACAGCCGTATTCATTGATGGGATTAGAGGATCTGTGCTGCCCGCAGTCAGTTCCTCCTAAGAGCTTAAAAATGGTTCTGCTCTCCCTAACTGTCCACTGGCCCCTGCTCTCTTATAGATATGGCGACTCCTGGCACAGCCCTGATGGCCAGAGGTGCTGTGCCTTTATCCCTGCTAGTTCTTCCTCCTCTGGTTATCCTTCCACTTCCTCCCTGCCCTCTTCTTCCTTTCCCTCCTCCTCCCCCTCCTCCTACTACTCCCCTGGCTGTCGGGTCAGGCAGGTGGCCTCCAGCCCTGCGCAGCCACAATCCTCCAGAGGGCACAGGCTCAGTAAGGTGTCTTTTTCTAAAGGTAGCTCATAGTAAGTAAACAGCATCGGCCAGACCCCGTGCAGTTGCTTCTTTTAGTGTGCCCGCAGTCTGACTCGTGAGTCTGCTTGTTGATGTTTTGAAGTGAACTTTGCATTTTTGAGATGTTTGACTGATCATTCAGTGTCATGTCTGATACTGTGATTGCATGGCTTTCTTAAGAAAAAATATAAAAATATATAAATATGCTTGTCCTACTTCCTCCTCAACTGCCACATTGTCATCCAGTGGTCACATTTCTCCGCAGTCTTCCTTTACTGTCAAGATTTTGTTTGTTTTTGTTTGTTTGTTTTTTCCCTCCACTCTTTGCCCATGCGCTTTCATTCACCACTGACCTTTGCCCCCCTCTCATGCACAGATGTCTCCCAGAGTTTGAGTGGCGAGGATGTGATAGGATGGCATGCCCCCCTGGGTATTTAGAGAGGTGTGGTGGTGCTTCCTATGCTACTGACCAGGAAAATTATCCCCTCCCCCCCAATAATCAAAGTCACAGGAGAGAAGAAAGGGTGAGAAAGTGTAAAAACTTCCCCACATGGTGATGGTGATGTGTTAATTTTTATGCATAGCAGGGACTGACAGAAAGCACCAGATCATTTGATTTCACTGACGAACTTTGGTGCCTCGTGGTGGTGGTGGGAGAGCACTTGTGTGGCAAAGGGAAAATGTGACCCCTGAGCACTGTTGCATTGGAAGGCCATGTGTTTGTGTATAGACAGCTATTGTGTCTGTGTGCATCTGCCTTATAACTGGGTGAGAATGTTTGACCCTGGCTTTGAAATCAGCATTCACATTACAAAATCTGAAACACAGGTGATGGCTCACATTGCTGTTTTATATTGACATTTTACCTTTGTAGTTTAGATGCACAGCCCAGGGTTAATCGATTCTAACCCCGTAGTCAGTCACAGTCAGCAGTTTGCAGCCTAATGTGTTTGTTTTGTGTGTTCATTACAGATCCTATATAGATGTCAGCCAAATGGACTCCCACATCAACAGCCAAATGCACACTAACATGGACCCCGAAGAACAGCTTTACTGGCATGAAGACTCAAAACCAGGAACAATAGTTTAGCCGGATACCTTACAACTGTGCAAAAACTTCACCTTGACAAAACGTCACTGTGCCTTAAACTGCACTTACCTGTTTTGTAATTTCCTTGTAAAAGGAACCCAAAGAATGAAGGAATTTAACTTCTGTGGAACTCAGCACGTTAAATGAAGTATTCTCATTTCTGGATCTCTTGAACGCAGTTGCCAAACTGATGCCCATCCCTGTATTTTAAATCACAACAAGAACCCCATTGGAGTGTCTAATCATGGGGTTGCGAGTGTTTGTAGTGATGGGACCTGTGCACTGAAACTATACCAAGCCCTGCAGTGGACTGAATGGTATAGCAAAGGGTATAGCATTACTCTTTAGAGATACTGAACCAAGGACGAAAACTGTCTCTCTAAGAGGATACCGAGCGGCAATGAACAAAGAACATGACTGATCCTGTTGTGCTACTTGCACACTCATATGAACACTGTAACCATGAAGGATTAGACACGGATTTATAAGGTCATTAATGAAGCACTGAACTCGTTAAATAGGAGTCGAGAGAAAAGGCTACTTCCGGAAACATTCTGCAGTCACCTGATCCACGTTTCTATTACAACATCTGTTACCGTTCCGGTCTCTACACTCGTTTGTCATTTACAAAGTATTCAGTTTGCTTCACTGTCAATACTTACACCATAATTGAGCCAAATGCTTATTTGTTGCACCACTTAAGTATTACCTGAGTCACCAGTTTCGAATATTACTGCCTCTGTGGGAAGACAGAAAAACCAGTTTTGTTTTGTTTTGAACATGGTTATTTCATCCATGCTGGAAATCATGGACTGGTGCTCCAAATTTCTCTCAAGAGATTAAAACTGTGTAAATGTTGGTATGTAAATACACTGGCTTAGTCTTTTTTTATTATTTTAGAGCATTTTTATGTATTTGAAAAGCATGTAATATATAGTAAACAATTATTGTTAAGCTGGTTCTTAGTAATTTGTATAATTACAATGGTTTGGATTAAAAAAAATTGAATTTCCCAGTGCTTTTGTTTGTGGGTGATATTTATTTAAAACTGAGCCTTCGAAGCGTCTTATCCCCCTTAGTGCAGGACAACACAGGATTTAAATCCAAATCCTTTGAATTAGCTAAATGAACGTCTGCTGGGCCAATTCAGTTAATGAAATTGGGTATAAAAGTGCAATAATCACCACTTCCAGAAGGAAAATAGGTAGAAAACCTAAAGTGTCATTTACATTTAATGACTGCAGAACACAACACAAATGAGTTTTCCTCATATAAATGGTTTGGAAGCTGCTTATCTGGTGTTCATTCAAGGAAGCAGATTATAGTAAGAGAGATAACTCTAAAGTACTGGGTTTTTTTCTTTTGAGCATCTTAAGAATGAATGAATACAGAGCTGCAATCACTCATAATGACAGTCAAGTGTGAATAAATGAGCCGGTTTTAGAAACTCACTGCTCTGCAGAGTTCTGTCGCTCTGCTGTACTTTCTCACTGCCTTGCTGTGTAACCAGGCGCTTTTTTGTGTGTGCGGGTTCTTAAGCTGTAAACCGACCAAACCAGTCTTTAAAGGCTGTCACACCCACTATGGGCTATAAAACCTCTCCTTGTGTCTTCTGTGTGAATGACAAGCTAGTGTTTATAGCATCAAACCCTCCCTGCAGGCATTCATGTTATGAGAAGTCTGTTTTACACATGTTATCCGAGCCCTCCTCCCTTCACATTGTACTATAACCTTTCACTACCATTCCCCTTCCTTTCCTTCCTGTGCTGCTGCACATTTTCTATCGATGTATCCTGCCTCGGGTCCCCTCTTTAAGACGGCCAGAGTTGAGCAGCTTTCCTTGCTCAGAGTGCCTCTCAGTTTTATGCTTCTTGAGCAAGCTCAAGGGAGGTCTTGGACAATTCCAGCTCCTCGGGCAGCGAAAGAGGGGGAGAGCTCTTCATCCAGCTGTCTCCCTGTCTCGGCCGCGCCACACCAGCTGTAGTTACACATCATGGGAGGCTGTTCCAGCTGACACTTCACTACATAAACAATAGATTTCTATTGACTTTCTCTTTATCTAAAACGCAACACACAAAACTCTTGTAATGCAGAGTGGATTAAGGCTGTACATGGACTCCAATACCTGTGTGACTAATGGAAACGTCAGTTACGCAAAGTATTGAAACCTGTCAAGTACTGGAAGTACTGGCATCAAATATCTGTATTACAAGTTCATTGACTGGTTTCTGATTTAAACCTGCACTAAACAGTGTTGAATAGTGTATTAGATTACCATGAGAACCATAGATTGTACATAAATGATCGACACAGCTCCTGGATCCTGAAGTGCCTTAGACCTGCATTCTGCATAGAGGCTTATGGGGAAAAACAACCCTTGGGGCAAACTAGGGAAGAGAGTGGTTGGAGACTGCAGCACAACCCAAACTATCATGAATGTGTGTAATGAACTCCTCACTTCGTGTCCTTGATGGGGTCGCTTCGTAGACAGGGACCATGTCTACGACCACTTGCTGTCAGTTGGCTTCTTCAAAAAGACTTTGGTGCCTTGATGTGGTGATAAAATGATAAGATGGAGTCAGTCTGCTATCAGTTTGCAACTGAATGAGGTCAAGTGGCAGTTACAAGCAATGTGTGAAAATACTGAAATGAACTATAATAAACTGCAAATGTGTTACAATCAACAATGGGAACAGAAATTTCAAACAGCTCCAGAAGGACAGTGATCCAAGTGGAAAATGACCCGCCTGCTGGGCAGCCTTGCTTTATATAGGTAATATAACCAGTATAACGGTCATATTTTGTGTATGACAACTCATGAGTGGGTACTGTCCGTTGATTTTCTGTCAGGTCCCCCCCCTCGTTCAGCAAGTCTGTTTCCAAAATGACAATAGCAATGGCGGAAACACACGCACGATGCCTGACAACTGGACTTAAATAAACAATGGGTGGCGTCATGGTGGCATGGTGTCCATCTTTTGTATACATTTTCTTTTGTGTAAATAAGTTCAAGGAAAAGAAAAACTCACCAAATCCCCTAAGCTCCATGGCTGTCCGTTTTAGGACCTTTCAGCTTCTTGTTTCTGCATTACAGCCCCGCAGCTAATATGTTTTAGTTCAGTTTCACTTTTTTCATTAATCCTTGATTTTCGTCAGTGCAGGCAGTTATATGATAAAGACTGTAATAGACCAGCTGTACACTGAGTGATTATTAAATATAGAATGTACAATGTTCCCAATGGTAGCACACACAGGAAGTGTCACACATGAAACACTAAACTGAGCAGCCACAGGGCTCAGCCAAACTGAGATTAAAATGGCTTGAAATCATGCTGTGCTTACTCCCCGAATCCTGCGACTTCCCCAGGATTCAGGGAGTAATGACTCTGACAAGCTATGAAAGGTGAACGACTGGATTAGCTGACCAGGTCACATGCTCTCACAGCTCATTCCTGTCTCTTCCTTCAAAAGGAGGCAACAGCAACAACAAAAAAAAACAAAAAGCCCATGGACAAACCGGAAGGTGGAACAGCTCACATGAGGATACAGCAGACTGCACAGGTCATGGTGGGTCATCATTAATGGGTCACATGATCGACTGTGGTGTAGGTGTAAGCAGCCGAGCTCTGCTGAATGACAGGCTGTTTGAGTTATGAGGCTAGCTAACCAGCTTAGCTAGCCACAAGCCAAAGCCTCTCAGGGAAAAGGAGGGGGGTGGGGACGCAGGGGTCAAGTGGAAGGCAGCACAGCAAGTACGCGTAACCATGCAAAAGCAAGCACTGTGTACTGTACATTGCTCAGTGACCCGTGCAAGAAGCGCACAGCAGGTGAAAGCAGCTGATTTTTGCCCAGAAATGCACAGAAACAAGATTTTGGTATTGTAGAGTGTAAAAGAGGCCTCACTCCTGGAGAGACTGTGAAGAAGAAAAGACCAAACACACACACACACCTGTTGGGTGTGCAGCAGCACACGTGCCGATACGATCTTCGCAGCAGCTGCATCAGCAGCTAGAACAAGGGCTTCCACTGTGCCCTCTGAGACATGACTTTACTTGACTAGACTGCCACCGGTGCTTATACTCACTCGTCCAAGTTTCACAATATGGATGCTGATGAAGCACCGCAGGACATAAATCAGTGCTGAAGTACAAAAAGGAGGGGAAACCCAGCAGCTGAGTCTAACTGAGCAATGCGAAGAGATCATCATCTACAGCAAACTTAGAAAGCAAAGGGTTAACATGGACCATCCTCTCGTTTTCCCCTCGCTGCCGCTTCAAACCGAATAACAGAGCATTAGGTTCTGGATGGATTCTTGTTATCTGCAATCAATTTTAAATGGAATCCAATAAAAGAGAAGCTGACACAGCGACTAAATCAGGTTTGGAGGTGAGTGAGTGCAGATGAATCTACTGTCAGCTCTCTGCACTATAATCTACTGCAAGCCCACTGATTAGCATTTGGGGTAAGTGGAGAGGAAAGTAAAGTTAACCAATCCATCACTGTCAAGATGAAGCACTCAAAGATTCAGAGGGAACACTGATGGTCACGGGTCACCTTTGAAGTCTTTATTTTACAATATTGACAAAGCAGTTTGACTTGAGACACAGCAGTCCTCTCTCTTTTGTCTACTTTTTATTTGGATGAGCATCGGGTGGGCTGGTGGACTGAAGCTGGTGTTACATTTTACGTGAGCAGATTATTCAATCCAGCCTCCGAGCTTCTTGGCAGTACAGCTAAACTGAGCGTGCACTCTTCATTCTTTGTTAAAAGGCAACACTCGTGCTGCTTTCGCAATTTTAGCTGAGTACAAACAGACAGGGCTGACGGCTGTTTCTGAGAATGATTGAACACAGATTTCGTACCCAGGGTTAAGTCTGCAGCTGGTTTTACAGGAACACTTGCACACTGCATAGCAGAGATGTGAGGCTGCACTCACACGCCCTCATCACTGTTCGGAGAAAGAAAAAAAAAAAAAAAAAAAGTACCCTGACGAGTTCTGGGTAGAGTGACAGAAGCCCTGAGGTAAAGATAAAGCCCTTTAGATAACAATCTTTCATTTTAAATCACAAGCTGTGCATGAAACTTCAAGGGGTTTAGACTGAGAGAGACAAACGTATGAAATCTAAGCAAAATTAAAAAAAATAAAAAGTCAAAATCTTTGGCGCACAGATGTGCATTTGGTTCTTCTCAAATCCAGTCACTCTTTAACTTTTAATTCAGAAAGTTGTTTATCTTTTGAATGGTTTCCTCCTGCTGACCCAGAGAATCCAGCAGAATGCCCATAAACGTCTTCTTCAGTCCAAATCCATCCATCTTGTTCTCCAGCTTATTCTGCATATTGCGTTTGCGACATGAAGCATGTGCAAATATTACTGAAAAACAAACCCGTAGAAAAATGTCAGCTGTAATATCACACTTTGAGGATCTGGAAAATGTGTTTCATTGATTTTGAAACATTTCATGATGTCACAAATGCAGTGATCATTATGCTCTGAAGAATTATTAGACATTCAATCACCCAATCCCCTCTGAAAGCCAAACTTACAAGTCAGGGGTAAAGTGATGGCCCACATGAATACCAAGATGCTCCCCAGCATGGAAATCAATATGCAGCTGGTAACCATGATCAAAATGATGAACGCTGAAGGTTTCTGCTTCTTAAAGTTGTTGATCGCAGCTCCGTTCTCCCCCACCCACACCGAAACCACGAACACGACCGACACCACGACTATGGCTATGAGCGTCTCCAGAGGTTTCAGGATCCTGCAAGGCAGCAGCATAGAACATATGAGGGCAAGTTTAAATAGCTTTGGCATACTGCTGAACTTGACGCCATGGTAACGACGTACAACCCTTGTGTGCAATATTCGTCTGCCCAACTCCAGGTCCTACCCCTCGGGTTATACCTCCTTATGTGCATTTTATAATATGTAAAATAACTTGTGTAAAGTGCGCTTTTCTACTGCTCAGCTTCACACGATTATGACACTCAGGTATACACAGACATACACAGCCAGTAAATAACTCATGTTCAGTCCAAGCATGCAAAAGGCCCACTTTCACTGTGTACATGCTGCATATAATGTATTTTGTCAGTATATTTATGTGATTTAAGGCTCTTTTTTTTTTTTTGCCTTAATGTCGTTATGCTTGCATAATGACAATAAACAGTCCCGAATCTTGAATCTGACATGCAGCTGGAGCACAGGCGCTGTTCTTGTGTGCTAACTGGCTCCATCAAGTGGTCAGATGCTGTGTGTGCAACAGCAACTGCTGAGTGGATCAGATTGGTTTACAAAAATCAAATCTCAGATTAGTTTAATTGTACGAAACAGCAGTAGGGGCAAATCAAGAAAAATTTAGCGAATAAAAAGAATTAGAATAAAGTCAAAATTTCAAGATTAGAGTCGCAATTCTATTTCGAGAAAAAAGTCGAAATGTGGAGATTACAGTTGTTCAAGACAAAATGCCACGGTTGCTCTGCCCTCTGAGTTGGTGAAACTACTTCAGAATCAGTTTTAGCAACAATGAAGGGAATGATTTCTCTTTTGAAACAGCTTGTAATGGACAGTTCGTAGGGCATCGATAGTTTCAATATCAGAGCATGTATGTTGTATCACACGCTGGCTGATCACTAACTCATGTACACAGGCAAACGTGGCAGTTTGTCTTGAAACAACTCCATTTTTCTTAATGTGCCCCTAATACTTATAAGTGTGTGTACACTTGGGATGATTAATATTTTTCCACTGAAACTGAGAAACGCCCCTTGTTGTTTGCAACCTGATGCCACTAAACCTGTTTCATAAAAGAAAAATGGAAAAGTTGTGAAATGCAAACAAAACAAAAACAGACAAAAAAAAAAAACCCCAAACAACTCTGGTGGAACATTTCACACTAAAACTTAGAAATATGACTTGATAGAAAACAAGCATCCAAAACAGGTTGAGTTTGCCCGAAGTGTTGCTGTTAAAAGATTCAGAGAAGACAGTCCAAAAGTGTGGGGGTGTCACCGAGTTAGCTGTGACCTCTTCAGACCCTTGCGCAACACTGCATAATAGCACAGGAACACTTCTAAAAACTACTGATGAGAAATAAATTTTAAACTGGTGCATCCACAAATGCAAGTTAAAACTGCATATAAGCAAAACCAGAGCTGTCCTCTTTGCGCTGACCACATTCAAGATGGACTGGAAAACTGTGCTGTGGATATTCTCAGGGCTAAAGAGGAAAAGCAGAATCAGTGATGGTATCAAGGTGTGTTAGCGCACATGTGCATGCCTTCATGCATGTGTGAAGGCCCTGATAACACTTAACGATTTAAATACTTGGAGCAACATATACTGCTATGCACATGATATCCTTTTCTTTTTCTTGTTTCATGGAAACTACAGACAGTGCAAAAGATGCCAAACCACATTCTTCAACAGCAGGGCTGCTAAACTGGCTCGTCGGCGGCTCAGATGTCTCACACACTAAAAACATTTAGAGCACTATGGAACAGAAAATAGAATTAACTTTTGTGAGGCTGAAATCTTACAAATCCAGGATAGGACAATCTGAGCATTTATTACATTTTCAAAACACAATAACACTTCTCATTGTCCAAATTTGATATAATCACATTGTCTAAGGTTTAAATAAATCAGCAGATTGAAGCATTCTATTCTCATCTCCATCAAGACATCAAGATATCTCTTGTGCCTGTGCAGACATATTTGCTTTGTGATAGATCCAGCCTTGGCACGACGACAGTGATGCCACCAGGCCAAGTCCATGACCTCAGTAAATGTGGCTAGTGGCCTGCTAAGCAACTTAGTCAGGCTTTGTTGGATTACTGGCATCAAAAAAGCTCAAGAAAACTTCAGGAAACACGGCTTGATGAAGGTGGAAGCGGTTAAAATGTAGCATGATCAACTCATTGTCATATGCAGATGTTCGTCCTTTTATAGCAGAAAAGTTCATCTCCACAAAGTCCACAGAGGCTCTTTGGGCATTCTGTAGTACTTTTACTTGGAACTTTTCCTTTTGCAGTGACTTTTTCTTTTAATGTCTTGTTACAGTCACCTCATCTATACTTTGACGGTTTAGCTCTACTTCCTCATATTTAGCTCTATTGTTTAGTCAACATGGAGAGCTGATTTCTTGCTAATTTGTAGGAATGTTGCTCTAATCCTGAAAATCCTCTTCTTCTTGTAGGTTTGGTCTACAGGTATAATACTGAGTACACTGCACATAGTCCCTACTTAATCTGCCTACACTGACTTTTAATACTTCTTTGGTAAGCTTGCAAAAATGCCTTCAAACCGTACAAACAGTATAATATTACACTGATTTATCATATATCATATACAATAACACTATAAAACAACTGACTTTCACAAACACACAGCACAGAGACTGTTTGCTCTACACTGAATGGAAATAGCATCACAGGGTTTTCTGATGTTAAGTGGTTAAGCCATTCTGTCCAACTTGTTTGAACTTTGACACGTCTGAAAAACCAGACGTGTCAAAGTTCTCCCTGACAAATTTTCCAGTGCTCACTAATCAGGAGACTGGGGGCCTCTGATTAAGTTGCTGTTTTATCACCAGTGCTATCTGCAATATAACAGCTGACCAGAAGGCTTATGGGGCTTTCATGACCACAGCAACAGTGTTGTGGCACAGCTCAGTGGACATCATTATTTTTAGCAGGCTGGGCTTTAGAAGGGGGGGGGGGGGGGGGTAGTGAGAAGCAAAGCCAGGATGTTTTAGATCAGAGATAATATATGTCACATCTACCTTGTATGTAGTTACAAGATAATAGACGACTTCAGAAAATTCCTTTGCATAGGCACGTGTCTGTGCATGGATCTTGTTTTAAGTTATTCTACTTAAGTCCATTCTCAAAATTGTTTGCAGATACCTGTTTCACTGTTTAGAGCAGCCCCCACAAACGCAGGCTGTTTCTCAACTATAGAGTTAATATATGTGCATTTTAACACTGCTTAAATTACATTCTCATTTAATGATCGGTCGTTGGTTCTGGCACCAAAGAAATAAAAGTTCATATTCAGAATATAACAATAGCAGTGCATCACAGTCATTGTACTTTATGCGAGCTGGGTAAATAAACAAAAAAGACGAAGTTCTCTGATATAACATTACTTACCCGACGAGGAGGAAAACGGAGGTGACCAAAGACAGATAATTAGTTTGATAATAAAGCAGGTTGCTGACGACTCTGTTGTTCCATTTCGTAAAATCTTTGTCTGGTTTTGCGAATCTATTTGAGCCCGGAAAGAAGTCGGTCCACGGTCGGAGCGGTGCCACCTCCACCCTAGCCATCACTTCTGCCCCCTTTACTAAATCTGACAGCGCACAGAATCTGACAGACAATCGCCCTTAACTTCAAACCAGAATCTCGCGAGACTTGTTGTTGCACGTTCGTTAAAAACACTGCCTGACGAAACCTCGCGCTATTGGCTAGTAAAGTGCCCGGTATGGAAACTCTTCCGGCCAGCTTTCACGAGAGATAACAGGACGGTGTTATGGGAAATAGTGGCGATTTATGCGCATATAATCTCCTTGTTAAGTTGTAGGTCAGTTTGTCTGTTGTTTTTGGTTACACATACGTTGGCGTGGAAAAACATCAACGTGAAATGTTCACGAGAGCTGCTCGAGCGCAGGAGCATGCGTTCAGTGACTCATAGCTAGCTAGCTCGATAGAAGTAGTGATACACAACCAAGCAGCAGCCCGTGACAACGTGTCTTTTGTCTGTGCAGATGTGGAGCAGGTTACTGAGTCCTCGTGTGAGTGGTAGAGCAAGTTTGTGTTGGAGAAGCCTGTTTACCATGCAGCTAAAGACCAGCGAGTTCCAGTCCCTGTTCACTGATGGACTGAATGGATTGGCAGGTGAGGCACAGCTGCGGAAGGACACGTGCTAGCTGCACGGTCACTTAAACCTCTGAGTTTTCGCCTATTTGTGAAATGTTAATACCCGTGCACAATGACAGAGTGACTGACAACTTGATCACTTCCTATTAAAAATAAATGGGGACACTCGGAGAGCAGTTAAGTAACGAAGACCGCCCGTCGGTCTGTTACTTACTTTCTTATACAATTAATTATTAATGCAGTTTTTATTCAACATCGAGGTTTTTTATTAGGTACAGGTTTATTGTTTTAATGCATTGCGCTTCCATGGCGAGAAATTGAGTTTACTATACCGGAAAGAAGGGTTTGATGATGGTTCTTCTATGTTGATAGTAATAATTGCTTTATTTATTTAGTATTAAAACAGAAAGCTTGGAAATTGGGACCAAATATAAAACGGGATTTAAAAAGAAAATAAATATTAAGACAGAAAAAGCACTGCATCAGAAACGTATTATATTGTAAGAGCCAAAAAACACACGAAGCACTCTGAGAGCCCAAATCTCCACCAAGGCAGCTCACTCGCTGGACAGTAAGAAACACTTTTAAATAGCTCTGTGTAGCATTATTATTGTTTTGACCTTCAGATCAATCTACTAACCTTGAATGAGAGGTTTAAAGCCCAAATGGGACATGAAATTCTAAATCTTAATACAGTGCTAACCACACTTGTAAAAATCATAGTTTCTAAGTTATAAAGCTTTTTGTCAGTTTATGACCAACAAGTCATTAAGTTGACCTTGAAGACCTCAGTGGGTCTAAGCCAAAATTTAATGGATATCATAATTAATGTCAAACTTTTGAGCTATCGTGTTTACAGACAGAAATACACACGTGCATAAACAGTACCAGAAACACAAGCTCCTTGAACGAAAGCAAAAGAGAATTAAAAACCAAATGAGAATATAAAGCAGCAATAAGAGGGCGAAAGACAAACCAGAGAGATCAATGATGTCACAAAAGCAAGTTTATAAAAATGTGTTTTTTCTAGTGATTTCAAGTAGTCACCAATTTTACCTTATCTCCTTGGGCAGATTGTTTTCGAAAGCTTGGGGCTGTGATGGCAATAGCACGGTCACCTTTAGATTTAAGTCTTGACTTTAGAGCAACCAGAAGGGCCTCAGCTGCTTTAAAAGTGACTAGTAAAATAATTTAAAACTTTTAAAACACATTATAAAACATGTAGAGAGGTAGAAGCAGAGCTGCTGCATTTTAATCTGGTTGGAGGCGAGACTGACTTTTCATTTATGCCAGAATGATTGAATAGCCTGTGGATGTTATTTTGAAGAAGCCGGGCCAAATAGGTTTTCAACGTTTGCGTGAAAAGTCACCAAGTTATAAGAAGCTGTCATTCCCTGATGTTGTCCCTCAACCTGCCTGAATAAATCCTGTTGATTAAAACAGCCATAGACCCTTTTTTCACATATTTTGATGGTATGAAAAGCAGAGTTGGATTTAAGTGGGAGGCACGTCAGTAAAACATGATAGTGAACTAATCAAAAACAGAACATACCCCAGAGTGACTGATTTAACTGATATTTGTGATGATGGCTGCATTTCAAACTTCACTTTAGCATCTTTGATGCAGTGCTTCACAGATGATGCAACTGTTCTTTCTCTTCTGTGTCAGAATGTCTGCTTCAGGACCAAAGCAGTGTGTAAAACTTGCCCCCTTTTTTTTTTTAAAGGTATATTTAGACGAGAAAGAGATCATGAGATGTAAAACTCCCTGTTTTATTAACAGACTAAGGATGAAATAGTTAAAATTTTTAAACTTATCAGGTGATTTGCAAGATAGCAAATACACTGCAGAGGTCAAAACAACCTCCAGGCACAACTTCTGAAAAGTTTCCTGAGTGTGTTTGCACGGTTTTTCCAGAGGTGTTTGAGAAACACCAGCATGAGCTGAGGATAGCTGGAGGTGCTGTGCGGGATCTGCTGTCTGGGAAGCGGCCTGAAGATGTGGATTTTGCTACCACAGCCACTCCAGAGGAGATGAAGCACATGTTTCAAACGGCTGGGATCAGGATGATCAACAATAAAGGAGAGAAGCACGGGACTATCACTGCACGAGTAAGAGGCTCTGCTGTGTAACGCTGATGAAGTCTTTCATTTGTCTAAATAATGCTAAAAGCTGTTTTGAACACAGTGTTAAACTTAACTGTCAGCGACTGCTTAACCAAACTTGCTGTCCTGGTATAGTTATGGTAGCTAATGTTGTTTGAAAGGAACAATAACTTTATTACTGATTTCTTAGAAAATGTATATTTTCTGTCTGTTTTTGTCTAATAGAAAATAAAATGCACTTAAGAAAATAATAAGTATTTAGACAGCTACATTTGAAGTGTACTCTATAGATAGATGCTGGGTGTCATTTTTAAAGATTCGCATGAGGTTCAGATTTTAGAGTTGGTGTTTATGGTAAATATGGGTGAAGGGGAGGTCATGTGAGTTAACAAGGCAAGAATTAGTGAAGCTTAAAAATGCATCGCAAATATTAGAGCTAGTTTGTCCAAATCAACACTTGTGATGATTCTTAAAATAAAAACCAAATGAAAAAAAAACAAGCCAGTCAAACAAGGTTTTAGGCTGAATGAGCTTTCTTCATAATTAGGATTAAGAATTAAATGTTTTAAAATTTAAATGAACAAATCAAAAAGTTCGTCTCATACAGTAGCTGTTTTATATTTTAAGGTAAATAACCTACAGAATTACAAACTAAAAGTGTAATTGTCCAGATTCTTCACATCTGTTTATGACCACGTGGTCATGTGAGGGTCAGTTATAATGGTGGAATAAAGTAAGTGTGCAAATATAAAGTAAATACGTGAGCAAAGATTGTGATGATTCACTGAGCAGCCAGCTGCATCATCAGTCTGATCAGTCAAATCTTAAATCTTAATGGAAAGATTGTAATGGTTGAACGGCCCTGATGCATAAATAAGCAGCCCACTAACAGGATGATCTTGATGAGTGTTTCCTTTATTGGGTGTTTGCAGCTGCACAATGAGAGCTTTGAGGTGACCACACTGCGAGTGGATGTTCAGACTGATGGACGTCATGCAGAGGTGGAATTCACAACTGACTGGCAGAAAGACGCTGAGCGGAGAGACCTCACCATTAACTCCATGTTTCTGGGTAATTTCCCTTCTTCTCCACTGAGCCTAAAAATGGACTGTACAAAGAATTGATAACACTGAGCTTCTTTCACCTGTACCTTCACCTTCACCCAAAATCTAAAAACCATTTTCATCTAGCACGTTTTATTTTTTTTTAATTATGATGTTTCAAGTATTGTACAGCTGTGATAATGGGACAGATTCACCATTTAAGAAATAAATCTGGTCTCCAGAAAAGTGAAGCCAAAATTAGGAATGTGTTCTTGGTGTTTTTCCTGAAATCTGTTAACTGATGCTTGACAGTGAGTTCAAAAGGAAGCTTAAGCCACAGGAAGCACTCGAGCAGGTTGTCCAGAATTTTCTTGGCAATCACAGAGCAGAGAACTTGAGTTTGTATTGAGAATAAACACATTAAAACAGTTTTGGAAGTACTTAAAATGTCAGAAATTATGTTGCTATATTGATATTTAAAAATGTCAAAACATCAGTGATGTGCATCTCAAACCTGCCATGCAAGCTTAAATTAGTTTTCATATGCGAAATCAATGTAAAAACAAACAAATTAAAGAGAACTAGAAGAAGAGTCGGTCTGAAGTTCCCAGTTGCAACCAAAAAGTATTGTTTTTGCATTCCAATTTTTTTGTGACAAGTTGTGTGACTCTGCTTCCTATAACAGGTCTGGACGGCACATTGTATGATTATTATCGTGGATATGAGGACCTGCAGAACCGTAAAGTGCGGTTTGTTGGCAGCGCTGAACAAAGGATCAAAGAGGACTACCTGAGAATACTACGATATTTTAGGTAACTTTCTCATTTCTTTTTGTATCTACTTGAGACTGTGAAGTTTAAAAAGCAGATTGTCTTCCTTGTTTGACGTGAGCCTACTAACCACCTCACTCCCATCATTTTGTCGCAGGTTTTACGGCCGAGTTGCTTCGGAGCCCGGTGACCACGAGTCTGAGACACTGACTGCCATCAGGGAAAATGGTCACGGACTGGGCGCTATATCGGGAGAGCGAATCTGGGTGGAGCTAAAAAAGTTGGCGGTCGGGAACCATGCTGCTCACCTGCTACAGCTGATCTATAGCCTGGAACTGGCTCAGTACCTTGGTGAGAGAGGGAGGGCACGGCTGGGTGTCTTAATAATTAATAACTCCAGATAAAAAATGTTTATATGTTTATGTTCAGCTGTTTTTAAAAAGAAGAAAAGGTAAATCTGACATTTTAAGAGTTTTTCACATTATATCCAGCACTACCAAAGATGAATTAGAAAAATTAATTATTTAAAAAAGGAAATCATGATGGTTGCAGCTCAGATGTCAACATTAGTTTTTCCCTGTAGGTTTTTTTTTTTTTAATTTTATGTATTTATTTAGCTGACGGTTACACATACACTCATACTCATAGAACTGGTTATTATTTGTGAAATATGCTTTTTGTAGACAACATTTTTTACCCAATATGGTCAAATTTGACCTCTTTGTGTAGAGCATGGTATCCCTTTTGCCTTGGCACGGATCCTTCTTAAAAGTGGGCTGAGGGGATGGCAGTGAAATCATTGTTTTCTTAGCATAGGTCTGGACATAATGGATCAAATGTGCCAACCTTTTTCTTGCAATTTGCAGCTGTTTATAACTGGGAGAAAGTTTTGGTTTCCTTCCCTGAGATAAAGAGGATTAAGTGCCTCCTGATGTCTGTGGTCCTCTGAGCTCTATTATTGTCTCGTATCTAATAAGGTTCTATTTCCTCTGATTTAACTCTTGTTAAATTAGTATTTAATAGGATTGAGGGAGAAATCATTCTACCAAACATTTTCTGTCTTGTTACACGTCAGTTCTGGTCACTCCCTCCTGTCCCTGCTGCTCCTCAGGGTTACCTCCAGATGGCGATATTGACGAGATGAAGCGAGTGTGGCAGAACGCCAAAGACCGCTCTCCCAAACCCATGACCATCCTGGCTGCTCTGTTCCGCTCCCCAGAGCAGGTGGAAAAGATGGACATCCGATTGAAGGTGTCCAGAGAGGAGAAGAACCTGGCACTGTTTCTGGTCAAATACAGACGGGAGCTCTGCAAGAGAGAAGATGAGCCAGACAGCCTCAAACCTTTCACTGACTTTATTATTGACGTAAGTTTCTTCTTCTTCCACTCAGTCTGTACAGAGAATATTATTTCCAGACCAATGTGGTCACTGATATTAGTCACATATGTGTTTAAAAAGCCAGTTTCACAGACATTAATTAACCCTTTGAGTCTGTGAATGTTCCCTACCATAGCCTGTGTCGCTAATGTTCAAGAGTTGCCAGCCTGCAGCCGTCATTCACAACAGACTGCAGCATGTTCTCATCCGACTGTTACGGCTTTGTTTTCAGAGGCAGGAAGTATTTAGGAAATGTGTGGCATCGTTAACCAGAGCTGAACCAAAACCACTGCTGATCTTTGATGAAATATTTATCTTTGCAATGTTTGTAGAATAAAAAAAAAAAAAGTTTCCAAAACACTCTGCTAGTTCTTTCTGTAGTTAGTGCATCTTTCACAAACCGTAGCTCAACTTCAGTTTTAGTTGTAGCAGTATTTTTTTAAAACTGTCATTGAAGTTCTTAAAGACATAAATATGAAATTGTGTTTAGATTTGCTAATTAGACACATGATTCCACATTCAAGCTAAAGTATAATAGACAATTTCAACACTATAAAGCCTACATTATTGACATTCTACACTTTCTTTATATTTCCATGTATAACTAGACATACATGCTGGGCAGTATTTATAAGGGAATAGTATTGTCTTTTATATGTAGTTATTTTGTTTTCTTTGTTCTTTTTAAATGTACTTGAAGTTTAGTGCAGTAAAATTAACACATTTTAGGGACTAATTGAAAAAAAAAAGTGTTGCCAATGCAAACAAAGGCAGCAGGATTTTACAGATAAGACATTTTATGAAAGTTTAACCCAACTTGACCGCAAAGAGAGATCAGAGGTACAAAGTACTGTGATATTTAGAATCCGTATATCAGTCGCTATATGCTTGTGGTCAGTACAAACAATGGTAGTAAGAACCATAGTTTTAAATGGCTCTATACAACATTATTATTATTACTTTGACTTTAAGATCAGTTTATTGGCCAGGGGTCAAATGCGACATATTTTAAATCTTTCTACAATATTTTCTATATGTTGAAACTACACACCGCACTTGTAAGTATTGTTTCTAAGTCATAAACGCTCCCGTGCTATGGAAATGTGCTTTGCTACCAGCGCGAGTAGTCGTGTCTTGAGCTGGTGACAAAACTAATTATGGAAACTAACAAACATACTGATTGTGACATGAAAGCCTCGTAAATGTCAAGATGAGGTAGATTTTTACAATGTTTTGTACACAGACAGTAAAGAGTATGACCATCAACAGGAAGTATCCTGAAGTTTAAAAAGAGCCATCAAGACATTTATGCAAATATAGCGAGTAAAGGAGGGAGTTGGTTTATTTCTGGTTTATTTAATCCAGTGACTCTTGCTTCATGTCATTCAATTAGTGAATGAAAATCAGCTGAACAAGTAAGAGTTTTAAGTTCCACCATTTAATGGTTGCAGCTTTCTTTAAAAAATAAAAAGTGATCGGTGCAGAGTCAGCTTAGGCCAGGAGGGCTGCCTGGTTTATAACATGCTGGTGGATCCCTGACTGTGAGCGAGGAAGTGAACATGTACAACACCTTGTAGGATTAAGCAATAATTGAAAGATGGCATGTTTACTGAATATATAAAAAGTCAGTTTGGGAGAGACAGTGTTCTGTTCTCACCATTTTTCTAAAGTTATTTTCAAAACCAAATTTAGTCGTTGTATCTTAAGCTGTCACTTTTTTTAGACTGTTTTTGTTCTTATATCTTTTAATTTAATTTTTGTTTTACTCAGGTTGACATTGATAAACAAAAACACAACCCTTCCATCACCAGAGGCACCACTGGATAAAGTAGACGGAGAAAGAACGAAGACTGGTTTCTCTGGTTTCTCACTGGGCTTGTCTCGCCTTATAGAGCAGATTTCTTTATTTGGGTTTTGCTGTGTGCATGTTGGTTTGACGTTGGCTGAGAGTCAGTTGGAAAAATGTGCAGCTGCATATTTTTAACCACTCAGGATTTAAGAGAATTTGAGTCAAAACGGTGGCGACAGTTTAAGATTTGTCTGCTTTTGTTGCCAGACCGCTGTCAGTCAAACCTGATCAGACCACAGTGTCCTGAACAGTTCAGCCAAGTATTTACTGTAAATGGTAAACCTTTCTTACTGTTGCTTGTGACTGGGATGTTCTAGAAAATCCCTCTGTGGTTACTTCGATTCACACACATGTCGCATCCTTTCAGAGTCGGGAGCTGGATTCCCAGAGTAAAGTGTGCGAGCTGCTCAAGTACAAAGGTGAGGAGAAGCTCCTGTCAGAGCTGAGCAGATGGTCCATCCCTCGCTTCCCCATCAGCGGGCACGATCTGAGGAAGCTGGGCATCACCTCGGGCAAAGAGATAGGCGCCACCTTACAGAAGCTCCGTGACATTTGGAAGAAGAGTCATTACCAGATGGACAAAGATGAACTGCTGAGTTATGTAAAGCTATAAACAAGCAGAGGAGCAGAAATGTTTTTGTTGTGTTTAGATGGTAATCACATGGACGCTTGATGCTGCGACTGCACTGCTCCTGGGTATTGTTTGAGCAGCCTGATGCTCAAACAATCAGAAAGGACGCTACGGTGAGTGAGACATGAAATCGGGCGGAAAAATGCTCTTTAGCCTGAGCCTGCAGCCTTGGGCCACTATTGTTGATGCTCAGCCAGTTGAATTCTCATCTTTTGCAGTAAACTCGCTCTGACCTGTAAAGGACGACAACACATGGAATAAATTCAGTTTATTCACAGTAGATGTTTATTTTCATTGTTCACATGATGATAGGAAGCAGAGGAATGTTTGTGTCTGTGGCTTTTTTATGTTGACTGTATTTCTGTTTTCTGTACAGATCATTTTACACTTCTACTAAAAGGTTGTTTTCATGGCTGCCCTTTTCTGCATGCTCTGTACAATAAAAGGTGGCCCCTGTGTGTGAATGCTAATGTTTCTGGCACTGTGAGAAATAAATTTTTCTGTGCTGGAGTGAGATTGCTCCTCCCTCCCACAGAGATGAGACATAAAACCCGCTGATCTCCTTTACTACCGCTCTCTGTGTATGAAGAAGCTCAACAGTTGTTCAGCCCGTGTCCCTCCCACCGTCGTTTTTACATTTCGATGAAATCGCCAAGAGTTTTCTGTATCGTTCGCATGCCGCCTCTGCCGCTGGATTCACCTGGAGTGGTTATTTAATCCCCTCTGTGCTGCGCTTGGGTTGAACGCATGGCTTGGATCGGTGTAAATATCAGTAACGTCTCTTCGGAGAGTGCACTGATTGGTGACGATCCTCGGGATGAGCGCTTGGCGCAGGTGGAAATCGCCCTTCTCGCCATCATCTTCATCACAGCGGGGATCCTAAACTTTGGGATTTTGCTGGTGCTGTGGAAGCGCAGGAAGCCGCTTTCCAGAATGCGCGTCTTCGTTTTCCACCTGTGCGTCGCTGACTTGGTGGTCACATTTTTCCAAGTCTGCCCCCAACTCATCTGGGACATCACCGACAGGTTCATCGGTCCAGATGTGCTGTGTCGGGCGGTAAAGTACCTGCAGGTGGTCGGGATGTTCGCCTCCACGTACATGATCGTAGTGATGACTATAGATCGGTACCAAGCCATCTGCAATCCCATGGTAACTTTCCAGAGGCGCAGGGCGCGCTGGAACGGTCCGGTGTGCGCCGCCTGGTGCGTCTCCGTCCTCTGCAGCCTCCCGCAGGTCTTCATCTTCTCTCGGGTCGAGGTCGCTCCCGGCGTGTACGATTGTTGGGCGCAGTTCATCGAGCCGTGGGGACGGAGAGCCTACGTAACCTGGACGACTTTGGTGATATTCGTCCTGCCAATTCTCACCGTGATCGTGTGCCAGGTGCGCATCTGCCGCGCAGTGCAGCTTAACTTCCACATGAAGACGCACCACGTCGGGAAAGCGGTCAGCAAGCCTCCGTCATCGAGGGCCAGCAGCGTGGCAGGAGTGTCCAAGGCCAGGGTGAAGACGGTGAAGATGACCGTGGTCATCGTGCTCGCATACATCCTCTGCTGGACACCTTTCTTCACCGTGCAGCTTTGGTCTGTCTGGGACGACGAGGCACCCACACAGAGTAAGAAGACAGTGATCCCACAACACGCAAAAAGGGCACAGTCTGACATAAAAGTCACTGGAAAGCAAAAAAAAATTGTTATTACTGCAAGTTTAAGTGGCTACAAACGCCATCATGCTCAGGAAAACAATAGAGGAGGAAACTAGAATTTTCTGCATAATTGCTTTGAACTCATTCCACTTATACAATCCCGTTACACTTAATACATCCAGTAAATTACATTATTTCTAACATCTACACCTTAAAATCTCTTAGTATTACAATGAAAGTGAACTTTAAAAGTGAAATTACGAGGGACGGATGCCCTCTCCACTTGAATGAAGTCACTGTAATTGACAGACAGTACATTAGGTCAAAGGTTAATGGTCCTTAATTTCACAAAGCATCAACAGATAACTTAAAATAGCCACAAATCCGTAAGAGACAACCAAGCCCAAATAAAGTGACTCTCATGTCCTCCTCCTCTATCTCCAGGTGCAACCTTCACCATCTTGATGCTGCTTGCCAGTTTAAACAGCTGTGTGAACCCCTGCATCTACATGCTGTTTAGCGGAAAGCTACCCAAAAGGGTGGTCAGCCTGCTTTGTGTAGGTCAGCCTGACCTGAAGGAGTCCATGCAGGAAGAAGCCACTGTGGTCAGCTCCATGTACATCAGCCTCAAGAGCCTATCGGACTGCAGATGAAAGCCCCGATGATCACACACTGATTACACCTCATTTCACATGGTGTGAAAGTACGGCTCCCTCATGGTAAAGACTGAAACTCTTCTAATAAGTGTGAAGGCAAACAGCCTAGCAGTGTAATGCTCCTACTCTACAGATGATCACTGCATACAACGCTTTCATACAGAAAATGCCAGACACACGATCTTGCACATCACATTTTGAAAACATTTTTCAAATTAAAAGAACAAAAACAATAAAAAAAAATAGCTGTGACTGAAATATGTCCTCAAGTACTGGATAAATTCACTAAAATCCCAAATTTGACATTCGTGGTGCTCAGAGGAAGAGTCTCTCTGCAAGCACTAACCTGAGCTTGAATATTACTTTGACTTTATTAGCAGGAAATGCTCAGATATGAATGGTCTCCAGCTGATAATAACTTGAGCAGTAGCGTTTTCGTCTGGCACCGTTATCAGGTAGGAGTTTTATTTTGTCTGAGACCAGCTGACGAGTAAAAACCTCGAAAGCCAATAATCACATCCCCACCAGCTTCAGTTGTGATTTGATTAAAAAGACTGTGGTGTATGACTCAAAATGTTGTTTCTGATATTTTACTGCGTTGAATATTTTCCACAAAAAGGTTGTTTATCAGCTGATCTTGTGAAATGTTTCACCTAAATGCGATTGTTCCCATGTCTGTGTTTAAATATCTCGTATGTCATCTGAATTAAATACTTCAAGCTCCTTTTACGCCCATGTGTACATACGATCATGTGTATGACAGTGTCCGACCTACACTCGGTGGCTGAAATAGTTAACAGGCGACATCAATAGTACTTATTTTCAGACACTCTGTGTTCAGTGCCCCTAGAGAGTCATTGATACATGTTGCCATTTTTCCTTTCATCCCCCAAGAATCTAGGGCTGTGATTTCTGATGACTTGTTTCTTTCTTCCCATCAGCACCGTCACGTTGAGAAAAGAAAAAATCCCTTTGGATTTAAAGCTCAACTGTTTATTTGCACTCGGAGGCCTCGGTTACACATACTTCTGTTTGCTCACTTTATATTTAGGCCTCAAATTTTCTGCTGAAGATCACTTAATAGCGTTTCCATCTTCCACGTGGAGGATGGAATGCAAGCATATGTAATTATTCAATCGTGCGCTATATATTATTATGCAACATATCATTAGAACTCATGGAGAGCGAGGTGGGAAAGATTAGCAAAAACCCAGCATGCGGCACATCTTTCTGAAGCGAGCGGTTGAAGATGTGCATCTTCTGTGTGTAATTTGCTAGCCAGGAGAACTTAATAAAACATTTCTGTGAAACATCATTACGGCCACAAGAAATGCGCTTCTGTGCTTTCATTAGGCTGCACAGACAAATCCGACACAAATTGTCCAACAATAAATCTGCTTTTACCCTCATCAGCGAGCACCCAGCAGGGACTCGGCAGGGACATTTAACAGTAATAAGAACAACGGCTGCTGGGCGCTCGTGAGGTCATTAATATTTAAACCAATCAGCGCACCCCCTAAAATATAAATGGTTCCCTACACCAAGACCAAAAGTTCACCATAGAACTTGATAAATAAAAATATTGGCCACCCCACTTCAGTTTTCATGCATTACAGGGTCGCATTTCAGTTCTGCTTGGTAGTGTTTATAGTATAAAACACTATGACGTGTCCTTATTCTGGGATTATACTGACCACATACCCAGCATTCAATTGGAAATTACTTACAATAACTGACATAAAATAACGAAACACTGACAGCTCAGTAATGAAATATATAAAGGCCTACTTGTAACAATTGTGTGTTGTCTAGAAAACCTCAATAAAGTTTGTTTGTGCTGGCCTGTGCTCCCTGACTTCAGTTTCTATCATCACATTCATCCGTCGTCGAATCCCAAAGCTATATTAATGTTCTCCAGTGTCTCATGATTGGTCACAACATTTACACTACTTGTACATGAGGGCATTAAAATAGACATGACTTGAAGGAAAAAAAAAAATTATGCACCAAAGTCAGCACACATGTGAATGTGATTAACTCGTCTGTTCACTGTGTTATTCATCTCCGTCCTTAAAAAAAAAAAAATCAATCTCCGTCCTTTAATGCGAGTATTGAGCTGATTATTCTGTCTGATATTTGCTACTTTTGCGTCTTCTTTGAGGAAGCTTGAATGTGCATGCGTTAACTACTCACATCAGCGAAAACGATAATTATTACGAAGGTTCACTTTTTTCAGCATCCTCCTGTCTGTCTCAGATGTGTTTCAGCAAGAGTTTTGCAGATGCTCAAAACATTCTGCGCATTAAAAACGTACCACACCTGAGTGTTTTTGGGATATGTAGGAAATGAGCACATCTCAGCCATGTTGCTCAGCCTGACTGTAAACAATAGAGACAACTTTACCTTTGGTCTGTTAGAACAACAGAAATATTTCTGTGATCCAGCCCCTGGACAGGGCTCAGCACAAACAGTGGCCACATGAGGCCATTTTCATGTTTCCATGTTCCTAACAAGCTTGAAAGCCATTATTTGCTATGACCACTTTTATTCTTCAGCACAGTCTGAGCTCTCTTATGTAAGCTTTTCTTGTCTTTTTTCAGTGCTGTGTCAAACTCTGACAGTACCTTTCTGAGTTTGTAATTCCACCAATTTTGACAAGGTCCCCAGCACCACTGATTGACATGCCGCTTGATACCATGATGCTGTTGTACCTCTCTCTTGACTTCCCCAGTTAATGATATTAACAATGATATGAAATAAAAAGGTGAAATTTGGATCAATCACTCCATAAGCTCTTTTCAGCCCAGTGCTTTTGTAATTTGGCATACATCAGGGTTTTTTTTCCCATTTCCCTTCCATTCAGTAATGGCTTCTGGACAACCACCCTTCCCCTGACACCGAAGTATGCCAAGTTTTCAGTTAATGGCTCTTTGGGAATCACCTTATTGGTGCATCAATACTATTTTATGAGTGTCAAACTGTGTTATCGTTGACACTTTTCATAGATTTATCTAAAGAAAGTGGATATTTTTTCCAACATAGTAACAAAGAGTTAAAAGATACAATTTAAAATTGGTTCTCTGCTAAGTTCTCTGTTCATTGCTTAAGTTAAGGAACCTTGTTTATTACTGAATGATTTGTAGGTCATTGGTGGTCTAAAAAGAAGCAAAAGCAAAAAAACACAACCCCCCCCCCCCCCCCCCCCCCGAAAGACCTTTAGAAAGCCTGCACAACTATTGCTTAAGACCACTTTAGAAATCTGAAGAAAATCTGGCTCCTTGGAAAAAAGCAAAAAGAAAGAAATGTGGGTTTGCTACATTCGGCTTTACTATAACTAAATCAAGCCTTATACGTGAAAGAATGACTTCTAGTCTCTTCCTCACAGGGAGGTATGCAGTTTACCGACTTGATAATGGTACATACCCAAAGCCAGGACACGTGTGTGTAGGTAGCACTGAAAAAACATACCCAGGCTTTCTGTCTTCACCCAGTCAAGCCAATCTTCCCTGGCAGAGATCTTCAATACGTCAGACAAAAAGCCTTAAATGACCCAGACACTTGAGATCCAATATGTCTATCTTTGTCACCACAATCGATTCTATCACTGAGCACAGTGTGTGTTCAAGAGGCATTTAAAATTTTCTTTCCTGCCTTTGTCTTCTTAAGGCTGTTGACACCAAAACACGTAAATCTCAAAAGGTTGATTGAAGAAGGGTGTTATGATCGGGCCATTTACCATATGGTGGATGACAAATGCATTACTTAACAAACCACTTCATGTGCACAGAGAATAAACTGCTTGTGTCCTACAATTTAGAACAGATTTGAGAACAAAAAGCCTCAGAGATGTCACGAAGACACAGAACATATCGTCAACATTATAAAAATAATAATAAAAAAACACCACACTTAAGTGATACCTCATGTTCATATTGTGCGTGAGCGCAAATGTGTCAGGGCGTGACTCCTGAAGATGTTTGAAACAGTTGTGAAACTGTGAGTGTGAAATAAAACTTGGTGGAAACCACAAAAACTTCAATTGTTATGGATTACGTCTGGAATTTAAACAGAACCATTTCCTTACTTTCTCCTGTCCTGATGCAGTGAGCCAGTAAACACAACAAACAGACAGAGCACGTGCAGAACAGTGTATACCTGAGATCTATTATAGCATCCAGGACATGTGTCCAGGCTGCTGTCATTAGAATACCATACATAATCAAACAGATGTGCATTAAGGTGCTTTACAATACAACACTTTCCCATCACATGTCCCGATGATATTTGAAATATGGGAAAATTGCATTGGATTATGTAATGGAAGGAAGAGGTGTTTTGATCCAGGTGTGTCATTGTCTGAGGGCTTTTGCTATTGTCCAAGCACGAGTTTCTAATTAAACTTTTAAAGAAAGTGCAAAGATGAATAAAGCGCTTTATAATTCATGTGCATGACCTCAGCTTGATTAAAATAAAATGGGGCTGTGACTCCATAATGGCTGCTAGTCCCAGGAATAGGTCTGTCTTCTTATTATGGTCCATGCCTGAGGGGCTGTGTCCATTTATCAGAGCGGCTATTAGGCCCAGATAAGACAGCTCTATTCAGAGGCTTGAGGGAAGCAAGGTCAGGAAGTTCCAGTGTTGTTAGTATACTTAACCTATATAATATGTGGAATATGCAATGTGCAATGATATAACCTAATTTTTGTGTTTATAAGAAGCTTAATGTTGAATGTGATCCCATTATTATAACAAGAAAATTTCATACAGATAACAGTGGACTGCTGCACATCTTACTCAACTGGTCTGATGTTCTTCTGGAGTCTAAAAGGTGCATAACACATATTATTGCTGAATAAATGATGTATTCAAAATTAATTTGAAAATCAAGAATACCTGTTTATCAGAGTTAGTAATGTTATGGGCAGGGTCTGCCGTGCATCTCACCCTGTGGTACTCCCTCAGGACACTAAACAGATGAGAAAACAGAGTATTTGCTATTTAAGATACTGCACTGTTTATTGCTTATGAATCATATATAAAGAATTGATGGCACAAATCATCTGAACTCCTTTATTCCTTTTCTTCATGATGTAACCACTGATTTTATATAAAAGATGTGCAAACCCAATAACTTAACAATGCCCATTGGTTGTCAATGAGTGGCACTTTTAGCATTTTGGTCATCACCAGGTTAGTTTACAGGGGCCACAAATGACCATATTTGGACAAAGAGGGCCGTACAAATGTAGGTATCTGATAACTAATGCAGATGAACAGTTTAATTTAGTAACATTAAAAATTTACTCACCAAACTCACTGCATGCTTAGCACCCCACAGTAGGCCATATTATTCATCTGATAACTCCAATAAAAATGCTCCAAATGCACTGACAGCACAAATAGGATGCAAAGATTGAGTTCAGTGACTGGAATAAGCAGTGGTGAGGCCTAGCAGACAGGCAACTGCTACAGTTTCTTGTCTCAGCATGCCATAGATTATTAGAGCATGTGCCAGAGGTGTGGACTCGAGTCACATGACTTGGACTCGAGTCAGACTCGAGTCATTAATTTTATGACTTTAGACTTGACTTGAAAAAATGTTCTAAGACTTGTGACTTGACTTGGACTTTTACACCAATGACTTGGGACTTGAATTGGACTTGAACCGGTTTACTTGAAAAGACTTGATATTTTACCCCAAATATAAAATTTAACATGCATATTATATAGAGATTGAAAATGTGACGTCATTCACGGGTAGAACCGCAAAGGATTCTGGGAACTCGTGGCAAGCGGTCAAGCGGTACTAGCGCACGCAGGCTTTCAATTAAAATCAGTTATACAGTGATAAAAAGAAACACAAGAAGCCGTTGTATTATTAACTGCAATAGCCGGTCGCATGACAGCCACGGGAAGCCGACGGGTAAAGAGATCGGTTGTTATCGGATTACGTCGTTGAAGAGAAATTGTTCGAGCCATGTTTCCGAAGTAACAAAGAGGCGACGGATGGCCTGGATTGCAGCCATTCAAAGACCAATTATAACGTCCCAGAACACTCCAGCTCACAGGTTAGTCTGCTCCAAGCATTTACACGAAGGTCAGTGTTTTTTAGTAGTTAATGCGTCATTTTTCTTAACATAATTGGTGATATAGGTTACAAGCAAGTACTGCGGTAAAGTGAGCCGTCATTTGTGAGCCGCGGTCAAGCCAGCCGCCTCCTATCCGCAGCATAAATTTCCTTGCGCTTTTACACCAGTCTTTACGGTAGCGCCTTTTCGCTTTATGTGCCGATTGAAAGCCTATACCCGCGCACACGTGCACGCGCGCGAACAGTCGCGCGCGCATGCGCGCGCACAAATTACAATGTAACGGCCCGATACAGTCAATACAATTATGGAAATGTCAGAAATTCATTAAAAATCATCCTGAGTAGTTGATGTACAACTTTCAACACATCCCCCCTCTGGGACAAATAGTAAATTGTCCTGACACAATATTGCGTTTCGCTTCTGTTATTATGGTACATTGACAAAAACATATACTTTTATTCACAGGATAAAACAGGTTTTTTGTATCACTAATTGCCCAGTACGATTACAGCATATATTATTGTCACTGCTACATTTCTGTGATGCTACCAGAAATTATTTCCACTGCTAATTAATTACCGTTGAGCTCAAAGGTTATATTAATAAACGGTTAATGAATGTGTATTTATGACGACGATTTGTGAGACTGGTAAACTTATGATACGTACGATGGTCTTTACTTTCTACACGGTGCATTTCAAGGTCCTGCACCCATCCGTCGGTAAACTGTACCTGGGCTTGTTGCAGTGACCTGAAGTTACTAAACTTCACGAGTGTATGCACTCACTCCAAGAAGCGTATGATTATAAATATGCATATAAATATGCTACGATGAGATAGCTGACTTCATCTAACTAGCAAATGTTGTCCAGGCTACGTTGGTGATACAGTTTTTTTTAATGTGTATGATATTTTTGTCATGCGATTTTAAAGCTGGTCCTACAAGCGCATCCAAGAATAACATGCAGCGTATCTCAGAACTGTCGGTGAAAATTATTCTTGGAGCTAGGTTTAATTGAGCTGCATTTTAAAGAGGTGCAATTTCACAATTTGTGTATATTTTCTAAGTTCACTATTTTGTCATGTGTTGAGAAAAACACAGATTTAAAAATTACATGGTCTAATATTTACATTTAGCATAACTGCAACATTATTTTTTCATTTTTTTTTTTAAAGACTCGAAAAGACTTGAAATTCAAAGTTTCAGACTTGTGACTTGACTCGGACTTTTACACCAGTGACTTGAGACTCGACTCTGACTTGCCTGACATTACTTGAGACTTGACTTGAGACTTGAGGATAAAGACTTGAGACTTACTTGAGACTTGCAAAACAATGACTTGGTCCCACCTCTGGCATGTGCACCCCTAACCATAAGCATTACCAGCGTCCGTACAGTTGCGTTGTCACGTCTTTTTTGAAGGACGTTTATCCACAAAAGCCATTTTTGTACCAGGTTTTTTACTGCTGTGAACTTGTGCATTTTAACAATGGAAAATAAGCGAATTGACTCAATTCTGAATTCAGCCTCAAGTGGCCACTTGAGGAATTGCAACCTGTTGATCATTTCTTTTTTTCTTTTTCTTTTTTATCCCACTTGATTGTATTCTTTCTAACACATGACTCAGATGACCATCAGGTGGAATAAAGCAAATAAGTAAAGGAGATTTGTTCTTCAAGTATATGAATATGATATACCGGCCACTTTATTAGTTACAACTAGCTATCACTGGATTCGTCTCCTTTCATCTTCAGAAGTGACGTCGTTGTTTGTGCCATAGATTTAACAAAGTAAGTGGCCTGTATTTGTATAGCGCTTTACTAGTCCAACTGAGGATCCCAAAGCGTTTTACACAACCAGTCATCCACCCATTCACACACACATTCACACACCGGTGATGGCAAGCTACATTGTAGCCACAGCCACCCTGGGGCGCACTGACAGAGAGGAGGCTGCCGGACACTGGCGCCACCAGACCCTCTGACCACCCAGTCTTGCCCAAGGACACAACGACTGAGACTGTCCAAGCCGGGGCTCAAACCGGCAACCTTCTGATTACAAGGCGAACTCACAACTCTTGAGCCACGATCGCCCTGAAGTGCTGGAAACATTCCTCAATCTATTTTACTGAGCTCTGGTGACTGTGGAGCTGACCAGTTGGAGCTCAGTCAATAAGCATACATGAAGTGTTGATCTTTCTAAGTGTACTGTGGATAATACTGCATGATGTGTGTAGTACTTTGAGGCATTTTAAACCTATAAAACATGTTTATAATTGGTGCTCTTTATAATTAGGTGGCCTTTTGGTTAAGCTTCACTTGTTTAACCCTGTCTTGAGATAATTCAATGCAAGAAAGAACAGTCTGTTTTGCTGTAATTATTTGTCCTGCTTTCAGTGTAAAATGGCAACAAAGAGGTTTATTGTGGCAGCAATAAAGGAAACGCTGCTGCGTCATAAACAGTTGCTGTTTCATGGCAGAATAAGGAGTAAAAAACAAAGCTACTGTTAAATTAACTGCATATAACATTTGCACTTTCTCTGGAAAGCCTGCAGGAGACTGCTGTAAACTTGAGCATTTTAACATTTGAAAATAAGTGAATTGACTCAATTCTGAAGTCAGCCTCAACAGAACCTTGGCAGCTTTTCAGCTTCATCAAATTATTTCAACATAATTCGTTCAACATTAGATTTTTGATTGATTTTAAAAAATAATGTCTAAAATCTTAAAACAGAATACTTGTGGAAATGGAAACAACCGCAGCTCAGGACTCATTGTGAACAAACTGTATTCTAACACTTTTTAGACCTTGTCAGTCGTAGCACATCCTCTACTGAACACCATCAATGTAATTAATAGACAGTCCCTGAAAAGAATTTGATGGGCTTTGAATAAATGAATGTTCAAACCTTACTTCTTACAAATGAGATGGAGAATTCATTATGAATCTGTGATACGCACTGATCGTCAGCTTCATCTATTACACCGTTTGATGACTGCCTCGAATGCCCCACTGAGTTAAAGCGAGCAAATATTGATACAGATCTTGGCAAGATATAAGAGAAAATATATGATCAATACAAAGACAGCATGAGGATGTCAATCCTCCCTCGACCGTTGTAGACTTTGCACGAATCAGAGCGGTGGGATGGCAATATAATAAGACATGAATTCCAGATGAGCTCTTTCACACCTGAAAGCCTTCTCGCCATTAAAGGAACTTATTTTTTTATTTTTTTCCCTACACAGAGTGATTTTTCTTTTTTTTCTCACGACAAAAGAATAATCGCTCTCGCTTTCTTTTATCGTCACTCACATATGAGATGTATCCACTCTTTGTGCATTTTATAGAGCCACTTCCAGAACAGTGAAGAAGAAATGGCACTACTACCTTTTTTGCAGACACTAAATCAAATTATGCACCAAAAAACGAACAACGGTGACACCAGACCACAAGTTTAGCTTTAAATGTTGTGCAATTGTGTATGTATGTAATTCGGTCCCAGGTCTGTCTTTCCTATCAAGATGTCTTCATACTGAGGCTTCTGTGTTCTACTGATAACAGATAATTTCCCCTCATCTTCATATATATCATGATTTACTTAGTGTAAGCTGCTGCAGTAAAAAGTGAGAGGTCTGTATCCTTGTCATTGTTTTTCAGGTGTGTTGTCGCTTCAGAAAGTGTTTTACCTGCACCTCATTTCTTCACTCTGCATCGAGGTTGAACTGAACTGCTGTCAAGGGGAGGCGCGTGCCCAAAAATGAAGCACCAGCGAAGCTAGATTGAAATAGCTGCTGCATATAAATGAACAGGATGTACTCTGTGGAGCAAGGGTTTGCGCATGGCTGACTGAGTGCTGCACAGCAAACATTGACTTACATTTAATGCTTGTGAGGACTGATGTTTTAAACAGAGTGTGGTGCACAGATTTTAGCTTCATTGACAAGATTTCTGCTCTTAAGTTTTCATTTACAAACTCTGTTTTTCAGCTCCCCAGTCTGAGCTCATTTAATCTCCTTATTAAGTGAGGGAGTCAATCATCACAGTCTGCAAGGTGGCTCTGAGACACCGCTCCCACTCACCCACTCAAAGCTTTTTCACACGGGTGTATTTGATAAGCACATTAACTGTGGTTCCCTGTCACTGTGCAAAAGTCCCGAGTCACCGTTCATTTCTTAATGTCTCTCTTGGTTCGTCGGGTTCAGTATCAGAGTAACTTTTGGCTGCTCCTTCAAATTTGATATTGAGCTAAAAAAAAAAATGCTGACTTTTAGCCAAGTTAAAGGCTTCTTAGAAAAATGCAAAATTTTGTGGTTTTACTTCTTGGCTGCTGTAGTCGTCATTTTGCATTCTCTTCTTTGTCTGTTTTTAAGCAAATAAATAAATATATATATCCAGCCCTGATATATTTTAGTTTAGTTTTTAAGCAGAGATGATAGCGCACTGATCACTTTATTACAGAAACAGCTTCGTGCGCACTGCCTTTATATCCAGCCACACACACAAACCAAACCGCTGCACACTGTTGTAGACCGTCCTGTTTAACAGAAACTGTAGCAAAACCTTTATTGTCAATCACTCACAGTATTAGACTCCCCACAGCTGACCTCCCGTCCATCTCACAGCTTGATTTTATGACTGCTTTGTTGTTTTTATATTTGTCTGTGTTTTTTCCCCCGTACTCCAGTCAACTCTATTGTGTGGCTGGTTGACTTAATCTTTGCTGTGCTTTTACTGTTCTTAATACGTCCATAGGTGTAGTTTGTGCTGTTGTGTGATTTTGTTTTGGGGTTTTTTGCACTTTCTGAACTCTTTTGAGAGTAAATTTGACCCTTTCACAGCAGCTCGTAAATCACACAGAATGGCAACATATCTTCTGCAGGGATTATTCTGCTTACTAATGCATTTGGTACTTACTGTGACAGGGAATACATCTGCAGATGTTTATGGTTTGCATGTATAAAACCCCATTCCCTCATTTGGAAATTCTCTTTCTGCCTGAATGTAAACAACATAGTGCACATTTATGCAGGGCAAAACCTAACTGAGTTCAGAGTGCCGTGGGGCGTCATTTTACATGCACGCCAAACTCTGGCTGCTGGAAATAATGGAACTCCATTTGCATGTTGACCTAAGCTGTGGCTACAGCTGCTGTGTAAACATTTTTTATTCAAAAACTAGAAAAACACTTTCTAGTTCCCTGATAAACAGAAATACTAAACACTCTGTGGTACACCTTGATGTTTTAATTACTAACAGAGCCCAGGAGGGGACTGAGAAGAGATGTGGAAAATGGAGATATGTGTGGGAAAAAATACTCAGAGAGGGAAGAGCGAGGCAAAAGGTTAGCCTTTCAGACGTATACAAAAGGTTAGCCTTTCAGAAGTATAACTAACTAACTGATACACTGGTGATGGACACTATACTACTGCAGGATGGTTGATATCTAATTTAGATTGACATAATGTCTTGTTTTTCATCTTTGCTAAAAAAAGAGGAAGGAATTTTTGTGTTCAGATACCTTCCAAGGATTGTGTGACTCTGGACAAAACTTGAAGTACACTTGGACAGGTGTAGCGTCCTCCCCGATTCTGTACTACCCTTTAAATGGCAAGCTGAGCTGTGCGTAGGCCCGTACAGACAGATGTAATTGTCAGAGTCAATACCTCCTCACGTATCCACACCAAGCTGCAAACTATTGAGAGAGACAGAGCAGCTGGACGAGGCAACGGGGAGCATATAGATTTCCTCTTTCTGCTGAGCAGGAGGAAATCTATCCGATTGTTAAGTGATGACGCGACGAATCCTACTTCCGGGCCTAAAGTAGTCTGCGTTTAATATGGCTTTTGTGTTGTTAACATGTTTAATGTTTTGTATTTTCTTCTATTTAATCTCAAAAAGCTCCTAAAACAGTCAGTGATCCCTGTTGACCTCCCTCGGCTTTTATTACCGCTAATCATTTATTTAAGCTCAGTTTTTAAAACCTTAGGATGTAACTACAGCCCAGCCCATGCAGCAGTATATGAATGACTAACCTTGTATTGTGGATGGATTATCTCAGTTGTTCTCCTGGCTGAAGTTTGGTCCTTTTACAGCATCCTGCCATGCGATTACATTTGTTCCTGACCACTGAGAACACTCACGTTAACTTTTATCGAGCGGAAAAAAAGTTAGCTTGTGTATATTATGCTAACATAGCTGTGTCGCTAGCGGTCACGTAGCACATCATTATACACCAGCTAGCCCAACTTCAGTAACCCTACAAACGTCACTGCTGTTTAGTTTCCTGTCTTCATTTATGCTGGAAGTGATAACAGAGCTGTACGTTTTAATTTGTTTCCAACCCCGCAGTCAGGACATGCTATATTGTATTTAGATAGAAGCTAGCAAGCTAACTCCCTGCTAACTTCTATCTCCGTTAAATGTCATAAATTCCGTTTTTATGGATGCCTGGATGTTAAACTCAATTGTTACACCTGGTAGAGCAGAACGCGTTTTCATTTTATTAAAGATGAAAGACTTTAGACAGTTTTTCAACTCTCAGTAATGCCATAGTGATCGTTTGATATATGGACCTGCAGCGGAGTTTAGGTCCAGACACGGCTAGTGACGTCAGACTGAACAACCGGATACGATCTTCCTCCTATCAAAGGCGATATTCAGGTACAGTTCAGGGTGTCACTTTGTTTGCAGAACAGCAGACTGAAATGCTCGCTACTAAAGAGTAGTCGCTGTGGTTGTTTGTTTGAGTGAGTCTTAACCAGCCCAAGATTTATGGATTTTAAGAACTGCTTTTTGCTTTTTTGACGTCTTTTTTCCTTCAGTGCTGAGAAAAGGGCCAGTCCAGTTGTTTCTTTTTAACGATGACATTTAGCTTGCAATAGCTACTTTTTTTCATTATTACACTCGTCTCTTCTGCGTTTCTCTGTCTACATTTACTGCAAATCATCCCTGTCTCCTGTTTAGTGTCTTTTTGTCTTGTTTTGGTTTTTATTTGTTCTTCTTACTTTCACCGGTTTCATGCCTCTCCTCTGTCTCATCACTAATCAGTCCATATTTTTAACTTGTATATTCTTCTTTAGTGGATCATTATTATATAACGTGTTCTCAATGCATTCGTTAGATTATTTATTTATTTATTTGTGACTGACTCTTTATGTTTTGGACTTGTATTACATCTGGCTCAAGGGCTTCCTTTCATCTTACCTCACATATCTCATCCATTGAGTTAGGTGCCTTTTTTCTGCTTAAATGACTCTTAGGTTACAGTTAAGTATATTAAAAAGAAGCAAATAAAAGCACTTCTCTGAAAATGGTTATGTACAAGGAAAAAGCAGCCAATGCCCAATGGAAAACTTTGAAAGATCCTCAGAAAGCCTGAAGAAATATTACTCAAAACTGCTTTAAAAAAATCAGAAGAGAGTCTGACTCCTTAAAAACAAAATATAAAGAAATGGCTGGTGGCTCAAGATTTTTGAACAGTAATATATCTCCAAAATGGAACTGAGGTTTAAGCAGAATAATGTGCACAGCTGTAGAGAGACCCCCGCTGCTTGCGAAAAAGCTAGCGAGATTAGTTTATTGATTCGGGCAAAGCAGCGAGGGAAAACAATAGCTGGTTTCTTTTCCAACTTTAGCTGCAATTATGGTTCTGAATTACTAATTGGACTCTGAAGAGGCCATTTACATGGAAATGCTGTCTGTGGCTTTTCTGTGAACTTGCCCCTTACCTGTGTTTTTAGATTTCCTGTCTTGCTTGTTTAAACTGACAATAGGTTCCCAATGTTGACCAGATCACAGTGAAGCTCTTGTGATTCAGACCTTCCTGTGAGTGTCTAAATTACAGTCCGTGCAACCAGGTTACAAGAATTGAGTACCAACATTAAAGTTAACGCTATTGTCCGTGCGGTAATAATGCAATTTGTCAGTCTGGGCACCAAAAGGAATAACCCAGCAAACATGCCCCTCTCTGGGGCAACTGTAGGCAGACACACACAGTCCCTAGCACCAGTGTAAAATGTAGGGCACATCTGGACCATTCCCAGTGTGACACAGAGGAGCCCATTGTGGTCCTGGACTGTACGATCATTATGTGTCTTTATTATAAATTATCATAAATAAAACAAATGAGCCCACAGTAAGTAGGTGTGCTTAAATTGTGAAGGTCTGTAAGCACATCCACACTTCTTCGCCCTGTGTTGGTGTGTCCACAGAGCACTGATGGCAGTTTTGCCCTTTGAGGCTCCTTTATGGGTTTTCAATAGGCAAACCTGCTATGGGTTTACTCAGAAGGGCAAAACTGGGCAAAAGGGGTGACATAGCCTACATAGGGCTCCCACCTGTGGGCAATCCATAGAGGGCTTGCCCTTAAGAAAACGGTAATGGTTGTCTAAAACTGTTGTGGTGCCTTTCAGATTTCAGTGGGAAAGCCTGCTGTGGATTGCCTACAGAAAACACTCATGGGGGCCCCAAGTGGTAAAACTACTGTGGGGCCTGCATGTGTCAAACCAAAGGGGACCCCATGCAGGTCTTCTGTGGGTAAGCCCACTGAAAAGTGGATTTACTGGGGCCCCAAAGGGCAAAACTGCCATGGACTCTTTATGAGATCACCCACTCAGCTTCCACATGGGATGACTGTGGGTTTGCTCTGCCCACACAACTACTCTCTGTGCTCCCACGTGAGAATGTTTGCTGGGAAGCAACAATATAAGAAACTAACCACCAATCATGCAAATAAATCCCAGCATTTGATGTGTGGCTGCAACACAACAACAGGAGAAAAAAACTGCAGAACGGACTTCACTAGGGAGTCATTCTTAACAGCAGCTGTTTGTGGGGTCAGTGCTGCTCTTATCTAATATTTGTGTCACTGACGATGTAACTGTGGTCCATCCAGTCTACTTTAAAGCAAAATTTAAAGCTTTTTCCACTTTCAGTCTAAGGCTAATCCACCTTTTGCACTGTTCCTTTGTACATGACAATAATCACTGTATTTTTTACATCTTCCATATTTTAATCAGTCTTTCAAAACTTTGTATTAACAGAACTGTAAGGGTAATCTTCTACAACAATGCCTCTTTTTAGTCCTCAGACCCAGCTATCAGCACGCACATCCTTAGACAGGAAATATATACAGAAGCAGTCCAGCTGTTCTACACTGAAAGAATCCTATCTCACTTTGCTTATTACTAAGGAAGTGTTCCCACTGCATGCGTTTTCCTTTCAGTGGATGTCAGCAACTCTATCATGCATTGTTTCAGAGACTCGCTGTGCCACATTCGGGACACATACAAATGACTCATCTTTGACACAGAAGACTTTTTCTTTAGCTTTGTTGTTCCTGCTGGTAAAATCATTTATTGTTGTCACGATCTGTGAATAAAGAGCTTTCCACGGGAGCCTTCTGTTTAGCTTTGTAAATACAAAATTGTTTTTGATGTGATTTTTCTGGCTTGCAGCAACATTTTTGTAGGTCATGAATTTTAAAACAGCACAGTTCCCCCTCCAAACAAAAAACAACTAAAAAACAGTGGTTACTGTGCCAGAATATCACACCAACTTAAAACTGATGGAGAATTTGTTTATTACTAGAGACAACTGCTGTCTTGCAAGGAGTAGAAAAACAGTACATAAAACCGATGCCTGCGTTCAGCCACGTGAACTCAGGCATGGAGTAATAATAATTATTTTTAAAAAAAAAAGTGGTTGTGTTGTAATGTATTGAGAGCTGACTTGTTGTAGAGTCTGATGGCACTAACAAGCATTCCTAATGCTGAGAAGGCTGTGCCGCCGCACACTGTGTACAATATAATGATGTTCCCGTACAAGCAGACTGCTCAACTACATCTACATCGGATACAGCTTCTCTCCACAGAGGCTTACATTTCAAAAGACTGAAGTCCACATAAAGCATTTTGGAGGCATAACTTACTTGACCGTCATCCAAGAGACCAGGTTTTGATTGCATTTTTTTTTAACTTACTTTACACATGCTTTTTTCATAGCTTTGTTGTCTAAACCTTACCAGTTAACAATAATACAAAATCAAAACACTGGGCCACTCATTGCAAAAATCTACTTATTTTAAAATATATCTATTTCAAATATTTTGCCTTATAATCAGTTCAAAACTATCTTTTGTAGGCCGAATTTGTACAAAAAGAGATACAAGAGACACTGAAGTCAAAGAATCCTGAACTGAAATTTCCAAAACAAATTCCACAACAAAACCATGTTGGTAGAATTACAAGTTCCTGAGAGGAAAAAGCTTTAAAGTCTTAAGGCAAATCCAGAGAAGACTTTATGCAATTTGTAGCAGACTTGGCCTGGTGATCCTATGATGGAGTTATGTTCCTGAGACCATTAAGTTTATTTGATAATGCATCAAAAGAAAAACCTGTACAAAACCAAGGTTGAATCCCTTCAATATGACTGCAGAGTGATGAGACTTGCTTATTGAGGTTTCTGTGACATCATCCATACATTGCTCAAGAATTGTCCACCACCAGTCATGAGGGGAAAATGCATATTCTGAATGCTTTACTGCTAAGCGGTTTCTGGAGTTCACAAGCAGCAAGGTGAAATTAAGTGCAGTATTATTTTAGGGTGTTGAGGTGACTGTTGTTGTGATTTGGTGCTATCACAACAACAGTCGCTGTGTATATATAAACAAACGACCTAAATTGAATTATTGCACCAAGAACCTCCTTGTGATTGCTTTGGTTTCTAGCAGATTGGCACAGCTCAGGTAACAATGTTACCTCTTGATCTGAAGTATCATTAAAGTTGAGAAAAAATGAATGCTGGATCAACATTTAAATACCTGATGAAATGATTAAACCTGACACTGTCATGTCCTGGTGATGACTGCCAATAAGGATTTTTTACTCCTAAATATTCATACTCCTTGAACTTCATCACATTTTGCTCCATTACAACCATGATCTTAAATATATTTCATTGTAATTTTTATGTTATAGGCCATCAAAAAGTTGGGCATAATTGTTGAGCAGAAGGAAAATAATAAGCATTTTTGAAGATTTTTCACAAATAAAAATCTGAGAAATGTGCTGTACATTTCTATTCAGCACTCCTGAGTCTACATATTGTTGAATCACCTTTCACTTCAGCTTTTGCACATTCTTCTTTGCCAAATCGCTTCATTTCAGTCAGTTAGAATAGAATAGAATAGAATAGAATAGCCTTTATTGTCATTGTACAGAGTACAACGAAATTGGAGTGCCACTCCCTTGGTGCAAGTTTCAATAATAAATATAAATGTAAAATATAAAAAGTACAAAAAAAACAATCGTAAGTACTCAAACAATAGTATGTACAATATATACAGGATAGCAGCATTAATATAATGACAGTATGAATAGCAGCATAATATAATGACAGTGACGGTATGGAATAGGTTCAATTGTTTTTGTGCTTATTTACTACGGTGATAGCTCTGGGAAAGAAGCTATCCCTGAATCTGTTTGTCCTGGTTTTATGTGACCTGTACCGTCGGCCTGACGGTAATAGTTCAAACAGTTGGTTGCTGGGGTGAGAGTGGTCCTTGATGATATTGCCAGCTCTGCTGAGGTACCAAGAGTTTGCAGTGACCTCCAGGCTGGGCAGAGAGCAGCCAGTGATCTTCTGGGCTGTGTTGATGACCCTCTGCAGTACTTTCCTGTCTGCAGCTGAGCACCCTGCATACCATGTTGTTATGCCGTACGTTAGGATGCTCTCTATGGTGGCTCTGTAAAATGTCACCAGCAGCCTCTCCTCCAGGTTGTTCCTCCTGAGCACTCTCAGAAAGTGGAGACGCTGCTGGGCAGTTTGAACTGAGTGTCTGTGAACAGCAATCTTCAAGTGTTGCCAGAGATTCCCAATAGGATTTAGGTCTTGACTTTGTCTGGGGCACGCTAACACGAATGATGCTGCCATCACCATTTTTTACGGTGGGGATGATGTGTTGAGGCTGACGCCCCCACCCCCACCCACCCGATCCCACCTGCCAGATATGAAAACGTCCTGCATTTATAGTCTACATTACTGTACCCTAGAAATTTCATCTGTCAATACACAAAGTAAGAATTCACTTACTGTTTTATTATATCTGAATTGTGCAAAATGTATTTTATGCATATTGTCAAACACTACATTCAGTGATGCATACTGTAGACTTATAACTGTCACTATCAGATGCTTCTTAAATTTAATTTACTGAAATTAGCTTTCTAATATAACTGAGAATTTAAGTGATGGAAGGATTATATTAGCTGGGATGATTTAGGGAAAGAGAGACAAATATTAGGGAAAACCCCCAAATCTGAGCAGAACATGCTCCTTGCATATTTTTTTTATATGCATAAGCAAATGGCACTTTAGTGGCACTCTGAGAATTCTCCTTTACATACAGGCTGTTCACAGCTCTGATCCAGACCAGGTGGAGGCAAGTCGTGGTACCAAGTAGGAGTGAATTCATCAAATGTGATTTTAAAATAATAATGATTTGATAAATTAAATAAGTCAAGTGGCTTTACTGTCATTCCAACCATGATTTATTTATTTTATTTAGGACAGTGCATGTTAATGAACATAAATGTAAAAAAAATTACATGAATGTAAACATACCAGATTATAGCCAAGGGCTAATTTCCATCTGTTGTCCTTAAGCATAAAAAATAGACATAATAATTCATAAAAATTCATCATTCATTCATAATAAAAACGCCATCACCAAACTTACACATACACACCATTCTGTTCCCAAATAAAACATTAAAACTATACAACTCATACATGATCACATACTTGATTTGTCCATAACCAGTTTTTAACCTTTGCCTTAAACAAATTGAGTGTAGAGCATTCTCTAATGGGTTGAGGAAGACTGTTCCACAGATGGCCTCCCTTGACAGAGAGGACGTTCTGCCCAAATGCTGTCCGTCTGTGGGGACAAGTCTCCTCGCATTGAAGCTCGAGTGGTCCTGTCTGAGCTTTCTTTATGCCTAATGAACTGCTTTAGTGGTGGTGGAGCAAGGGTGTAAGACTTTATATATTAAACACACTCTTTTAAGTTTCACTAAGTTATTGAAGTTCAGTAATTTATGTTTTTTTAACACATGACAGTGGTGGTGGGAAGTCGGTTTTTTGTCAAGTAGTTTTAAACTTCTTTTATAAACGTTTTCAATAGTTTTAAGTGTTGTTGGACAAGCAAGTAACCAGGACGTCAAACAATAGTCCATATGTGCAGTGGTACAGAACACAGTGAAACAAGACAACGTTCCTCCAAGACCCTGGTGCTACATATGACATATAACAGACAATAAACACAGGACTACATAAAGTGCAAGTGTGCCAAAACTGCAAAAAACCAAAACAAAGACAGTGCAAGACCAGACAGAACAGAACGATAAAGACACAACAGTGCAATAGAAATGTGCAAAAGACTGTGTATTGTGCAAAAAACACACAATAACATGTTTTTCCTTCTAACTGATGTCAAGGTTTTTGTTGTTATTTACAGGCCAGATAGAACCTAATATTTAATGATAAAGTTCTAAGGTTATAATTTGATACATTTTAATCAACATGACTGGAACATTTCTTCTGGCCGTAGATAAAGAAGTACATGTCCTGCTGATCTTTAGTAGTGATGTCGGTGCTGTGTCATTATTAACCGTCAGCTGAAATACCACTGGATCACTGTTTATCTTTGGTCATGAATTCAACATTACTTCAATATTAACTGCAAATGCAAGCAAAAGGGATTAAGAATTTTGGTTGGGGTTTAATGTTATTCTGGTAAATTTAGTCTAACAGTACAATCTAGATTTAATATAAGTTTGCAAACTATCAGTATTGTACCAATTTTACCTGTATACTCACTTTTACCTTGAGACCATTCACCATTAGGCTGGGGAATACAGACTTTTCCTTTGGGCCTGTATTCGTTGCCACTACAGTGTCAAACGTCCAAAGAGACGTTAGAGTCCATTGGTTAGTGCTTACACAGGAAATGTTAGCATTGTTAGCCAGTCTTGCAGTACAGCAGTACATGTAGCTTTGGAAAGTCTCAAATGATTTGGCATTTATCTGTTTCACACACGTTTCACAAACCATCAACCGCACGTTACATTTACAACTGACAATACTGACTGACATAATCCCAAAGCCATAGATTTGATTGTTATGTATGTGTAATTCACAGATCTGTCTTTTCCTCTAGGCCATGTGACAAGACCTAAACATAAACTGACACATAGCCTTAACAAATGCTGCAGTGTTGCTATGGCAATAACAGGAAGGATTATGATTGTGAGCTAGGGGTTTTAAGGTCAGCAATCCTTGAACCCGAATCTAATGAAAACACAGAGTACGTCAGTTTCTTTGTCTCCGGAAGTGTCATGTTGTGGACAGAGCTCAGTCGACCAGGCTTGCATATTTCTGCTGTATCTCTAATAGCAAAGCATTTACCTTGTAGTGCACTGTGTTTGAGCTTTACCATAAATGAGCTTTTTACACCATCAGATAGCTTTTCACAAGCCCTAATTTTTCAACTCTAAAACCGTAAATAACCCAGCATGAATAATTCAGCTGAACGATATGCATAGCCACAGATTAATTTTAATGAAGTCAGCTTGACTAATGAAGCTGTCATCAAGTGCTGTGTCTGCCTGGTCCAGATACACAGAGGGAAGCATGGAAACAAGCCCAACCCGGCAGAGGAAATCGATGGACGGCTTTTTAAGCCAACAATTTTATGCTGGTGAGCAGCCTACGCTCAGACCCTAAAAGTCAATAAAAGACACAATTAAGGTAGTCGTTATGTGCACTGGAACACAAAACACCACTGTCTCATTAACTGCCATCAAAAACTACAGATGATATCGAGTCACCGCACCATACTCGGCAAGATAGAATTTCAGGTTCAGTGTCAGCCGAGAACTTTGCAAAAAAACAAAACAAAACCCCAAAACAAACTCTATTATCCAGTGAGAAAACAGTGGCTTATGGTTTCTGAGAAGTTCCTCTTGGTAAAAACTAAGCATCATTTGCAGAGTTCTTGCTCTAAACCCACACCAATCCCACGTACACTACCGTATCCTACCACACTGTTTCAATTCAAGGGAACTTATTTTTTTTTAAACGTTTACAAGTTTTGTAAAACAAACAAACAAACAAAAAAAAATCATCTTACCTTTTATTAGTGCTATGGTCCTACCTTTGATGCATGTTCCAAACTGGGGCTGATTATTTTCTGTAGACCACCACGTCTGAACATTTGATATTTGCACAAACATGCAACATGCAACATCCATTAGTGTCATATTTTCTAAGAAAGCTGGATTGCTCACTGGCTCGCCTTAGTAACTTAAACAGTGATAGTATGTACATGCAGTGGTTGGTTGGTTATTTTTCAGCATTTTATCAAATACAGCATAGCCTAGGCCAAACCATACACAGCACAGACATGGTGTTAGGACCTTTGGTAAATGGTCCGTGACTTTACACCAAACAGCTTTGGATTGCCTCAAGCAATTCACAGATAATTCCACAATTGCAGCCCTCATATTCTGATTCACCTGCTAATTTTATTCCCACAGAAATTACCTTAACTTCTGCTCTTCAAAGACACCAAGAACAGTACTAGATCCACTGTAGCCCATGCTGGTATCTGATATTTATTCTTTCAGTAGAAATATCCAACATTATTTCTGTGTATCACAATTATGTCGCTGTTTTCCCAGTTTAAATGGGGTAACAGTAAACATAACCTGGGTAGCAATTATCTTATCCAAAAGCTATAATTGCTAAAACCATTTAGCAATTATAGCTAGGTCTGTGGATTATTTTTTTTTTCATTTCATGAAGGCAAGCCAGCACTGATGATTATCTCTGTAATGGCTTTGATGGACTTTGCTTTTCTTCCAATTAGCATTGACTGCATGGACCGCAGTAAACTGCCGAGCAGAGATTCATGACAGAAGATGATTTGTGCTGCACTGTAGTATTATCGTCATCAGCTCAACATTTTAATTTGTCTAATTCTTACTAATGACTAAATACCATTAGCCCCTAATGTACTTGTTTTATGTGTTTGCGTTTATTGTCAATTGTTTAGAATCAAACTTAATAAGCTGGTGAAAGGATATCTGCTTAGTATCAGTACGTTAACATTATTATTGTGAGTAGCAGCGCGCTGACATTAGCATTTAGATGAAATCCCAGTTGCATCTACATCCAGCCTGACAAGCTGTTAGCATGGCTGTTGTCTCTTGTTTAAATGTAATTTCCATTGCTTTGAATGCACACCATACATTTGCAGTGGGTAGATACTCAGACGGAGCTCTACAATCAACATTCCTGCTTCTGATCACACACAGTCGATGAGTCAGTAGACATGTAAAATTGGCTCGTCTTTCATGTCAACAGTGGGCTTGATTCAAAGCAATCTGCCTGCGACACTCACCCTGCATTGCTGTATCTACTTTAATGTTCAAAGCACCAGGCAAACTAACATGGCTGAGAGTGTGCTTTCCTTTGTAGAAAAGTACAAATTTCTGTACTAGTCTTTAATAGCTCAGTGGCTTGTGGAGTGAGTGGATTTGACATGATATAGACAGATACACAGACCTGATGCTTTTTCTTCTTTCTTGTTTCTTGAAGGTTAATCCTATCTTTGCACAACTAAACACATTGGAAAAAATAATTTTAGAATCGAGTGATAAGATGTACTGTATTGAAATCTGATACTTATTATTAATATTCTTCACTGTAGCTTAATTAACACCAGACACAGCAGAAAACACATGGCAGGTTATGTGTGTGTGTGTGTGTGTGTGTGTGTATATATATATATATATATATATTAGGGGTGCAACGATATTCGTATCGATATTGAACCGTTCGATACAGCGCAGATCCACTGAGCGCTCCACACAGACAGCATAGTCAGAAGGAAGAGCGCAGGGCAAGCTAGCGTGACAGAAGTTAAGCTCTCCTTGCAACATGGCAAATTGAACCTCCCCCACCCTCATTCAGATCTGGCGTTTGGAATTATTTTGGTTTTCATGTGACGTGTGACCCTGAAGGTAAGCGAGTCATGGATTAAGTAAAACAGTATGTTGGATGTGCCATGCAATGCTCAATTACATGGGTGGGAGCTAGCGTGTTAGCGCAGTTAGCTCGTTAACGTGTTGGCTGTCTAGCCCCATGCACGGGGCTATCAGGGGTAGCTCGTTAACGGAGATTTGCCGTGTTGTGGCGTTAAGGTCATTTTAACGAGGTTAACCTGAAAGCACTAGTGGGAACACAACGAATATGACTGCACATTTACGCCGACATTATCCTAGTGCAAAGACAAAAACAACAAGCATGCATGCTACAAACTTTACCCGAGTCATTTAGACAGCCGTTAGCACAGGATTCTCCTTATGGGGACCTGATATGTTTAATATGCTGCTGAGAATATAGCCCAGAAGAAGCGGATAGTATAGCTTTTATTTTGGAAAGAGCCATTTCTCTGTAATAAACTCTCTTTTCCAAAGATGAGTGATTCCTCAATCAGATACAGGGCTCGCAAAATCGCTAGCCCGACGTCCTGGGGCTAGAGATTTTTCCAGTCGGGCTACCAAAATCTATCTCTTCCCTATCGTAGGAAGGAAAAATATATGTCAATGCTTTTGCATTCTTTCAGAAATGTAGCTGGGTAATTATGTCATTGGCATCGGTGAGCCACTGTCAATATGTGACATATTGAAATCGCGTTTGAATTTGCGCTTGTTTTTTTGCTTTCACTTTGCAATCGTGCGAACTGTGTATAGAGAGCGACAGCACTGATCTGTGAGTGATGATAATTTGTGCACCAATTCCTCTGACATTGTCTTATTAATCGTTAGCTTACTACGCAAACATGACAAGTGAAATCTCCCGCAGCAAGCTTAAACGTGAGAGGTTGATCGCGCAGAGAATCGCTGAGCTTATGTGAGTGCGTGTGTAAAAGCAGCAGGATATATATTTCAGTTCTGCTGAGACAAATAAGACAGGTCAGGGTGAAGAAGTGACAGCCAAAGAAAAGCTTACCGCAAAACGGAAAAGTTATGACAAATCAGACTATAAGGCAAAAAGAAAGTGCAGCTTTATGGTTTCATGGACAAAAGAATTTCTGTGGCTGCAATATGACGAGCTAAATAACCAGGGCTGCACATAAGTGGTCTGCAGGTGCGCATTCGCTGTCAAAATAAAAAACACGCACAAGGGTTACGGTTAAATTTAAAAACTGTACTTTTGAGTTAAAATATATATTTATAATTTTAATAAATGACAAATTAAAAAGGCATGAACATTTTATTTTGTATCGAAAAAATATCAAACCGTGACACCAAAGTATCGAACCGAACCGAACCGTGAATTTTGTATCGTTGCACCCCTAATATATATATATATATATATATATATATATATATATATATATATATATATATATATATATATATATATATATATATATATATATATATATATATATATATATATATATATATATATATATATATATATATATATATATATATATATATATATATATATATATATATATATATATATATATATATATGAATAAATGTTGGCGCAAGCCAGAAAAATCACATCAAAAACAATTTTGTATTTTAAAAATATAATATAACATATTAACTATTGTTACTGAGACAATACAATTACCCAGAAGGAAAAGCTAACAAAAATGATTATGTGGAAAGGTCGAGGCTGAGCGTAATAGCAGTGTGCTTCTTCTCTGTCTATTTATGCCAGTAGAGAATTTATTTTTCTGTCCTGTTCTGCATACTTTATATGCAGCTACTTCCGTTATTAAGTTAGCAGTTTTTACTTAGTGCTGAAGGGAGTTTTTCCCATATTTGTACTCTGCACACTAATGCTGGGCTCGGCATTAGTGATTGTGGAAAAGCAGAGGACATTTTACAGTCTTTCCTACATAACCTTTTGGGCAGAATACTTCCAGCAGACTGTTAAACCTTTTAAATCAATTCAGTACAATCTGCCTGGAAGAAAGGTCTAGAAGAAAAGACGTAAAATTGAATTAGCATTACCCTTGGACATGTTGACTTTATTCACTTTATTGGTTGCTGGAAATGGGATTGAATTCCTTTTATCAGCTGATGTACCCAAATCTTTAATCTTTAATAATTGTATACACAGTCACGGTCAAGGATACAAGTCAATTTGATTTTAAGCTGATGATGCTCTTTTGTATCATTTGTTGAATCCCACATGTACACTGACCAAGGATTGAATACTAGCTGCTGTAATTAAAATCCATTTGTCTTAAACTATAGAGAGCAGTCATCTCAGATAAAGCATAGGTCAGCTGATCGCTGCAATGCCCCCCCCAAAAAAGATAAAGAAATATCAGTGCAAATTATTTTGTAATTTCCATGTCTCCCTCTGCACTGCTACACTAGATCTTAGTGTTTCCCAATCTACCAAATTCCACATCAACCCCTGAGTTTAATTAACAATAGTGTGAATTAATCTGAGTCATTATTCAATATGTATTAAAAAGTTGGTGCAAAGACGTACAAATAAAAAAGAATCAAGCAGTAATGAAGAATCCATTTCTGAAAATCTGATTAAAATGTACTAAATGTTTGAGAGACATATGGATATAAAAACTTTCAACAAGGCTTGGAAGCAAGAGTGGAAAGAAAAGTATAAAATAACAACAACTCTTTAACTGTTCAGAAATGGGAAAATGCAGTTAGGTATTGCAATTAAAGGATGAATACAGCTGTGCATGTCTACACATCTGGTGATCAAAGCTGGTTCTGATCGACTGCAAAGATGTAGCCATGACAGATTCTCTCTTTCCTTTATGCATGTTAGTTAGAAGAGGAAGAGGCCATTCAAGACATACAAAGCATGGTAGATGACCAAGAGACCAGCATCAAGTAATCAATGAGGGGACACTGGTTTATATGGTTTAATAAGCTCAGACAGCAAAGTTTCTACAAATTTCGCTCTTGTTTTACTGATAATTAGTGAAAAGAAGCCAGACTGGTCGCTAATTAATGCAGTTTTAAACTTCTGGCTGGATTCTAGCTTCAGATTTCTTGTTGGGTCAAAGAGTTTGAGTAGACGATCTACAAAAACACAGCACCAGCATTTACACTTTAATGGAATGGCTTCAATTAGCTTTGATACAAGACACGGATATAAGATAACAATCAAAAAGAACTCCACTGGCTTTGATGGTTGAGTTTCCACACTTATGTGGCAATCTCCTGACAAGTTACGAGGTTATTACTTTATTATTCACTTTATTACTTCTTAATTACTCTTAATAATAAACGAACTCTATAAAGTGTTAGGAGTTGTTCTATACTTAAAGTTTCCAGGGGAAACACTTCATTGGCTACTTTTCTGCTTACATTTAACTTATTCTGTCTAACTGCTTGTTCCACCATAATGCTGCTGCTGGCACCTTGTTTCACACTTTAAATGAGGTAGTCTGTCATCAGTGACGGTAAGTTATTGGAAAAGAAGGATGGGAAATGTTAGTAATTTACTTATGCTTAAAAATGATGCTGCCTGCAAGCGTCGATATAATGTTATGTTTTTTTTTAATAATGAAAATATCATTACTGCAAATTTTCTTGAAATGTCCTGATTTTGTCCTAATTTTGAGGTTGTGCTGCCCACCCCTGGGTACACAACCAGTTCAGATCCTGCTATTTCCCATGTTTTTGTGTTGCTAATTTTGTCATGAAAGAATCTGTATTCTTTGTTTTAAATGTTTCATCTTAGTTATACTGAAATATTTACTGTGACAATGATGTTAGCAAAACAGAAGCATCAAACGAGCCTTCATATGAGTAAGTGTATGGTGAGCTTCAGTTGTACATTGTAAAAAATCACAGGCGTCACTATTGGTAACTTAGCTTTAGCTCGCTAATCAGTTAACAGCCAAGTAACCATATGTGCTCTTCATGTTTTAATCATGTTTCTAAGCCTTTCACTTATTAGAATATCAGTTATAGCAAGTTTCACTCTAAAGATAACCCGTCACTAGTTAGTTTACTTTTTTCTGCAAATGTAATTAGATTTTTCCGAACTGGGGGACTATGCTAGTAACATGTAAGGGATATTCCTGGATCCTCACCTTATCCTGGTCCCAGGCTGAATTATATCCCATTGCTTTGTGACAAGCATCGTCTCATTATGAAACAAAACTTGTACTTCATGGCTCTGAATTACTTTTTGGAGTTTTTGCCGTTATATTTGGTAAGACCTGTTCTGGATGTTGTTGTTTTGCTTATTCTGACCTAAATTAAACTCCATCAACCTTTAGGAGCACTGTTAAAATATTTTGGAACACCAACAACCACAGGTGAGTTTTTCCTGCCAGATGAATATGGACCAGCCTGTCAGATACTTTTAGCATTCATTAGTATTTATTAGTATTTGTATTTAATATGACATGGGTTTTTTAATCCATTGGTCAATAACAAAAATACAACTCAATACTTTGTAACATAACCTTTGTTGGCAATAACAGAGGTCAAACGTTTACTATAGGTCTTTACCAGGTTTGCACACACAGTAGCTGGTATTTTGGCCCATTCCTCCATGCAGATCTTCTCGAGAGCAGTGATGTTTTGGGGCTGTCGCCGAGCAACACGGACTTTCAACTCCCGCCACAGATTTTCTATGGGGTTGAGGTCTGGAGACTGGCTAGGCCACTCCAGGACTTTCAAATGCTTCTTACGGAGCCACTACTTTGTTGCCCGGGCGGTGTGTTTTGGATCATTGTCATGTTGGAAGACCCAGCCTCGTTTCATCTTCAAAGTTCTCACTGATGGAAGGAGGTTTTGGCTCAAAATCTCACGATACATGGCCCCATTCATTCTGTCCTTAACACGGATCAGTCGTCCTGTCCCCTTGGCAGAAAAACAGCCCCATAGCATGATGTTTCCACCCCCATGCTTCACAGTAGGTATGGTGTTCTTGGGATGCAACTCAGTATTCTTCTTCCTCCAAACACGACGAGTTGAGTTTATACCAAAAAGTTCTACTTTGGTTTCATCTGACCACATGACATTCTCCCAATCCTCTGCTGTATCATCCATGTGCTCTCTGGCAAACTTCAGACGGGCCTGGACATGCACTGGCTTCAGCAGCGGAACACGTCTGGCACTGCGGGATTTGATTCCCTGCCGTTGTAGTGTGTTACTGATGGTGACCTTTGTTACTTTGGTCCCAGCTCTCTGCAGGTCATTCACCAGGTCCCCCCGTGTGGTTCTGGGATCTTTGCTCACCGTTCTCATGATCATTTTGACCCCACGGGATGAGATCTTGCGTGGAGCCCCAGATCGAGGGAGATTATCAGTGGTCTTGTATGTCTTCCATTTTCTGATGATTGCTCCCACAGTTGATTTTTTCACACCAAGCTGCTTGCCTATTGTAGATTCACTCTTCCCAGTCTGGTGCAGGTCTACAATACTTTTCCTGGTGTCCTTCGAAAGCTCTTTGGTCTTGGCCATGGCGGCGTTTGGAGTCTGACTGTTTGAGGCTGTGGACAGGTGTCTTTTATACAGATGATGAGTTCAAACAGGTGCCATTCATACAGGTAACGAATGGGGGACAGAAAAGCTTCTTACAGAAGACGTTACAGGTCTGTGAGAGCCAGAGATTTTCCTTGTTTGAGGTGACCAAATACTTATTTTCCACCCTGATTTCCAAATAAATTCTTTACAAATCCTACCATGTGAATTCATGGATTTTTTTTTCACATTCTGTCTCTCACAGTTGAAGTGTACCTCTGGTGTAAATTACTGACCTCTGTCATCATTTTAAGTGGGGGAACTTGCACAATCGGTGGCTGACTAAATACTTTTTTGCCCCACTGTAGTTAATTTGGGCTGTGGTGAGGTGGGTGGTAGGAAATGTCTTTAACCTGGAGTCAATCCCAAATCAAATTCTGAATGCCCATAACACCTGGGGCAGTTCTGCCTTGGTTCATTGGATTAAATTGGAGTCTCTGTTCTTTATTTACCTATTGCCACGGGGAATCCTCATATTAAAGCTCCATTGATGATGGTTTTGTTGCTCAACGCACACATGCACTCAACTCAGCCAAACAAACTCAGAGCTGATTGAACTCTGAGATATCGGTTCCAGAGCAGCCAATCACAGTTGCTGATCTCAAAGTTAATCAACTCAAAGTTTATGATAGGACTCAGTTTGTTGAACATGCTTACATGTTACTTATAAAAAACAACAACAACAACAACAAAAATACTGACCTGAATACTACAATTCAACAATAATAACTTTATAGAAAGAGGAGACTGAATGAAGGAAAGTCGCGATTACAGATCTGCTCCAAAGCCTCCTGTTAGGATCCTGATCACCACAGAGGACAGATCGCTGCTGTAGTGTGAGGACAGGACAGTGATGGACGCCTCCGTCCTGCTGCAGAGCCACAGGTGTCATACAGAGGAGACCGCTACTACATCACCACTGTGACCAAGACAAAGACCAACCTCTTCCTCTGTGTAGCCACGCTGAGGGATCAGCCATGTGACTGATGACGAGATCCACATGCATTATAAACAAGAAAGAAACTGAAAAGAAACTCAACAAACCAGAGGAGTAAAGAAGGAGACAGCAAAACCAAATGAAAGTCTATTGAGTTCTAGAAGATCATGTTGATCATCTTCAAGTGTTTAACTCTTTAAAAATAAATCAGGGACTAAAGTCAAAAAGGCGATCTGAGAAATCTGGAGATTTTTTTGTGCACTCAAAGAAATTTTATAAAATGCAGTAATAGTGACTGATGTGTTGTTGATTAGTGGTTAATAAAGGGGTGAAAAGACCTGAGGGATGGAGAAGAAGAAGAAGCACATTCTACTTTTGTATGAGGTTGTTTTAAACATCAGTGCAGCACAGATTCTTCCTTCAAGGGAAAAACAGATTTAAAGGGTTTAGGGGTGGAAACAAAAATCAGCAGCTTTCAGTTGCTTAAACAGGACTCGGCTTCACGTTAGGATGCACTTTTCACCATCGCTTCAGTTTTTCGTTTTTTTAGTGCCTTTTGAATGGATGGTCATAAAAAGAAGTCTGAGACAAAGACTCATTGTTTCTTCTAAAACAATCTGAATGATCACATAAAAGCTTTAGTATCTGAGGTTTTCACTAAAACAACCCTCCTTGTGTCTGTTGTGCATATTTGTGTAGCGCTGACATTCCCAAACGTCAGACTGTCACGACTCATTTTGAGGTGTGAAAACCTTCTGCTGTCCTCCTTTAAGCACAACACTGGTCATCACAGCAGCCTCGGATGATTTTTGTTGATTCATTTTCATTTCTCTTGATCTTCTCTCCTCTTAACAGCTTTACCGCTAAAGTCAGAGGATCTTCATACTCAGCAACACGCTGCCATCTGCTGTTCAAAATGAACAAAATGTCTGATCTGCTGTGGGTCTCTGAGCAGCTTCACTGGTTCTAGTACTGGGTGTACGGGGCACTCGGCCATCCTGCTGCATATGCTCCACATCTGAGGGATTCGGGTTCTTTTCCGGGATCAGATTTTAATTTTATATAAGATATAAAACTATTTAAAATTCAAATCCTCCCTTAGTTACACTGCAAGAGGTGTAGGCTGCTGGGGGCTTCTCTCGCACTGAGCTTATTTTTCTAATTAAAGTTTCTTCCTGTTAAAATGATGTTTTTTCTTTCTACTTTCACCAAGTGCTTGTTCATAGAAGGTTGTCTGATTGTTGGGTTTTCTCTTTATTACTGTAGGGTCGTTACCTTATAATATAAAGCTCCTTCAGGCGACTCTTGTGATGTGGTTCACTGGTCCACAGACTGTCAAATTCATATTTGATTCGTGAGTTAACATGTGAGTCCGTTTTTTACATTTAAGACTGTCACAGAGAAACAAACACAGCATCAAATAATTACAGTGACAGTGTTTGAATGTCATTCAGCTGCCTCAGTTATTGTGGTCTGCTGTCAGTTATGCTGTCAGACTATTATTGTCCTTTCAGTGACGCTCTAACTGTTTATATTATAACTAACAGCTGGGATTTTTATAACAGGAAAAATCAAAAGGAAAATGTTCTCCACAGCCACAGTGTTGGAAAACACTGTTGTGTCAGTGATCTATTGCAAAATCATCCATGAAAAGGAGTTCTCACCTGTGGAAAGTCGGCGGCTCACAGCCTTATTCTGGCATGAGTGAGTTTATCTGTGGTAAGGATAATGTTTTAGTTTCGATGATCCTTTATTTTTATTTTTTATTTTGATGTCTCACCATGACCAGTGATTTGACATTAGTTTTAGTTCGTCCGCACAGCTTTTTAGAGCCATTGGACAAAAACCTAACGTTCTTTTTTCCCCCATTTCTTGACCCATTGTGGGTGACATATAGCTCTAATTCATAGCAGCACTGAGCCCGACTCTCAGTGAGAGTGTATAAACTGAACTGCAGTGCTTTCAAAGAGGGCTTGATCGATTGTGTAGTGACATATTTTTCTGATTGTTTTTTAAGGCCTCAGTTACATCCAGGACGTTAGTGAAGACCTCAGACCTTTTGGGGGTGACGAGGGAAGTTAATTTGACCTATTGCTCTTAAATATAAACAGCAATATAAATACACATTTATCTTCTTTTGTCTCGTGTTGTAGTTATAATTGCTGCAGAAAAATAAAACTATTAATTCTTGCTGCTTGTTTACCACAAGCTCATAGGTCAGATTATTCTGTAGTCGTTCATTTCACAGACTCCAGATGTTGAGCAGCTCCTCCTTTTTTCAGTCAGTGTGCAGCCGCTCTCAGAGACGAATAGAAGTAGATGGTTTTAGTCCACGTCAAAAACAAAAACTGTGGTGCAAAAAGAAAGCGTAAGCTTTGCATTAAAGGGTGATGTGAGGAGCAGCAGAAAATGAATTCAGCTCAAGCTCAGCCTTCATCATTCTTCTCTGCACCACTTTCTGCTCAACGAGTGTCTGTCAAGTAATAACGTGTACGTGTCTCCTCGGCTGCTGAGTTCGTTATTTGCATCCATCACTTAGAAGAAAAAATTTAAACGGGCCATAAAAAGACAAAAGCCTTCATTTGTAGGGGGACATTGCAGGTTAATAAACCAGTTTCAGTGACAAGTCATTAATACAACATACACAAAACACATGTAGCTTTTAACGTCATCGTGTATGTGGCAGCCGTGCCAGCCTCAGTGTCATTTTTAAGGTTTCTGAGCATGCACTGGTGTTCAATTTCTTTCTGACTTTTACGGGGAGACCACAGACTTGTCTCCAGAAATGAAAGTCTTGGAGCTGACATTTAAAGGCTCAAACTGTCTCAGTACTGACCCCTCTAGGTTACGCCCACACTACTGTAATACTGTGAAGCCAGATCTCATCACAGTCAAAGAATCCACCGTTTGCTATGTTCCAGTGAAACTGTTTAAAGGCAGAGACAGCTTTTACAAACCGAAGATCGCAAAGAACCAGGGCTTTGAAAATTAAGTGGATGAGCACATTCACTTGTTGCAGGAAAAGAAGGTGAAGAAATGCAGGAATCACAGTTTTTTTCTTCAAAGCATTAAACGTGTTGAGGATCCCAACCAAGATATAAAGGTGAGCCAGCCACTAAAAATCGCACTCACGGAGACCCTGCCTGACACTTAGGAGAGTATGTTAAGGTGTTAATAGAATAGAATAGAATAGAATAGAATAGAATAGAGAATAGAATAATCCTTTAATTCTCCCACAAGGGGAAATTTGGTTGTAACAGCAGCCAGAAACAAACAACAAACAGTACACAGAATAGAAACATACACAATTTTTCTTACATATTTACATTAAGGATAATGGTTACTATAAACAGAGTACTGTACAGTTATTAAATAAAATAAAATTAACTACAGATAAGAGGCAAACCAGGTTGTAGTGCGAATCGGTTGATTAAATTATTGCATTTACAGCGCAGATGTAAACATCTATGATTGTTGGGAGCAGTTTTGATTGTACAGTCTGACAGCTGCAGGGAGGAAGGACCTGCAGAAACACTCCTTCATGCATCGAGGATGCAGCAGTCTGTCACTGAAGGAGCTCTGCAGTTCAGCAACATTTACATGCATGGGGTGGGAGACTCTGTCCATCAGAGATGTTATTTTGGCCACAGTCCTTCTGTCTCCCACCACCTGCACTGGGTCCAGGGTGCATCCCAGAACAGAGCTGGCCTTCCTGATGAGTTTATCCAACCTCTTCCTCTCAGCTGCCGATAAACTGCTGCTCCAACATACAACACTGTAAAAAATGACGGATGCCACCACAGAGTCATAGAAGGTCTTTAAAAGCGCTCCCTGTTAAGGGCTCCTTTGTGGCCTGTAGCCTCACAGCCAAACAGGTTATAAACAACCTCAATCCTGCTGTGAAATTTGCAGATGACCACAACCTTTTATGCATCCATATAGTATCAACATACAAAGCATCAGCCAGCGAAGAGATCTTCTCGGCAGAACTGCCTATGGATCCTCAACAACAACAAAAAAAAGAAGAAGAAAATGTTGTCTTGGCTGAGTAAACTGGTTGGATTTACAGCGCCATCAAAAACTTTGCAGAGATTTCATGGTGTAACCAACCAACCCACACATAATTCTAAAAATAACATTAATACATTAACTTTATGCTCTTTTTTCAGGTTTGATTTACTGATTTGAATGAGCATTTTTAGTATGCAAATGTTGGGAGACAAGCATCAAGAAAGCAATTAGGGCACACTGTTTCATGTAGCTAATTAGCTCAGGTAAGAACGTTGGTACAAACTCAGCTCTTGTTTTACTTTAATGGAGAAGCCAGAATGGTTGCTAACGGTTTTAAATGTTTGTCATGAGTTCTAGATTTTTAATCAAGCAAAAGAGTTTGTGTAGCACATCTAGCAAAGCCAAAGAAAGGGCATGAATTAGAGCATCGGCATTACACAGTGATGGAATGAGTTCAAGTCTCTTTGAGTTTCCAGAAATATATTTATATGCTTTACATTAGAGTTGACACTCAAATCCTTGCATGAATCCACACCTCTGCTTGATCTAACAGTGACTGCTTTATTAGCATTTAACTAGAAGTTTGCATTTATCATTTTTATGGCTCTGTAAATTCAGCTGTGTATTCCTCTTTGCACTAATGTGTTATGGAAGGAGTGACTCTGTCATGGCTTCAACTTTACAATCTAAGAATCGGCCTTAATGACTAAATATCAATTTTTAAAGAGTATCACAGTTTTGTTGTTTTATAGATTTTATTTACACACTTCCTTCCAATTTTGTTCACGGCTTCTTATGGAGCCTCAACACAAAAGAAGAAAAAAGGGAAGTTATTCTCTAGGCTATGTGAACTGAACATATTGAGAAAGCATGCACACAGGCCCGCAGCAGAGTGAGACACTGAAATATGAAATACAAAGAATTTGAAGCACATTGGGGCTTTTGATCTGTCATAGTTTTACATCATTTATTTTTTTGTCCAGTTTTGGACTTTGTCACAGTTTAGTTTTCAAGTTTCCTGTTTTATTAAGTTAGCTTCTGTCTATGTGCATTATGTCTAGGTCTACTTCCTGTGTTATTAGTTAGATGAAGTTCAGCTGTGTACTAACAGGTCTCTTATCATCATCATTAGCCTCTGCATTTAAACCCTCGGTTTCTCTCAGTTCATTGTCTCGTCATTGTCAATTCCGCATGTGAGTTTCAGTTCAGTTCAGCCAACGCTTCAGGCAGTCTCATGTTCTGTTCTTCCTGCCTTCCTAATAAAAACTGTCCACATGCTTCACCAACCCGTGAGTCCTGCGTTTAGGCCTTTTCTTCCTTCTCTCCACATCGCGACGTTCTGACATTTACAGGATAGTCTATTCTTTTTTCCTATCATTCAAGTAAAAAAAATTTGAACTGAGACAATATCATTACAGTTTTTAATCTTAAAATAATTTTTAAGTTCTTTAAGTTTGCATAATAAATGATCTAATCGCTCCAACACACATGATTACACCTTGAACCACACACTGAACGGCCATACAGTAATTTCAATTTCAAACTTTTTTTTGCAGACTAAATGCAACACATTTAAAATCTAAAAGGCTATTGCACATGTTAGCTGCAGTAACGTGTACGGAATTTCTAGTTGGCTTAAAAAGTAAGCAGTGATTAGCAGTACACTCTTAACACACTTCTTTACGCTGTCACAAATTCTGCCTTTACCATTATAACCATTTACAGTTTTGACTGTTAAAAAGATGTCAGTTTAACTACATATTTAATATTTTGGTTGTTGAGGTTTCACAGTTGTGTGGACTGAGCTGCATTAATATGACATGTTGTGTAATATTGTCTATACATATGAGTGCAGGGCGGAATATTGGACACTCCATCAAAGTCTGAAAAATTATGAAGTGCATTTATCTTCATGTATGCTGCTGTGTAGAAGGAGGACTGCTCAATGTCACTACCATAAAGTTTACCACCCAGCATAGGAATCTTAAAATGCTACGAGTCAAGAGTCCCTCCACATCAAACTGGTCAAAATATTCAGTCTTTTACCTTAAAATGGACCATGGCACAGTGACGGGTTTCAGTATTCAATATCACTCAAAAATGTTCAAATTTAACTCAAATGTAGTGACTGTAGACTAATTATCTGATCTTTCTTACAGTTTGAAACCGTTAATAGCTTTGGTGCTGTTCTGTAGTCTTCACATTCCCTCCTGACTCTTGCCAGTTTGTCCAGAAGGTGTCAGTGCTGTCCTTTAGTTAATGTTGTGGATTCTGACGACGATGAGGGGATGATGATCATTTACAAAATGAGCTGTGGATAATTGTCTGGAAAATGAATGATTAAGCATGATATTATCTGGCCCTCTTGATCTTCTGCCATGATCTTATAACACAGGACCAACTGAAGAGCTTATTCCTGCTGTAACGCGCTGTGCAGCAAGCTGTATAAATGTATATGTTACATAATGTGATGAATCTACCCTGCTGCACAATTACACTCAATGCAGAGTTTTTACAGAGTGACTGCAATCTAAAAAGTTCATTATCTCCTTCTGCATTGCAGTATCCCCATAAAAGAACACATAAGCAATGCATTGTAACAATACAAGGTAATGATATAAAACTTCCTCTTTACTGAAACAGTTCAGCCGGTGTGATCCCCAGCCAGAGGATCAATGAGGGCTCAGTAAGTCCTAGCCAGATCGATCCCTTTATCTATGTTGCACTAGGCATCTATCTGCCATCAATCAAAGAGTGGTAGACACCTCCCAAGGTCAGAGCCCCAGCTGTCAATGATACACAGGATTCGGCACTTTGTCAACAGGCAAACGCACCAGTCTGTCAGATACATATTTATCCAACTGCAATAATATACTGTACTTAACAGGTAAAGAAGGTTACTGACTAAAAACAGCTAACTGGTGAAGTAAGAGTTAAAGAGAGTTATCTGAACTAATAAGTGAACTGTAGACCTGGGTAGAGAGGCTCAGAATAATCAGCTCCTTGGATAGATACAGGAGGAGGTCTCTGCTGCAGCTGGCAGGCACAGGCTGCCACTTACTGAACATTATTATTCCAGATTATTCACAGGGCTGCTTTCAGCCAGCCACAGACTCCAGTAAGAAAACTTGTGCTGATCCTTTGCTGACCGACCCAAATGTACATTACAATGCACGCAGACAAAATCAGTAAAGAAAAGCTTTTTATTCACCGGTCATTAATCGGTCCTGTTTGGCTGATGAGCTGTGAATAATTCCTTGTCATAAATAAGCCACTGATTGTTTTTTTTTTGTTTTGTGTTAATGCAAAAGTCATATAGCATATGAAGAGGCAGGACTTATAGAGATATCAGTGCTCACAGACCTGGCACTGGCAGATGTACTGCAGGATGTGCTGAATCTTTGGTGTCTGGAAGTTTCACAGCTGTTCTCAAAACCTCTGGCATCCTCCCAGCCATCCTGCAGCATAACGACAAAGAGCCCGATCAAGCTGCGTGTACTGCTGCTGTAGTCAGGAAATGGCTGTGAAGTAAACATGTGTGTAAAATGTGTGTATGTCATTGCCTGCTTCTTGTTCTTTGCTTCCACACATGGTCTGTATCCCATCTGCGCAGTAGCAGGTTGAGGTGGTGGAGAAGGTCACATGTTGTGCATTGACATCGTCCCTCTGGGACATCTTTGCCTCGGTTGTTATCACGTCTCAACTGTCACGTTCCAAGCTATAAATCTCCTGGAAAATTCATAGTGTTAAAGATGAAAACAAAAAAAGTTACACACACAAAAAAAAGCATTCTGATGTACACCCCTCCCATCTGATGAGCACAGGTTTGTGCCAAAAAATAGTTAGAATTCAAACCCTACTCCCCCAGGTGAAAGCCCTCTGGTCACCCACTGTCACCCCTACATTTATCTTTCTTCGTGGACTTGTCACCTGCTCTGAAAAGACCCATGACTTGAGTCCCCTGTCACATACTCGATTTTTAAAGCCAGAGGAAGTGAAGGAGCTATTGCCATTACAATGTGCGGTAAGGTTATGATGGATTTTTTCTCCATCACTAAAACAAGATGCCAGCTTTGCGTCAAGTGGTAACAATTTCTAGAATATATTTCTGGTCAGGCTTAAGATAAAATCCAATAAAAACAAGCACGGGCTGAAAAAGTTAACTTATATGGCCCAGTGTCATCACATTAGGCTTTCCGTACTATTCTCCAGCTTGGGGAGCCTGGAGGCCAAATGATTGCTATTGGGGAGAAGTAAAGCTGTGTAATGCTGCAAAGACTATGGGGGTTATTGGTTTGGAAACCCAAGAGAAATAATCAACACAGTTTATATTTGCATATATATTTCACATTCGTGAAATGAAAGGTTCTATAAATGGGGATTCTGGGGGAGTTTAATGTAGTTTAAAAGGACAGGCCATCTGTCTTGTGTTTTAATGTGTAAAATACAAAATTTGAAGCAATACTTTAAAATGTACGAAGGAATACTAGGGTCACATAAAGAAAAAAAAATACATTATTGATCATTTTGAGTATAAAGTTGAATTTTCGAGAAAAAGTCCAAATATGCAGAAAGCAGTTGTTGTTTCAAGCCCAACTCCCACGATTGCTATACCCTGTACAAAATACCCTGTGTAGATGGATCAGCTTATACTGATCACCACACTGTGCTTTTGTGCTTGAAGAGAAATAATTTCATTCCATGTTGCTAAAAGTGAATCTGAAGTACGATTTCACTAACTCAGAGGGTATAGAAACCGTGGCATTTTGACTTGAAACAACTAACCTCCACATTTTCTCAAAACAGAATTTCGACTTTTTTCTCAAAACAGTATTTAGATTATTTTCTCACAATAGATTTTTGACTTTAATCTCAAAGTTTTGACTTTGTTGTCAAAATGATCAATATATGTTTTTTCTGATTGTGGCCCTAATGCTCCGTTGTATAAATGTTACTTGCCTTAAAAGCTTTGTTGAAAGGAATAAAAAAACCTGTCACATTGGTGTGCCACTTGCATGGTAATTTAGCTTAGCATCAACTGGTAATTAAAAAGATTTCTAGTGTGGTTTTTCCAAAGAACAAATTTGCAGTTAGAAACTGTTATCTCTATGTGACCTAAGGTAAAGCTATCACCCCTCACCCCATTTTTATTCTGTTGCTGGGCTAAGCTAAGCTAAGCTAAGCTAAGCTAAGCTAACCTTTGGTATTTTTGTCAAAAGCCACTTTCATATCACATAAAAAGACAGTGAAAACCTTTAAAGAACTGTGTGTTGGACCCTTGCAGAAACTATCAATCATCTTAACTAACCAAGTAGACTACAGTCCAGGAGTCGCATAATATAACTTTCAAAGCTGTCTAAAGATTCGGACCCAAATCCAGCATTAGAACTGACTGGAGCTGAAGGCTGGTGTGGATTGAGTTGTGAATCGGGCAGAAGAGCAACTAGCGGAGCGAATGAAAATGACAGCTTCATGCTCCTGTCACCCTGACGGAGGGAAGACAGATGAGCCGCTTTTCCCCGGCAACCCTGGTCTCCATCCGTCATCTCTTTTTAAACTGATTTGCCGAAGAGAACATGTCTCCGTCATCAATTACAGCGGATTTCACCGCAACAAAGCTGATCAGATAAAAATATTGCAGAAGTTCGCTCTCCTCCGGTGAACACGTCAAGCTGCCCTCCCTGCTGTGAAGTCGCATGAATAAACTGATTTCCAGGATTTTTAAAGTTGTTGTGTAACAGTGTGCTACAGAAGTCGTATTAGATTTGTTTATGCATGAGCTATGATTTCCCTTCGCTTTAACAACACTGAGCCAAATCAACCGCGTGTATTAGATTATCTCCAGCAGGGCATTCATCATTCCTAGTAATTGATGTGCCACTTTCATAGCCAATTACCTGATAAGCTGTTGATCTGACGTTTTTCTGACTGTGTAAAAGTCACTGCATTAACATTTTTATTTCATATATATATATATATATATATATATATATATATATATATATATATATATATTATTATTATTATTTAATATCTTATCACTCCCTTTTGCATTTTAAACCTTAAAACACTTACTTAATGAATTAATATTAAACCTGACTGTCTTAATGTTTTTGTGCTCAGTTTGGATTCAATTATAAACCGTAATTAAAGGATGTAATAAAAGGTGGTTGATGACAGCTCTTTAGGTTTCTCAGAGATCTAGGACTGAATTGGTTATACCATCTTTTGCAAAACGTTCTCATGGCTGGATGCAAAATCAGGTTTGACTGACTGACTTTTTAGCTTTTTTAAAAAAAAAACAAAAAACAACTTTCATCTCTCTTGGTGGCCTTAAAAAACACTAAATTAAACAACACTAAATAAGCTATACTTTATCTCAAATGTTTCTGAAGGATCAGTAAAAAAATAAAGCTAAAATAATGCTTTTCCCCCAAACGATGCAGTCAAAACAGGAGCCTTTTCTCTTTATGTTTTTAAATGCAAGATTAATAGAATGATCCAGGTTTGACTGATCCTGGTTATGGTAACTGGACTCCTTTAGTTTTTCACATTACAAAGTAATTAAATGTAACAAGTTTCATTCAATCATCCAAGATGACTGTATCATGGTCAATAGGGGTAATTTTATTAATAGGAAACCCTGAACTCTCAACTCTTTTATTTTTACTTTAATCACAAAGTTTTAAATAAAATACAAAAATATAACAAGTAGTATTCTTCTACAAAGCTAATATTTTTTCGGCCTCTAAGCAAATAGGATAATTATATGAATACAAGTCAGATGCCCAAACCACCTCAGCTGACTCCTTTCAATGTGGAGGAGCAGCGGCTCTACTCTAAGCCCCTCCCAGATGGCCAACCTTCTCACCCTATCTCTAAGGGAGAGGCCAGCCACCCTTCAGAGGAAGCTCATTTCTGCCGCAATCTCGTTCTTTCGGTCATTACCCACAGCTCGTGATACTTAAACTCCTCCACTTGGGGCAGGAACTCATCCCTGGCATTGGACCATCCCTCCTTTTTTCTTTTTGTTAAGAACTGTTAGAAGGCAGTGATTATTTCCCAGTATATGGCAATAATAGATTACATATGTAAACAATTCCTACCTAACTGAGATGGCAATTCCATTTATATAGCGCATTTCATTATCAGTAAAATCAATCTGCTTAACACAGAAGATAAAAAAAAACAGAACTCCTCTCTCCGTAATGGAGCTGCATCATGTATACATTAAATAAAAGTGCTCCTAAAAGAGGTCTGCCTTCTGGATTTATTGCTAACACAATCAAACACAATTGCTTTAAGGAAGCAAAGAGAAAAAATGAGTTCGACCCAGCTGAAATAATCATCCACGTATAAAGTACATGCCCTAGAGCTAACAGAGTAAATAATACGTACAGTATTAGGTGTACAGAGAGACAAATCTAAATTAATCCCACAGTTACACAACATGTTGTATCGCTAGATTCCCCCCCTGCAAAAAAACCTGATTGTAGCACAGTAATATCCTGTATACTGTTATAATAAGGCATGTGTATTTTGGAGAAGAGCTCATAAAAAATCCAAAGTTTCAGACCCATCCATCTCTCCTACCAGAATCCCATTTGCTCAGAACACATAAATAAGGCTCTTTGAATAATCAGATCTGCGCTGTTCTTTATTGTGCCTTTGGGAAAACTAGTTTCCACTAAGCCCAGTGGATTTAAGCACTTTTATATAAAAATACCACAACATGGAGGGGTAACATTAAGGTTTCAGAACACCAAAGCACATATTTTCAAAACTTTTTCGCTTCATTGCAGGAGAATCTTTGAGCACCAATGGTCCTTAAGATGACCAAGTGTTTTAATACCAGATGATGAGTTTGTCTTACTTCCGTACGTACATGTGTCACAATTAGATTGTGGGAGATATTTCTTACAAGAGATGCAGTATAGACAAGACATTTATAACTTAGAGGCTGTTTAACGTGAGCAGCACAGGCGGGACTGTAGATTCACACCAGCATCTCTGACTTTCAGCAAAACATGAGCACAAGTGGAGAAAAACTAAATGTGACAAATTTGTTGTTGGAGCAAAAGAAGTTGAATACAAGGAATAAAAACAGAGACACACACACAGAAAATCACAGACTGCAACAGTCCACCATCATCGTACGATGTTTCCCACTGAGTGAGGACACGTGATCCAGTGGGTAGAGCAGAGTGGGCCTCGCTGCACTGAAGTGATCAGACTAGTTTGGGCCCTGAACTGAATTCACACAGCAGGATCAATCCAAGCTCGATTACACAAAACATTTAAATTACACTAATTTGTGTAGTTTAATATGTTATGATAATATTACACTGAAGTAATTGCCGTAGAAATTCGATTATTTAAGCCCTCGTTTAGTCAACAATGCCTAAAACAACAGTTAAAGTAAAAACGTTAAAATTGAGCTGGGTGAAAAGTTTGGTATACTAGCCAAACTATGTTCCTTGTGATCAAAGCATTGCTACGTATTAATTCACTGGAAAAAGACCTCCAAGAAATATAATACTAGTGTGTGGTGTACGGCATATTCCTTTTACTTGGTCCAGTCACATCTGGAAAGTCTATAGAAGCCCTGTTATGTATAGAGTGTATATAAAACATTGAAGTCACCCATTAGTTTTGGACCTTACTGTAGCCACATAGGTTGCTCTCCCTGCTCCACTACTCTCTGTGTTTCTGTTCAAGTTGTGCTGAGTGGAAACACACCTGTGCTCTATATACAGCGTGGCGTCTATCTCCATACAAGGCCACACTGGTTTCATTTCCCCAATCACTGTTCAATGCCTTCTCTCTAAGCGTTACATCAGGCACCAGCAAATTTCTGGGGTAACCCAGGTGATTTTTTTCAGGTTCTCCAACAGTTGCAGTACGGCTGATTACCTATCTGTGGAGGGTGCAGTTGTATTGGCTTCAGCAGCTGGATATGGCGTCTTTTTAATTCTGGGGACTTGACTGCAGCCAGCCATAACCTCCATAACCGCGTTTCGGCCCAGTCAAATTAAAGGAAACACCTGCAGCAGCTGTTTTATGGCCCATCCTTTGCCTACACTCCTGTCTTGCTCATACTCCTGTTTTGTCCGTTATTGCCTGTGTGTCGTGATAGTGTTTAACTGCATCATTTGGTTATTTTTATTAGCTTGTTTAGTGATTCGCTCCAGTCACCACAGAGAGCATCGAACAGAAAGATCTTTTTGGAGTGTTTGAGCTCAGATTACCGTATTTCCCAGACTACAAAGCGCACCTGAATATTAGCCGCACAAGCTAAAATCAGTGGAAAATCCTGTTTTGTACATGCATTAGCCGCACCTGACCAAAAGCCGCAGGTGTTTCAATGTTGACTTATCATATGTAAGAGAATATGCACAAAGGGAATTGTCAGGAAAGAGATGGCTGTTTGGAGACATCACTTTTATTAATATTTTGAAAAACAAGTTATGGGTACATATTTGCATAACTTTTTAGGTATATGTACAAGTAGCGGTAATTACAAGTACGAAACATGTACTGTGCTTCATAAATGAGTAACAAATGTAGTACATAACCTACAGCACACCAGAAAAATAGATTCGGCCTACCTTTTAGGCTCAGGTGCAGTGACACGGCTTTAACAAGAAGAAAAGTCAGTCATTCACCACCATCTTCCTGCGCACTAAAACCACCAAAGTCCTCTCCTCCAGTGTCGGATACGAACAGGCTCAGGATGGCTACGTCATCCACTCTCAGCTTCTTTCATTCGTTGTCACTTACAAAACCAAAGAAATTCTCGTTGTCAGTGTCAGAGTCGAACCCCCTCTGAAGGGCCGTGGCGGTGTCTTCCTCTCCATAATGCAGCAGTCCAGCCCTTCGAAATCCGTTGGTGATCGTGGATGTTTTCACACTTTTCCACGCTGTCAGATTCCACCGGTGGAGTTGAGCATAACTTGCTTTTCGCAAGTTTATCGCCGCTCGTCATCCACGACTCCCGCTGAACGCATAGCGTTAATTTGAAGTTTATTTTTCGCGCTACTTGTACGGCACTATGTTGCCTGGCGGATGGACACGTGACCAACATACCACTCTTGAACCCCGATACTGTGTGTCTGATCACATGCCCTCCTGCCAGTCAACGTAGTGCCGTACAACAGCGGAACAAACAAAATAAATCCTCTTACGATATGACAAAAATCATGGACAATCCATAGAAAAGCCGCACCTGACTAAAAGCCGCAGGGTTCAAAGCTTGTGCAAAAAGTAGCGGCTTATAGCCCGACAATTACGGTAACTGGTATAACGACCATCACCGGTGCAGGAGACAGCTTGTGGAGTGTGTATCACTATTTGGCTTGTGTACTGTCTTTTATTGTTTTGTTTTTTACTGTGTGTGACATTTTAAGACTGTTTGTGGGTCCTTTTCCACACTCCTTTAGTTGTACAGCACTTTGGGGTTAAAGTTGGTTGGTTTGTATGTGTGCTCCTTATCTTTTCATGGTCCTCAGCTGCTGGTAAGTCCAGTTCAGTATTTCTCTGTTTTATTTAATCTAGGACACTACTAAAGCTGATAGGCTGTGCTACAGTCAACTTTTAGTACTGCATTTTTGAACCTGTGTATTTTTTGGTTATTTAAACACGTCATTTTGTATTTCCCAGGGGTGACATTCCCCTAGGTGGCGTTGTTGCAAACTAAATCACAACCCCCTGACCACCACGCCATACTACATTATAAGCCTTTAACATGTTTTCTTTTTTGAAGCTAGAAGGCGCCATATTTGGAGACTGAGCATCAGTTATCAGCTAATGCTAGCAAGCTTAGTTAGCAAGCTGCATAAATGTAATAATTAGTTCTAACACACAGACATAATAGTCGTTTAACAAAATTGAAACACAAACCTCTGACAGGCTGTACCTGACATGACACTCTAGTATTTACATGGAGGAGAAGTCCAGTTTGGTGACTTTAACAGGCCTAGCAGACTGCTACACCCACAGCTTCCTGTGTCAGGACATTTATCAATCAAAGTGGTAGGGCTTGTAACTCCAGCATGGATGGATGTGCTATAAAACAATTAAGCCCAGAGTTGTTACAAAGTGGGAAACTATCCACAAAAGGTACCGGGCCATAAACATGCTTTTTCTTGCTGCTTAGTCAAACACTTTAACATGGAAATCAATGGGGACTGATACCGGTCTGTGGCCCAGGGGGTTGGAGACCGCTGTTGTAGAGAGAAAATGGACTCTGCTCACATGTGGTATATAACATAAACAGACGATCAGCACTGACAGGATAAAAGTGACGGTAAAAGTGGACAATAAATCCTAACCATTAACTCAGTCCTTTTGATGAACTCAAATTCTAACTAAAAGCACATAGCTCTAGCTAATACCTAGGTCAGCTATTTGATAGTTTTATTACACAATTACATAGTTTTCAAGATTCTAATACATATTAGAAATAGGTTTTCCTCTGAAAATACAAAGGTAAACATCAGTTTTAGGAGTAACTACAGTGAACCCAATAGTTATTAAAGCTAGTCGGTGGTGCAGCAGTTTAGAAAAACATGATTTAGCTCTCTACAGTGTTTTCCTACCTAAATTGTTTAGTCACGCAGCTTTCCCCCCATTTTTGCGGCGCTGTCTCGTATGGAAACAGACGAGTCAAGCAGCTTTCTCACCTTTTTCCTGCCTCAAATGTGGAGACAGGAAAAACAACTCCCTATTAAAATCACCGTGGAGGGTCCCCTTTGGATAACTAAAACAGAACGCTTTCTCTCTTTTGGTGGAGCCACCGGAGATACAAGCTAAATTACATGTGGGCCAGAGTGAGATCACAGTGAATTATTTATGTGCTTCCCGCCCTGTGACCTGCTCATCTCAGTATAGCAGAGTCAGGCCAGAACATGCCTTCAAGCTGTTATGAGAACATAGTATTCCTCAGGCAGCCATCACTGCAATCGATATGGTCTTTCCCCGGCAGGGTTTTACTTGACTTCACAAGCAATACAGGGAGGGTGAGCTGCATTTAAAACAAAAAAGCTGCCCTTCAAAGACAGGTGTGGTGGTTTTAAAAAGGTAAGAATTGGATTGTAATTTTTTAGCCTGGAGCAGGTGACAAAGTCTTTGTTTTGCAGCTGTTTACCACCAGCAGTCAGATTAGCTATTTAGTGTGCTATTGAATTATAATTTCCAAGCAGTCCGTGGTATTTTAAAGATCACTGGCCACAAGTTTCCTCTCCCTCAGACACTGACACAGATGCATTGTAGAAGTGATTGGATTGTTGGATGTGGTTAAATTGGTTTGGCTGCGAGTGTTGTTTCCCCAGAGCAAAGCTGGAGGACAGACGCTGAGGGAAGATGATAAGGGACAATGGCACCTGATGAAGATGATGTCTGTGGGGGAAGTCTTCGGAAAGAACACAACATGTTAGGTTTGTCTCCTTGAGACCACGGCTAATCCGATTACTGTCTCCATGCACTGTGGGATGTCATCTGAGTTGGGTGCAATAACAGAGCCCAGATGTGCGCGGCTCAGGCTTAGAGCTGTCTTTTGATGCCTGCGTGTTGTTTGAAGGGAGTGCAGATAAAAAAATTTTAGACCCACGAGAAGACTTAATTCTCAAAGGGAAATTCTTAAGTAAACCAGTAGATTTGTGGGTAAGAAACTATTTGTTCTCATGATATCAGGTCCAGTAAAATGAATAAAAAGTAGGTGTGCATTTATAAGCCTTTTTAAGTGACTAATAAAAAAGTGCCATTACATGTTAGAAAGCTACTGGGGAGCAGTTTGAATGTCACTTTTTGAAAATGAGTATAAACTAGATGTTAGCCTAGTATGTAAATTAATTTAGCATAACTGTCTCTGTTCACTGGTATGGCAGCATATGGAAATTATATGTAATTTATAAAATTAAGTTTGATTCAAAGTTGCAAAATAAAAGTGATGATCTTGAGGGGTTTTTTTATTACCACAAAGTTTCTCTTTTAGAGTTCTGACTTTAATTTTGCAGTCATCATGATTGCTTAGTTTTTTGCATATTTGCAACATTTACATTTTTCATATCAAACAAATTTTAATATTTTAATTTTTAATTTTTATTTTGTTTAGTTATTTAGTTTTTATTCTTTGTTTGCTTTTTTATTATTATTTATTAAAGGAAAGACTTCCAAACACTATTTAAAGAAAATTAGATCAACTAAACTATCTGATGTCAAACGTCCTGTGCTAAAGTAAATTGTTAGTTAGAGATAATTATTCAGAATTATAACACAATTAATATTACAAATATTATATTATGAAACCTTTGAAAGCCCAGTTTCCCAGTCCACAGGAGACAGGAGTTGAACAGAAAGGGATCATTTAATGCTGATAAATTCAGCAATAAAGAAAGAAAGAATCCAAATATAAGAAAGCATTAGAGAAACAAGTTTAGCATAGGAAATACAGAGCTACACACACAAGACACAGGAGAACAGAGTCAATATATACATAAGAAGTAATGAGCGGGACTAAACATCTGGAACCCATGAAGTGTGAGGATACAAGGAGAGTAAAACCAGGAATAACTTTGGGTTTTTTTGTGTTTTTCATGAATTGCGTCCTGCATGATCACATTAGCACATGGGTAAGATAAGGGAAATTCTGTGGCCTCGGTTAAAGAGTCGAAATCTTAGTCGTGTTAGAGATGATGAGTTCTGGATTTCTGATTGACCTTCACTGCCTTCTTTCTTTTTTGATCTTGGCTCCACAAAGGGTGAAGTGTTTTCTGCATGGACAGAAAATAGTTGTGTGCAGAACTATCAAACAGTAACATAATTGCTAAAATACCAACCTGACCAATGACACGGGAGCAGTCAAAAGAAAGCTGCCGTTAAAGACGCTCTAAGCAATTTTTTAACATGCAGCGGAATAAATGATTTTAGAAGAAGTAGAGGTCATATGTAATGAACCACAGGTCCTCTATGATAGTGATAAAGCTGTGGCAAACTAATTACAAACACAACTATTTGTCACGGCACAGTGGCCCGTGGGAATGGGATGGACTCAAGTGCAGATGCAAAATCGGAGGCTCGAAGTGCGATGCAAAAAAAAAACTTTATTCACAACTGAAAACTCAGACTATTATGTAGAATAAACATAAACTAGAACTGGCCAGGAAAATTTTCACCTCTGCATCTCTGCTGAAAATCTCAGACAATGCTTTTTTCTTTCTATGGTGACCAGATCATTTTTTATTCCAGTTATATTTTCTTTGTTCCTATTTAATATTTTACTTTTAAATCCCGATTCACTAAATTTTTTATTCTTCTTTGTATTTATTTGATGCATTTCACCAGATACATTTAGAAAAAGGATGTTTACCTTGGGCCTGATGCTGCCTTCAAAATTCCCACTCTTTTTCTTACAGGATTACAGCTTGATTGTTCCTGTATCAGATTCAGACCTGAAAAAGTTGGATGGATGCATCCCCAGCCCTCCTGTTGTGTTTTTTTTTTTTCACCACCAAATTCAGTTCAATGGGTCATTCAGTGGGTTGTTCAGTGGGTCAGAGACCAAAGGGGTGGGTGGGGGTGGATTCATTTTCTTTGACCGGGAACACCACAGATGTAACAAAGTTGATTAACACACTCAAAATTCAACGAAAGAGGTGCTCATCACTTTTATATAAGTGCATAGTGTGGAGGATGTCATAAGGCCTCAAGGCAATCAGATGTAAAACACAATATTTATGAGTTTTTTAATTTGTAAATCGGTCAGATTTAACCCAAACATGACAGGAAGGCTGGTTTAAATAACAGAATGTAAAGGCAGAATATGAGCATATAGTCACATTTGTCTCTATTTGCGTAAGTTAAGTGCAGCTATATATGACTTATCTGCAACTTTGACGTTTATTTGGGTTTTGTTTCAGTTCTGTTTTTTACAAGCATAAAATGTTGCTGCTTCTTTACATTTACACAAATGGCGAAGCTTGAAAAACACACTCACACAAAACAAAAGCAAAACAAACTAAAGCAATATTTAGATCGCTTCAATTTCAGGGCGCTGACAGTTTTTCTTGTGTGCTCCACTTTCTTTGACTGCCTGTCAACAGATATTGCTATATTTGGCGACGACTCACATTGTGCTAAAATTGAAATGGTCTTTTTGATCCTTGAAATGTGCGGAGATGTATCAGAAGTACTGGCACAGTTCCCCTTAGTAGAAGAAAAATAAAAGCTACACTTTAAATGACTGACTGACATTAAATGATCCAATAAAGAGTCTTTTTTATTGTTCACACAATGAAGACGAATAAGAACAGACGAGAATACACAGCATGTATATAACACTTGCATTTATAGAAACATTGTTGCTTCATTTTCACTCATTTTCAAGGTTTTAGTAATTACCCCCAAAGATTTAATGATGCAGTTTTCCGCTGTTGAAAATTGACTATAGGAAGCCTGTCATACTTATTGCTTTGCATGAAATCAGCATCACTGAACAAAGATTTCAGAACAACACAGTGAAATCTCATTAAAACTTTTAACAAAGTGCTCTAACACTTCAACAGTCTACCACCCCGCAAAGATGAAAATTGCCAACATGGATCACATCTGCTGAATGTATTAATCAGCTCCATCTGATTATGCATGTACCCGCTACTCATTCACTTAGATGAATATGGAAAAAAAAAGTTCTGACACAGAACATTAGCTGTCACGGAGAAGAACATTTGCTCAAAACTTTATAATAAAACCCAAAAGTCTCTCAGACTCTCCACTGTTCTGATTACATTAAGTTCATTAAGCTAGTGAAAGTGAGCTCACCTTTGCAAAAAAAATGTGGTTAATCACAGTTAATTCATCAATCATCACACAGGGCCAGGGAGGTGTAGATAGCTTTCACCCCGTATAAAAGACATTGTTTCAAAACTGCATTATGTGTTTTCTCTGTTATCTTTGTTTAAAACCTGTTTGATGATCTGAAACTTTTAAGTGTGACGAATGTCCAAAAAAAGCAACAAATACTTTTTCACAACACCGTATACACCACAAACTGTTCAATAAGTTTGCGAGATATTGCAGACAGTTAAGATAAACACTGGATATATTGGAAAGTGTGGTTGCATCATTGCTTGGGTCTCTTTGTGCACAGATTCTCAGTGTGCATCTATGGCTAGCTTTTTGGGTGTTGTGTCATAAAGATTAGCACCCACAGTATGCTGCTATCAGACAAAACACTATGCCAGTATTGAAGTGTTAACATAGTAGAGAAGAAGCTAACAATGAGGTATTATTAGCAGTATGGCAATCTTCCACTCATTTTATGCTAACAAGTTCTGCTTGTTTGCGGTAGTTTAATACTGTGATTAAAGGCAGATCGTGGTCAAGTAAGTTACTGACCAAAAATCAGTGTGACTTTTTGTGTTGCCTGCTCCCTCTCACACTCTTCTTCACTTGTTATGCTGGCTTTAATACTTGTTTTACACTATACAACAGTGTAATGTAACACGTTACTGTACTAAGCTCAGTAATTACATGACAGTAACAATTATGTCGTTACTTAGGTTACGATCTTCAGTTTTCTGCAAGCCAGGTGGATAGAAAGAAGAAAACATCAAACAAACATGCTTTTTACTACTTGCGCACTTGTGCTACATTTAGTTTGTGTGCGTTTGTAGGAAAATTGCAGCTTTTATTGCGCAGTTGTAAAGTGGAAACTGTATATAGGACAGAAACAACTGGTTTTTACTGATAACACATTTTAGTTTCTTTGCAAGTTTCCAAACAGACAACATCCTGACACAAAGCTAGCAAAGAACCAAGAGTGGCGTTGTAGCTTGCAAAACACATTCTCCTGCAAGTAATTTAGTAAAGTGCTGCATTACTTCTAAGTAACGAGTAATGTGTAATGCATTATGTTTTTGACGACCGAGCACTGACACCACCAACGTGTTGCCAATTAAAACCAGATTTAGAAAATGCTCCGATCATAATCTTTGTGAATAAACAGAAAGTGTAGTGAATATGTAGTGAATATGAACAATACAGTTCACTCACGCATACGCACACAGACGACGCACACAGGTAAAGTTTGGCCTAGGCTCCATCTGAGAAGCCCCGGCTGACAGTTTTTCCAATTATAGCAACAGAAAGACTGGTTACAGGGGAGTCAACTCAAAAATTGCCTGGTGTGATTCAATGTGGCCCATGCGACATGTGTAAAACTGACAGTATGATTTCTGACTGGGCTCCCAACAGAGATTACATCCCACAGGACATTTCTTTTACAGAACCATGGGTTCTCAGCCAGACGGAGAATGTGAATATTGTATAGTACTGTGGGCTGTTTGCTTTTTCAGCTGAAATTTCTAATAAAAGCCTCTTAAAGCAGCGTGACTGATCTATAAATATAGAAAAACACTTTTGAAAGCATTTGTTGCATAAGGTGTGCTAGATGCTATCTGTCTGGATGTTAGCTCAAAGCAAAGTAAACAAAGCAGAAACAAAGGCCATGTCTGTGTGTTTGTTCACCAAGCCCTGATAAGTGGTCATGTGAGTGATTCGTGCGGAGCACCTCAAAAGGCCACGTCCACTGTCGTCTCTCTTCACTTGCTGTACAAACACTTGCATCTGATGCAACTTCCACAGTGATACAAAAAGTGTATGCTGTTGCCGAGCTGTATTATTGACTCTTAACATGTGTTTGACCAAGGGAAGCAAGCAGAGCCTCTCATAAACCTGATCTGTCTCTGTTTCCCCATTCAAATATTTATATTAGCTTTTCTATCCTCTTAAGATATTCACATGGTGCTGAGCAGCCCCACTCATAACTACTTGACGGTGACGGTGAGCAGAAACTGGTGCCGGAGTCGGTATCAGGCTGAGACTGATGGAGGCTGAATTCTTTTTGTCACAGCTGCCTTTGGTTACAAACTTCCACTGCAAACTAACAGAAGTTGACTTCTGGTTCTTGAAAGCAACAAACACGAAACAAGAATTATTTTTATGCAACTTGTGGCCTAGTCGGTTAATTAAAACAGTATTTATTTACTGCCATACTCCTAGTGAAGACCGTAAAAGAAACAAAAGGCGAGGAGTGAATGAATTACTACATTTTTTTCTTGTCACAAGCCCATTTAACTGTAAACAAGTGAAACATAGCTCGCGGTCCCACTGTAATTAGTTTGCATTCGGGTAATGGATGGGCTTGTTTTCAGCCAAAACAATCTTGAACTGGATTTTGAACAATCTAAAATAAGCCTTGACACAGGCATAACTCTTGTTGCAAACAGACTTCTTTTTCTCAAAGCCTGTGCAGAGAAGGTAAGGCCAAGGCCAGGAAGCAATTTCTTTCCATTTCCGCGGCTAACTTCTCTGAAGCAAACCGTAGAAGTTAAATGGACAAAGCACTGCAGAAAGACTTGGAAACACTCTGAAACGAGGTCATGGGGTCGCTCAGCACAGAAAATGCTGCTTTTGTTTTATTCCTGGTAACAGCAGCACCAACTTTTTTAAAAATACTAGAGATTGAAACCTCTTCCTTTTGGTGCAAGTTAAATTTTGACCCAATAAAACTTACCTAACTTAATAAAAGTCAGTTCAGTGCTATTGATTATGGTGCAGAAAGCGACTGGTTGAACTCCATATTGTTTCAGATGTATCAAAGTGCTCTTTCAGGTCAGCTTAACTGCCAAAACAAGTTTTATTGACCACAAATTCCTCTGTTTGTCATTCAGCCCTGTGTCGCTATCTTGCATTTTCACTGAAGCTGGGTGAAAGTTTAAAGAATGTACAAGCGACAAGTTAGACTGTTATGAAATGAAAATCCTAACCTGGCATATAATAACTCAGCAGCACATCTTCTGCGAGCTTCTAGAAAATGTACGAGTAGCTGTTCCAGCAGCTCCAAACTCCCATCTTCTTTGGTAATAAATAATGTGGTTTGCTGTGAGGCTGACATGCAGCAAGCACGGCTCACTTTGAAAAAGTGCTTTTTTTTTTCCTGCTTTAGTCAAAGTCGCAGTTGCCATGCAGAATATTCATCAGTTTGCCTCAAATATGACACCCCTTTTGATGTGCCTAAAGCTTACACTGATTTGCTGTGAAGACGTTCCTCTCATTAGAAATTCTTTAAACTCACGGCTTCAAATCGCATTAGCCGAGCATGACAGAATCCCTGGTGATGCAACCCCACGCAGTTACTGTACGAGTACACCTATTGTGCGGATGGTGAAGCACTATTTATCATAACAGGCCCTTAAGACACAAGCAAGGAAGTTTTACCCTCTCAAGGTCAGCAGAGTCAGACATCAGACATGCATATTGATGATGGACATGATAGGCTATCCTGTGCGTTGCATCTGCCACAGAGCAAGTAAAAATGAGTCTTGGGATGAAAACTAATTAGCTTGCCAAAATGTGTGGTGATTGACAGCAATTAAAGCATGCTCACTCACTCACTCCCTCACACAGAACCATTCCGTAATATGTCTTTAATATACTTTTCTGCAAAGTCATCCAAGGAAGCCCAAGTGCAATGTCTGCAGCTTTTTCCTTGTTTTTGTCATACAAACACAGAAAACAAAGTCCCAATAAATGTTCCAGCTTGCCGAGTCAATAATGCACGGAGCTGGGTAAATAATTGATCACACGCTTCTTATACTTTCTGTTCTTGCCTGTATTGAATAATTAAGGGAGGGGAATTGTTATCTTCTGGGGTACCCCAGGGTTTCTGCTTCCCTGCAGCGGATGGAGATGTAATTACATTTCCAAGTGCAAGTAGACCTGTGTTGGGGATTAAATGGCACCTCGTAGTTGGGAAGAGTTACATCACTGTTGGCAGAATGTGTGAATGAGCGTGGGTCAAGTAGAGTAATGTGACACGAGAGGATCATTCACAGCGAATTAAAAAGAAAATAATAAGGAAAACTACAGAAACCTCCAGATTATCAGACATTTCTCTTCCCAGCTTTATGTTCTTTTCTGCATTTCACTTGGAGTGTATGATGGTGAAGAATATTGTAGCTTCCAGCTGTGAGGTGTGCAACAAGGATTTGAGTGAATCTTTTCTCGTGGAGCACTTCAGTGAGATCCAGCTTTTTAAAGATTTCTTTATGCTTTCTTGTGTGATGAAAATTAAAGTTTCTGTGTTAAACACGACAAGCTTTTCGAGCTGTGCAGATGTTTCCTCATTGTGTAAAAAAAATCTGTGTAAATATCTCAGCTTGGCAGCCCATACAACTCATAGCAATAATCATAACGTTTCAGTCACTGTAGCCAGCTTTTCTTATCCAACAGTCCCGTAACCCTGTCTGATTAAAAATGCTACTTTTAAGATTTGTTTGTTTATTCATGTCTTTCTTTCTCAGCTTTCCTCCTGACCACACTTTTCGCTGTGTTTCTGGGTTTTTCACTCAATGTTTCCACTGTTAATTTATTATCGTTGTATATTTTATATCTCATCTTTCATAGCTCATCTCCTGTTTATCGTCTCCTTTTGTGCAAAATCTTGATTTCGTGCATGCAGACGAAAATTTGTAGATATGAGGCGAGTCAGATGAGAAACTGGATTTGTATAAATGAAAAGGGAAGGAGGGCATTTGTGTCCAGGAATGTAGAAATGGGGGGGAACTCAAGGATCAGACTGGAATGAGAGTGTGTTGGGTTTATAAGGTACTTTAGCTCACTGGGTGTTTTGAGTTGTGTTTTTTGGTTTTCTAATTTAAATATAAGTGAACTGAAAGGTACATTTATTGCTAAAAGGCACCTTACCACTTTATGCTTTATAATCAGACCATCAAAGTTTTTCCTTTATGTCCAGAAATCTATGTTGAATCATGATTTTAAAAAAATACCTCTGTTCAGAGTAGGGGTGGGTTTAAAAAACAGATTACCCGATTCAGATTATTCTCAGATCAGATTATCTGCTATAAAAAGCCAGGCCAGGAAAATCTCCTTCATGTTTTATCCTCAGTTACTTTGACACAAAGACATCTGCTGTGATGCTCACACCTCTGATGAAGTCTCCCAAGTGTCAGCTTCGTTTTTATACATAGATATAAAAATGTGGATATGATACTCCACACACAAAGGCCCCAGCCAGGTGGTGGGATTGAACTCACAACCTTCTTGAAGTGAAGCAACACTGCTCGTGACCGTGCAACTTTATGCTTTTATAAATATAATATTTCTGACGCTCTGAATCAAACTTGAATCACATCGAATCGAATCTGGATCTTGTGAATCAGAATAGAATCAGCTGTAGAAATCAGTGATGACACCCAGTCCTAGTTCAAGTGTGTGAATGTGTGTGTGAATTTGTGGATGACTGCATGTCACATCAACACCCTGGTTAAGAAAGCCCGTCAGCGTCTCTTCTTCCTCAGAAGACTTAGAGACTTCCATCTGCCACTGAAGGTGCTCAAGAACTTCTACTCCTGCACCATCGAGAGCGTCCTGACGTCAAACATCTGCACCTGGTTTGGGAACAGCACCAAGCAGGACAGACGAGATCTGCAAAGGGTGGTGCGCTCGGCAGAACGCATCATTCAATCAGAGCTCCCTGACCTGCTGTCCATCTACACCAAGCGGTGCAAGTCCAAAGCTAGGAAGATTATGATGGACCTCTCCCATCCCAACAATGGACTCTTCTCACTGTTGAGGTCTGGGAAGCGCTTCTGCTCCCTTAAGGCCAAAACAGAGAGAATGAGGAGGAGCTTCTTCCCCCAGGCTATTCGGGCCCTGAACCAGGTGTAGGACTGGACTCTCCCAAACACGTCACTATAAGACTGGACTCTCACACACGTCACCACACGCACCACCACACATTTCCTATAATCCTATAATTCCTATATTATAGGAATTTAATGGTCGGGCATTGTACAGCTACAAGCATTTCACCCCCATGTCATACTGTGTATGGTTGTGTGTGTGTGTGTGACAAATAAAATTTGAATTTGAATTTGAATGTGTAAAGGGCTTTGGGGTCCTTAGGGACTAGTAAAGCGCTATACAAATACAGGCCATTTACCATTTAGTTCAGAGTGATTACTGAGGGGTGTACATTGAATCAAGAGTAACAGTAGTTTATGCTTAACACAAAGCCTGGTTGGGTGCAGATTATGTTCTGAGTTAAAAATGGGCGGAGGCACCAAGTTTTCATTGATTCTTTTATTTCTTATGTAGAGTCCCCGCTGCAGGAACGAATGCAACGTGTTACTGTAAGTCGTACCACAGTAAAAGTATATATGGAATGAAGCTCAGTTGTAAAGATAAGACAGAACATCGGCGTTCCCACCGGAATGTGCATTTATTTGTTGGGTGATGCAGAAATTGTAAAAGTATTTTTATGCCTAATTTTAATCTGCTGCTGAATCTCTTTTAAACTGTTGAAAATGCAGCTGCTACAGCACAGAGAAGAAAATTGATCAGGAGAGAGGAGATGGTTATTGATTTTAAGAAGGGTGCATTTTGCCCTTACCCACAATCATCATTAAAGATCAGAAGATTGATATGCTTGGTGCCTACAAGTATCTGGGCACCATTATTGACAATAAATTGAATTTTAATGCAGGCACTGAGTCAATTTATAAAAAGGGGCCATCAAAGAATATATTTTTACAGAGATTACTTGTCTCCAATGTTGACAGAAAAATGGTGGCACTGTCTTTTATTGAATCTATGCTTTCCCTTTCTCTAATCCCTTGGTTTCCACCTGATTTCCACATCTCCTTTGTTAGGCTATGGGACTGTAACATTTAATGCTGTGTGAGAATTCTTCAATAAACTAATAAAATACATTTTTTAACTATGTGTGTTTGCTATATTAGTGTGAAGACTTCTCAGTGGGAAGATGGCAGCCACTAAAAAGATGCTTCTCACACATATTAATATCTACACTTTCCAACATATGAAATAACTCCTACTACCAATAGAATTAACTACAGTTGTGTTACGACTGCCTATTGTAGTACAAGTGATTAAGATTCTGCATCTTTCTACTATCAGTCTCAAGAACTGCTGCAGCACAGTAAAGTGCTTTATAGGGCCATATTGATCTATAATGTCATGCATTTAGAACCGTCTGGCTCAAATTTAAATATACAATAATAAAAGTTCCTTATTTTGAGTCATACTCATGTCTGGAGAGACAAAACAATTTTTTTTCTTTTCTTTTAATATACATATGTATGTATACTTCTGAGGATGTCACTGTATATTCTTGGCGCACCAATCACAATGTTGCAGTTCCAAGATTTACAAAAGCAGTCGACTTGGGAGGTTTCCAAGCACAGAGGCTTGTTTCTATTCTGTGAATTTATGATACGATACAATAAAACATTTTTAATTGGGTGCCAAAATTCATTGCTGCCTCTGTGATAAAACACTAAAAAAAACAGCTATTCTAAATCTAACTACATTGTCATAAAAACAAACAAGAAAACAAATTGTTATATATGGAGAGAATATTCAGCTTTTTTAACATCACCTGTGATGTTTGCAGCATTGAAGCATATGCCATAGGAACACAGCCTCACAGCAAGAAGGTTCTGGATTAGACTGGCAGCTGACTGAGGCCTTTCAATGAGGAGTTTGGATCTTTTACAGCGTGGGTGCTTTCCAGGTACTCTGGCTTTTCCCCACAGCTCAAAGGCATACATGTTAGTTTAATTAGCGCTTCTAGGAAGGTGAGCATGAATGGTTGCCTTAATGTGTTAGTCCTGTGATGGCCCGGCAACCTATGCAAGGTGTACCTAACCTCTCGTCTACTTGGGATAGGCTCCAAAGCCAATACGCACAAAAGCCTACGCTGATGGATGGAAATTGCACAGGTGCAGGTCTCGAGTTTTACAGAACATCCAGATCAAACTTCAGAACAGTCAAAGGAGAAGACCCAGACGTACAGAGAGAAAGTGTGATGGGGCTGTCTAGCACAGACCCACCGCTGGAACGAGGCAATTCTACTACAACAGCAAAAAGCATTGGACACCAAGCAGAGCTCTTTGTTTGATCTTGTGCACAAGGGAGAGAACTGTGACGAGCGCCGCTCTTTCCACTCGAACCCCAGTCGCTCTCGTCTGCTCCCTCGTAGCACTGCTCTTTATTGCAGTTACATGACTATGCATAAGTTCATTAACATATGACGTCTTACATAGGCATACATGTGAACAAAGAGTACCTTGTCTGTGTGTATGTATAGGCACGCAGACAAGGTGGGTGTGCGTGTGTGTGTGGGGTCAAGATGTGACCCTGTGAAGACTCCCCAAAGCTGGTGCCAGGAGTCCAGCGGTCCACCTAAACAAAGGGCTCTTATACTTAAACAGATACAGAGTAGGTGACCTCCTATAGTATAAGTCTCATGACCTTAGTGTGTGTGTGTGTGTGTGTGTGTGTGTGTGTGTGTGTGTGTGTGTGTGTGTGTGTGTGTGTGTGTGCATGCCAGAACACTCTGGAAGGCACACAGAGTCTTTACAGACTGCTAAGGATCAAACCTCAATCTACAAACATTTATATACTTCTAAGCATAAATTATTATGAATTTCTAAGCATAAATGACAATAATAAAACATAAACCCAACAACGTGCAAACCTAATAACGAACATGGGAATCAGTCTTCAGAAAGTAACTGTGGCGTGAATAAGACACGGCGGGACCACGGAGCAACGTTCAGAGTCATCTTTATTTACATCTCACCACACCACAACACCCCCAAACCCCTCAGTCCCCGTGTTTTTAACTAGGCGGGCGTGATTAAGGATGCCGTGCAGGTGCGTCCGCCCTCCCTGCACGGCACCGCAGACCACGCCCCACCACAGTAACCAAACTACCATATCTGACATCTGTATTACGGAGCTTGGGTCATCCAAGTCATGCGCTTTCTCTCCTTCGCAGCCCAAAGAACCTCTGTGTTTGCCTGCTTTCCATATTCCATATTATGGCGTTTGTCAAGAGAAAACTCTTAGGAGGCAAGAAACTCAGACTCAAAGATATTGCATGTACATGGGCGACGCCCCGAAACGATCTGTTCTGCACAAAAGTGTGCACTAGATGTGTCACGGAGTAATTGCGCGGGGCGTCAGTACATCCTTTATTTTATACTCAGACAGCCTACATAACATTAATAGGTGTGGCATATATAGAATTCAATAACAACTCCTTAATAGGAGAAACCGTTAGCTTAGCTGGTTTATGTTGAAACAGGACGTAGGCGTTTAAATGTCATAGCACATATTCTCTGCATGCAATGTCTTACTTCCCTATTCTGCAGTTGTACAACTCATAAGCTCTTCTTCCTTTAAATGAAGCTACAAAATAAACATGACACAAAGCTCAAAAAATCTCCCAACAGCGTTGGACAACCAAGGCCACTTTCTTAGCACTAGATTTACTAAACCTGCGCAAATTTGCGTAAATCCCCTGAACCTAAAACCTCCTAGAATTACTGACTTTTTTATTTTCTGGCGCAATTCCCAAGGTGTTATTCACCCCTGCTGAGATTTTCACAGGTCGTCAGCTCGATTCTCCTCCTGCTTTTGTTGTGCAAACCACCCATTATCTTTGAGGCCTGGCACATTTGCATTTGTTGACTCAGACTAGCTCAGATCCAAGGCAGGAGTAAAATCTGTGTTACAACCCTCAAAAATGCCTGCCGTATCTATACAAAATATCCCACACATTGACTGACCTGCAAATATGAAAGACACGCATTCACAATATATGGAAATACAAGTCTGTTTAATTTATAAAAAAATGCAATGACATGAGTGACATCAGAATCAGAATCAGAATCAGAATGGGTTTATTGCCAGATGTTGAGGTTTACAACATTAGGAAATTGCTGCGGTGCTTCAGTGCAGACAATAAGAATTAAAGTGCTATGTAGAAAGAAAGATATGTGCATGAGATATACATGAGATATATACATGAGAATAAGAATTATGAGTGCTACGTAGAAAGATATATACATGAGTGCAGGTGGTGATCAGTGCCAAACATGAAATGATGCAGTGACACAGCGTAGGGTCATGTGTTAGTGGCGGGGACAATCATGTGGTTATTGTTCATGAGTCCAACAGCAGAGGGGAAGAAACTGTTCTTATGGCGAGAGGTTCTGGTGCGAATGGACCGGAGCCTCCTGCCTGAGGGGAGCAGGTCAAACAGACTGTGTCCAGGGTGAGAAGGGTCAGCTGAGATCCGGGCTGCACGCCGCAATGTCCTGGAGGTGTACAGGTCCTGCAGAGATGGGAGTCTGCAGCCAATCACCTTCTCAGCAGAGCGCACAACACGCTGCAGTCTCTGTTTGTCCCTGATAGTGGCTCCAGCGTACCACACGGTGATGGAGGTGGTGAGGATGGACTCGATGATTGCAGTGTAGAATTGCATCATCGTCCGTGTTGGCAGGTTGAATTTCTTCAGCTGCCTCAGGAAGTACATCCTCTGCTGGGCTTTCTTGATGACGGAGGTGATGGTGGGCTCCCACTTCAGGTCCTGGGTGATGGTGGTACCCAGGAAGCGGAATGAGTCCACAGAGGTGATGGGGGTGTCAGTCAGGATGATGGGGGGGAGTGGGGCTGTGTGCTTCCTGAAGTCCACAATAATCTCCACTGTCTTCTGGGCATTCAGCACCAGGTTGTTGTGGCTGCACCAAGACACCAGACGTTCAACCTCCCTCCTGTAGGCAGACTCGTCCCCGTCCGAGATGAGCCCAATGACGGTGGTGTCATCTGCGAACTTGATTAGCTTGACAGACTGGTGGGTGGAGGTGCAGCAGTTGGTGTACAGGGAGAAGAGCAGAGGAGAAAGAACACAGCCCTGAGGGGAGCCGGTGCTGATGGTCCGGGAGTCCGAGACATTCTTTCCCAGCCTCACGTGCTGCTTCCTGTCCGTCAGGAAGTCAGTGATCCACCGGCAGATGGGATCAGGCACATTCATCTGGGAAAGCTTGCCTCGGAGATCTGCGTACATGTGTAATCTCTCCAGCTTTGCACGTTCTCTCCTCTGCCTGTTCATGTAAAAATAGCAAAAATAAAAAAATAAACTCTATCTCTCAGTTCCCTCAGTTCAGTTCTTTTGCAACACGGCAAAAGACGGCACTGTATGGGTAGAGGAGGACATTGGAATGCCCAGTGCAGTAGTCGCTCGTGTTTCACTGCGCAAGCTGGGCCCACAGAGGTCTGCTAAGGTTTGTCATTGCCATAGTACATATGATATTTATATAAACCCATTTAGAGTGAGGTTCATGTAAATTGACCATTCTCTATTTATTTATTTATTTACTCCCCATCAGGGAGTGTACGGTCAATCAATCCCACGGAACACAGCAGGACTGGAATTTGTCAATTAATGAACTGATGGCATTCATTTCAATTCTGTTTGTAAAAGCAATCATGTGTCCCGTTGGTGCCATTGTGGATTGCTGGTCAGAAAGATTTCTGGTGCCAGTAATCAAAGAGACAATGATAGATAGAGATAGAGTCAATTCAATTATGCGATTTGATGACAAGGACACGCAGAAAGGGTAAAAACAGAGAAATTTGTGGTGATCTCTGACATCTGGACACGCTTCGACGAAAACTTTGCTAAGAGTTTCACGCCAGGAGAACACATGACCATAGATGAACAGCTGTTCCCTCCCATATGGAAAAAATATATATAAATCTTACAAAGTTTGTATCTGTCTTGTGTGAAACTTGAATGAAAAGCATACAAGAGTGAAAACAGATATAAGATCCCTTGAAAAATTCTATAAATGAAACTTGTATGTTTTGGATACTTACTAAAACTGGCAGAGAACGTGGTCATCAAACTGATGGAGTCGTTTTTGGATGATGGGAGAAATGTCACAATGGACAATTTATTTCACTGTCAATGTCACACAGACTGTTGCAGCGCAAAACAACATTGCTGGGCATGGTGAATAGAGCCCGGCGTGAAGTTACTCAATTTGCAAAAGACACTGCACAGCGAGAGGTACTGTCTCCTTGACAATTTATGCACCTAAAAAAAAAAAACAAGACTGTGTGTTCTCAGTTCCATGCACCAAGACGTGACGATCGGTGAAAGAGGAAAGAGGAAACCTAACACGATAACAGACTATAACCACATGAAGGTATGTGAATGTGTGTATAATTTTACACCAGTGCTACAATGTTTTTTGATGTGTGCTATACAGGCCTATAGAAAAAAAAGCATATATACTCACGACTCTCTCTCTCTCTGCTTTTACAGTGTGGTGTAGACGTGTTGGACCAAATGGCACGGATGCATTCCATAAGAGCAACAAGCAGGTGGCCAGTAGCGGTTTTCTACAATATGCTGGACCTGGTGGCGGTGACCTGCCGATTCATGCAGCACAAGGAAATATTAGCACAGAGGCAGGCTGCTGAAGCTGCTGCAGCTGCTGCTGTGCCTGGGACTGTAAAGACAACGCAGTGCCAGGTGCAAGAGAGCTGCAACAGAAATCGCAGCAGGCTTACCTGTGCAACATGTCACAAATTCACCTGTGCCAAATGCAGGGATGATGGACACTGGCTCTGCAAACGCTGTAAAGTTTGAAACACTTTGAAATAAAACATACGTGTGTACCAATATATATTGTGAATGTGTGTCTTTTGTATCGATACAGCAGGAATTTCTGAAGGTTGTAACACAGAGGTTTGGCCTTGTTACGGCCGCTGGCCTCAGGTGGCCCCGCCTTCCTCCATGGAAGCTACAGTGCTCCAGGACTCACGGGGGATTGGCTGGCCCGGACATATGCCCGCCCCAACTTCATGCGGATCCGAGCCTGTCAGACTACGCACACCATTGGCTGCCGCAGGAGCCTGGAGTACGACGGACAAGTGACACAGCTGTCTGCAGTTATGACAAGTGACACAGCTGACTGCAGTTACCTGATAGTATAAAAGGCTGAGGAGTCTTCATTCGTCGAGGGACTTGTTGATTTGAACAGACTGTACAGAGAGTCCCTCCCTTTTCTCTTGCAAACTCCACATAAGTCTGACCCCCACTCCCAGGAACAAAGACCCCCTATGAGGGATCCCGGACGAGCCCCCACTTATGTTACGGCCCGGCTCTGCTAGGCGGCAGCGGACGTAACATAAACGAGCCCAGAGACCAAGGAGTTAGATAGCAAGACAAACATAAGGTTTATTAACACAACTGAAATCCGTTAGTGAAACAACTCACTAGGCAGCAGAGAAACTTTAAGCAAACACCACGATTAATAACACCAGTAGAGCACTGCTCTACTAAACGTCTCGCAGGAGGCAACACAAAACACAGGCAAAAGGCAAAAGGGAGGGACTCTCTGTACAGTCTGTTCAAATCAACAAGTCCCTCGACGAATGAAGACTCCTCAGCCTTTTATACTATCAGGTAACTGCAGTCAGCTGTGTCACTTGTCATAACTGCAGACAGCTGTGTCACTTGTCCGTCGTACTCCAGGCTCCTGCGGCAGCCAATGGTGTGCGTAGTCTGACAGGCTCGGATCCGCATGAAGTTGGGGCGGGCATATGTCCGGGCCAGCCAATCCCCCGTGAGTCCTGGAGCACTGTAGCTTCCATGGAGGAAGGCGGGGCCACCTGAGGCCAGCGGCCGTAACAGCCTGCCTTGGATCTGAATAAACAAATGCAAATGTTGCGCACGCACGCACACACACACAAACGCAGCAAATCTGCATTGATTAGTCCCACAAGTGGAAAATCTGCGTTGTCATTGCAGAAAAGTGGACAGTGCAAGACAAAAGCAGCAAAAATACAAACTGTACCAAGAGTACAGTATAAAAAGTGGACTATACAAACAATCTGGAGACATAAATATGGACACGTGCATATTGTGTATATGCACAACACTGTGTATATATCTTTATGGACAGGCATGCAATGTAGTGACAAAGATTGACAATAACTAATATTGCATATGAGAAATATTGCACATAGAATCTACCAAGGTGTATTGAAGGCTGCAGGTACTTTGAGTCTGACAACGATTGGAAGGAAAGACCTTCTGGATCTCTCCTGGTTGGGGGTTGGGAAGGGTGTGTTTGCACAACAAAAGCAGGAGAACAATGGAACTGAAGGCCTGTGAAAATCTCAGCGGGGTGCTAGGAGGTGTTAGGTTCAGGGAATTTACGTAAATTTGCGCAGGGTTAGTAAATCTAGTAGTAGGGACTTGCACCAAGGAAAAAAAGGGTCAGTAATTCTAATGTTAGAGGGGGAGTGTATAGTGGTAATGATAAAAGAGGCCGTCCACTAACAGAGTATCATGAGCATACTCCACCCAAAAGGTGTAGTGAGCTCCAGGAGTTGGTGTTACATGCAATAACACAACAGATGGACGTCACAAGGACAATGTGAGAGCCCATGTTTAGTTTTCCTTTAAGTCATAATATTTTAAGATGGTCTACAGAGATTTGTAGGGCAGAGTGTCTGCTGAAACTTGATGGGGGAAAGTTTAGCTCTCCCCTTCTGCAAAGCCTGAGGTAGAGTGGGCGACCGTGGTTCAGGGGGTTGGGAAGCTCATCTTGTTTCGATCCCCAGTTCTGTCTGTCTTGGTCGTTGTGTCCTTGGGCAAGACACTTCGCCTACTGTTGAGGGGCCGATGGCGTGATATGGCAGCCTCACTTCCGTCAGTCTGCCCCAGCGCAGCTGTGGCTACAACTGTAGCTTGCCTCCACCAGTGTGTGAGAGTGAATGAATAGTGGAATTGTAAAGTACTTTGAGGGTCTCGAAAAGCGCTATATAAACGTAATCCATTATTATGGGATACATTTTACAAATGGGGAAGATATCTAACGAGCTTGGGAATTCCAAGATTGTCGTCTCGGAGAATACGAGTGAATAACACATACAGGTGTCATCATAGAAAACATCCTGAGGAGCGATGTGGACTCTACAGAGAACACAGCCGCTCTTCAGAGATCCTGGTGGACATTTAATCTTTTAGTAGTACTGTCCGTGCCTTTTCTTAACCTCCATTAGCTCCAATGCTCAGGATTGCTGTACAGATAAGTATTGACTAAATCAAATCAAAATCAAATCAAATCAAATCACTTTTATTGTCACATCACATGTGCAGGCACACTGGCACAGCACATGCGAGTGAAATTCTTGTGTGCGAGCCCCACAAGCAACAGAGATGTGCAAACACAACAACACAAACGAGCAAAATACAAGAATGGCCAACCTGAAACTAATAAATATATGTACAATATATAATAGTGTATGCATTTCTGGATGTGTATACTAAATATTTTCCTACGTGTGTGTGTGTGTGTGTGTGTGTATACATTTTTACAAATTAAATAGTAAATAATAATAATAATAATAATAATAATAATAATAATAAAATATATAAAATATACAGAGTTGAATATGTGCAAAACAAGTGGCATTTATATACAGTGTGGAGTGCATAATGTTGAAGTTCCAGTAGTGAAGCTGAGGTGTCTATGACGTGTTCAGCAGTCTGATGGCCTGATGGAAAAAGCTGTCTCTCAGTCTGCTGGTACGGGACCGGATGCTGCAGAACCTCCTTCCTGATGGAAGCAGTATGAACAGTTTATGGCTGGGGTGACTGGAGTCCTTGATGATCCTCCCCGCTTTCCTCAGGCACCGCTTCCTGTAGATGTCTTGGAGGGAGGGAAGCTCACCTCCAATTATCCGTTCAGAGCACCGCACTACTCGCTGGAGAGCTTTGCAGTTGTAGGCGGTGCTGTTGCCATACCAGGTGGTGATGCATCCAGTGAGGATGCTCTCAATGGCACAGTGATAGAAGGTCCTGAGGATGCGGGGGCTCATGCCGAATCTTTTCAGTCTCCTGAGAAAGAAGAGGCGCTGCTGCGCCTTCTTCACTGTTTTGTTTGTGTGTACTGACCACGTAAGATCCTCAGCCAGGTGTACACCAAGGAACCGGAAGCTGCTCACTCTCTCCACAGCAGCGCCGTTGATGGTGATGGGGGTGTGTACTTCTCTGCACCTCCGGAAGTCCACTATCAACTCCTTTGTCTTTGCGACGTTGAGGGTGAGATGGTTGTCTTGACACCAGTGGGTCAGGGCGCTGACCTCCTCCCTGTAAGCCGTCTCATCACCGTTGGTGATAAGACCCACCACTGTAGTGTCGTCCGCAAACTTCACAATGATGTTGGAGCTGTTAGTGCGCTGCAAGTAGGGCTTTTATTGTTGTTATTTATTATTTTATTATTTCGTTAGCTCTGCAATATTTAAAGTTAATTTCCTGAACAATAAATTAAACACAAAGGATTGAAAGCTATTTTCCACCTCTCAGCTTCTGTAGCCTAGAATAAGTTGGCCAGTTGCCATGCCTGATTTTATGTGGATAAATGTAACACTTCATCCCCCGCAGCAGCTTGTCCAGGCCTTTGCTGTAAATAACAACTCCTTCTCATATTGCTTGGTTAAGAGTTTTTCTTTATCCTCCTAATCCTGCCACATCTGTTTTTCTTGGAAGCCACAAAAATGGCTGTTTTGCTTTGTTATATTTCCTTTGTTTGGGTCTGGTGTACAGTAAGCATGTTCAGTTTGACTGATGTTTTCTCAAATATTTTCATCACACTCAGGTACACTCTGTTAGATTACACACCATAAAAACAACATTCAATGTATATGTAACATATGTCTTTACAGAACTTACAACACCATGTTACGCTGGAAAAAATTAATTAGGAATTTGCATTTCTTCATGGCACCAGTGTTATAGTTCGCTTTACTCAACTCACTGAAGAAGGAAAATGATACACATTGAAACAGTGAAGTGGCATCCATGCAGGCTCACATAACAAATCTTTGAGTACTTTCTGATGTGTGTGAAAAATGCCAGTAATATGGATTCCAGAGGGTTTAAAGACAATATTTAGTTCAGCTCAGAGGCTCTCTTTCAGTTCTTTTTTCACATATCTCAGGCTTTATCATCATCTTATTTTAGTTTGACTGATAAAAAAAGGCAACTTCAACATCTGATTTCTCATTTGGAGTATATTCTACAACAGTCATATGTACCCTGTCTGGTCTAATTAGTCATTTGGGATCCATAAACCCGCCAAATTATCTTTGTTTTCATGGTAATGGATTTTATACTTGCCTAAGTATATTTAGAAAGGGCTAGTTAAGCTTTTCAATTTAGGGAAAGGGGCAGTTAAGTGTTTCCATGTGGTCTGCTTGACAAACTGTGTGCCATTACCAGCCACCAAGGGAGCTTTTAAGACACATCCCTCTGTGCTCATCATCTGCCACTCACAGCAAAAAGCTGATATATATTGCAAATATCTGTAAGACACGTTTTTTTGTTGTTGGAGATGGAAAAATGTTCTTCATTTTGTCTGTATTAACAAATACTGCTGCCTGCAACCACTGATAACATTTTGTTCATTGTTTATTTATTTGCTATATCTTTGTAACAGCACAATTGTAGCATACTTATGTTTACATGTATGTATACATCCCTTTAACAGACGGGCCAATCTGAACAAAACTTTGCACAAACATCATCACCAATATAGCGATTATTGACATCTATATGTTGTTAGAAAATCCAGTTGTTTTCTTCAACTCCCTGCAAATCTGATGTTACCTTCTGAATTTGTCTTTTTCTGTTTCACATGTCACCCATACATAACTTAACAATGCAAAAGTTGCATCTGCAACAGAATTTTGTTCGATACACCATTAAAGGCAGAATGAAGAATGTGAAAAAGTGCCACAGGCCTTCATAAATCATATCATTATTATGAACATGGGCATTTTAAAGAAGATAAGAAAGGCAGAGTGGCTAAAGCTAAAGCTACCCAGACCTCAGACCCAGCCACAAGCCAGCAAGCTTGCTGCTGATCAAGGGATTAAAGCAGTTCTAAGGAAAATTATGGAGATAAGTGAGAAGGTAAAAGGGTGGATGCCCTGGAAAATTATTAAAATACCTATTAATGAATGTGTTTTTATTCTTATATATATCTATATCGATATATCTATATCTATATCTATCTCTCTATATATACAGTGGGGCAAAAAAGTATTTAGTCAGCCACCAATTGTGCAAGTTCCCCCACCTAAAATGATGACAGAGGTCAGTAATTTGCACCAGAGGTACACTTCAACTGTGAGAGACAGAATGTGAAAAAAAAAATCCATGAATCCACATGGTAGGATTTGTAAAGAATTTATTCGTAAATCAGGGTGGAAAATAAGTATTTGGTCAATAACAAAAATACAACTCAATACTTTGTAACATAACCTTTGTTGGCAATAACAGAGGTCAAACGTTTACTATAGGTCTTTACCAGGTTTGCACACACAGTAGCTGGTATTTTGGCCCATTCCTCCATGCAGATCTTCTTGAGAGCAGTGATGTTTTGGGGCTGTTGCCGAGCAACACGGACTTTCAACTCCCGCCACAGATTTTCTATGGGGTTGAGGTCTGGAGACTGGCTAGGCCACTCCAGGACTTTCAAATGCTTCTTACGGAGCCACTCCTTTGTTGCCCGGGCGATGTGTTGTGGATCATTGTCATGTTGGAAGACCCAGCCTCGTTTCATCTTCAAAGTTCTCACTGATGGAAGGAGGTTTTGGCTCAAAATCTCACGATACATGGCCCCATTCATTCTGTCCTTAACACGGATCAGTCGTCCTGTCCCCTTGGCAGAAAAACAGCCCCATAGCATGATGTTTCCACCCCCATGCTTCACAGTAGGTATGGTGTTCTTGGGATGCAACTCAGTATTCTTCTTCCTCCAAACACGACGAGTTGAGTTTATACCAAAAAGTTCTACTTTGGTTTCATCTGACCACATGACATTCTCCCAATCCTCTGCTGTATCATCCATGTGCTCTCTGGCAAACTTCAGACGGGCCTGGACATGCACTGGCTTCAGCAGCGGAACACGTCTGGCACTGCGGGATTTGATTCCCTGCCGTTGTAGTGTGTTACTGATGGTGACCTTTGTTACTTTGGTCCCAGCTCTCTGCAGGTCATTCACCAGGTCCCCCCGTGTGGTTCTGGGATCTTTGCTCACCGTTCTCATGATCATTTTGACCCCACGGGATGAGATCTTGCGTGGAGCCCTAGATCGAGGGAGATTATCAGTGGTCTTATATGTCTTCCATTTTCTGATGATTGCTCCCACAGTTGATTTTTTCACACCAAGCTGCTTGCCTATTGTAGATTCACTCTTCCCAGTCTGGTGCAGGTCTACAATACTTTTCCTGGTGTCCTTCGAGAGCTCTTTGGTCTTGGCCATGGCGGAGTTTGGAGTCTGACTGTTTGAGGCTGCGGACAGGTGTCTTTTATACAGATGATGAGTTCAAACAGGTGCCATTCATACAGGTAACGAGTGGGGGACAGAAAAGCTTCTTACAGAAGACGTTACAGGTCTGTGAGAGCCAGAGATTTTCCTTGTTTGAGGTGACCAAATACTTATTTTCCACCCTAATTTATGAATAAATTCTTTACAAATCCTACCATGTGAATTCATGGATTTCTTTTTCACATTCTGTCTCTCACAGTTGAAGTGTACCTCTGGTGCAAATTACTGACCTCTGTCATCATTTTAAGTGGGGGAACTTGCACAATCGGTGGCTGACTAAATACTTTTTTGCCCCACTGTATCTCTATCTCTATCTATCTGTTACACATTCTTCAGTTTCAGGTATTTGTACATATTTCCAGTAGCATTTCAATTTCAGTTACTTCAAAGACAGAAGAGCCTGTAAACTATTGTAGTTTGAGGCAGTCAAACTGGAATCAGCTGAGAAATTTTAGTTTGAGGATTTCTTTCATTACTGACTTTAACACAAAACTGAAGAGGGCCTTTACTAAAAAGCGGAGGCCTCAAAAGAGGTGCTCAGGTGATGCCCTGTAGAAGTTCGGGACTTGGCAAAAGAGCATGAATCAAATGATTATTATCAGCATGTTAAAGAGGAAGAAAATGGATGATCTCAAAGATGAAACTTCTGATCCAGAAGCAGAAAAACTTGAGGAACCAGATCATGAAAGGTAGCCTCAGAGAGTTTGGAGCCTCTGTGAGGAATCAGGAAATCTTCATGTAATGCTGGTGGGTTGATCCACGGCGTTTGTTCATATTGAAATATATAGGCAATAACTGGGTGGATTTGACATCACTTATGTGAGGTTGCTTAAATGTAACAGCAGCTAGATTCCAATTCATCGCTCAGGTGTCTTAACTCTGAGTGTTCACAAAGTGTTCTGTTTCTGTTGTAATAGCTATTCTTATATTTTTTCCCTGTCACCCTTGTACTATACTCAGACTACACGATTCACAGATTCACAAGATTCACAGATTCACAAGATTCACAGATTCACAGAGCTACTAACGTGGGCATACACGTGTAGCAGTGTAACAGCTGTTTCCTATTTCGAGTATTACTAATATTTTTGATATTTGATAAATGCCACTTTCGTCTTTCCACCTCACAACTGTAAAGCAGGCAGGTAGCTGACAATACTGTGTAAAAAATAGCAGTTACAAAAATAGACATTTTCCTATACATTTCAAAACCTGCAACACTTCAAATATTATTTTGATGATCTATTTGCGTCTCTTTAGTTCGAAGCCATCATCTATTTTTGGGAGGAAGTTAATTTTATGTTTCTTTTCTCCTTCGGCTTGTGTCGGTCCCATCTCAGTTGCTCTCCTTTTATGAAAACTTTCAAAGCCATCAGTGGGACACAAAGTGGAAGACATCATTTGAATTTCAAAGGCCTGACAGAACACATTGCCTCTATCGGCGGAGTAAAGGTCCTCTTGACAAGAAAGTGCCTTCAAAATTAATCATCCACGCTGAGAGTCCTCCTGGATGCTGCTTCCTGTGCCAGTGAGGCAAACAGCCAAAGAGATTTTTGGAGAGTACAGGAAGCCATAGCCAGACTTGATAAAAAAAATAGCTGAAACCCTCCCACCCTGATAGCTGCCATTCACACAGAGACCGAACATGTGTTTTTTTAAAGGGGTGAGCAGCATGAGGTCAACTTGTTTTGTGAAGACGGGTCTTAAATTGAGTCATTTTCAATCCACCCCAGAGAGAAGTAAAATGACCCATGAAAACACAAAGCTGGAGGTTCTTCGCCTCCAGAGCTCCTCTTTAGGAGACATACGGCACCAGTGAGCAGCAGACAGCCTCCAGTCATCATTGCTATGAGCTAATTAGCCATCACTAATGTGAAGCAGCTTCCATTTTTACTCACGTTGATTTACAGAGCCTGTCTCCATTACATCACCATGGAGACAATGCAGTCTCTATAGAGTGTTGTGGGCTCTGCACACTAAATAAAACCATTGAAAGAGCTCTTATGGCTGCTTAGGAAAGATACCTGAATGTCCTCATCACCAGGAAGACCTTGTTGTGAGGGTTTGTTTTGAGGACCTTGTCATATAGGTGGGTCCATAAGTATGATGCAATTTTTGTAATCTTCCATCTATGCAGCAGTGCACTGGATTTGTTGAATCATCTTTTTTTAATAACAAGAAAAACTTTTTCTTAGATAAGGAGAATCACTGGTGAATTCTAAATATAAATAATGAGCCATTTTTGTAGTCCATCTTCAGGATGTTGTAGTTTGACCACAGTAACCAACATCATATTATTAAGTGCTGTCGGATCCTCGCTCGAAGCTTCTCCCTTCTCATCTTCTCCAGACCTCATTGTGTTTTTAATAGATGAAGGAAAAGTGATTAAGGAAAGGCGGTTGGAGGTGTGTTTTTTTATATATCTATTCAATTCAATTTTATTTATATAGCGCCAAATCACAACAAAAGTTGCCTCAAGGCGCTTCGTAGATACAGAGAAAAACCCAACAATCAAATGACCCCCTATGAGCAAGCACTTTGGCGACAGTGGGAAGGAAAAACTCCCTTTTAACAGGAAGAAACCTCCGGCAGAACCAGGCTCAGGGAGGGGCGGGGCCATCTGCTGCGACCGGTTGGGGTGAGAGAAGGAAGACAGGATAAAAGACATGCTGTGGAAGAGAGACAGAGGTTAATAACAGATATAATTCAATGCAGAGAGGTTGCTGACTGCGAAACCACATGCCTATTGGCTAACAACTTGCGGTTAAAATCTCATTAACCAATGAGAAAACCCTGGATAGTCCTCATTTCTGATTAATAATAACAATCCCAAAACAAGGGAATAAAGCTAAAGGACAATTTCTAAAAGACAGAACTGCAAGTGTGTTTACAACCACAGGGGTCACCTCCTGCTGGCCATTAAATATAATTCCAGTGTCGGGCTCTTTGGAATAACTGTCTGTGGTGTGTTTGCCAGCCACAAATGTTACACCACATTTGTGGCTGGCAAAGGGTCTCTTAAGACTGTGGGTAAGTTGTGGGAACTGTTTGTAGCACCCTCAAGAATTGACGTAGGCACGATGTTGTCACGGACCCAGTTCCAGGGATTCGGGGTCCGTGAGCAGTCTGGACTACTATTGTAGTTATTATCATTATTATTGTGGTTATTGTTATTATGGTTGTGTCTGCTGTCCTGTTTTCCGTGTTGGTGTACTGTCAGGTGTTTATGGGTGTGTGCATGTGTGTGAGGGTGCGGTCGTGGCAGGCACTTCTAGGCCTGGTGGGTGTGGCCCTGCCAGCTGACCGGTCCCACCCAGGAATCCACACACACCTGGCGCCGATCAAGCCTCGTCAGAGGAGCTTCAAAACAGTGTGGCTGAGAGCTCCTCGACGCTGGATCGTTGAGTGACTTCCCGTCAGTCTTAGTTTATCGTGCAAGGTTAGTGCAAGTCTGCCGTTAGGTTTTGTACTCACGACTGCCTTTTGTATGCGTGTTTCCTCAGGAGGAATTGTGGCGACCAGGAGGCAGCACGGAGCACGGGATAGAGCACGGAGCACGGGATAAAGGAGAAGACACGGAACGGGAGTTGGGATCGCACGGGGAATTTATTGTTGTTTGGATTGTCACCACTGTAAATAAACGCACTGCCTTCAGCGCCAAGTCCTGCATTTTGGGTCCTCATTTCTCACATCCCCACGGTCTGCCAGCCAGACCGTGACAGATGTAGAGTTATAAAACAGGGTTTATTCTGGTCTTGACAACCAGTGAGAACTGCTCACGGACAAAAACAATAAAACAAAACATTACATCAAAAAGCACTCTTGTACTTAGTGTCAATCAATCAAAAGTCCTTAATTACAGACAATAAAACATTTAAAATACACAAACCTCGTGAGCTGACATCCAGGAGGGGCTTAATAGTCCTTTAAGGCCTTCTTTCTCACTTATTTCTTCTCTTTGAACGATATTTTATCCATGTGTGGAGCTTAACGCGAGCTGCAGCATGGAGACACAATGTGCGCTAGCATAAAGTGGCTGGGTGGAGACCCAAACAGTGTTGCCAACTCCTCAGTAAGTAAAATCGCCATTGGCTGTCCTAAAAGTCGCTAGAAGTCGCTAAATGACGTCATCGCCTAATTTGCATAATTGGTCATGCTAATATAATTGTAACCTACGTTGTTGGAGAGAGAAATAACATCGTGGAAGAGACATAAAGTGAGTAAAAAACGTCCTAAATGCATTTAGAATTTATTTAGAACTACAAATTAAATTTATTTTAGCAATTATTGTATTTTAATATCACAATTCCAACCCTGCTCTTTTATCCGGGCAAAAGTGACCCGAAATAGGCACTCTGGTGGAATTACTTTGTGTGTGTGTGTGTGTGTGTGTGTGTGTGTGTGTGTGTGTGTGTGTGTGGGTGGGTGGGTGGGTGCAAAAGAGTAAAATCTGGACATACAGCTCAACAAAATATAAAATGCAAAAGGCCGTTACACTGTTCTTATCAGTGATTTATATTTAGGACATTTTGGAAAATAATTTAACTTATTTTTAATTCTTTCTTCTTCTATAAATATTAAAATTTATACCAAAACTAAAATGTAACTAACAAATGACAATACATGAATGCATTCCTGACACAGTTCTGAAACTATCACATGAGACTCAGACTTATAAAACACAAATCCAGCACTAGTGAAAACAAAACAGATGCTACCACTCTTGGAGTGTGATTTGTGCAAATATGCTGTAGGAAGACTTTATAACCCGCTTCAACTTAAGGCTAGCTGGTAGTGTTTAGGGAGAGGGTGTAGGGCAGGAGAGGCAGAAATGTTTCTCAGTAAGCCACACTGAGTTAGATACAATAAGTGATAGTAAAAATTGACACAAGTGAAATATGAAATATGCTAAAATCCATTAATTTAGTGCCATAGCAGATTGCTTTAAGAGTAAAGCCTTGTTAAGAAAAATAATAATGTGTACTTTATTGATTCCCGTGGTGAAATTACTCTCTCTGCATTTAACCCATTCACTCAGTGAAGCAGTGGGCAGCCGCAAATCAGGCGCCCAGGGAGCAGTGTGTGGGGACGGTACCTTGCTCGGGGGTACCTCAGGGCGACCTTCCGATCATAGGGCGACCACGCTACCTACTGAGCTATCCCTGCTCCTGGATACCCAAGAATGGTTTTACTAGTGAGCAATCCCCACACTCTTATTTTGAAAAACATTTACTCATTGGCTGTAGACGGTATTAAGAGGCCAACGTAGCTACCATGACGTCACACACTGCTTTTTCCAAGTGTCATTCTGAAGCCTTGAGATTAGCGATTTCACCATTGCCATCTTGGTTGCAACAAAACAGGATGTGACAAGGAAGGGCAGATCTGACTGGGAAACTTCTGACTGGCTAATGGCATCTGATTGACAGCTTGTTAGCCAATAAGCACGTAGTTTCATACCACAAATATTATATCCATTTTAAGCCTTTTATGAATACGATAGACTTTAATTTTTTTTATTCAGTCTGACCAAAAATGAATGACTGAGCCATAAAGTCAGCAGGAAGGTGTTTACGGGGTTCAGGTCAAAAGGCTGTTTTCTCAGTGACTTCTATAGGTATAGAAGTCTTTTTGCAACTACAGCTATCGCCATCTGGTGGCCTTCAGATAGGATACAGGTTTAAGACACTTCACCACTGGTTTCATTTGTCAGACCTGGAAAATACATCAATATTTATATTATATAGCCTGATTATATTTATGTCAGGCACACAGACTGCCTTTAAAACATTAGAAATGTTCTTACAGTTTTTAGTGGTGCTGACTAATCTATGAAGCTAATCGTATGTATATGCATCCATTTTGTTCTGCTAATCATCAATTAACCTAACCCCACTTATTAACAGACTTGTTAAGAGGAAGCCAGAATACTGGGAGAGAACCCGCACAGAAAACCCCTTGGCCAATAATGGATTTGAACCCAGGACCTTCTTGCTGTGAGGCAACAGTCCTGTCAAAAGGTCACTGTGATGGACCGAGCAGTGAAGGAAACTTAGGCACAGGTTAAAGTCCAAAAAAATGATTTTTTTACTTAACCCAAAAAACATAATTGGTTAACTCATGCAAAAAGAATCAAAATCTTGGGCCCATAAAAGAGGTCAAAATAACAAAACTCTACTCAAAGTTGACAACACAACTGATAACTCAAACAAACTGACCTAACTTAAAGAGACAAAGGGGAAACTTAAATAGTGGCTGATCAGCCCACAAAAACAGGAGAAGGGGTAAAACACACAAAACCTAACTAAACCAAGCATAATGAACTCCAATTCCCCCCATGGTCCTGAGTTATGGCATGAACCAATTTGTAGTCTTCCTTTAAAGCTCGCTCCGCCCGTTTTCCACCTCTTGGCTCCTTAATAAAGGGACTGGAACAGCTGCAACTAAGGTAACTCAGAAAACAAAAAATTAATCATACATAACAGTGTAAACTAAAATGTGCGCACTTATTTTAGAATGCAGCGTTATGTGGATATGTGAATTAACTCTAAACCAAAACCAGTTATTTATTGTGCTGTAAATAAATTCCCATATTTAAAGAAAGAAATGTGAATGCAATGTTACTTATAAGCCTCTACACTAACATGGTGGGTATTACCACTGTGTGGCTGTAAGTGCAGCCATCACAGTCACCTAGTGAGGAATGTGCAGAAAGGGCTATCTGAAGTGTAGCTGTCCATTGTATACAACAGCCTCAAAATTAAATCACTGGCCTTTATTTTGAAGCACGCTTAATCAAAACACCACAACTTTTCTAGCATGTGTAAAAAAACAAACCACATAACGCATCAGTTTACGAAATTTTTAGTTATTCCTACATATACGTGCACAACATGCAGATTTCAATGAGTAAAGTCCTCAAACTCTAAACCTACTCAGCTTCTTTCAGCTGAATCCATGTCATGTCTGGGGGGGAGGGGAATCAATCTACAGGGTCAGGGAAGGGGAGGAATGACACAGCACCCATCGCTCACCCACGCAGCATCGCTCTGCTTGTGACAGTAAACCCTGCGATGATGGGAGGAGTGTGTGACAGAATGGGGAAGAAAAGCGATAGGGTCTCTCCATCACAGCCAGGCCCCTGTCAGCACGTCTCAACTGCTTTTTTATACTCAACTTCAACTTTCTGAAATCAAGCCCCTCCCCCAGCAAAAAATAAACTACCCATTGTAAACCAGCCACGTCATTTTCTGTCTCTCTCCACCTGCAGATGTCCGTGCTAATGAGAAAGTATTTACTGTGGTAATCATTTCCCAAAGACAAATCTGGGCTGTCTGGTGAGATCTCACGGTGGAAGGTAAAAGAGCAACGAAGAGCTGATAATTCAGATAAGCTGGAATTCTTTCTCACTGCAGCCCTCATCACCCTATCCTAAATCCAATCTAATTTCAATGAGTTTTGCATTCTCACAAGCCTGTAACTCATCTAATATGTGCAGCACCCTCTCTTTTGGGGAGAGCAGATAATCATTTTAGAAGCACCATCATTTCATCTCTCACTTTTTCCACCCTAGTGACTTTGAGCAATATTTCAAGAATCTTAAATGCGTGGACGTGAGGGGACTCCCTATTTCAAGTGTGAACCTTTGCTTCTGCTGTTAGAACAACTTTTTTTCCGCACTCTGCCAGTCAGTGGAAAAGCAGGTCTTCAACAGCAGCAGCATTTTTGATATTGTGAGCCAAGGTGGATTCTTAAAATGTGATTAAAAAAACCCCCCCAAAAAAATCACGTGAAGCACCCTGCTTAGTACGATGCAAGTGATCAGAGAGCAGTCTTTGCTTCTTAGCACTTCTCTGTTTATGGGCAGCAATCCATAAGCCTCAGCTGAATACTAAGTGGTTATCAGAGATGGTGGCAGTCTAAGGACCAGAAAGAAGCACAAGTAGCAGCTGTGTTGTGCTCTATCGCGTCTCAATGAGTCACAGAGCCACTAACTTTGACCACAAACCCAGCACTATTGCTTCAGAGCGCAGTGCGTCCCTTTGTACAGCCATTTTTCTTCATTATATAAACCCCAGATATCAGACAGTGGAACCATGTCAGCCACAGCCTACAATTGCCTGGCCATCATAATTTATTGGCCTTAACAAAGAACTATAGCTACAGAAATTAATAACACTTAAAAAGAAGTGGCTAGAATGAGCCAAACCTTAAACTACAGTTAAAATGTGACTGAATATGGCGACCTAAACGTATACATTTAATCCAGATACTTTTAAAACCGTTAAATCAAAAGAACCCTGACAGAACGCGTTAACGAGCTAACCACGCTAACGCGTTGAGTTTTCAATCTTGTGGGAAACAAATTAAACCCTATGATTCCATAATAGAACCACCTTTACCAGAAACAACTTGAATTTTGTAGGACATTTGTCCCACCGTTCTTTACAATGTTGCTTCAGTTCATTGAGGTTTACAGACATTCATTTATGCACAGCCCTCTTAATTTCCCACCACAGCAGCCAAGTCCATCTGAGGTCTGGACTTTGACTGGATCATGTTGAGTCTTTGTTGGGATGTCCTCTACTGGGAAGATTGTGGGGTTGTGTTAACACATACCTGAATGCTCCAGACCAACATATTGCCAAACCTCCAGCTTTTATAGAGGTGCTCACACTTGCTGATGATCAGTTAATTAAGTGCTTTTGAACAGCAACTCCTGGCTGCTACTTAAGATCTAAACTTCCCAATGCATTTTATTCTTTTTCACATGACTGCAAATGTCATTAGCATCTGATATTTTTAAGATTTTCTTGACTCATTATCAACAGTCAAAATAAAACGTTACAAGAGTCTTCGATGTAACAAAATGAAATGCACGAGTGAACATGGTATCACAACAAAGAAAAGAAATATGTGAAAGGTCAACAGTGAATCAAGGAACAAGATGAAATCTAACATTACTCAGCATATAGTGTATGTCCCATCTTTATTATATAAATCTACTCAGCACAGTTTATAGGCTTCATTCATATCTGATTGCCCATCAGTAGTAGAAACCCATTTCAAATGCAAATGCATTTGATATTAGAATTCAAAAGGGTCGGTATAGTCTTACATGTCGTATGCAGATTTATTCATTTATGCTGTTTGGCTGGTGAATAGATAGATAATGGTATCCTTTCAAAGCAGATAACGCAACATCAGCATTACATTGGTTGCTAGGAGGAAAGTATGTGAATAGTTGAAGCAAAGAAGACTAAGTGGATGTAAGGTGGATTTAGGGCTCCAGGGAAATATAGAGCCTCGGGTCATAGGCTGATGAAACTAGGCTCTAATACTGACGGTCTTAGTTTGTATGGGTACAGTATGTGTTTGCAATTGGTCTTACACTCCTTTTTGAACCCTTTAGGCTAAAAATTGCGAGATTTATTAATTAATACATTACAGTGAAAAAAATGAATTTCTAGTTCTGTGTGTTGTAATTAAATGAATATAAAGACTTTTACAGAAACACATGCTCAGATGTTCGAGTCAGTGGTGTTTTCTGTCCAAGCATCTAGTCACGTGTAAGAAAATAGCAGTTAAAAGAAAAATTACATGGTGAATCAGTGCCTTTTTCCACAAAGATTTTTGTTTTATTTCAAAAAGAGTATCTGAGAGTGTGTGACCCCAATCTCAAGTGCCTCTAATATTTTTTAAGTAGCAGTTCTGGTTTTCTAATTTTGCAAGTGTGTTGTCATCTTGTCAGCGGTCTGTAAGGATAAAGAATAAAGAAAATAATCTACAAGGATCTTAAATTTCAAATTGTTTCAAGTTGGTCCAGGGCAAGGTTGACATTAGAAAGTTCAGCCCTAATACAGCCCATTTTTCTGGCATCGTTGTATTTTTACTCAGTTGTATATAGCATTCGTATTCTATTTTTATCTTATTGTATATTTTTATTCTATTTTATTCTACTGAATATAGTATATTATTTTATTCTATTCTGTACAGTTGTGTACTGTATTTATTCTTATTGTATTCTAATTTTTGCGTCATAACTTTTGCACTGTCCACTTCCTGCTGTGACAAAACAAATTTCCCACGTGTGGGACTAATAAAGGTTATCTTATCTTATCTTATCTTATTTAATGCTAAATTACATGTCTCAGTATGGCAGGCCAGTATCACACACACTGGTGGGCAATAAATGGCTGCAAGAACCTACTTATGCTGAATACTAGTTTCTAAGGCCCAGGACGGATATTTTTCATATAAAGTATTATATCCAATAATATTTTTATTGATTTTATTTTTGAAAATGCTTGTTTCTGGTGATGTTTTTTTTAAAAGGTTTTATTGCTTACTTTTAAAATCGTAAACAATATTGCACCTAGCTACTTAACTGAACTCCTCAGCCTGTATACCCCTAGGAGAGCCCTAAGATCATTGGGCCAACTGCTCTTGGTACAACCTAGGTCCCGGCTGAAGACCAGAGGTGACCGTGCCTTTGCTGCACCTGGAACAATCTTGCAGCTGACAATGTCAGAGTTGGCTGTGTGGCAGGCAGGCAGGCAGGAGTGGGGGACTTAAAATGCAGGACTCAACACGGAAGTCAAACTTAAAGCGCAGCTTTATTGCTGGGACAAAAATTCCAAACATAACTCAAAATAACACCTTAAACTGAGAACGCAAAACAAACACTTGGAGCCAAGAGACAAACGACTGGAAACACGGCAGCAAAACACACAGCTAGTTGAGGGTATGGCACAACAGGGAACACAGGGCTTATATACACAGGGGAGTAATCAGGGAATGGAAAACAGGAGGGAGACACAGCTGGGAGGGTTTGGGCTAAGGAGACACGGGGAGCAAAGCTAGACACACTGACATGAGGCACAACCTTTCACAATAAAACAGGAAACAATTCACAAAGATGTAGACAAAGAAACAGACTTTACAAGGGCAGAACGAAACCAGAATGAGCTAAAACCTACTAAATAATACTCATCATCATCATCATACCATAGATCAAGAAAATACCCAAAAACACAAAATCAAACCAAAACGTGAGAACTGAAAATAGTGGGTCAAACTGACCCAGAACCGTGACAGACATTCGCGCATCTGAATCTATTCAATCTTTTAAACTACAGTTGAAAACTTGTTTATTTAATCTAGCATTCTCGGCTAGTTAGTTTTTATCAGGTAGTATTCTTTGTACTTTGCAATCGCACCTATATGCAATTTTAACTTATATTATTGTATTACCGGAATAATCTTCCAGTTGATAATCGCGTGTGTGCATATATTCAGTCCTTTAAATTGCGATTAATAACTTATTTATTTAACTTAGCATTGCCAATTAATTAGTGCTGTTTCATCTGGCAGTGCATTTTGCACTTTGCCATCGCATCCTTATGTAATTTAAAATTAATTTAAAACTATTGTATTATTGAGAAGCACTTTGGTGTACCTCTGGTCTTTAAATGAAAAATAAATTTGCGTTGTATTGTTGTTAAAGGAAGTTCAAATATTAACGCTCACTGTATTTATAATGAGTATACGTTTCCTACATTGTTTCTACTGTGACCTGTTCACAGAGAAGAGAGAATATGAAGTACATCTACTGATGTTTGCAAAAGGCTGTATGATCTCTCCAGGACCACCTGTACTGATGATGCTATTTGCATTTCTTACGCTCATTTTTTATGCGATTGTGGAAGCACGTGGGCCGGACATTCTTGGCACCTGCCTGGATAGCATGAGAGAAGACGGTGAATCTGCAGTGGTTTAGAATGAAGCAAACTCACACTTATGCTAAAGGGAAAAGGCAGCTGGGATTTCACAAACTGTAGAAACCCAAATGCTTCGATCGACCCCAGCCCAAGCTCGGATGACTTCACCAGTCAGAACACCAGTCCTTCCTAGAGGAAAAACACTGACTTTGAATTAAGAAAGTAGGACGGTCGACAGATGGGTAGCAGTTACAATATGTCCTTCCACGAGGTAAGAAGGAGCTGACAGTGATATTATTGATTATCTTTGAGCTTACTTAGCTTCTCTCTTTGATAGAATAATTGCTATCCTGGCAGGTCTCCAGTCTGCATGGTGTCCATGGACTGTACTGTCATTATATACTGTATATGCCCCCTGTATGACTTTGTAACCCTGATAAGCATACGTGCAAGCAATAGCTGCTCATATAACTGAGCTGCAAATCTACAGTAAGTCACTCAGCATATACTCTACACTCCAAGCCTACTGGTTTTTAAGCACCAGTACACAAAAATTGATTAAAAAAAATAGTTCATTTATTTTAATGCAGCCAGAGTTTAGAATCTAATCTCTGAGTTCATTACTTCCCACTAACATGATGCTTATATAATTGGGGAGTAATAAGTAAATATTCCCACCTGTAGGAGGATGTTGGGTTGATGGATGGGTTGAAAGAGAAGGTAGAGATACGGGAAATGACACATCTCAAATAGGCCACCAAATTATGAGAGTGTGATTTGTATATGATGTGAGGAGCGTGATGAAAGTTCCATTCACGATGCAGAGACACGTGACGTATCCAAATGTCTTTACTTCAGTAGTTTGATGGAAAAAAGAGGCGAAGCTGAGTTATAACTGAGTTCAAATTTGCCATTAGTAAGAGCTTTTCTGGTTTAACAAGTTAAAGTTTCATTCTTTGAGCCTTGAATTTGAGGAAATGCTCAAGTCATTTAAAATGGTGGTGTGTTTGATTTTAAAAAAGGGCTTTTTTTTATAGTACATAACCTTAAATAGACAACAATTTAGTCATTAGTCCTATGATAAACTAGCTGTCTGTCTAAGTCTTAGCTTGCCTTTATGCTGGGATGGCTCACCTCCCTGTGACTTCACACAGCATACATTTAATAGATGGAATAGCTTGGAGCTTTAACTGCTGTTGCTCTGGAAAATACCCTCTTCCACACTTAACCTGCACAGTCTGGGTCTTACTATTTATGACTGCTGTGATGCCATCTCAAGATTACTGTGGTGCTGGTATTAAACTGTGACAGGTAAAGCCTTTAGATGATGTATTTATGCAAGCCAAAAATACCAGTAGCACAGCTTTTAATTTTCTTATTAGATTATAATTTGTTCATTATGGCAAGACACCTGAGATACTGGAGACGCATTTTAACTAAAGAAAGCAGAGTCATGCGGGTTGTGGTGGCGACAGCAGCTTGATGAGACTGAGCCACGGCAACTGCAGAGAGAGGGGAGCGCACATGTACGGATATTCAGACCTCCTGGTGCATGCAGACAGTGAAAATCCTATTTGTCACAGAACTGTGTGGAGGCTTTAATTAATAAGGCTTGCGCTGCTGGAAAATTGAATTAGGTGATTACGGTAAATAATGTGGCGGTAATTCAAGGAATGGAATCGTAATCTGGGATGCAAGGAGATCGCCAGCTATGCAGGAAAAAGCCACACAGTACTCAGAGACTCTGACTTGACAAACAGTTCAACCAGTTCACACTGAACCCTTCACTAGCACCTAGTTAAGATGTCTGCGATCTGACTGAAACCCTAAACACATGACCGCAGCTTACAAAGACTCACAACAAAGATAAAGTTGTTACATATATGCAGCTCGTGATGGGCTGGTCATTGTCGTCATAGATTTGGCACAAGCCCGGATGCACTAATATGACACGTCAGCACAGTTTATCTTACAGATCTTTACATTAATCTGATTTCAGCTGGCTTCATGTAAGATAAGGCCCTTGGTCTCTTTTCTTATTATTCTAATGTCACTACATCAGACCAAGAAACATTTATGTATCACTGACGTTATTATAGTTAACTAAAACTAAACTAAAACAAAAAATAAAATAAAAACTAATAAGAGATAAAACCTCCCTTGCTCTTGTGCCTCTGAGAGCCTTAACCTGGTTATATACCTGGTAAGTTGTCTAAGGAGCTTGGAAAGAAAAGTGTCTGGACTTCTTTTTTAAAGACGTTTCACTTCTCATCTGAGAAGCTTCTTCAATGTTAAGGTCAAATGGTGGAGAGTCCCAGATTTAAGTCCTAGGGGGAGTGTCCCCCAAGAGGGTCATGAACCCCATGTTTGTCCTCTACCTAATCACAGGTGTAGGTCACAATCAGCCAAGGTTCCGGGTGAACCTGCTGTGAAACCTAGCCCCACCCTATCATGTGATATCCTGAGGTCAAATGGCCCAGGATGTGAGTGGCCGTTAAGACGTCTGGGATCTCAAAACTGGATTATAGATGGCAGACAGTTGGTGTCGTAAACCACCGCCTCTGTTCAAAGATGGTCGTTCACAGTGGACATCGATGGCTTCTTTCACTCCTCTTTCAAACCGTCTGTCTTCTCTGTCCAAAATGTGAACATTGGCATCCTCATCCAAAGGAATGACCTATGTCCTTAAATGCAGATGGGCTGCCGAGTCTTGTCCTGTCAAGGTAGCTGTTCTATGCTGTGCCTCGCGTTTATGAAGTGGTTGTTTGGTCTCTCCAATATGGAGGTCTGGTTTAGACCTCCAGGACTTAAATCTGGGACTCTCCACCATTTGACCTTAACATTGAAGAAGCTTCTCAGATGAGAAGTGAAACGTCTTTAAAAAAGAAGTCCAGACACTTTTCTTTCCAAGCTCCTTAGACAACTTACCAGGTATATAACCAGGTTAAGGCTCTCAGAGGCACAAGAGCAAGGGAGGTTTTATCTCTTATTAGTTTTTATTTTATTTTTTGTTTTAGTTTAGTTTTAGTTAACTATAATAACGTCAGTGATACATAAATGTTTCTTGGTCTGATGTAGTGACATGAGAGGTGAAACGTCTTCAAGCAACTCAGAGAAGTCCCGACGCTTTTCTTTCCAAGCTCCTTAGACTACGATGACCTGGATGACTGAGAACCTTCACAGACATACCTGATAAGTTACACTCACTAATTAAGTTCTTCTTAAAGTCATTCTGTCTGTGGTTCAGTGTACTCCTTCTAATATACCAACATGTTACTGTCTCTTCATGTTGGAAGTGTAAATTCATTCCCCATGTCCCCCTGCTCTCGCCTCATGTGTGTAAGGCTGCACATGTACAGCTCTGCTAGTCTGAGTCACCACACAATTAGCAATTAGCGTTTGGAGATATGTAACGAAAACATGTGCAACATTAAATTGTACCACGAAACTACGTGCTGCGCAGCAGGTGCTGCACATTTGTTGGCTGAACTCTTTGACGCCTCACACAGCATCATAACCCAGCTTCTATTTGCTGTCTCTTTATTCTGCTTACTTCAGCAACATTTTCAAGGAGACACACTCTGGTTCTCTCTCTCTCTCTCTCTCTCTCTCTCTCTCTCTCCGGAGAACTTCTCCCCTATACTCGCTGCCATGCAAACAGTCTCATTTTGGCGTGCATGCCCTCGTTTTCCCAACCAGCTCTCCTCTGCAGGAGGATTTCCGAGCAGAAATACTCTCTTCCTCCACATGGGAATCCCTCTGTTACAGTGACAAATGTGTTGTCAGTGTCTGAGCTGGGAATACTGACAAATAGGTGTGCTCAAAATAGTGATATACTGCAGCGGTTAAATAAAGTTAAGTGTATGAATCAGACGGGGAGCTTCTATGCTTTATGTTGCATCACTCTGAGGTAAGTTATAGGTCTTCATTAATCACCACAGAGCTCTGTAGTGATATAAGGAATATGTATAATCCTGATGGATAAGCAGGTTCATTGTGTGCTTATTTACCTTTTGCTGAGAGATACAGGTCTGGATTGGTCTAGGTAGTAAATCCTGGTTTCTCTTCATAATTTAAAACTTTACCCAGCTACAAATTTACACAACATGAAATTTAGCCGGATGCAGTCACACAGGGACTGCAGCGACCAGCAGCTGTCTTTAATAATCCTGTAACTGTTGGGTAGCTAGCATATTTTCTATTCTGAATTCAAAACAAAAAGGCAAAATTAAATGGAAATTCAAACAAAATGAAAAAACAAAACAAAAACCACCGTGTGGAAGTGTCTGCCTTCCTTTTAATGACAAGCTTTCTTTCACGTTAATAATAGACCATTGAGTACATTTTGTGAATTGTAATAGTAACAAAGAAAGCTCATGCTCGTAGGGCTAATGACTTGCCAATCACAAATCTGTCGCCTCTATGAGCGAGTGCTTTCACAGAGACGCCCCCCCTCCCTTCATAAAATCCAGTTTCAGCACAAAGATGGCATCGAGACAGTTATGACATTACAGTGGCTTCATTTAGTGAATAACTTGACGCTGAGTTGGAAGAAAGATGAACACAATTCATGTCGCGACACCAGGTGCGTCAGTTCCATGTCTCCGGGATGTTAATGTTTTGTCATCAGCTGACACATTTCGATAGATATCATTAATTTCTCTGGCGTGTCGTTACAAAATGGCATGTCATTGTGTTTCCATCTGTTTTTTTATGCAAAGGTCACCTACATTGGCATTCTGAGGCAGAATTAAATTCCCATCACTGAGAGAGAGAAATCAGTTTTCGCACAAGGGACCAAACAGGCCCAAGACGGCCCTGTGAAAAGTTCATTTAAATTATGGATTGCAGTCATTCCTGTAGCATTTTTCAACATAATTGTTTTGAGTTTCCCTGGTACAGAGTAAAGGTTAATTGTATAATTAAATAGCTGTTACTGCCATTGCTATTGTCAGTATACCAAATGGGAAAGCACTGCATCGGTGTTCGATTTCAAATAAATGATGATGAAAGAGATATGAACCTACATCACATTTTTCCACCTATTAAAATATTTGCAGTTACATTTGGACGAACTTGTCTGTTTAACAATTATTGGGGACTTCTAGGGACATCCTTTTGAGAAAAGCCAAAAAAAGTGTTGTTGTTTTTTTTTGTTTTTTCCCCAGCGTTCACCCCTCTCTGAAAGCCGTTCTCTTTTCCAAGGCATCTGCCTGAGATACAGAAGTGTCTTTGTGACATTTTCGCATGTCTCCTCCTCCCATACATCATTTACTAACATTGCATGCACCAAGGCAGGTGTTGGGGAGAGGATAGGCATTCCTTCATAGGCTCAGGCCCAGCCTGGAATACTGGAGTCACTTTTCCCACCCAAGGAATAAAGCCTTGCCATCGCAGCTCAGACTGGTCCCATTCTCTTCCATTGAGTCTCAAGGTCACAATCCCATAGCAAGGGGTCAAGGTGATAGGCTGGCAGCCGTATGCCTCATGCATATGGATGGCAGATGCTCCATCTGCTCTGCTGGAGAATGCAAATTTGCAAGCCTCTTTCTCTGCTCTCTTTTTCTGCCTCAAAGGGCAACCCTGCCAGACCTTACATGGCATCAGTTCCACTTGTTGGTCGCAGAGTGACGATTTATGCAAAACTGTAATAGAAATGCAAGTCATCGCCCCACACCAAGTCCTCCAACCCTCCCACTATAGCTCCTTCGCAGGCAACTCTTATTCATTTCTTCCCGACAGTGTGTATTGTCGCTTCAGAAAATTAAATCTAGGTTGTTTTATTCTATTGCTGCACTTATTCTGGGGAAAAAGAAAAGACTGTTGTTCAGTAACAGTCATCTGATATTGATTGGTAGTCTGGGCATGAATCAGACATATTAGAAAGAATAATGTTTCTCTTTGCCTTGACATATTCTAGCAAGAAACATTAATCACAGCGTTTGACCCTGGTGCGCTAGATCTGTTCTTCTTTGTGTTTTAAAGAATGAGATGAAGAATTAGAACAAGCACCCTTTGTCAGGAATACTCTGCTGTTTACACTTTCACATTTAGAAACTCCCAAGGTCAAAAGTACTTTTCTCTGGTTTCTACCTCATACCTAAACTGGACTAGTTAGAGGTTAAGTGGCTTCCTCTCTGATGGGACTGTGGCTGCTCACGGGGAACTCTGAACAAGTATCTGCTGAAGAACATAAAGAAATAAAATGCAGAAAAAGCAGCATCATGTTTTGTGCAGTCAGGTTATTTCTAAAACAATCCATACCAGCACTTTTGAGCTCCAGATGGGAATGAGCATGCTCAGAGCTGAGGTTTGTGGGCACAGTGTTCTGTGGCTTTGTCACTAAAGCAGCTGATTGGTGCACCATTTGACCGATTGCCTTCAAGGGGTCAATACTGTGATTATTTCTATGCAAAGCTCATTGCGGACTGTGGGCACCGGGCAGCGGTTCAAAGGTGATATCTAGAGGTCACTGCGTGTTGAGGCCTTTGTTCAGGCTGCCCTCGTGCCACACGAGCGCTCATGGACAAAAACGTCACAAGAAGTGGGGCGTGTGTCTTTAAAATGCAATACGTCAATAACCAAGATGGGCTTCAGTGGTGAGATTTCATGGTGTTAGCCAAGCTGCCACTTGGTCCACGGATTCTTGATCCCCATGTGGTTTGTCTTTAAGCTCCTTCTTACTGGGTGGATAGGGAGGGGGCATGCTGAGGATTGGCTGGTGAGCATCGACTCAATCCTCTTTTGCAGTTGTCACCCTGATGTGTTTAAGAGGACTGCATTGTCTCATTCCTACCAAAGGACAGCTGGTGTAGGCTTTTGTGAAGCATTTTCAGCAGAGCTTTGCTATTAATCTAATACAACATCCAAACTGAGACTTTCATGAATGCCTCCCTGTCTGCGTGTCTTCATAAAAGTTCGAGCAAGTAAATGCGTCTTCTGGTTTTTGTTTTCTTGTTCTGCTGGCTGTTGATGGGGAGGAGTCACGGGCAGGGATTTTATAAACAATCCCATCTTGTCTTTTCCAGAAACCCTCTCATCCAAGCTGATGTTCTGCGATGGCTGAGTGTACAAGCAAAATGTTCACTGGAGGGGAAAATGACAATAAAGATGACATGTTGACTCTAAATGAAAGTCATCTGCAGTCAGGTGATAATAATAGGCTCAGGACAGTGAGATCCAGGCCCTGCGAAGGACAAAAATCCCTGGAGTGAGGGTAGATAAAGGCAGATGAGAAGATAAAACGTCCTTTTCCCTTTGGTTTAGTAAGTGTTATTGAATATGTGAATATGCATGATCTTGAGAACATCTCAATATCACTTTGTAACTTTAGCCTGCTGAGACAAAGTTGGTCATTTTCTCTTACAGTTAATTTCATGATGCAGACTATGTGTGCTACAGTGTGGCTAACACTCTGTTTTATCCCTCAGTCCTTTACTGTGGAGGCTCCATGCAATACTAAGGCCTTTTTAGTATCATACACTAATTTATATCATAAAGAAGTCTGAGGGGAGGTTCCTGGGTGGGCTTGAATCTTGCTGTGGAGAGTTTGCATGCTTTCCCTGTGCTTGTGTGGACCCTCACCAGGTAATCCGACAACCTCAAACAGAACAAGATGCACATTTGTGAATCTAAACTGATCATGGATGTGAGGTAGGTCAAGTGTTTGAAGTGTATAGAATAAAATACTGCATGAGGGTGTGGTTAAAATGTAACTTGTAGTTTAAAGCTCTTTGACAATAAAGACAACCAAAGAAAAAAATGTGAGTACATTGATCTATTTATCTCGCCTACCTCGCACTTAGTATGTCCACCAGTGAAAATGTGTCTGCAGAGGACTATTTCCTGTTGTTGGCCACGTTCGGTGAATGTCCTGTGTTAAAGTTGCTGTGTAGAATCCAATTTTTCCAGGGTCAATAGTCTAATATCTAAACCTAATATCTTTTGAGTGAGGCATATACCCCCACAATCTGAGTACAGAAGATAACAATTTCTGCCATTAGAGGTTCAACATACACATCTGTGGATTATGCATCAAATGTTTCTCTCTGTCTGTTTTAGCTCTGACAACCAATCCAGGCGCACCTTATGACAGTGGGATAGACTCCAGAATACCCATGACCTTTAAGTGATAAGCAACAAAGAAGATTGACGGACGGACGGACGGAGAGAGGGATGGAGGAGGGATGATTATAGCAGATACTTCACTCTTGATCGATTAATTTACATGAGTACAGGAGATTCAATACATATTATTGAGCACTAAAGCTGAAATAGATTAGCCTTGAATTCACCTTTAAACTTTTACTTTGCTGAATCATATTTTCATTAACTACCCTGTTTTTTCTTTTAAAACAGCCACAGGCAGATGAATAATACAGTATGTGCACACAATAACAGCACATGACTCTGCCAGAAGTTATAACATGCACTAACATCAAACAAAGCAACACTTACAACTGGAGTCTCGAGAGAAGCTGATGAGATTATATGGATTAAGGGCATGCTGGTGGGACATTTGTATGCAAACACTATGACTGAAGCATGTATAAACACTGAAGACTATTTTTGCCTGAGAATCCATCTAGGGTTTTTTTTTTCTCCCAGAGAGAACCCCAAGAGAATAAAATGTGAGAAGTTTGAGAGTCAGAAAGAAAGATGGCTGTCATGTCTAGCATGAAGGTTACACAGGCAAGCTGTTTTGAGTGGGAACACTTTTCAAGCTGGGAAGAGTTCCTCATGGATTTTTTATTTTTTTTGTCTCTAAACCAGCAACTGAAATCACCTCCGAGCTCTCGGGCTGCTGGAACCTGATTATGAATCTTCACAGTGATTCCCGGCAGAGTGTCCCAGGAAATGAATCCATCCATTCGCAAATCAGTTTCACTCCCAGCTTTACCCTGCAGGTGCTCAGTGGCCACAGGAGGTTATCCACCACTGTACTTACCAAGAAATGGCAGAGAAGGCAAGAGCAGATTCTTGATCCGTCTTTGATGTCGCCCTACCCACATCCCCAAACTCTCCACCTCTCAGTGTTCCCGCCATAAATCCTTCCATTTGACTGAACGGCTGACCTCTCTCTCAAACTTGGGCAAAAGCTGCAGAGGATTCCACGGAGAGCTCATGCTTGGTTACTAGGCAGATATCATTAATATTTAAAGACTGTGTTCTTGTGCATGTTGTGGTGTAAATTCATTTCTTTAGTGGTGCAAAAGCTACACGCTCTCTTGGGATAAAATAGGGAGACTCCTCGGGATGTGAGATTGCTCCGCTGAAATTGTCACACACAGCTGACAGAATACAGAGGAACCCACTTACTCTGTGTTTGCTTATTCATATCCTGAAGCCAAAAACCTTTGAGCACATACACAAAGACACTCTGCAGCCTGTGGCAGGAATGTTTCTCAGCTGTTGTATGTGTGCTAGAAGTCTGAATTTAGTGCATACAGGTAGACTTAAAAAAGGCTGATAGGCATGTGTCCTATTGTTGGGATGCATGACTGAAGACGGTGAAGGAGGAGCGAGCGTAATGAAACACCTCTCAAATCTGTTACATTGGAAGAAGGCAGCTAGACGGGGAGAGAAGGAGGTGGAAAAAAGAAAAAGAACATGTGAGAAAGTGATCAGGGTGTGTGAGCAAGAAAATGCTGCCAAATCTGCCCAGCAACCACTTTTAGTTTAGCAACCACCAGCTGACTGACTAAGAGCTTTGTTGCTCCATTTGACCTTTTCAACCTGTAATGTCAGTGTTGCTGGTAAAAGCTGAGCTGCTACATTAGCTCCAGGAGCTGACTGTAGACTGTCATGTCTCTCTCACACACACACACACACACACACACACACACACACACACACAAATATATCTCTATGTAAATATACACGCATACTGTCATAACAGGCTGTCAGAAAGAAGAGAGCGTCAAAGGAGCACTGAATGATGAGTAATTACTGTCACTGTAGTAAGAGAGAAAACTACACTACAGCATCAGACTGTACATTGCTACACTGCCTGACAGGACAGGGAAAACAAAAAGGGAATATATATTTTCCTTATAATTTCAGATCTGGAATAATATTCCACCTGTAATGAAAAACTCCATTGATGAAAAGTAGCCTTTTTGGCTAATTACGCAGCCATGGATTGTTTTGTCTTCTGCTCTTAAACAAAAATTTCCCCATATTTAGCTACTCTGCAGATTAGTTTTCTATAATCTGTTTCTTGTTTTTTGGCCACTAACTTGGGCTACACCCGTGTCTAATAGCCAAAAATAAAGCTTTATTAAAGTTTCCTCTGTGTTATCAACGGGAGATGAAAGTAAAACTGATTTGCAGCAGCACCACAGTCCTCAGGTGACATGTTAGAAGACAGATTGGTCCCTGCATCCTTTAGTGGCTCAGCCTTCTTGTGCTGGACAATGCTCCCTCACTCAAACAAATCTCAATAACAAAAGTAGGGAAGGAGGAAGGGCAGGGCAGACTGCGTGAAAGGTGGGGCAAAAGATGGAGAACCCGTCCTCTCGAGGCAGATAGTTTATAAAAAGAATTCAGTTCTGGGAGCACGATTTGGCAAAAGGTTTGATGCAGCGGTTGAACGGTGCTGGAAAAAACACACCTTGGATTAAAACCCTCACCTTTTTGCTTTATCAGCTGGGTGCAAAGTGGGCTTACGAATCTGTTTTCTTCATCATAGCAGGCGACTCGCACTTTAACGAGAGTTGGGAGTTTGGTTCGCAGTGGCTCTGGCCAGCCAGCGCCTCAGCCTGCTCCCCGCAGCATCACTTGGCTCGTGCTCAGCTGACTGTCAGTTGTCCTGACAGCCTGACCTCCCGGAGGCTCACACAGCCAAATGCCACATCACACCAGGCTCGGCTCCGGCCCGCAATCATTTTCACACACACACTCCCCCAACCCCTGCTATTGACAATACCTGGAAATGAGAGCTATTTGATTGTTTATCTCTGTTTCTGCAGTGTACAGAGAGTAGAAAGAATAAAATGTTATCATTACACACACTGCCTCCACCGGGAGATCATAAGTATTTGTTCTATAAATCTAAAGCACTCCTACAGCTGCACATTCCTATGACAAGAGCTAATTTCAGTGATGCTTACTTGTCTCTAATTCTCTGTGCACCTGGCAGTCTTCAGAGCAAAAGTTTTTTTTGTTCCGTCCAGCAGCTGAGACATTAAAGTTTGGGTTTGTTGCTTTACCTCGCAGCCTGTTTTGAAGCTGGTTATGTTATCTAGAGCTCAGCAGACGCAGTGTTTCATTCTGTGATGAGATGACAAGCCCTGATAAACTGCAGTGTTTACTGCACAAGTTAACAGAGCCAATCAATAGCAGCACTCGATACCTTGAATACAGAACGGCTGAAGTAAGAGTATATCATCACCTGGGGTAATGAGAAGAAACGGAGGTCTTTATAGAATACATTATTATGATAAACAAGAAAAAAAGAAAGAAAACAAAGGCTTTTCATTAAACTTTTTTTCTCCATCAAGTGCTATGATCTTAATAGGTTACTACTGGAATCAGACCAGGAGCACAAATGATACAAAAAGAGGGACAAGGACATGAAGGCAGGACATGATGTGGTAAAAAAAAAAACACACAATAAGGAAAAAAGCATGAACAGAAGCATCAACTAGTTCAGGCCATCAACCCAAGGTAAATTGTATCACACAGAGGTGACATGCCTCAGTCACCTCAAGTCATGTGCAAACACACGTTCACAATTTGGAGATCTATTTAAGCAACAAAACCTCTCATCTCTTCCTCTAACATGCCAGCACAGCTGCTGCCCAGGACCCTCAGCCCACCTGCAGGCTCTGGGGAGATATTTACTCACACTTACCCTTCCATAGTTTTATATGCAATATATTTGGTGAGAATGAAGGATAGTTCACCGCTCTATCACATTGCTAATGTGGAAAAGCAGAGAGTTCCCAGGGCATAAAACATGAGGTATCCAAAAACAAAACAAAAAAACAACTGCCAATGCCAAAGTGGAGATTTGATTGTGGATCATAGCGAAATGTATATGTTTTTATACTATTTCTATCATGTACTTTCTATTTTGAATATAATAACCATTCTATTATTTTGAAGTGCACTTTACACAGTGTCCCAGCTGTTGTTTTCACACGTGTCTGGCCACAGACAAAAATAAGCGCAGACAGATGTGGCACAGACAGAATGTGTTTTTTTGCTGCTGCACTTGGAACCCTTCACACCTCTGTCATGATATAAGTGTGGATTCCAGTACAACCTTTTGGGGGCTTAATGGAGTCGAGTGCATTAGGTACAAGTGCAGTATCAAGGCTTCTTAAAAACTTGGGCCAGTGCAGGAGGACTTTTTGGCACTCTGGAGTTGCAATATGAGCACTTGAGGAGCAGATCAAACATGAGGAGGAGTGAGAAAAGATGAAGCAGTGTTTGGTGGACTTCCAGGATGCAGGCCTTGGAGTCTGTGTACTGTAGCCTGGATGCAAATATTCTACGAAACAGCATGTGATAGAGCTGATTAGCATGAATTTAAGAAAGCAGAGTGAAATATTTTCCAATGAGTGAATTATTCTCTGGTCACGGTAAATCCAAACAAACATGTCACTTTAAGCATGCCAGTGCTTTCAGTATATCTGTCTCATCTTTGGCTCTTGGCCCATAAGAGGGAAATCAAATTCTTTACAAGCCGGTCCTGTTTTTGTTTTGATTTTTTAAAGCTAGATGTGTCGTTTTTATCAAGCGGGAGAAATGAGGCATCTATATTTAACTTTGGAGAGCTATTGAGCAGGATGGTGCATGCGGGACTGACTCAAAATAAACTAGAATGACTGTGTTTGTGCCAGAGGAGGAACGTGTCACACTGTGCAACAGTATTTCTCATTAATGCGTTTTTAATAGCTTTTGGAAACAATGCACTTTTGCTTCCAAAAGCCACAATGTGGGAGGAATCCAGGCTGCAGTGGTCACATTTTTCAACACATTGTTTTACATATGCAAACCGAAGCTTTACAGAGAGACATAAACAAAGGCTACGCACTCATCGGATTAGCCATGATTTTAAAAAAAGGTGAGGGATTTCATTGTGAGTCTACTGTTGGAGAGCCACTGTCTGTGAGCTCTCTGTGGCACTGAAGTCACTGCTGCTCAATAAAGAAACTTTGATCTGTAGATACTTGGAGGTCCTGGTTTCATTTAGGACCTAACACACGTTTAAACAACTACTTATTTATTTAGTTATATATTTATTTTAAATGGTAGAGTGGTACATTGAGCCTTTCAGAAGTGCAGAGGTTTTCTTTGGCTGCAATGACCTGACTCATGAAGATAACTTAAATCAGATGATCTGACGCCTTAGAGTAGAAAGTATCAAAAACCCACTTTTTCTTGTGCGCATCCAATATGCAGACATCCTTGTATTTCCCTCCACCTTCATTAAGCGACTTGGAGTGTGTAGGTCCAGCAACACAACCCATCTGTCTCCATCTGTCTATGAGGACCAGAAAAGACATATAGACCTGCAGATAAGCCCTCTTCTTCCTGCCTGCCTATCTACCTCCTAATTTTCTCTTCATGTCACCAAAGGTGGCTTTGATGATAGACGCTCCTGCTCAGCCTGCAGCACAGTATGAATCCTGGTAGACATCTACAGCTGCTTTGAAAATCAAACTAACAAGGTGCTTGTGCAGCTCCTTATGTGCTTTGCGCTCATGTGATTTCTACCTTGTTGGAAATTAGCATTTGGCTAATGTGTCGTGTAATGTATGAACAGATCTCACGTTTTCTTGCCGTTATCGCCACATAAGTCACAGCTAGAATAAGTGTAAAAATTAGTGCCTAGCATGAGTGCTTGCACTTGCCTCCCAGGCACCCGGCTCTCTCGTGTGAAGCCCTGCATTAAGATGTTGGCGCTTCAAAGTGAAGGACACTCGTGGAGCAAATTGATTTTAGAGTACAGTGCTCGAAGCCTTCCAACAAAGACTTTTCCAACTAGTGAAAGCGAGCAATCGCTAGGAATGTGCTTTGACCGCACATGTTTAGGGCATATTTAATCGCAGATTGCGACACTGTTGCGGTGGATTTAAGGGAAACTTGAGGTGTTACCACTCTCTGCGCGAAGCCTTGTGGAAAGTAACCATTTTTCATTTAGGGTCTCCTCTTCAACCCCTTTACATCTCTCTCGGTTTTTTTCTTTTCTTTGATGCAGTTGCCATGCACTCTGAGATGTGACAACAGGCCTGAGAGGGAGCGGGAGCAGCACGCTGAGCTGCTGCGCGTAACGCTGGCTCCATAATCTCCTTGTCTTGCTGCAACCGTGAGCAAATGGATTCTGGAAATGCTAATGCTTCATCATACACGGTCGCACAGATGCTAATGGAGCCAATGTGCTTTCCAGCCTGCAAGCCAGTTTAATGATTCTGCATCCAGCTAAATTTATATTTAAAGGTCGCAGCATGAGATTACTCCTGCCCTTTGCACATTCTTCCTGTGTGTTCTCGATGTCATTATTTCACATGGGTGATGTAGGGTCGGTTTGGAATATTGCATCAATTAGGCCCCAGTGACCGGTAATTGTTAAAGAAGAGCATGGTGCCAGTGTGGTGATATTTGGTGATTTTGTTTTCAGTTTTCTCTTATCTTGTACTTTTAGAGCACTGGCTGGAACTGATTTGTCTTATAGAATTCTGTTAATGGAGGTGTGGAAAGCTTGGAAGAAGAGCAAGTGTCAACATTATTAAGAGTCTGAAAGGGAAAACTGGCAAAGTACTGTCAAAGCAAGCAAGAGAAGCAGACCCATCTGCTTCTGAACAAGTTATCTACCTGATAACTATGACCAAAACCTTTAATGCAATGACAGGACAATTACAAAGACAGGTTCATCTCTAAAGCCAGAAAAAGACCATGAGTGACTTTCAGTGCTGGTATGTGCTCCTGACTGAGACTATTGGACCATTCCTTTTTCTTACGATCATGCATTTCATCCACAAAAACTTGTTTTGTTTTGTTTTTTTGTTTTAATGAAGGGATAGGGGGTTATATATAATTGATACATGATTGTAACAATGGAAACATCCATTGCATTTGGGTTACTACCTCCCTATAACCAAGCCTGTATGACGTCCACTTGTGCCAAGAGAGTAGTGCAGATTATAGTGAGGTTAAAGAAAACCAGTTGGCATCATGTGTGCTTCATTGTTTAGTTGTTTAGGTTTTTTTATGGTATCATGGATTGCCCAATTTGCTTATTCTTCGTGGAACTCTTTCATTGCCATCTTACTATCTCAGAATGAACAAAAATTGTTTTATCAGCACTGTTTGTCTATATCACAGTATGCTTTACAGTATGTTTTGCAAGCCACGACGACATTTTTCATGATGACGAGGCTCCCATCTTAATTTCTTCCATCCACTAAAATTGAAATATTCCTGAGTTTTCATTAATATCTGTATCATAACTTATTTTAGGAACTTTAGAATCCTTTTTAGAATCGAACATTCAACTCAGGAGTCGATGTTCGGATTTAGAACATAATAATAATAATAATAATAATAATAATAATAATAATAATAATAATAATAATAATAATAATAATAATAATAATAATAATAATAATAATAATAATTCTCCCGTGTCCAGTAACACATTATATTGTCTTCGAGGTTTGCATCTAAAGGAGGCTAAAAGGGGAAGTTGTAGGTCCACCACTTCACCCGCAAACCCCCAACCCACACACATCCTCCCCCCATACCCCACGCCCCATGCTCCGCCACCCCGCCGCCCTCTCCTGCCTTTGTTCTCATCACAAGCCCGGAGCAGATGGTGCTCTGCTTTGCGTTGGCCGGCGGTGACAGACAGGCGCTCTCAGCCAATAGCCTGCTGGGTAATCAGCTGAGCGGTCTGGACAGCGCCAGGTGTTTTTATAATTTTTCTTCTCCCATCCGTAGGAGGAGGAGGTGCAGGCTGTGGCGGTGGTGATAGTGGTTGTGGCAGAGCGGAGGAATATCGGAGCGACAACGCAGTCGGTGGCGGGTTGCAGCAGGTTCAAGATCTCTGTGCAGACCACACCATGCCTCTCTCCGAGGCGCCCTGGGACTGATCGGATACTCGGAGCGACAAATCGCTGTAAACAGCCGCCAGCTGAACCCACCGGGATACCGGAATATGTGTTAGGACGCTGTTTGATGAGCCCCGTTCACTTGGCACCGGTGGCGTTTATTGTTGTGTGCTGACGCGTGTGTCTGGATAAAGGACCCCGTGCGCTCGGGAACATCAGACTGGAATGCCAACAAGGTGAGACCCGACAGGAGGAGGGGAAGGAGAGGTTCCCTCTGCTTTATCGCGTTAGTTTCCTCTCATGAACTGTAATTTCTATAAGAAAGAAATGAAAGCGAAGATGCCAGAAAGAGATTAGTGATGTTTGATGTGTGTAGTGATTCACAGAGTGTGGATATCCGTCTCCCCCTGCAAGAGACACGCAACGAGTTTGGGTATATTTAGGATGCAGACGCACTCAAGGGCATTTTTTTATGCATGCAGTCTGGTTTCAGCCCATCAGTTCAGGTTTGCAGTCTTCTCTGAACACACGTGAGAGCGTTTAACCTTACAGTGCACGACACGTTTCGACTCTTATTACGCCTCGAATCTTATTCCACCGAAAACAAACTTTGATCTCGTTGCGGCACTTGCCGTGCCAGCGGGGGCTAAGTGCGGCGTGCTCGGCGATGCGCGTGGATGTGATTTGCATATTAATGTTAAAGTGTGTCGGCAGATGTCTCGATCCCTCCGGTTTAAGCGAGAAAAAAAAATAGTCGCCAGAGTCTCCTTATGAGGGAGGGGAGGGGGCCCACTGCGAAAGATGCTGTGCTGAGAATGGGGTTGCAATAGCGGGGGGTCCATTGTGGCTCACAAACGCTGCTTGTGTCGCTGCAGCTGTTGCGCTTTTGTGACGGGAGACTGCTGCCGCTTCCTTGCATCACTCAACGAAACTTCAGGCAGACGTGGGGTTCGCTGTAGAGAGTTCAGGTTTGTTTTTGAGTGTTTTAATGCGTGGAGTCTTGCGTAATCGCCTCACTTTTTCTTTATTTTTATTATTATTTATATTTCTGCTGTCTATGGCCTCTTCCCGAACCCAAAGCGCCCAGAGTCGTGTTTCCTCGCAGAGAGCTGTGGGTCAAATTAAAGTGCCGCCTCAGCAATTTAACATTAGAGGCTTCTCTGTGCAGTTTTTTTAGTAGAGTTAATAGTGTTTAAAGGTTGGACATTCGCTTGGCCTTCTTCAGTTGATTCTTTCACTCAGATTTGCAAAGCAAACAGAAGGTCAAATCGTTCATCACAACCGAGTGAGCTGGATGAGGCAGGATCACCTGATTGATTTTCTTTTTCATGCCAAGGGAGCATCTGGTCTCACATGGACAAAGTGCGCACACACCACCAGGCTCTCTTTTTCACACACACACACACACACACACACACACACACACACACACACACACACACACACACACACACACACACACACACACACACACACACACACACACAGTCTCCTACTGTGCATATGTTGCAGGTGTCTTTCTCTACATCTATCTCTGTGTAGGGTTTTTAGGAGACATCGAAACTCATGGGAGGGAGGTTAAAGCCCCCACCCCCACCACCGACAGTTAGGTCACTATTATTCCTGTAAGAAGGGCTGAGGCGTTGAAGCTTTGTCTTCCACAGACACTTTGGTAAAGACATTAGTATACAGGCTGCGTGCATGGTATGGTGGGAGGGCTTAAGTGATAGGTGGTAGTGTGTTATTAAAGTCCCAGTGTGGAGAACAGACGAGTGATAACAGAAGTTGGTTGGAGTGAATGGAAACTGAGTGCTAATCATAGTGAAAATCTGCGACAGCTGTTTTTGGTCTTCAGTGTCTCTCTTTCTTTTTTTAAACTTATTTTGTCCTGTTGTTGTTCCTTTTCTTCCAGCACTCCTCTCCGACCTGTCAGGGGCTTGACAGGAAAGAGTCTATTTGCTTACATAACACACTTAACTGTCATTCAACTAACATCATCTTTTGAAATAATTTAACTCCAAGTGCTGCAGGTTAGGTGTCACAGGTGCAGTTTAAGCTTTTAACTAGGCAGATTTACCAGCTTGGTGAAAGTAGGATCGTCATAGCAGGAAGCTCTGGGATTGCTTTCCAAATTCTAAAATAGCTTTGCTGGAGAGCTTCTGTAAAATTAACAAAAGCATAAAAGGTTGTATTTACTAGAATATCTGCCTTGCACCCAGTGCAGTTAAGGGAATTGGTGTAAAAAAATGATGGCAGAAAATGACTCTTCTGTTGACCTTCAGTCTCAGTTTCATGTGAATCAGCGCTTAAACCACAGCATCCTGCTTTTCCCAGAATGTAGCTTGATATCAGGGATTTTTTTGTGTATGTAAGTGTTCAAAAGCATGTTTCAGAGTTACAAAATATATTGTTTGCCACATTTCCCCAGCTAAGTAAAGCTTTTTGTGTCCATAAACTGAAATCCATGTGTAAAATTTATGGTGCGCACCTTTAATCAGCTTTGTAACTATAAAACATATTTTATATTTGCACGCTTTGATCATTTATGCTCTTATCACTTCCTCTTTGACCAGATAAATGGCATGTATTCCCACATGTAAGAGTTTAATAAAACATTTGTGCATCTGGTGTGATCACAGTTGAATAAGAAGTCTTTAGGATCATAGAGGAAGACCTGAAAAAAAAAAAGCTTTGACAAAACAAAGTATGAAAAAGGTAAAAAAAAAAAAAAAAGAGAGAAAAAGTTCTTCTCCCCCCAAAAAACCCTGGAATTTTTCAGGACAGTCAGGCTTTGATGTTATCCACTGATTTCCTTTATAAAACGTAGAACACAGCAGTAAGCAGCCCGCAACAGACGTGTGTAGTTTTGGCAAAGTTGACAGGAGTTGCCAGGCTAGAGCGTGCAGAAGGCAGCAATCCAACATCACACAGTCTTCGTACCAGGGACTTGGCTGATTAAAAGCTGATCCAACAGCACTGGACACTGTGTTCTCTCATACACCTGTCGGGTGATATTTAGAACATTTGTAGGAAGGTGTGTCACTGTGACTTTTGTGGAAATTAAATGAAAAGCACAGTCCTTTTTGACTTTTTTCAGTCAGCACTTTGAGATCTTTAACAAACACATTGCTGCTGCAGCAGTAGCTTATAGGAACATCATCCAGTTATAACAGGTCATCAGTCATTGGTGAATTGCTTTTAGTCTTCCCATAAATAGATACATATGTAGAGGTGAGAAAAAAGTAGACAAAAGTGACATCAGTAACTGAACAAAGATCATCATTAAAAATAATTATCAGCACTAATGTCCTTGCAGCTTTACTGTCACTCTTTACTGCTTCAAAGTTGATATCTGTCATTCTCTTTGCTATTAAAAAGCCCATAAACAGGCTCAAGTTTAATTCGGTCCATGGAGACGTTTTATTTTAAAAAATTTCTTCCCTATTATTTTTCTCATCGGCTGTTTTAAAAGTCAGGGGAAAAGCTGGTTTAAAAAGTGGCAATTATCGTTTTCCATCCTCAGAGGTGACATTGCTGATAATCCCATTTTCAGAAGACACTCCAAAACCCAAATATATTCAGTTAGCTAAGATTTAAATCATCACTTTGGAGACAGTTTCTGGTTAATTTTCTATTGATTGACTATTCATTTGACTGTTTAGTTGTTTCAGCTTTTGTCTGGGTAATTTATCCTGTACTGGGGGGGTTTTTTGGGATCAGTAGCAAGTTCAAACCGCCTGTTTTGTGCCATTTCAACGTCTGCATGTCCCGCTTACTATAAGATCTCACTCACTGTTGTTCCTCCGAGACTCTGTTGTGTAATTCAGACTTGCAGTATGCATCAAATGCACTAAATGCAGATTTCTACACACTGGAAATCGTGGGCTCTCTGGCTGAAGGTGAAACAATTTTAAGAAGTGTAGAAATGAAGCTGTTGTAAAATAAATAATGCGTACATTCCTGGTGATGAAGTAGCCCTGTCATTTCCAGCCAGGGAAACCCTAAAGTGAGTCATCTGCTATGAAATCACTTGAGCCTTCACACTTGCTCATATGTTAATATATGGCAGAAATCCAGCATGGTGACTAATTTGTCACAGTGCTCTCCAAAAATACATGAACGTGTACGTAACACCGGCTATTTGAGACCCTGCAAGGAAGGCAAGTGAAAAGTGCGGATGACCTCATCATCCTAATAATAATAATAATAATAATAATAATAATAAAAAGTTTACATTGCAAGAGCCGCCGAGGAAGGTTTAACCATTATTATTATTATTACATTATACAATATTATTATAATATATAATTATCATTATTTTGTTAACTGACATTTTAGGTAGATTATATTTTTCACTTCGACCTCTTGTTGTGTTATTTGTAGAACATATCGCTTCCCGTCACTCAGGTTCTCTCATCTAATTCAGGAGTGTTTTTGTCACCTCACTTTGGTTCCCTTTGTGTCATGATGTGTTTATAGCCACCCTGGGGTTGTTTATCTCACCTGCTCCGCCTGTAATTTGTTTTCCCTCATTTCTGTTTTATCTGTTTTTTTGTTTTGTTTTGTCTTTTTAATCCGTGCACACTAATAAAGTAAAACTTAAAAGGTGAACCTGGACCAGAAGGGAGAGTTCTATTTCAGGCTCCCGAGAGAGCCCTAATGCAAAACTCTTGTTATCCATTTATTAAATCTCCTTTTCATATTTTGCATGTTACGCTCAGTTGATGTTACATTTAAGGGGAAAAATGCAATCAGACAGACATCATAATTTAGTAGCTTGAACGTTTTCAGAGAGAGACCTTTTGTACTTTATGACAGCGGTCCCCAACCCCCGGGCCTCGGACCAGTACTGGTCCATGAGTCATTTGGTACCGGGCCGCGAGAGTTGAGGCTCAGGTGTGAAATGTATGGTTTTCAGGGTTTTTATCGGTTTTCAGCTTTATTTTGTTATCGTTTTTATCGTTAACTCGGTTTTCCTGGGTCTTTTCTCGTGTGTTATGAATAAATCTTCTTTTTTTCGGTACCGGTACTGGTTTTATTTTGTTGCATTTATCCGCGACACCTTAAAGGCCGGTCCGTGAAAATAATGTCAGGCATAAACCGGTCCATGGCGCAAAAAAGGTTGTGGACCGCTGCTTTATGACATATTCCACTGCACACACAGGAACCACGATTAAGTGCTCATCACAGACACGTTCTACAGATATTGATGCAGGGAAACTGGATGCATTATCAAACACAGTCTTAGCATATTAGCCAGGTCATGACCTGTGGCTCACCAGTTCCTGCAGACAAATGTGATATTTTTAGGGATGTGTGAGGTCAGATGTAAATGCCATGTGTCCCAGTTCCCATTAGAGTGTGAAATTTTAAGTATTGCATCAAAAGTTTCTAAACTGACCGGGGTCGGCTTTTACAGCATGACAGACTCTGTTGTACTGACAGACTCTGTACCTGCCGCTATCCATGCTAAGTGGATGAGCTTCGAAGTTAGCCAAATAAATGGGACCCATCATAATAACAATGGGGAAATTATTCGTTAAAATGTTTTTGATTTAGAGCATATGAAACAAATTAATAAATTGCCTGTTGGTTTCAGCTTTTCTTTTGTATGTTTTTTAATCTTTGAGAGCTTTTATTGAAGCACACATGTGCAGCTGGTGAAAACGAGCTGTAATTGTTTTTTTTTTTTCTTTCTTTTTTCAGATTTATTTTTGTCTTTTGCCTTTATTAAAAAGTGACAAGACAGGAAAGAAGACAGGAAGGTGAGGAAACAGAGTTACAAAAAAACATGATTTGGCACCTGCGTGTACTTATTAATTTAATTATGCATGTAACAATTTGAACAAATGTTATAAAAGCCTCCTTTTCACATTCTATGTAATCTACATGTGAGCTATGCGCCCTGTTGTGATGCTTGAGTATCCACTGAGGTATCAGTGGATTGAGGGCTAACTAAACGGCGGGGTCAGCTCACTTTTTTTGAAAGGAGGAAGCTGAGTAACCGTGAGATACTGTGATGCAAAAGATGGATGTGCTTTGCATTAGACACAGCTTAAATAACCAACAAATGCCTAAATTTCATCTTAATAATGTCTTGTCTTTGTGATGTGTCTCACCAGAGCATTGCACAGCAGAAATCAAGTCTTCCATAGATAATGTGCAGCTGTTTTCACAGGTGTCCGTTTGTGCCCACCCGGGGTAATTAAGTTAATTTCTTTTGGCACTATGAAAAAGTTCTGCCCTACCACGAGATGAGCTTAATGCATTTTGTCAAATCCCAGGAAATGAATCATTAAAGGACACTGCCAAGATCTGAAATTTAGAAAGCAAGCCACAATCCCCCATTAGCGTTAATAGGTGCATCTGGCTTCACTCTAAGGGCTGCTGTGATTACCATAAGATCACTTTGCTAACTGCGTAGATATTGTATTAATAGACTTAACCCACTAATGATGAAGGTGGCAGAGAAAATCATTCAGTTTCCTGTGGAAGGAATTGTGAAACTGATCTTTTTTTTTCTTTTTTGCAGTCATTGCATTGAAACCTATCTGAAGTGTGCCTGTGTGGGTAAAATGTGTAATTATACAGCAAAAGTAGTCATGAGAGCTGAAATGAAAAAGAGTCAAGCAGACTAATGAAAAATAAATGTGTGTCTGTCGAAGAGTTGAGAAGTTTTGCAGTTCAGGTTACCGATGCATTTCTGTGAGCTGTGATGTTAAAACACCTACCCATCGGTGTGATGAGAAGGTGACACAAAACACTTCATAACAAACTGCTATTAATGTCTGAGGTGACAGAGCTGAAATCTCAAGCTGTGGCGTTTGGTTCAAGTGTCCCATTCACAGGTTCAGAGGTACCTGTGGTTAAAACCTGGTTTTTCCTCTTTCCTGCCTTTGCTGTTGTGTTGTTGATTTTTCCTCCACCTCCTGGGTTCTTTAAGCTTCCCTGTGTATTTGTGCTCACAATTGACTTGTGCAACCTTTATCAGTTTTGGCCCCAGACATCTTTCACCCTGTGTTTGGAAAAAAAATCAGGATTCTGATATTTATGTAATTTTCACCTTTTACATGGTTGTAGGTGTATCAAAACAGCATTTAAAGTATTAGTTGTGTTTTATGTACAGTACCAAAAGGGATAAGAAACTTCTTAATCTTACATTGTATAAAGAGGACAAAGCTGACAAAGTTGTCAGCATTCAGCAGGCGGGGAGAATTTAAGATTATCCCCATTTGTGTTTGTTAGGGAAAATGTTCTAAAACACTTCTTCAGTAAAGACTCAGAGAAGAGAAACACACAGAAGTTCTTGCTAGCAAGGGCAGTCTCCACACTAAGAGACTCCAGTGAGAGAACTGCCCTGGTCTTTATTTATACTCTTGAGCGTATGTGTGTGTGTGGTGTGTGTGTGTGTGTGTGTGTGTGTGTGTGTGTGTGTGTGTGTGTGTGTGTGTGTGTGTGTGTGTGTGTGTGTGTGTGTCACTGCTGATCAAAAGGGTCATATAACATACAAACACAAAAGGTACATCCTTGGTCATAAAGAGGGTAGTCTCCCCCAGCAGTTAAAGCACTTAGACTAAAACAGACATAGCTACGTTAAAACAATAAAACAAGGTGCGACCTCTCCCACGCTCCCAGGATGTGGGGGGTGAACCAAGCCTGCAGCCTGCTAGAGATCACACATCTTGTCACTACACAATTGATTATATGCCTCTAAGTATACATGGTTAAACATTTCCTAATACAAATAACTACAAACAGCATCCTACCATAAGCAAACTTATATCACTAAAAGATTATACTGACTACTAAATACAATTTTCCATTGACAGTGTTAAATACAGGAGGGCAGACAATAATATATTCCTACATCTGCCTTATAATGTTGATGTGTGGCATATTTTAAACATGTTTTGCAGTCGTATGTCGTGGATATGGATTTAAACACTGCTTTGAAACACGTCATTTCATTAGGATGACACTGATCTAACAGTGTCAGAATGGACCTTTATCATTAATTGTGCTCTTTTATGCAAAACAATTTCAATATTTACAGAACAAGTTTAAAAAGGTTACATATACTGTCATCATCTTTATCCATGTTTCTGAAGATATTCCCATGAACTCAGCTAAATCATTTTAAATACTGTATAACAACAGAACATTTAGTCATTGACCAAGTGACAAACAAGCACTTAAACAATTCTTTCTGTAACGAGATTATCCGTGCATTAACGCTGCTCTCGCGCTCTCTAGTCTTAGATTCCACTGATGTGCTGCTATTAATTAAAGTGCCAAGTGACCTGTTTCTCTCCTCTGGGTCTGATTCCAGTACACTACACCCAGCTAATCTGCACTTCATCATCTCCATCTGCCAAACCCCGACTGCGTACGCAGCAATCGTCACAAAATACCAGCCTTTAGCTTAAAAACAAGATCTGTCTCACCAATGCTCCGCCCTGTCCAAGGGGAATCCCTGGTATAGGCGGAACAGAGTCGCGTTGCTGTCTCCTTGGTGCTGTTGCCAGGCAGTTTGCATTCAGATGTATTACTCAGCTTTCTTGCTCGAAAGCCTCTTAAGCGGTATCTTCTTAAGCTGGTGTTGACCACAAAGAAGGTGGAACCATTGTGAAGGCTGCTGTGTGGCTCTACACTGGGTGGGTGGAGTCCTAAATAGACCTAATTAACTTAGGGGGTAGCTTAAGTGTCTCTGTGGTTTACTGAAAAACCACTGAGGACAACCTAATATTACTAATTAGCATTAGTAAAGATACAGCAGTGACAATAGTTATTTGTGCTGTAAAGATGTAAACAAATCGAAAATAGAAGAAAGGATGTTGAATGTAAAGCTGCGCAGCATCGCTTTAAGCCAAGTGCTAAAGTTGATGTGCTTACATTAATAACAGAGACAATGATAATGTAGTATTATCATAGCTATCATATTGGTAAGCCTTCCCATATCTTAGTTTAGCTTTTAAGTATGTTAGCATTTGCTAACAGGCAGTAAGCACAGCTGAAGCTGATGGGAATTTCTTTACCTTTGTGTCTGATTTTGAGAGAAAATACTCGACAAATAAATGAATAAAAAAACAGCGTTGGATTTTAAAAAGTTGTGGCTGCACAAAAAATCTTACATTTCATCTCCAGAGGCAAAAGGGCAAGTTAGATATATTTTATTGGCAGTGCATCCAATGATTATTGAGACAATTCACTCAAAACAGCAACCGTGGGTGCACTAAAAGAACTGCCTGGAGCATCACCAACATAATCTGAATTCATCCAGTGGAAAAGTCAAGGAGTCAGAGTAAAGTTTCTGTAGGGTAGCTGCAATATTGAAGTCCACACCAAAGTCAGCATTATCAGTCCTAGATAAAAATGTAATGACTGTATTTCACTTGCTGTCATACACAATGAGGGGTCTAAAACGTGGCAGTGCTTTCAAGTAAAAGCTGCCAGATTTAATGCTCTATCTTCCAACTCCGTGAAGTAGGTGTTACTGCCATATGGGCTAGCAGATGCCCATCACACCACTTAAAGCTCCTACTCCTTAAACAAAGCGACTGCATGGCCAGATCAAGGTTTCTCTTCTTCTCACAACTAACAACCCACTCCTTGAATTTGTAGTCTTAAGCCTTGTTAGAGCTGAACAAATAAACTTTTGACATTCTTCTTTCTATATTCAGCTATTTGTGAAAAAAAAAAAAATCCTAGGCCCGCTGAAATCATTTTTTTTCATGTTTGCCCCAAATTCTGAATGCTGAAGACACTGCATTAAAAATTAAGCAGTGCATCTTTTTTTTGTTTTCTTTGAGGCTTGGCATGTACCAATATCTCACAGGGTGTAATGATGTTCGGAGAAGCTAATGATCGAGTCCTTATGGGCCTGTTGGAGAGATGAAAGCCCTCGATGGAATATGAGCTGTTTCCAAGTAGTTCAGAGCAGTGTTTTGTGCATGCATTGTAATGAGCTGAAATTGCATTTTCTCAAAACTGTTGATGCTGCACATAATGACAAGTCTCACAAGGATAGTGGAGAGGCAGTTGTTCTTACTTAATCTTCTGTCTTGTGTAATTGCTGCATTTATGAGAGACATTAACGATCTTTGATATTTCATTAATTCCTACAGATAACAAGATTAAGCAGAGGGTACATCCATGTCGGGGTAACTGTGAGGTGTACTGTGACACAGTAGCGCTTTGACCTAAATGCTAATATCAGCATACTAACACGCCCACGGCAGCAACAATACTGATCTTTAGCGGGTATAATCTTTACCATGTACCATGTTATAATATAGGCTCACTTAAGTTTTAACATAAATTTCTGTATCATGTTTCATCCAATAGTGAGTGAGATATGCAAAAAGAACAGTCAGAGAGGCACAAAAGTCATTAAGGATATACTAGGCTGGTCTCAGTTGCACCTGTACCTTGCCCAAGCACAATTGCTATCCCCTCCTCCCATCCCCCCACTGGTAAGTGCTCACACTGCACCTAATGATTCTGGCCTGAGCACACTTCACGTTGTCTCAGCATTTCAACCCATTCTCTCCCACGCACATTCACGCTTTTGAGAAGTGCTCTTGCAGAGCTTAAGGAAGTTTCTGATTTTCTTTTAACATTTTGTGGCTTAATTGAGTCCATATTTGGAAGCAGTGACACACTGTCCTCTCACATGCCTTATAGATTTGTTAATTACTTCATTTTTACAAGGGCAGCTGTCATTGAGGAAGGATTTGGGTTCTGTGTTTGGTTGCTCAGTAATCACACTACGTGTATACTATGCTCAAGTCCAACTGAACATCATCTGGGCCAACATCTTCAAGAACTCTGGAGTGCAGTACAAAGATCAGAGGTGCTCGGACACAGTACCCATAGTGGGGATACACCCTAAGATCCATTTTCGGGGCAACAAAGATATTTGTAAAGCTTGAATTAGCACCAGTGTCTGGATATGGAAATAGTTGCTATTCCAGTCTGGACAACAAACCGGTACTGGTGTTGTCTTTTCAAATCTTAGGGCCAAGATAACAAGCTAGCTAAAAAGTATCAATCCTTTATATTCTAAAAATGAGATGGAGATTATTTTCAGTATAATGACATACATGTTTTCTTCTTCTTTTCAGGTTATCCTGAAACTCAAAGATCCTGCTGTGAATTTCCTGAGCATTTGATTTCATGGACTTAAGGACATAATCTGTGGAAAGTCTGGTTGATGACTGTAACACACCGTTTTCCCAAGTCATTGGACCCACCTGCTGTCCCTCTCCATCATGGCTAGATGGAGGTTAGACTGCCTTTTTCTGGGCCAGGTGTTTATTGGCCTGATCCTGGTATCAGCAGGGTTATCTTTTGTCCAGAGCAATGAGTGCCCCCAGCTGTGCGTGTGTGAGATCCGACCCTGGTTTACCCCCCAGTCCACGTACAGAGAAGCCATCACTGTAGACTGCAATGATCTTCGTCTGACACGCATTCCAGGAAATCTTTCCAGTGACACTCAGGTTCTCCTCTTACAGAGCAACTATATTGCCAGGACCAGTGAGGAGCTAGAGCAGCTGTTTAACCTAACTGAGTTGGACCTATCCCAGAACAATTTCAGTAGCATTCGAGATGTTGGTCTTACCAATATGTCCCAGCTCACCACACTTCACCTGGAGGAGAACCAGATCACTGAAATGCCCGATTACTGTCTGCAGGATCTCAGCAACCTGCAGGAACTCTACATCAACCATAATCAGATCAACACGATCTCTGCCAATGCCTTCTCTGGGCTCCATAATCTGCTCAGGCTTCACCTCAACTCCAACAAACTCAAGACCATCAACAGCCAGTGGTTTGAATCTACACCCAATCTAGAGATCCTAATGATTGGGGAGAATCCTGTTGTTGGAATAATGGACTTTAATTTCAAACCACTGGGCAATCTGAGAAGCCTTGTATTGGCTGGAATGGATTTGACAGACATTCCTGGAAATGCTTTAGTAGGACTTGACAATCTTGAGAGTCTCTCGTTCTATGATAACAAGCTTGTCCGAGTTCCTCAGAGAGCACTTCAGAAACTACCTAACCTTAAGTTCTTGGATTTGAACAAAAACCCAGTGCACAAGATCCAAGAAGGAGATTTCAAGAACATCCTGAGACTGAAGGAGCTTGGTATAAACAACATGGGAGAGCTAGTTTCAATTGACCGTTATGCTTTGGATAATCTTCCTGAACTCACTAAGTTGGAGGCTACAAACAACCCTAAATTCTCTTACATCCACCGCCAGGCCTTTCGTGATGTTCCAGCTTTGGAGAGCCTTATGCTGAACAATAACGCTCTGAATGCCCTCTATCAGTCCACAGTGGACTCACTGCCCAACTTACGAGAGATCAGCATCCATAGCAACCCTCTGCGCTGTGACTGTGTCATCCAGTGGATGAGCTCCAACAAAACAACAGTCCGCTTTATGGAACCTCTTTCCATGTTTTGTGCCATGCCAACAGAGTTCAGGGGTATGCATGTGCGTGAAGTTTTGCAGAATAACTTAGCAAACCAGTGCTTGCCCATGATTTCTCACGATACCTTCCCCAGCCACCAAAATTTGGACATTGGAGTGACTGTGGACTTGGACTGCAGAGCCATGTCCCAGCCAGAGCCTGAAATCTACTGGGTGACGCCCATGGGAAACAAGATATCCATCGACACCATATCTGACAAGTACAGCCTCAGTAGTGAAGGTACACTGAGAATTTCTCATATCCAAGTAGAAGACTCTGGCAGATATACCTGTGTGGCCGAAAACTCAGAGGGAGCTGACACTAGAGTGACTGCCATAAGGGTGAACGGCACCCTGTTAGACAGCACGCAGCTTATGAAGATCAATGTCAAACAGACCGAATCTCACTCAATTCTCGTTGCCTGGAAAATAAACTCCAATGTAATGACCTCTAACCTCAAGTGGTCATCTGCAACCATGAAAATAGACAACCCACATATTACTTACACTGCCAGAGTACCCGTGGATGTTCATGAATACAACCTGACACATTTACAGCCAGCAACGGAGTATGAGGTGTGCCTCACTGTCTCAAACATCCACCAGCAAACGCAAAAGTCATGCGTTAATGTGACGACAAAGCAGGCTACCTTCGCCGTTGAAATGTCAGACCAAGGGACCAACACTGCTCTTGCAGCAGTCATGGGATCAGTGTTTGCAGTCATCAGCCTGGCCTCCCTGGGTGTCTACATTGCCAAGAGGTGGAAGAGGAAAAATTATCACCATTCCCTGAAAAAGTATATGCAGAAAACCTCATCAATACCACTAAATGAGCTGTACCCCCCCCTTATCAATCTTTGGGAGGCAGACAGTGAGAAGGACAAAGAGGGTTCTTCTGAGACCAAACCCAGCCAGGTGGACACCACACGCAGTTATTACATGTGGTGAGAGCAGCTTTGCAAGTGGGACACTGTTTTAGGAGCACAAATATACATATTTGCTTCTTTGTGTAAAAGTGAACTGAGCATTTTTTTTTTCCTTTTCCTTTTCTTGTTTCTTGATTTATTTATTTTTTGTTCTCTCAGACTGAAGTGGGCGATGAACCGCCATTTTCAAATCTCTAGTTTAGCATACTGCCTTTTTACCCAGTTTGACACACAACACGGCAGCTTTGTTTAGCTTCCTGGACTTAGTAGTCACTGTGCTTTACTTTTAGTACTCGTTTCGATGAACACAGCATGAGCATCGTCACGGATTCGGTACGCGTGAGCAAAGGAAAAAAAACTGAAATCCAAGATGTTTTTGATTCGTTTCTCTGGCAAAACTGTTAGAGACTGTAATCTTTCTTTCTCTTGTAAAACAGTTTCACCGTTGACTGTTGTGCACTGAAATATATATATATATATATACTAATTTGTCTATCAACTCAAATATAAGCTGACAAAGTATGTTTAGACTTGATATACTGTCTATTGAATAATGTTAGAAATTCTTCCGTAACGTTGTATCAGCTATGATTTAAGTTTCTTTTTGTCCGTTAAAATAACCATATGTTTAATTTAGAGTTTAAGTTTGCAGAGCCACTGCTGTAAGCCAGCAATAGAAATATGAATGTTATAAACTAGGTAACTAGATGTAAGGCTTTTTAACTTTCTTAAATACTTTGTTTCTTATTTTGCTATAATATGTCTACAATCACTGGTTTTGTTGTGGTTTACACACACCAACATGTTGTTCGTTGAGGAACAAGTTAAATAAAATCTTTTTTCCTCACATTTTCTAAACCATGATTTCAACACCAAGCCTTTTTTTTTATTGCAATACCATTCATTTACCATTGTGTGGTGCATGCAGCCATCGATTAATTGATGAATGACAGACCGAAGCAAAGGTTTAACAGCCGAAATTATTCTTAAAGGGGAAAACTCATCATCTATTAATATCCTATGTTGGGTTTTATTAATATCAGTATGATGAGAATAGCTGTAGGTGTTAGGCTGTAACCCAAGTCTGTCAACACTTAGACTTGGGCTGTGTTGATGGGAAGAAAATTGAAGATGCAGTTATCATAGAACAATTTAAATTCTTCTCTCAGAAGACTATAATTACTGCACAATATGCCTTAGAGTAGGTACAGTAACTTGAAAAACCAAGAATTTAGTCAATCAAACCCAAGACAGTGGATGTTTTTGTTGCCATAGCATTCCCAAGTCCATAATAGAAAGAAAACACCCCAGGAAGTATAACATAATCGAGACAAACCAAAGGAAATGGGGACTGTGGATAATCAACAATTACAGTAAAGGCTGCAGCACTGTTTTCCACCAGGCAACCGTTCTAATAATTACCCAACTGTCTCATATTCTCATTTTGCATGTTGTGCTTCATAAATTATACATCATTTCTCAGGCTGAAAATTATTAATCAGTGTGCCATGTTGGATTTTCATTCGCTGGAATATTATTAGCATCATCTGTGCTTCTCCGTCAGTAAAATTATGCAGTGCCCTTTCTGCAAAAAACAAAACAAAACAGAGAAATTCATGTTGAGTAATGTGCAGCCCAGCACTGTCCTAGCGAGGTCCAGAACTACATCGCAATGCAAATCCAAAATGGGATGGCTCTGTGTCTAGAAAAAGTGTCTTTCCGGTGGGAGTCCTGAAGCTCTGTTTGTTTCTGATGTTGACTGACAGCTCTGGGCCTTGTGGTGCAATCAGACGATCTCCGTTTAGTCTCCCCTGACAACATGTTCATTCTCCTGCATGCTCTCTCCGCCCCTTTTCGCCTCAATTATTGCTGCAATGGAGACAAATCTCCTACGCTGCAGGGGGAAAAACAATGGACAGTTCATCAGCCATTCATTACTTTATGTGTAGCAGCTGTTTCTCTGTCATCAATTATAGTTTTCAATGAACAGATATCATCACAGGACACTTACACAATCATTATAGATTGTGCAAGGAAATATCAGGAATGTTGTTCATGCTGCAAGAAGAAGACACCTCATGAGTGGTCGGGCATTTGTAAAACCTGAGCATTGAAAGTGCTACTTTGAAACATCCGCTGCAGTCCTTTAATCTGCAGGAAATGGGCGAGCCTTTATACAGACTCAGCGGGTAGCCTAGTAACAGACCGGAAATCAGCTCATTGGGACAGCTATCAATGAAAGCTTTTCAAAGCGTGCGGCGGAGCCTGCACCGTGTCCCATCCCAGTGGCCGGTTTCCATGACAACTCCTCCCTTCATCCACCTGCAGGCTGTGGCAGCCAAGTGAGAGAAGTCCCCGGAGCCTGAAATACCACTGACAAGGTCAACACCCTGCAGGTGGGAAACCACTAAAACATCATGTACGCTTTCAAAGGTGCGGAGCGAGAGAAGCTCAGTCTTTGCGCTGAAGGTGAAGCAAAATGACATGGGGGAGTCTATGGCTTCCTTTTTCTTTTGTTACACTCGAGGTGAACGATGTAAAACTCCAGCTGAAGTGGATGAATACTGTATGAGAACCACAATGTCAGTGTGCAAATATTTGTGCAGGTTCTAATTCTTTTGGGGGCCATTGGATGATCTCTGTTTCTTTGCTTGAAGAGGTTTTGTCTAATTTATTTTCCATATTACGTCAAGTATTGTAAATGGGTCTATCTTAAAGCAATGCACAGAAGTGAGCTTAGCTTTTGTTAGACAAGTAAAGTAAAGTGTGCGTGTTAGTCCCCATAGGGAAAATAGTTCCTCTGCATTTAACCCATTTACCCAGTGAAGCAGTGGGCAGCCACCAGTGCAGCACCCGGGGAGCAGTGTGTAGGGACGGTACCTTGCTCAGGGGTACCTCAGGGTAGCCGTTCAGTGGAGTCGAACCCCCGACCTTCCGATCATGGGGCCACCACTCTACCTACTGAGCTATCCCTGCCCTTTTTATTTACAGACACTGTGATTTCACATTCAAGATGAGAAGAAACACCATTTTTGATGTCTACTAACCAATGTGTTTGGAAAATGTTGAACATATTTCACAGCATATACTAGCTGTGAGAAATGATGGCATTGGGGATACATATACTTACAACTGAAGACATATGTTTTTCTTATGTGAAATTTCTATTTCTATTTCTATTTCTATTTAGCATTTCTATTATGCTAAATAGAAATCTCCACTCTACATGACTCCTGCTCACCTGGCAAATTAGATATGTTAGCATCATCCAGTAATGACCAAGTTTAACCCCAACGAAGGCCACTGTTGAAAGCAAAGTACTAGCATATATTGAGAGCCCTTAAGATAAGTGCAGTAAGAGTTCTCACAACCCAGGCTTCTCTCTGCCTGTATTTGAACAAAGTGATGAGCTCACAGGCATACATAACCACCATGGCTCCATGTTGGACGTTCTGGGGAGATTTTGGGTGTGACTTCACACCTCCTCTGGAAAGTGAGTGGCTCTCCTGCAGAGACAGCACCTGTGAGGGTTTTTTACTGCTATCCCCAAACTCTCAGACATGAAATTTTCACTACCAGTAAAGTGCTCTTTATCTAGATTGCATATGGCGAACAATGCTATCCAGCTGATAGAATGAAGCTAAGCAAATTAACAAAAACACATCTTTTATCCCTTATTACGACAGAACACTGGAGAGACGCTAATGGCAGTGAATTTAGGTGAGCTGAGGCAGGATTTGTAACAGTGGGGATGCAGACATTTAAAATGCATGTAGCTTGATAGTTAAGCTGCGATTTCTTTCATATACTAGATGCTGATTACATACACCTTGTATCTCACATTCAGTATTGGGGCAACTTGGGGTTCAGTATATTGCCCAAGGATAATTTGAGACATGCACAGGAGAAGCTGGGGACTGATGGCCCACTCTACCACCTGAGCCACAGCTAATTAGCCTGGGAGTTTTTAATATTAAAATGAATGCACTAAACTACGGTAAAGACACAAACAGAACCTTAAGCTCTCAGAACCTTTATAGAAGCCTATGATAGAAAAGAAAATCACACCTTACCCCTCAAGGATGACTGAACACAGCTAACTGCAATGGTTAAAAATAGTTAATTTATCTTGTGTTCAATAATTGTTCTTTGAAATTAATCTACTGTGTGACAGTAAGGGGTTTCTTGCCATGGACTTAATTAGTCATTCATTCCATCTGGATGTTTACTGTGTTATTCCTCCAGTCCTCCGCTCCCCCATTTTCCTCCTCCTGCACATAAACTGAAATCTGCTGATTGTAGCGCAAATACACAAGAAAAAAGAAACTTGTTTGATTGTTTTTTTCTTTCTTTCCACCTGCCACGGAGATAACAGAAGAACAGAAAAACGTAGTGTAGCAAATTACTTTGTAACACAACACACCACACTGTAGTTATGAACCCCTCACTGATATGAGAGTGTGTTATAAAGCCCTTTATGTTGAAGGGCTTTATAACACACTCCCAATTAAACCTTACAGGTTTTAGGGTGCTGGTTTAGCTCAGACAGATGCGCAGGCAACCATATGCCACATGGCCAGAGTTCGAGTCCAACCTGTGGCCTTTTGCTGCATGACTTTCCTGGCGATCTTTACTGTATCTATCCAATAAAGCCAGTTAAAAGGCCAAAAAATATATTTGTCCTTTTAACTGGCTTTATAGACCACATCAGCTTTTCTTTGTCCTTGTTTCTCTTGGTGCTAACATTAGCATGCTAACTGTATAGTGGTAAACATAGCTGATGAACTTCAGCATGTTCACAATGTCCTTGCAAATTCATAGCATACATGCTCAGTTTCATCATTGGTGCACACCATTAAATCAACATACTCTAAATTTCCATTTCTTTCTTCTACATTGAGTCACACAAAGCCTTTCCTTGTTAGGTAAACTCCAAAGAACATCCAGATCTATGTTTTCAATGCAGCTTCTATTAGTTTTTCAAATGGCCACGAACGGTCGCCGAACAGCAGAAATGAAAAACTGAAATTATGGTAAACAAATGCTGTCTCTGAAGTATTGGGGCAATGAGGCAATGAGCTCCACCAGTGCCAACACAATATCAATTTGCTCGTTGAATAGTGGTGAGAACATCGCTTCGCAGCCCGTACACTGATGTCACCGTGTGATGTTAAACAAACTGAAATTCATAATGCGGAATACAATCAACAAGAAAGAAAGTGATTTGCTTCACTTGTTCTTGTCGTGTACTTGTTGGACTCGACTGTGATGAGATTATTACTTCTGTAGTGTCTGAATGATGGCACACAAAAACACAATAACAGCGTGGAACCATAATGTATTTCAGTAATGTTAATCATCTGTTAAATGCATAATGAATTGTTGGATGGATTGTTCCGCTGTTTTCTCTGAGGGCCCAATTAAAGCGCTACGCTTTTTGCCTGCAGCCTACTGTGAGCATGAATGTGTGTTAAGTCTCGGGGCTCACACAGAGGATTCAAGCTCATTTCCATCTTCTTAGATGTAGCTCCTACTATTACAGTTGTGTCTTAATTCAAACAGGCTCGGCAATGAAAGTCAGCATCCATGTGAAAAATAGCCCAAAATAAGCAAATAACGAAAGCAGAGACAGATGAAACTTTGAGGGTCATGAAGGTGAAACAATGTGTATGTCATCAATGTACTGATTGCTTTGTTAAAACAATGTGAAATGTACTCATACTCATATTAACTGGTGTGTGGGAGTGGCCATTTTTATCTGTGTATTAAAGTTAAACTAAAACAAAAAGCAGTGGATTTCCACCTTGGTTTACATCTGACCTTACGCTGCTTCCGACTTTTCCTCCAGCACAACTCTGACATTAGAAAGCAGGTTGGAAAAGGTCAGCCATCTGTTGACTAACACAAACCCAAATGGGTCTCACCTTTATGAAGCTCCTCCTTTACTTCAAATCCTGAATGGTAAAGGGTAAAGGAGGTGGGGGTTTGTTACTTTATCAGGGCGGCAGTTTCAAGTTCTCCTGTACAATGACTAGAGGTTTACTTTTTATTGATAGGCATTTCTGTGCAAAGATTTATGAACACATCGGTCAGGCCTGATTATGTTGATGCCTACCTGACTAGTCCCTCAGGAATGAAAAGTGCGAAACAAACAGCAGTTCCTCTAGTAGCCATTTGAAGCTCATCCCAAAATGTTAAAATGCCCAATTTTGCAATAAAATTAGCAAATGTATCATCTGGTATCAAAAAGGAATTTAGTAATCTTTTTGGTAACACTTTATAACACCACCTGTGAATAATGCCTCTTTTTTAAATAACTCATCATGTGATCTGACACAGGCAGCTGTATCCTCTGTTACCTGTGCCACAGTTTTGGTAGGCAGGGGTACCTGTGTTTGTGGGATAGTTTGCCAACAAAGCTGGCCAGTGTTAAAACTTCAATCCTTCATCCAAATATGGGCACGTTTGGATTAAAAAATATGGCAGCAGCCAAAAATGCTAAGCTAAGCTTGGTAAGAAAAAGGAAATAGATGGGCCGTCTTGGTTTATATTATAATCTGTGGAGCCATTAGCACTGGTGGTGCAGCAGGATTAACATCACATATGAAGTAATCTAACATCTAAATTCAGTAATTACGTGACACTGACAATTATATTGCTGCTTGCTTAAAAGCAGGGGGGCTTCAGTTATCTGCACCGTGAGCGGGTTAAAAGAGAAAAACTGAGCACAATGAACAGATTTCAGTTTGTGCGCAGGAGGTAAATAACAGAGTGGCCTACAGTGGCAATATGAACATTACTTTAAACCAACAAGAGCAGGGTGGTGAAATCCAAACTGCATCCAGGACTGTAGCCTACGATTTATGTTGCTAACCAGAAATTATAGGACAGTTCAGTTCAACTCAATTTTACTTGCCATATAGTGCCAAATCACAATAACTGTCGCTTTTATATCCTGTTGTAGTGCATTTTGGATCGTTTCAGTGAATAACGAAAAATTATTGTAACAATCAGTGTGATAAATGACTTTCTCAGAGTAAGTAATTAAATAATGTACTGCTGTTATAAAAAAGATTAACCTTTTTTTTTTTAGCAATGGCCATCAGCAGGTGAAAGTGTCTGACTATTATGAATATATCAAAAATCTTTGTATAGTCACAGTTTCCAAGTGACACAGCATGATGGCCTCATGATTCACTGATTTCTTATTTATTTATTTTCATTGTATATAAGAGGTTGGCAGCCATGGTTTTCACTCAAATTAAAATTAAGAACTTTCCTCCAGGTCGAGAATCAGTTGGAAATGCTCTCATACCAGCATGTTTATATACACAGTAAATAATACACCTGGGAGATATACAATGAAGCATGTTTGACATAGACAAGCTTAAAACTTGAGCTTTGGATTAACAGTTATCACGATGGTGTTTGCCAGCTTTCATTTCGGACACACGCTTTCTGCTCCAGGTTATGTGCACTCTCACATAAAAGGGGGCACTTGACGTGTCATTTGACAGTTCTGCTGTACAAAATGGATTGATTGAGCACTCCTTACTCCAGTCAGAGACATTACCAGAGGAACAGCTGATAGAGATCTATAAAAAATGCAACTGTCAAATACAACACTATAAATAAAACAGGAGCGCAGACCTAATATTGCAGAAACTCAGCTTCATTGGCGATTTGACCATCAAAAGTGTGCACAGAGGTAAAATAAATATATTGATATCTTTATAGTAGTGCTCACTGTGCTTTTAGTGCTGCTTTTTATTTCTAAGATGAAAGCTGCACATTAAAGCTGTGAAAAAGGCATATAGTTGAAAGGTAAAGGTTAGTCTGTGTGTTCAGCTCTGATACCACCCCGCTGTCTCTAAAGGAGACACGAAAATCACTTTAGTCTGTAGCCAGCTCAAAGTTGAATGAATTTTATTGATTGAATAGGTATTCTTATTGGCCTACAAATGTAATTTATCAGTTTAGTAATCTGGGTTCTAATAGCTGAAATTCCAGCAGTGTAACAAGAAAAGTGTTGGCAGCAGATTTGAACCAAAAAAATGTACATTTTTTATTTAAAAAAAAATACATTTTCTGCATCACAATCTGAATGTGAATAAATGCAAATTCCAGTGACAAAGTGAAACACAGTTTATGCTGTAGTAGTTTTGCAGTAGTAGTTTTTAGTTTTGTAGTTTTTAACCTCAACAGGTTGCACCTACAATACATTTCTTCAACAGAGAATCTACATTGCTCTATATTAATAAACCTGTCACTTTCAGCTGATTTAAACTCTGAGCATAGCCTGCTTAAGATCAGGTAATATCTGCAGTATATGGAAAAGATATATATAAATCTTATAAAGTTTGTATCTGTCTTGTGTGAAACTTGTATGAAAAGCATACAAGAGTGAAAACAGATATAAGATCCCTTGAAAAATGATATAATGAAACTTGTATGTTTTGGATACTTACTAAAACAATATATGAAAGTAATGAGAAAGTGGCCACTTTCATGAGTAAATCATATAAGTTTTTACTGTTTCTTTTCCATATGGATTACTTTGGTGCTGAACACATAAAAAGAGAGCCTTTTCGTAGTGGCCAACGCTCACAGTTAGCATTTAGCTTACATCATCATTCCACTTAAGAACAGCTTTGCAGACTCGCATGGCTCGAGAGAGGCGTGCAGTCATTCGGCACTTTAAGTTTTAACATCAAATTCAATTTTACCAGCAAATATTTGCCGAGAATCATATAACCTAGCTTCTTTTTTATTCAAGGAAACAAGGCTAGTTTGCAACTGTTTTTTTCACTTGCTGTGATAATAACACACCATTAAAAAATATTCACTGCTGAGTATTGGATTCATTCTCTGCAAGCTGACATCTCACAGACAGCCCATTTCATGCCCGTGTGCATGCAAAGACAGCATGCATATGGCTTTCAGAAATATGGAGCCCGTTTGGCTGCATGATAGTTACTGATCAAGGACTGAACATCAGCAGTGAACAGTGAGCACACCCACTGTTTTATACTCTGACAGTTACAATTTACAAGGCAGAAGCTGAAGAAACGCAACATGTGCATAGACACGAGCTAATGTGAAATCTGCGCCATGGTATTGTTCTAATGATTTCTTTGAACTTAACACTGACACGTTCTAATTCCATGGACGTGAAGTGAACGGCTACGTTTAAGGGAACATGCTTTTAGACCCTTATTAATGTAGGTACCTACCTAAACTTTTGACCTGTCTGTCAAAGAAGGCTAAATGCAAACAAATCGTCTTCAGTGAGAAATTCTTTCTTTTCTCTCCAGAGTGGAAGAGGTCCTGCTGAGAAAGTGTCCACTGGTTATTACACCCATTTAAAACACAGGGACTGACCCCGTAGCAGGCTAAGTGGAAATTGACAAAGGGTATCGATTTGATTTAGAAGAATGGAACCTCTTGAGAGATTCAGCATCTTTACAGGGATCCTGCTTGGCTGAGTTCATTTGTGAAAGCTGTGCATTGATTGCAGTGCTCTTATTCCCATTTTTACTCTGTAAAACACCGAAACACTTTTGCTACCGCGTGTTATTCTTGAGAGTGACAGGAATTTAATTATAGTAACTAAATGTGACTACAATACAGATCTGAGTTCGTTATAATCATACTTAAAAGTCAGATTTCACTCTTTTACCATCTTAGCAATGTATTATTTTTCCATTTCTTTTTCTGGTGTAATTATTGTTATTATTGCCTCCTGTTACCTTTGTAATCATATCTTGCGTGATACTTTTGCTGGTCTGCTCAAACCAACATTGCACAGGATTAGAAAATGAAGAAGAATCATAAAGAATTAAAATAAAATAAAACTTTTATGTCAATATACTGATACAGACTGGTGCAAAAGTCTTGAGTCAACCCTAGTTTCTTTATAGTTCCCTATCTGAAAGTCTTAAAGCTATTCTTTGGCTGCTTTTTCACTCATTTTAGTCCAATCTTTGTACCTGAGCCAAAGTCATCTAACACTGACCTATCAATCATTCAATTATAAAAAAAAAGACACCTCACTCAAACTTATTCAAGAAGAGTAGGATCATCTTGAAATCTCAAATGCTCTTCATGAAACCTGGGGAACTATTCTTGAAGACTACCTATAGAAACAACAAGAAAGTCCGGGCTGTGATGATGAATAAAGGCGGTCATACCAAATATTCACTCTTAAAAACTCTGTTTTACCCTATATATTTTATTTCCAGGTATGTTTGCACGTTTCAATAATTCACGGCATCGATTTCTAATCGTTCTAACAAAATATAAAGAAATGAGGGTTGGCATGAGATTTTAGGACATTACTTTTTCACTTTTTCATTACTTTACTAGGCCGACACATCTGGGATCACTTTGACTTTTATGTGAATGAACTAAAACAAGTTTGACACCACTGCCTCATTAACAGGTCCAGTATTCTGTAAACAGAGAAAGTATTCAGTATTTAACTTAGACCAAGATTTTCTCTTATTTAATGCTGACAGTATTGAGGGTTTTAGTAAAGGCCAATTTTATTTATTTATTAACTAGTTTTAATCATTTTGGCCTGCGACATTCTTAATATAGCAGGTCTTGACTGTAATTTAGGATGACAGGAGCATCTTGTTTGTGCGTCTTTCAGATGCCTGCAAAAACAAAAAAGTTTCAATCAAAACCTGGAGCTCTGTCTAACTTATTGTCTTCTTGTAAACTTCTCACTAACTTTATTCATTCTTCAAACTCAGAGTGAAGAGCTAAATATGAAGCTTGCCTCAGGAGGCTGATGAACTCCTCTGACTCCTTGCTTAATTGGTTTTGCAAAATCTTGCCATTTGAGTGAAACACATTGTAACTGCTGTTGCCTGGCAGCAGAGGAAGGCACATCGAAGTCTCGTGGGATTACAGCTAAAGGGTGCGTGAATGCGACCCGAAGTTACCTGTTTTCAACCACCCAAATCCGAAAAAACACAAACACGACTCTCCCAACTGCCTCTGCGACTGATCCAAACACGCCGCTTTCCCTGTTTGCTTCACCGCCTTTGATGGCCTCTGAGTAACTTGGAGGAGCAGTTGGAAGAAGCCCCTTTGAAACCTCTCGGGTCAGCTTGTCATAATCACGCCTTCTCGCGCTGACACAGACAGATGAGGAAAACCTTTGAAAATTTCTTTGTTCTCCACTGTCAGAGTCGACAACAGGGCATCCAGCAGGCCAGGCCACGGCACAGCTTTCCTCGCAATCTGGAAGAAGGATCGCAGCCAATTTGAGGCCAAGTCAATCAGCACAGTATCAGAGGGAGTGCCTCACCGTGGTTGATAATCTCCCCGGAGAACATGCTCTTTTCAAGCCTTTGGTTCATTAACTCTCGAACCAGTTGCGGTCCAGCCTCGGCTCCTTTGTGTTGGGACGCGTGTGTGTTCTCATTAAAATCAAAGGATCCCGAACAATGGCGCCTACCACGGACCCCCATCAACCTGCCTCATCTGGAACAAGTGAAGCTGTTTCACTCCTTTATAAACCAGCACAAGTACAACCACAATGCCAAGTCATATTATGTCCTCCTCTGGATGTGAGAGAGAAAAAAAATACCACATTCATATTTAATTATTTAAAAGCAACATTTTTCAAATGTAAGCTTGGAGATATACAGCTTGTTGTTTAATTAGGGCATCAGACTATGCGCCCTATATACACTGCTCAAAAAAAAATTAAAAGGGACATTTTGAGAACAGAAGAAAAAAAAATCATGCTGATATCTGTACTGGTTAGGACTGGGTAGTGCTTTAGGAATGAATGAATGCCACAGTGTGTAAGCAGAGTTGAAAACTATCAGCCTACAAAGTGAAAAATAAACAAAAGTGATCACATAATTCGACCATCATTGATGCTGACAGCAGCCAAATGAAAAAGTGGTGGAATACAGTCAAAAAGTTCCTCAGAGGATGAATTATGAGTTTGTAATTCCCTGATTTTCACCATTTAGTCAAACGTTTTTTCTTGGCCTTTGCATTATTTAAACAGCAACAAGCTAACAATTGTGCCACTTAAAATTAATTGTAAGAGCACTGCTCTGATCCACTGCACTGTGGCCTTTTCAGCATCTCTTTTAGTGTCAAACACAAAGGTGTTTGTAGCAAATCCTATAAGTCCTGTAAGTTGCGAAGTGGGGTCTTTGTGGATCAAACTTGCTTTTCCAGCGTATCCAAGCAGTGGGGAATATGGAGGATAATAAACACTCTTAGAGCTCTTAGTCATGTTCTTCAGACTATCCCAGAACAGCATCTGCAGTGCAGCCTAGCAGATTATCCTGCAGCAAGACACCCCTTCCATAAGACAGTATTCATGGTCATGTAGACAGTAGGTATCAAGGTAATATACAAAAATCTCCCAGCAGAATATTGCACTGAGCCTTATTCTTGAAATACAGTCAGTGTGGACACTTGACTAGTATTTGTCTGCAGTCCCAAATGCTCTGCTCTGTTTTTACAACCTTTCCACAGGCTTGGCTTTCCTTGGACCGCATTTGGTACATCATACCAAAATAAGTGTTATATTACAGCATCTATCAGTGAGGTTTTTTTAACCAAAACCATTCATTTATACTCCACAATGTATGCTTGCCCACCACTGAAAAAGCAAAAGGGCCTCTTTGGTTTGGTTTGTCTGTTCTTGGGTACTTGAGAAACACGGCAGTGCAACACAGTCGACTAAAAGAAGAGAACCTGTTCCCTCCTTAGAAAGAAAGGACTCATTCAGAGGTAAGAGTAACACAGTGATTCTCATTCTCAGGTGATTACAAACTAATAAAAATTTAACTGAATATTAAATTAATTTTCTGCCAATATATTCTTCTAAATTCTGCACACTGGACCAAAATAGCACTTGCCATTGCATGACCTCATAGAGATCAAATGGATGAAAACTCATATATTTTGGATAATTAAGGGGAATTCTAAATCTGTTCAATAGAACTGATCAAATTGACAGATTTTACAATTTGCACAAATAAACAGATAAAGGAGATCTCGTGGTACATGTTTCAAAAGCTTTTATATTTGTCAGTCCCTCATGTTGTCCACTTAGTCAATTTGTCAATTAGTTTATTGTCAAAAGCTTGCATTTCACTTCAGTTGATTCAATATGCAGTCCCAACTCTTGATGCAGGCTTACTGACAGCACTAATTTCGCCCAAGGACAAAGATGAAGGCTGGTTCTCAAAGGAAAATCCTCGGTCACTTGTGTGCACCATGGAAATGCCAGCTGACAATGTGACCTCCCTCCATCTGCTTCTGATAACCACCACAGAATAAAGCACTGCATATCAATTACACATGCCAGTGTAACACCACAGAAAGGTTAAACATGGAATCTCTGCATGGTTGAAGAGATGGAAGATGAGGATGCAGATGAAAAGTCCCATCGCAGAAAACAGAAGGTATAGCACATTAAGCACATAAGGTTGTTCAGCACTTTAAATGCACTTTAAAATGTTTGGCTTCTGTTAAAACAAGTGCTTTCCTCTCTTGCAAATGTGTTGGAGATGAGGACTCAAAAGAGTCATACTAGTGCTTTCCTGGTGAAATACTGCCATCTGCAGGCAATACTGGAAGCAACTGTAGGATGAAGTGCAAAGGATGCAAGAACAACTGAAGACCAAAGACGGAAAGAAGTTTTTTTTTCTCAGTAATAAGAAAAAAAAATAATGTCATAAAACTGATTGATTTTGTGTTTGAACTCTTCATTTTCACGTGGAAAAATAAGTGTCCTTGTCCAGCTGGTCAATAATGGCCATCAGGCTTTAATTGCTGTGGTGTAATGCCACCACTAGAGGGCGAAAGTTGCTAATGAAGCCACCGGAAGTTGGTTTGTTGACATCTGTAGCAGATTCGCTGTTTCAGGCAGCTACAGGAATGAATGTGACTGACGCGCACGGCGGTGATCTGAGTCGAGGTCTGGAGGAGGTTCCCGTTTTATTTGAAGGACTGGCATTTCATACTTTTCAGGTAACGATACTTTAACTCGCTTTTCTCTCTATTTGAACACGTTTGAGCATTTCAAAACACTGCACCGATATTTTAGCCGCTATGTTTAGCTAGCTTAGTGTAAGGGTGGTTAAAATAGAAGTAGTTCTTGCCTATTAATGTGGTGACACTAAAACTTTAATTAAACGTGTTGTAAGTTAAGACAAACAGCAACGATACAGGCCAATTACTATTTTTCCTAGTGGTGTTTAGATTAATCATGGGACATCGGAATTTTTAATTAAACTTGGTGGGAACACAAAAAACATAACATAAAAAGCTTTTTAAAACATCTCAGATTAACTGTCCTGTGGATATGTAACTATAAATAAGTAGTACGTAGCTGTACAATATATGGACAAAACCGCCTGGGCAACTTTTATACACTATGATCCTCAGCACTTAGTGACGTGGCCTGTCACTTAATGGCGTTAGTAAGTTCCTAAACCCTTGCACTTTGCAGCATCAACACTACTTACAGTTGATCATGGAATATCTTTAAAAGAAGAAATTTCAAGAACTGACGTGTTGCAATGATGGTATCCTGTTGCAATACCACACCGGAATTTATTGAGGTCTTTACAAAGACCCATTCATTCACAAATGTTTTTAACAGCAGACAGCATGGCTAGAAGCATGATTTTTATACACCTGTGGTCATGAGATTCAGATATTAAGAGGTAGTGTCCAATACTTTGGTCCGTATAACGTATTTTGGATGAGACACACACAAAAATATGCAAATATAATCAAAATGTGAGCACTAATATTCCCTCCATTTCTCAGAAACTCGTCCTTTTAGTTTTACGTCAATGCTCGAGCCTGTGCCAGCTGTCATAAAGGCACAGGTACAACATGAACGCATAAAATAGTGTTTTTAGTTTGCTGTAACAGGTAGCCACACACCATTATCCAAAAGTAGTCATTAGCAATTCTAATCGCTAATGCTGCCATCAGCTGTTTACTGGGTGGTTAATATTTTAACACCTTGCAATTATAACACTTCATTTCAGTCTTGACACAAATGAAAAACTAATGTTACTGTCTGTGTGTCTTGTTTAAACCGAAACTGCTGGAACTACATATTTTTTAATAATAAATAAAGGGCCAGTAATTACCAGGAGTGGAAGGAAAGTGTTTTGGTCAAAATGTAATGATTAAGCCATCGTTAACATTAGCTTTCAAAGTTGAGTTCAAGCTTCATATTCACCACGCATCATACGAACAGTTGTATTCAGCCAACATGAGTGTTTTTATTATGTTCTAATCATCAGAAAGCTCACAAGATGTCCGAGTGAAGTGCCAATCACCGTATGTGTAGGTTGTTACATTACACATTTATATAGTGTACATGCTTATTAGATGGAATTTGAATACATTTGTATTACACTGGAATTACTTCTACAATTCCCCTCCCCTAATATTGACTTTGTGGCCGTGGCCTCGATGACAGCTCAAACTGAGATCACAAATTAAAACTGACGTGCAGTGAGAGTGGACTTTGAATCACAGCTCCTCTCTCTACCTTCTGTTCATGCCCTGTGCAAACATGGACATAAAGTAGATGCATGCCAAAGAGATGTATGGTGGTGCTGCTCCAGGTCACCAGTGTAACTCTCATTTATATGATTTTGAGTGTTGATACCAATGTTATGTTATTTTAGAGTTTCAAAAAAGACTAATACTGTGTAAACGGATCAGCCAAACAAACAGAAACAATGCTGTAATTCATTTATGCCATTTAAAAGATGAGTATAAAAGTAACCGAGTGATCTAGAAAACCCTCAGTGTCAAAAACCTCCTAAAATCCTGGTGGTTTTTAGCACTTTTAAATGCAACACATTGTTTTACCAACAGATGGCAGCAAAGCATCACAGCCACATTACCAACACGCAGTACAAGAAATAACTGCCTCCTAAACTTCAACTCCTTACTCGTGATGCTCCAGAGGACATATTATGATTGTGTGTGTGGATGTGGTTGTTAATGGAGGTTGACAGTTTTCAGATACTTAAAAGTCTTGTATGCTTAAACAAACTGTCCAAAAAAAACAAAAGAATTTGATTACTATCTGTGGATTGTCTTCTTCATCTGTATTGTTTTACACAATTTCCACAAGTTGTTGTTTTTTTTGTTTTGTTTTTTAAATTGCAACGCTCATTGTATCTTTATGTTGTCTTTCAGTACTCTCCAGATAACGTTCAGGGGCCAGGATCCACTGAAGACCCCAGTGAAGTTACCCTTCCTGGATGCTCCTGCCTTTCCCACTCGTGCTGCATTGACAGCTGTTCCTGCCTGCAGACCCATGGCCAGACGTATGACGGCACAGGCACGCTGCTCAACCTCAACAGAACAGACTTGGGTTTCTGCTCACCTGTATTTGAGTGTAATGCCCTTTGCACCTGCAGTGACGATTGCTCTAACCGGGTGGTGCAGAGAGGGCTGCGGTTTAGGTTGCAAGTGTACAAAACCCGGGACAGGGGCTGGGGAGCCCGGACACTAGAGAAAATCTCACACGGGGCATTTGTATGTGAGTATGCAGGGGAGGTGATCAGTTTTGAGGAGGCCAGGCGCCGACAGCTTGCCCAGAGGTCTGAAGAAAATAATTACATTATCGCTGTAAGGGAGCACGCGGGCACGGGCTCCGTCACTGAGACGTTTGTGGACCCCGCCCAGGTGGGAAACGTGGGTCGCTTTCTTAACCACTCCTGCATGCCCAATCTGGTCATGGTGCCAGTGCGTGTGCACTCTGTAATTCCCAGATTGGCGCTGTTTGCTGGACGGGACATTGAAGCTCAGGAGGAGCTGACATTCGACTACTCAGGAGGATACAGTAACCAGCGTCCTGCAGAGCTGCTGCCCATGCAAAGCGATGGCGCCGCACAGGCCAGGAGGACAGATGGACTCCAGAAGAAAGTGTGTCGCTGTGGTTCCAACAACTGCACACAATTCCTTCCTCTGGATTTATCCATTCTCAGCTGAAAGATTACTGTAAAACAAGAGACCTTCAGCTTTTCTTTTCTTTTGTTCTGATGCTTATTAATTCATGTCTTTGTGTTCTTAAAATCTTCATTAATTCAGCTGCTTGTTAGCACAAGACAACGCAGCATGTTGGTGGCTCCATGAACACAATGAGCTGGATGAGTCATGTCTGTGCCCATCTCTGCTTCCTTCCTGTTTGGTCCCCTGAGTGTCTGCTGACCTGCCACTGTCTTAATGCCGTCTCCCACTAACTGCGAGATGATGCAATGAAAACAAGAACAATTAGATTCTTGCTGACATTCTTATCTGTTCTTTCACTTGTATAATCTATTTCATGTATTAGGACAGGCTTGTTCCCAGGTGATTTACAGTCTTATAGTTATTGTCCTGTCCTGGCCCATTTCTCACACCATACATGATTCTGGAAGAAGTAGTGAAGTCATTTGCACTGGCAGGTGTGAAAGAATGATGTTTAATAGGTTTCCTTTTATAGTCACATAGGATCGAGATTGGAACCTCTGGTAGAGCTCAGTGCAAGTAAAGACGTGAGATGTTTTATTCCAAAAAGGAAAACTCACATAAAAGGTGATAATTGTCATTTGTCTCCATCTGCTTGACATGTCTCTGTTGTCGTTGTGCTACACAGCCACCTTTTATAGATATCCTCAGCTTCTCATAGCACTCAAACCTCAAGAGAAGTGGGACCAATTAAAAAGAGCCGCGGGGTATAGTTTATATAGAAACAGACCTTATTCCCCTGTCGGAGGGGGGGCAAGGTGTCCCACTTAAGTGTGACCATTCTGAAATCAGAACCTTCTCTCAATCTGCCCCATTTCTAGTCTAGACCTGCTTTCATCTTATTAATATCCACATCTGGGTTAATTAGGATGGAGACCATGTTTCATCCAGAAATGGGACCAGTACTCCAGCCACAGTGGGGCTGAGAAAGACTAGCGGCAGTGGTGGTGGTGGTGGAAGGAGTGGCAGTCTTCTGTTAATTGGAGACCGCTGTCAAGTTGATTGGTTTTCGTGTCACCCAGTGGAGAAGCAAAGTGCCGTATCAACCTATATTCCTTCCTCTCTTAGGGTTACCTGGAATTCTTTCTGTTCGTTGAGCCTAATCTGATCCACGTTCAAACTTAAAGGAGTCATTTGGATTTCTAATATTTTTCTTCCAAAGAGTTGGATGAGAAGATCCCTTGCATCAGTCTGGACATTTGAAAAACACCCCAGCTTTAAAGCATTTTTAAAATGTGCTAAATTAAACTTTGGGTATTATAAAAAAAAATACACAACATGTCTGACACCTCCCCTGTCTGACTCCAGTAACACAGTACAAATGTCCAGTGTTATACAGCAGATGCTAACATGTAGCATGTAGTCAGAAATAGCCAGGCAAAGTGTCTGGATGCTGCTGAGCCTGTGGCCTTGGACTCAACATTAACAGAGAAATGCAGAACAGGAGTAATTGTGCATATGTAACATAAAAGAGAAGAGTGTACAAAGTTATACATCATATTATATATCATTTGTATAACTCGTGTGTGCAGCATCTGCTATGTCTTTAGTTTAAGGTCAAGTCCTTAGAATTCTTCTGGTCTTTTCTTTGTTTTGCCTTTGTGAAAAATTAGATTCCACTGTCAGTGCAAACAAAAAAAGACAAAAAACAAAAAAAAGAACAGAGTGTAAGAAGAAAAACAATCGGTCTTCAAAATCATGACTCATGTCATTTTATTTTGAGTCAATGTCCCTGGAATCCCCATGGCAACCGGCTGTGTGTACAGGCGGTGGTTTGGACAGCAGCGGTTGGTTCGGAGGTGCACGATGGATGAGCTCAAATCCTGGCTGCTACATGTATGGCTCCTTTCCAGGGTTGTCACCTAGCAACCAGCAGTTAATCACATGAGGTGAACTTCCCTACCAGACACCCTCCCAGCTCCCTCCACCAGTCGGGGGAAAAAAATAAGCCAAACATGCTTTACAGTGCCATGTCACTGTGGGACTGGATTTTGACCGTAGACTGCAGTCATTGTTTCTGCATGTGTGTGGTAGCGGCTTGAATCAGTGTTCAGGACAAATCAAGAAACTGGAATGTCCAAAAAATTCCACAATAGGATGACGTGCTGTTTCATACCAGTGTGACTAAAATGTACTCTTTTGGATCTTTTCGAGAATTTTTGGTATTTATTTTATGAAATGTTACTTGGATATCTGCATAAAGAACTTCTGCTAACATAACTTCAAAGTGAGACTGTGCAACCTTTGACAGTACACATTCTTTTTTGTAGCGGGTCATTCATAAATTAAATAGCTCTGAATACTAAAAACATGCACTACAGCTCTATATTGGGTTTCTATGTGGTGTCAGAATCCTAAATTGGGAAATTTAAGAACATGTCAAAATACAGCATTCAAGTTATTGCTGTGTAACTGAAATTAGTTAACCGACTCCAAGAATTTATTGCTGCGTTAGAATGGCGCAGATAAACATGTCATGGGTTATCGCTGAAGTAAAACAAAAAGCAAACACTGTAGCTGGGTAGATGGCATGTTTGTACCTTCCTGTTTATGATCTTTGTTATCTCAGAGTGCCTCATGATGATGGATTTAGTAACGGTTAATTCATCATAGAAATAAGTTTCATGTCTTTTCTGTAGAAAGTTCAGTGACAATTTTAACACTGTCTCTTTTGCAAAGGGTAAACAAGCAGTTAGTCACCATACTTAGCATTAGGACAGAAAATGGCTTCCCGCAATGCACTATTTCTTCTTCACTCATCTCTTTGTCACTCTGTGTTTATACAAAACTCTGCTCAGAATCAGAAAGGGTTTTATTGCCAAATGTTGAGCAGGTTTACAACATTAGGAAATTGCTGCGGTACTTAGTGCAAACATACTGTCATATAACGCTTAAATAAACATAAAAATAAGAATTAAAAGTGCTAACTAGATAGATATATATACATGAGTGCAGGTGATGATCAGTGCCAAACATGGAATGATGCAGTGAACACAGTGTAGGGTCATGTGTTAGGGGTGGGAACAGTCATACGGTTATTGTTCATGAGTCCAACAGCAGAGGGGAAGAAACTGTTCTTATGGCGAGAGGTTCTGGTGCGAATGGACCGGAGCCTCCTGCCTGAGGGGAGCAGGTCAAACAGACTGTGTCCAGGGTGAGAAGGGTCAGCTGAGATCCGAGCTGCACGCCCCAGTGTCCTGGAGGTGTACAGGTCCTGCAGAGATGGGAGTCTGCAGCCAATCACCTTCTCAGCAGAGCGCACAACACGCTGCAGTCTCTGTTTGTCCCTGATAGTGGCTCCAGCGTACCACACGGTGATGGAGGAGGTGAGGATGGACTCGATGATTGCAGTGTAGAATTGCATCATCGTCCGTGTTGGCAGGTTGAATTTCTTCAGCTGCCTCAGGAAGTACATCCTCTGCTGGGCTTTCTTAATCACGGAGGTGATGGTGGGCTCACACTTCAGGTCCTGGGTGATGGTGGTATCCAGGAAGCGGAATGAGTCCACAGAGGTGATGAGGGTGTCAGTCAGGATGATGGGGGGGAGTGGGGCTGTGTGCTTCCTGAAGTCCACAATAATCTCCACTGTCTTCTGGGCATTCAGCACCAGGTTGTTGTGGCTGCACCCGGACACCAGACATTCAACCTCCCTCCTGTAGGCAGACTCATCCCCGTCCGAGATGAGTCCAATAACGGTGGTGTCATCTGCAAACTTGATTAGCTTGACAGACTGGTGGGTGGAGGTGCAGCAGTTGGTGTACAGGGAGAAGGGAGAATCATTAGTTATGTTTAATTCTTCGCTCCCTTCTTCCACGAGTCTTTTGTCCTGTCTCTCTCCCCTCACCCCCAACCATTCCCAGCTGATGCCCCTCCCTGAGCCTGGTTCTGCTGGAGGTTTCTTCCTGTTAAAAGTGAGTTTTTCCTTCCCACTGCTGCCAAGTGCTTGCCCATAAGTTGGGGTTTTCTCTCTGTTATTGTAGGGTCTCCACCTTACAGAATAAAGCAGCTTGAGGTGACTCATGCTGCGATTTGGCGCTATATAAATAGACTAGAATTGAACTCAGAGATGAATAGAAGAGTACAGTGCTGTCAGAGCACTCAGTCTTCCTTTAAGAACAATTCTTCATTCTTCTATATAATATGTCTGTTTTCATCATGACACCTCTGCTTCACTGCCCCCACTTTGATTTGGCCTGATAGGCTTTACCTAAATGTCTTGCCTGGTGTAGCTCGAAAGGACAAAAGATAAGGTACACCTTGATCCTTATGTGAGCAATGCATCACATTGATAAAGGAGCGAGACACTATTTAAGGGTGAATGAACAGTGGAGAAATTACAACTGGCAGTCCATTTGTTCAGAAGTGGGGCACCTCTCTGATGAGGGAGCAGATGTCCTTGTCTTGAATCCCGCAGCCAAATCAAGGGGAAAAGAAAAAATGACAGATATCTGCGGGGCCTCATATGTCAAAGGCATTTCAAATTCCAGTTTGGGACACATTTTAAAACTCTTGACTTTGTTGTTTCAGTGTTAAGAGAAGACATATTTTAATCTGCAGTCTCTTTCAACAACACGTCATTAATTCTAATGTGTTTTAAAGAACTTGACAACACCTGACTAGCTGTGCTCTCTCAGGTTGTAGCAGAACACATAAAACATTGGCCTTTGTGCTGACATAATTGTCGAATGTGTGAAATAAGTTGTTTTTTGTTCTCATTGAAGCCATCAGAGCAAAGTATCTCAACGTTCAATAGGACTGCTGGCTGCTCTTCTAAGGAGTCACAGTAGTTTTTTTCCTTCCCTCCCCCTGTCGTGCTCTGATCTAGCGGAGTAAATTGCAATTTGCAGTTTCACTTCAGTGTTAAAGGAAGGTAGCGTTAAAGAGGGTTTTCAACGTGGCTCCTCCCTTCACAGATGTGAAGTTAAATTTGGCCCAGGGCACCTGCAGCAAGCTCAGCAGGAAGTTCTGGAGCCCAAGAAGCACCCGCCTCCACAGCTGCACTCAGTACTGATCAGAACACCACATATGTGCATTTTTTCTACTCTTACATACAACAAGTTGTTAACCAGACCTGTTCTTTGGAGTGTATTATTACTTTAGGAAATGCTTCAGCGAAACGTCACACCATTATTAGTGTGACTTAAATTGAAGGGCGACTCTTGAAAGGATGGATATCAGTTTTAGAGAACCTGAAAATAACCGGTTTAATCACAACCTCACTTATGCCAAGGATTTCCACTGATATAATCACTGTCATTATTTTCCACTGCAATCACAAGCTTTGCTTAATGACCCGCTGTTTCACAGGTTTAAACGCTTGGTTGAGCAAGAGTGCGTGTCGGCATAAGACGACTCATCTGCAGGCTATTACACTTAAGGATATTTAAATCATGTGCAGCAGTTCACTGAAAAATATAAGCCCCAGTTCCATTATTGGTCTTGTCATATCTTTCCACCATATAACAGAGACTAAGTTTAGTAAGCTGCTACTTTATAGCATGCAGTGAAAGTGAAGCTGGAGTCCTCCCATCCTCCTGATCCTAATGATTACCCGTCTTTAAAACAGCTTATGGAACATGTTCTCCAGGTTAAATAAGTGACTTCAGACCACTGTCTCCTCCTCCAGATATTGTTTCCCTCAGTGGGACTGGGTCACACAGGAAACTCTGCTAACGTCCACCTGTGCACATCAGACGCCTGGGAGACATATGGATACGGAGTGTCATATTGATTATGCCGTAACCAAGGTGACGTGGTGAAGTGATCCTCTGGTCTGGGCACATTGCTTTTGAAGAGGAGACTCATCGGCCATGAAATATCCAAAGCACACTTCTATCTAGATGCTATCAGACTCACTGTTACATTTTTTTTTTAGAGTGAGTGGGTTACATTTGCTATAAATTGAATATAGATCCAGCACAAAATGATTTTTCTTATATGAAAAAAAAATCACAAGGCCTAATTAGAAAATCTCTGCAGCTGGTCTAATCAGACTATTTCCATTGGGGATATGCAGGCCATTATACCAGCATAATTATCTGGTATTTTTAGGGAGGTAGATCTCTACTTTATGCCCCAGTGTCTTACTAATACCTGTTGTCTTACAGGCTATAAAATAGCTAGGATCTGTATTTCTTTACAGCTTTGAGATGAAAAAAAATCTCTTATCTTATCTCCTTCTGGTTAATTATGTTCTCCTATTTCACTTCTTTTGCTGTCATTGGTCAACCACTAAGCACGTACAGGAAGCTTCCTCCGAGCAGCTTGCTTTCATGCATCGTTGGGGCTGCCAACTACCCTGCTTACCACTTGTCTGCATGTGGTTCTGTGTGTGCAATCTGACTAAAACTGAAGTACCATGTGTGGACTCGACTCCACGGGGGTGTGATGTCATTCACAGCCTGCATACGTCACGTACTGAAAAAGGCTGGGAGACCAGGAGAGGAAAGCAGATTGTTGTCTCTTTTCAGACTTTGCAAGAAGATCCTGTGCTCAGTTAGTGTGTTTTTACACCACATTTGTTTACGGCACATTTGTTTACGCCATCTGCCGCACAGTTGTGCATGTTGCATGCTGATATTGACTAAGCTATTGGTTTAGGAAGTCCAATAAAAATAATTTCCGTTGGGATTCAGAAGTAGTATTAAAAAAGCACCAGGAGTCAGCCAACCTAAAACAGAAATGAGCCTTTATAAGCTGATGCAACAAACTGAGAAACACAAAGCAAGAACCTGGTACAGGAACACTGGAGAGGCTACACAAAACAGGGTAAAGAAGGGACTAGTACATGCACACACATACACACTGGGTGACTGGTGATTAGGCATAGGTGGGAAATAAATACGTGAAGCTAAGACAGTGGGACAGGCAGTCATGGAGGATGGAAAGGAAGAAATAGTATCACAACAGGACACATAATAAAACATGCCGTCAAAGTAAAAACAGGAAATAACTAACTTCACTTCTTAGTGTTAGAAAATACCACTGCAAGAGAATCTCGAAACAAAACCAAACAAAGAAGTATAACAGGAACCATGACAGTGAAGTTCTACCAGTATTCTACATTTAGCTTGAAATTGCTAATAAGTCATTATCTGTGGTTCTTGCTCCCAGTGGCTTCAGTGTCCCAGATCCACAACACCAATAAGAGAGTGATAGGGTTACAGAGCCCTCCTTTCCTCCTTTTTTCAACACTGTAGAGCTGATGTGGACTTGGGAACTTAACGTTATAACAGTGAACACTCTGTCACCAAGAAATGATCTAAACTGAGCTGTTGCCTTTTAATATATCTTTTCCTCAATTTCCCCTATTTTGCTTGTATACCATCATTTCTGATGAATGCAAGGCTTGGTTTCGCAAGCGTGGCCCACACAGGGCCTATCAGAGGCTCAGAAGAGAATACTACCAGCCATTGTGCCTACACATTGCTGTAAAGGGAAGGCCTGGAATCTGCATGAGAATACTCGCTGTAACACATGCACAATGATGAGTCTCACAATCTCTGCTCCCACACAGATGGTCGCTGCATTTTGTCATCCCACTGTCTCCTTTGCACTCCCAGCATGCAGATGTTGTATTTGCTAATTTGATAGTCATTTGTAAATTTAGTGCATCTCCGTCAGCTACGAGATGAATCACCCGTCCTTCCAACCAATCTTGGGTTCTTGTCCACGACCCTTAAATTACACGAGAGATCAAGCTGTCTCCACACCTATCCTGCCTCATATCTATCTATACCGCGGAGTCTGTTGTGTTCATGCATCCTATGTGTGAGTGTGTGTGTGTCTTCCTGGAGCACGTGACTTCTTCACGTTAAAGGAGGCTACTAGAATTAAAACGCTGACCAAAGGAACCCAGAGAATAAAGAGGGCACTGTGTTAACCAAGCTACAAATCAAGCCATTTCTGACATCGTTTTCTGCAATTCACAAAACACAGCAGCAGTTGTGTCCAGTTTTATATTTATAAACTTCCTCCCTAGCCAGTCGTCTGTACAGTGTATCCATGACAACTGAGTACTCAGTGATTTGTGTTCAACTTCACTTAATGTCAAATTCAACCAAAGCTTCTAAATATTTTAGAGTAAAGAAAGGTTAGTGTCTGATGTCGTGAAGTCCTGACAGTGATGCTGAGAGACAAGTCACCCACCTCCCATCTGTCCCCCAATGATTCGGGCCGTCTGTTTTTACATTGTGGTTTTTAATGCTCTTTTGATCGAGATTGTTTCATAGTTGGGTAACGATGATGGATTGGACAGCCGTTAAGCTGGAAGAGCAATTCACTGTACAGAAAGTGACGTAACACACGCAGTAATAATAAGTGGTTTTGTACAAGTAGACTGCGAGATGTGGTCAACACAAAGAATACAGAGCATAAGAGCATGAATATCAGAGGGGTTTTGGCCTTAGATAGCTCTACTACATAACAACATGCAGCCATTTACATCTGAAAGACCCCAATGTGTGTGTAAAAAGCAAATGTGGAATGTAGAAAGTGAAAAGAAGCACTTTTATGGTAATGGACACTTATCCAACCCCATTTAGTCCTCTTACAATCTCTCCACATCCGGTAGCTAAGAAACCAAATCAAGAGCTAATTGATGGGCTTGGTTAATACCACTGGGCCCATTTTTGGGATGAAAGTGCTCTTTCTCCTCGTACATCTCTTGCTTCCTCATTGAAATTGCAATTATGACTCATTATGAATTAATCAAGCTTTTAAGGATTTTCAGATATTCGTGTTTTGGAAGAATTGCTAGGATCACTTTAAGGACTTTCTCCTTCCTATTTTTTTTATTAATCTTTGTAAATTTGGCATCTGGCAGTGCTTACAACTATTTCAGTGCACAGAAGAGTCTGTTCCAGTTCAGTAGCCTAAAATGACACACTGTGGTTTTACTGGGTCGCTGCAAAAAAAAAATAAAAAAAATAGATCACTCAAAATTGACTGAGAGAGACTGAGGTTGTGAGGTTGCCAAAGCTTACCTTACAAATTTAAAAACTTGTTGGCAAGTAGGCAGGTCCATCTCTGTTTCTAGGATGCATAGACCATTTAATTTAATGGAAGCAAAGCAAATAAATACATTACAAACCCAGGAATCTGACTGCTTGCGACTGAATCAGTGTTCCTGACAGGAGGCTGCCCACACAATGGATGTCTTTATCTCGTGTCCTTTCACTTTGGCATGCACAGCATGACCCCCTCTTTACAAGGCAGTGTGGTTGCCTCTGTTTTTGACATCATATACGTAAAATAATGTAGACACTAAAAAATCAAACAAACAAAAAAACAAGTCACATGGATGTGACCCCCCCCCAGAGATATGTTTACTAGTCCAGAACACGTGTCTATGGGTTTTATTTGTATTCAAAAGGCTTACGGCATGTGATATTACAGACGTTTTATCAGTGTTAGTTATGGGGTGGCTGTAGCTCAGGCGGTAGAGCAGGTCGTTTGCTTATCGGAAGGTTGTAAGTTCGATATCCTGACTGCTCCAGTCTACATGCCAAATGGGCAGGATGCTAACCCTGAGTTGCTCTCTGATGCATCTCTTGGAATATCAATGTTAGATAGAAAGAGTGTTTGTGTTAGGCAAGTTACATAATGTACTTTGAGTGCTCGGATAGAGTACCATTTATCTACAGAGTATTTAGAAGACACCATAGTTTCTTCATTCTTATGGCTAATTATACATTTTTAAAATATATACATATTTTACTTTTTTATTATTATGCCACTGGGCATGAATACATTGTATTTATTTACAATAATTAAGGTCACGTATTTCCGCTCCAGGTTGAAAATTGTTTCTGTTTTTGAGTTAAATGCCTAAAGAACTACATTACCCAAGAAGCACTGCCGTATTATAAATAGTAACGAAAGGGGCGTTCCTGCGGTGACATGTGGAGGAGGTAAGAAGAGGATTGTTGCCGAGGACGCATTCAGCTGTCAGAGATAACGTCGCTCAGGCTGCTCTTACCTGGAGTTTCACTGCCATGGACTTAACCGAGGATAGGACTGTGGAAATTATCCCGTGCTGACCCACTTCTTCCCGCGGTTCTCTCTGCCTCTATCCTTTGACGCCTTCATTTTAGTTCTGTCAGGTAAAGTCCTTGCCTGTGCGCGCTAGTTTTTTTTTTCCAGGCTCGGGCTTTGTTCATTTTGTCACTGAGATGCAAGCATCCCTGTCAAGGAAGTAGCCCACGCGCTCGTTTGTTTCTGTTGTCTTGCTGCAGCTCGTGCGACCTGACATGTAATGTAGCTAGAATGCTCGTGCAACTCGGTTCAAATGTGCCACGAGACGTTTAAATTAGTTTACGTGCTTTGACACAGGGCAGTAGAGAAGGGAATAGAAAGTTTACATGTCTAGCGTGGATTGAGACTTCTGATTTCATTTTTTAAAATTTTAATCTTTTATTATTTTTGTTAAATGTCTCTGTTCCTTCACAATCACATCCAGGACTATAAATATGTTTGCCCCTTAGTGATGTTTGATGCTACAGTGTTACAGACAATGAGCTTCTCAGTCTGAAATGATGGTGACATAGCTTTTGGGTGGTTCTTAGTAACTGCAAAAATCACAGATTATATAGACCACAGAAGGTATAGCTGGTGGTCTTTCATTCGAGCTGAGGTCTCGTAGCCTGAAAACAAACAGGTCACCTAAATACCAGACCTATTGCTTTCACCCAGCTATAACAGCACAATACACATGAAGCTTTTTACTGTTTCATTTCTAACAAATCTATGAACGAATATTGCATAAATATGTACAAGCTGTACTGTTAGGCAGAACTGGCAACAAAATAAAGCCATGCAAGGGGAATGGACGGCTTTGTAGTTCAGTTATTTGTGGTTAATGTTTATAATAGTAGTTTTTGTTATAGCCATTGGTGATTTTGCAGTAGGTGGTGCTCTGAGAATGGCCTAAAAAATCAAGTAGACAAACAATGGGTAGCAAAATCATAAAGGTAATAATAGTTTAAATAGGTGATCATAACCACTGCAGCTTACAGTATAGGTACACCTGAATTGTATTACTGCATGAAATGATTTAAATGTCTTAAATAAGTATGGCTTGCTTGTATTTGCTGTCTGTCATGATTCTTTAAATTCTCATGTTGTCAACTTTTTGCAGGTGTTATCACCACAGAGAAACCATGTCAGACAAAATGTCCAGTTTCCTCCATATCGGGGACATCTGTTCCCTGTATGCAGAAGGCTCCACCAGTGGATTTATCAGCACTTTAGGGTAAGCCTTCCTGTGTTTATCTTAATTTTCATGACTCCTCCACCATCTCCCTATTCCAACACACTGCAAAACGAACAAACTAACCCATGTAATGAATGAGTTGTTTCGAGCCAAGGCCAAAAGACCCAAGTGTTGTTTTTCTTTAAGTATCTCACCCAATTTTCTTTCATAAGCTTCACTTATAATGTACAACATGAATGGCGATACCAATGTATATATTGGCCTCTAACAAATATCAGATTGGCCAGTCTTTAGTCAACATAAAAAAGGTGATAGTGAATAACTGATTTAACCAAAATTAATGAAAAAGAAAGATGAGGTTTTTTCAGGTGTTTCCAGTTCAGTTGATGTATTGCAGAGACTGGGATAGAAAAATATTTGGACTAGGCAGGAAAACGTAACAGGGTTTGGTCCTTTGGAGGCTTTATTTTGCACACTGTTTAGCCTGTCTTGCAGATGGCCAGGCATCAATATTTTAGCTCAAATATTAGTACAGTAATGGGTAGAACTTGTTCGTTATGCTGCAGTTTTGTTGCTTGGTTTTACCAGCAGTGGCTGGTAAATGCTGTCTCTTAGTAAATTATTTAAAATAGAACACAGTATCTACCAGCTCTAGCAGCTTTTACAGAAGACGCTGATACACCGTGCTTGTAATCTTCAAATTTAAGGCCATCTATGCTGTGTGTACCTGATGTGTTGCAACTTATTTCAGTCAAATGTGTAGCTTTTCTTATCTATGAATACACAGCAACATACCATGTCACTCTGGATAACTGTGTCAGTCCAGTGTTCTCTCTGAGAAGTGCTAGGTCCTGTAGTTGTAGCTTTATTTATTTATTTTGTGTTTGCTTGCTGTTCTGTGCCTGAAATTACTCTCCCGGTACATGCTGAGTACCATGTTTTCAACTAGTTGACATCTCCACTCCTTCCTAATTGTAGGCAGTGAGTTAAAAGTGCATCTCATTATGTGGAAATTGAGAAAGTCTTGACACACAACTGGCACACAGAGGAAAAACAGAAGGCTAAAAGAGGAACAGCGGGCGATCATTGATGTGAATGTTCCTGTCCAGCGTCTGGCATCTTAGGCTTCAGCACCCAGAATTAGCCTGTTTCTCTCCCTCCTGCTTCTTTCTGTTTGCTGTCCTGGGGAGTTTGTTTTTCTTCTCCTGAGGTGAAAATGGGCACAGCATCTGTATTGTCCTGTCCTCCCTCTCCCTTTTAAGAGCTGCAGTTTTTCTGCTCTTGCCTTGTCACTATTTCAGTTTGCCGTTTACCAGAGGATGAGTCGAGCCCTTCTCCTTGCCTTCAGACGCTATGCTCTTAAACAATTTTAGTGTTATGCGTCACCTACCATAGCAACAAATGTGAGCACAGCTTTGAAGGCTACCACCATGACGGAGCTTGTCAATTTTCCTATCTTGTGTTGTTATGCCAAGTAATCCCCCCTCCCAGCCCATCCGCTTCTGTGAGCGCTCTCTGTTAAAGGGAATAGCTTAGAGGACGTACCTATAAATAGATTTATTGTATTAAGTGTTGCACTCCTGAGAGACAGGTGCATTTACCTGGATCACGACTGGTGCGGGAAGGCTGACAATCAATGATAGTGTAGCCCTGAAGGCCACTTTCTGCCCTTGGATTTCACTGACTCCTGAGTTTCATGTTTCTTTTGGAGCTCGGCCCATCGGTGCATCAGTGTGATCGAGGTGATCAGCTTTTCATTTCTGCAGCGAAGTTTCTCACGACATGTGACTTCTGCATCGTCACAGGGCTCCTGCAGTGTGCAAGTGTGTACAGAATGACCTATAAAAAGATGCACCTGAATCAACCTGCTCGTGCATCCTACACAAGTGTCCTCTTTGTGCCGATATACTGTCTTATAGTTATCCCAGGGGCTTCCCCTGAATTGTAATTATCGTACTACTGACTTTAAATTTGTGCTTTCACTGGAGGTTGATGATTTAGAAAACTATGATTCAAAGAGGAATAATGTTCCCAAAATAGAGGCCCTGAAAGACAGGAGAATTGCTTACAGCTTATAATTTTAAGCTACAGGAATGATTTCAGCAACTTCTCAAACCCCTTTGAAATGTGGTGGTTTACACTGTTTGGATTCTAAAAAAAGGCTTTCAGACACCTAATATCTGTCCAGTTCTTTGAACTCAGGTGTCACATCTGAACTTGGACAGATTTCTCTTTTGCAGCAAAGGGAGTGCTGACAGTAAGGCTGAAACTGTCAATGTACTGGTCAGTCTGTGTTCCCACCTTCACCTATGGTGATAAATTGTGGATGGTACCCCAAATGATACGATAAATAGATACAAAGCAGCAAAAATATCTGCAAAGATTACCTGGGCTCAGCCTTAGGTTGAGGAGCTTAGTTATTTGTGAGTGGGTAAGAATAGATTTGCTTCTCCTCTGCATCAGAAGAAATTTGAGGTAGCTAGGATGCCTCCAGGGACATCATCTAGATGAGGTCATTAAAGTGAGTCCCACTGGAAGGAGACTCTGGGGCAGACCCAAGACATGCTGGAGAGATTGTGTGTCTTTGCTTGCTTGGGAACATTTTGGGGACATCATAAAAAAGATTTGTCATGACAATGAAACTTGTATTTCTTCTGACTGACAGAGCTGTGACAGAGCAGAATTAATATTGCATATACTGTTGTGTCAGATTAATTCATCTATGATTGTAGAAGCATGTAAAATACGGAGGAAAGTAGCAGTTAGTAATTAGTTTCAAGCAACCAATTTATTTATATAGCACTTTCAGACAACTCCCAGCTGAAAACAAAGTGCTGTACACTTGACACACCAAAAAACAATACCTTGAATAAGTTAAAAAATTTGTATTATTACAAGCTACTAATGCTGGGATGGGGCTCCTCTGTTATATTTGAGCTGGCAAGACATTAAGTGTTTACACCTTGGACGTCTACTAGAGTTAACCTTGCTTCTCTATTCTGAACTGAGCAGTTGCTTTCACATTTCAGGTCTGCTTTCAGAACAGAATGATTGGGTGTGCATCAAAAGTCATAGTGAGAGCAGCCTCTGCCTATATACACATTATTGCCAAAATTATTCTCCCACCCATCCAAATCATTGAATTCAGGTGTTCCAATCACATCCATGGTCACAGGTGCATTACATCAACCTAGTACCTAGGCATCAGCTCAGTGAATTCCAGCGTGGTACCGTGATAGGACGTCACCTGCGCAACATGTCCATTCATGACATTTCCTTGCTACTAAATATTCTACAGTCAGCTGTTAGTGGTAGTGGGAGTGATTGGGAACAACAACAACCCAGCCACTAACTTGTAGACCACGTAAAATCACAGACTAGGATCAGAAGATGTTGAGGAACATCATGTGTAGAGGTCACCAATTTTCTGCAGAGTGAGTTGCTATAGACCTGCAAACTTCATGTGGCCTTCAGATTACTTCAAGAACAGTGTGTAGAGAACTTTATGGAATTGGTTTCCATGGCTGAGCAGCTGCATCCAAGCCTTACATCACCATTGCAATGCAAAGTGTTGAATGCAGTGGTGTAAAGCATGTTGCCGCTGGACTCTAGAGCAGTGGAGAGATGTTCTCTGCAGTAATGAATCACAATTCTTCAACTGGCAATCTGATGGCCGAGTCTGGGTTTGCTGGTACGAGGATTGGTATAAGAATAATTTCAGACTGCATTGTGCCAAGTATAAAGTTTGGTGGAGGGTGTGTTTTTCAGGAGTTAGCCTCAGCCCCTTCTGTAAAAGAAACTCTTAATCCTTTGTCATTTAGAGACATTTTGTACAATTTCATTCTCCCAACTTTGTGGGATCAGTTTGGGGATGGCCCCTTCTTTTTACCACAACACTATTCACTAGTGCACAAAGCAAGGTCCATGAAGACATGGATGGGTGAGATTGGTGTAAAAGACTTCACTGGCCTGCACAGAGTCCTGACCTCAACCTTAGAACACATTTGGGATGAATTAGAGCGGACTCAGGCCTTCTTGTCCAACATCAGTGTCTAACCTCACAAATGTATTTCTGGAAGAGTGGTCAAAAATTCCCAGCAACCCACTCCTGAACCTTGTGGAACAGCTAAGGCTGATATAGCTGCAAAGGTCGGACTGACAACATATTAAGCCCTATGGATTAAGAATGGGATGTCACTCAAGTTCATATGGCTGTGAAGGCAGATGAGCGAATATTTTTGGCAATATAGTGTAGATTACTGGAGCTATCATCTGGAATCTATTCTAATGGTCATCAAACAATCTTTATTGATAAATACAAAAGTGTTAAAACTCATCATTAAGGGTACAGTGGAGTCTAAAACAGTGTACGGTGAACTTTGACCGGTCAGTGCAGTACCCCTAAGTTAAGTCAATTTCAGGGTTTTGTTTGTGTGTCTATTTTTCTTTTTTCTTTTTTTTCTTTTTGATGTTCTGCGCATTCGCACTGAGGTGATTAAAGTTGGTCAGCACATGCTTAAGTATCCCACAAATCCAGGCCAGTGAGTCAACATTCACAGCACTCATAGATTCTGGATATTTGGTCGAGGGATGTACACTAGTAGTTAAGTCCATGTTTAAAAGTTGCTACCTTTGGGAGTTGGCACCAGAAATACTACAAATATAAACAAATTATTCTATAAATGCATAAAAGCATTAGAGCATTGGTTTTAAGATTTTATGATGCCACTGTCTCTATAAGGGGTTGCAGCCCTGACTGAAGGCTATGCCCCCTACTCTTTGTGTGAAGGCTTTAAACAAGCTAGGTGAAGAGTAAGTGCATGACACTTGTGTAAACCAGCACAGCTCTGCAGTACTTTAAATGAAGAAAATGAGAGCATCTATATAGGCTGTGTCAGGGTAAAGCAGCAATATGACCAGTCAACTAAAGCAATTCGTAACCACCTTTGATACAGCTATGTTGATGCTAGCATGCAAGAAAAGCGGGATACTGCTGCTAGCATTCCTTACATTTGCACACTTGGGGTGTTTGTTCCTGTGTGTGTGTTTGTGTGTGTGCGTGCCTGCATAATTCTGTGATGGCATAAACAGAAACATGTGTGGCCTATATTCCATACATTTAAAGCATTAAATTTGATTATTAAAGTATGTCTCTTGAATACTCATGCACTGTTTGCATGGTCAGTATTTAACCTTTTCCGGTAGATTATGCTTTTCGGTATTTTGAGTGTTTTGCTGTTAGACTTCTTCTCCATTTTTGGCTTGTTTAAACGATTTTTGAATTGTTAAGACATCAGAAAGCCTTTAATTGTCATTGTACTTGGCATTACAGTGAATTTAGGTGTTCTGCTCTAATGTGGTGCTTTAAAATAAACACATACATAAAATATATTTAAAATACATAAAATGACATGTGTTTAAGGGCACAGTATAAAACCGTTATGGAGCTATCTTTATTTGTTGGGAGCGATTACTGGATTTGGAAGCTGTGAGTGAATCTGGTACCTCTGGATTTCATGGATCAGTAACGCCTACAGAAGGCAGCAGTTCAAACAGATGGTGACCTGGGTGAGACGGTCTTTGATAATGTTTTGGGCTCTGCAGAGAATGTGGCTGTTCAAAATGCCTGTCCCAAGCAGCATCCCTAATTTTGACTATAAACAGTTAAGATACAGCCACAAGATTTGCATACCTCATTCCCATGAAACGCCAACTTGTGGCCAGACGTTATTGAGTTGGTAGCTATATGTTACTAGTTCAAGGCCACACAATAACCATTTTTGTCTCTACAGGGCTCCATAGAATATGCTACAGTAAAAAGTGTTGGAAACACAATACTTTGCTTATTTAAGAAAAGTTTTTTTTTGTTTGTTTTTGTATTCAGTCATATTTTGGGTACATGAGCTGCATGAATTAGAATAATCCAGATAGTGATGGGTTTTACCTGAATTATCGCCCTAATTTAATATGACTCTCTCATAATATCGTAATATCATTAGGAATGCTGTTATTCAAAAAGTTATTAAACCCTTCTGAGGATTAAAGCAAATTTCATTTGCATATGTCCTTATTGACTCACTCATAATGATGGCTGTCTGTGCAGGCTTGTGGATGATCGCTGTGTGGTACAACCAGATACAGGTGACCTCAACAACCCCCCTAAGAAATTCAGAGGTAAGGTCTAAAAATCACTCGCTTCTCTCTTGATGAACATTTCATGAAATGAGTCTGTGTTGCTGCCATTTTATGCTCACTGCTGCCTTACATTCAAACTGAAAGATGCCGTAGAAACATGCAGGAGAACGCATCAGTCTCACCTGTTACTCATGAGCAAATTGTTTTGTGGTCATTTGTGCCCATGCTCAGGATGGATTATATGCATACATTTTCTGCTTGGATCTTTTATTTAACTATTTAGAAAATGCAGAGTATAATACAACCCCAATAAGTTATATAAGCCCTGTTTGTTTTCAGAACAACTAACAATATATTTTAAATGGTTTGAAATAGTCTTTACTCTTTTTTTTGGATATTAACCCTCACAATTAAAGGTGACTAACTTGGAAGTTGTGTGCACAACTTTTTTTGTGCTTGTGAAATAATTTCGAGATGGAAAGGGCAATGGTTATACTAGGATGTCGAGTAGGGAAAACCTAGAAGGACTGCGTTGCCATAATTACCTGAAGCAGTTGAGTACTGTTCAGATATACTCTCTTGGCAGCAAAGGGAGTAAGAATACATTTGACATATCATTGTACAGCAAACCCTTTTTAGCTGTGATGGATTCATGAATTTTGCTGTTCATATTACAAATTCTGACCCTATTTTGAGTTGTTTTGCAAGTGAAATGGCACAGCTGCCAAGGACACATCCACTGACTTGTAGCAGTGCTCCTTCCAAACAGATTAAATTGGTCTCATTAGACATGAGAAGCCTAGCAGGACTTCAAGTGTCCCTGTCATGTCTCAATTGATGATCTCTTATGTCAGGTCATCCCTGAGTGATGATATCCAGGAGGAGAATAGTCTGTGCCCAGAGCCAAAAAGCCAAAGATAAACCTGCACATTATTTGACCAAAAGAAAAATCAAGAATGAATAAAAAGAAGTGTCATTTTGATGGTTATCTTCATATAGTGTCAGTACCAGGCAGCCAGAAATGGCTGATCCTTTATATCTACTGGCCTAGGGTAAGCAGTTTCCCGACTAGTACGCTGATGGTTTCAGATTCAAGTCTTCTAGTCTAGCAAGTGTTGTTGTGTGGACATAATAGCTTTGTCTCTATCACGTGTGGTTGTGTTATTGTTCTTATATGTAGTTTCTTTCAGGCAGAATGCCAGGCAGCTGTAAACAAAAAGCTTGTCACAGGAACTTGCCGTCCCTGCTAAATAGCAGGGTCTAAACTGACAGCGTGAACACATGCACAGATTAACTAGGAGGCATGTGTCTAAAAATACAATAAGACTGTGTTTTGCTTTTGAACACCAAGTATAGTTCTGCTTTTGATTGTATGCCAACGCTATCAAAGAGGATTTATACATCACCTTCCTCATTCATTGAGATCAGACTGGCTTTGTTAAGAGCTGCGTGAGCTCCAACAGTGTTTACAAAATATAACCAAAGCCTTTATGATGGGCATTCATGGGCCAACCTATTGTTAGGTACAACAAAAGACTTTCAGTCTTATCATATTTCTTTTTTTTTATGCAGATGGTGTTCAGTGTACCTCTCGGATGTAGATAATTTGTGTCACATGCTCTGAATCACTGAGTTTAGCTTCTTCTAGCTTCTCTTTCAGTTTTCATACACATTCTTTAATCGCTGACTTTATTTCTGTGTTTCCTGAAATTAGTCTTAATGCATAACTAAGATTTTTTTAAAAAGCACAGAATATTTTCACTTTAGTGCTTAGAACTCGTCCTGTTCTTCCTTCTAAAACCTGTGAATACCTGATTCAAACTAATTTAGTTCTTTAAATCATGGTATTCTTTTGAAAATGCATTATGCTTTTCATCAGTGTAGCTGTATTGTCTGTTTGGCACTGTGTAGGAAAACACCACACACCACATGCGTGAACCATTTCTTTGTTCAGTTATATTCATAGTTTAGCTATAATTGCTTTCCACATAGCATGCTAACCATAGACTGACCTGATTTACTGAAGCATCAGATTCAAAGTAGAACATTTGCAGCTGTGTGTGATGACATGGGGATCTGATTGAGTCACTATTGGGGGAGTGGAGCATTTTAGGTTTAATAAAATGGTGTAATTTTCATAACCACTTAGTGGGAGCAGTCAACCAGGAACTGCTCCAGCCACAATATAAAGTAAATTGTCCTTAGCGGGTCCTATTCATGTTTTTAACACTTCAGGAATCATGCAGATCTTTTGATTTCTTTACGACAACATTGCCCTCAGGCTACTGCAGTAAAAGTGGCCACAGTTCTGTGGTGGAAATGACAGCTTAGGTTCGGGAACACATTTTGTTTCTGTGAAGTTGGAAGTTAAAACTAGTACACAGAAAAAAATATCCAGAGACGCTGTCTTCTTCTCACAGTCTGAATTACTTTTGTCGTCAGCACACAGTTCAGACACACTACCCTTATGAGTCTTGCACATTTAAAGCCTTATATGCTGCTTTTCTGTACCAGGGAAAATTTGGATGAATAGCAGATAGGCAGCAGTCTTTTATGAGTTTAAACAAGGCCTGCTTTTCCAGCTGAGGATGCAAAGAAATGTGTTCATGTCTGACTGACCTATTCAAATCATATTCAGAGATGTGGTTAATGAATACACTGCAGTAACTGCACAGGGGAACTGTATAAATGTACTTCTGGTATCATGCTAGGGTTCCTTTTATGACATAAACTTACATATATTATCCTAAATAAAATGGTATATTTAGATTACAGATCATTTTTATGAGTCAAGGAAGCAATAAAGAGATTTTTTTTTTGGAGGGGGGGGGGGGGGGGTGGTATTGTGAAGTAATACATAATCCAGCCACAGACAGTAGTATCACCTCTTCTATTAAGGCGAGTGTTCAATAGAAACAGAGTGAAACCAGAGCTAAATCCTGACGTCTTGGTTTGGTAATAATAGAACCTGTAAGCTGTTTAAAAAGTCTTTATCTCAAGGATGTATGTAGGGAACCAGTTTTATTTTAAATCTACGTGTATGTCAGTCTATGTTCACATACAGGTTAACTCCATGATTGCATGTCATTTTACCTGTGCATATAAAACTTTGTGGGTACAGGAAAGCTTGGCGCTCAGCTCTGCTCAGTCGTCCTCTCGTGCACAATATTATGACTGTTTTTGTTGTTAGAAACACAAAATCCAGAAAACTGATAAATATTATATAATTTGAGATGCCATCCAAGCTGCACTTTGCATATAATTAGTAAAAACTGGAATGTGTTGTTGGACTCATTTGTTATTTACCTGAGAAAGAACAGGTAGCAAGATGCTCTAAGAGGAAAAAAGGCAAGAGCAAAAAGCCATGGTTAGCAGGGGAAACGTTTGGTTTTGGCATTTATGTGAATTCTATGCTTCAGACCGCATACTGCATGGGATGTTTTAAAAATGTAAATTTACCTGCCCTGCCACACTGTAAGAAACTGTTCATGACTGCTTTGGGAATTGATGTGATGTAGCATCAGCTGTCTGTGGCATGTGCTGGACAAGCAAGTCAAATCCCTGGAGGCCTCATCTTCTTCTTAACCACCGGACACCTTCAGAGCTCGTTGAGAAGTCTACAATGCAGTGGATCAGAGCTGTTTTGGTGCCCAAAATGTACGTCATGCACCAAATGTGCAAGTAAAATATTTGAAATAAATGTCCCCATTTCTGTTCTACCTGCTGTTTTAAATACAGCCAAATATTAACTAATGTGTAAGAAAACCCACAAAGAGCTTTTGGCCTTTTAGAATTTCATTTATTACCCTGACTTCTTTCACTTTACTGCTTTTTTTTTTTTTTTTTAATTAATTTACCATCAAGTCAGTTAACTTTTGAGCTATTTAACGGTACAGTTAAGTAGGAGAGGGGGTTTTAATCAGTTTCAGCTGCTTTGGTGTTAATGAAATTAACAGGTGCACTAGAGGGGCAACACTGAAACAACACCCAAAATGATTTAGAGCTGACATGTTTCCTCCTCATCATCTTTGACTGTTTTTGCTAGTTTGCATTTGGCTAGGGTCTGTGTCGCTGCTACATTTCTATCAAAAAATGTGGTATCTTTTAATTCCTAACACATTACTCAGTCCCTATCAGGATAAGGGAGTTTTTTCCCCCTATTGAGATGTTTTGAAAATTTTCCCTTTAATTTTTTTCAAGAATGTATGTATACCAATCTTGTTCTTTTTTTCCAGGCTCAGAGTAAACATATTATTTCTTCACAAGTATTTTCAGTAGGGCTTGAGTGCGCATGAGGAATGAAAAATGTGAATTTAAACCATTTAAATGAATGAAAAAGGTTGTTATTTATGACAGCTTTCAGTTGGGAATTAGGAAACCAAAGTCATGAAATCAAGCAAGAGATTGAATTAGAGATGTTTAAGAACCATCACTCAGGCACTGACATCTCCTTTTGAAGTTTGTCATGATTAGCTTGTTAAAGAAACAGGAAATGTTAAGTAATCAGTTGGGAAAACACCTACTCTGAGGGTTTTGTTTTGCTCTGTTACATTAGGATGCCTGGGGGAACTACACTGGTAGGCTTAACAGAGCTAAGGCAGAGAGACAGGGACCAATAAAAGAGAAAGAAGCAGTGGTCTTTATGAGTGGAAAAATTACTCACTTGCCCTCATGTTAGCGTAAAAGGGTAATGCATGGGTATTGTACTGGATGCACTGTGTAAGGCCTTCATTTTTTGAAAATATGATTCTCTGTAGAAGTCTCTGTAGCTTCGTCTTACTTCCTAAACCCAGATAAAATTCACAGTTATTACTATGAATCAGGGATCAGGGTTGCCTCACTTCACTCTGTTGGAGCAAATTGCGAGCTTTAAATCAGAGGCCAAATGTGAAATTCATTTTCTACAAAGCAGTATTTCTAAAACAGGAAATACTGCTTTACCTATTTTTTTTCTTTCATTATTCACTGATGTTACAGAGTAGAATGACGCTACCATTCAGTAAAATGGATCCACTTGTAGTTTTCTGCTATGACAACTCGTGATGCTCTCTAAAATGCCAATGATGACAGGAAAGTGTATATAAATGTCTTTATTTTGTTATTTCAGTGATTTTCCCTTAAAAACCTACATACTTATTACTCTTTGCATAATAATTGGTTAAGTGTGCAAAAGGTGTGCTTTAGAGTTTTATTGTTCAAAGATTGGATTTGGAGCAGTTAAAAATTCAAATTTTTAACTGCTCTAAAAGAAAGGACTCAATTTCGTTGCTCGTTAGCGATTGTAATGTGTTAGTTTCTTACTTCCATCTCTTTTTGTTTTTCTTTCGCTTTTGGTTGAGCCTAATTGTGGTAAATGCTGTAAAAAATGTAGTCTTTTAGGTAAATTACACTATTTTCTCATGTTATTATCGTTCCTTCAAGCAAATACTTCTCTGCCCGTAATATTTAGGTTCTTCCCAGTCTATTTTTGTCTTTTCCTGGCTGCCTACCCCATCAGACAGATGTTTTTGCCACAGCCCACTTTTCTCTGTTGGTCCTTGGCCTCCTGTCATCCTGTCCTCCCTCTTCTACCCATGCCACATGATAGATAACTCTGGGACGCTCCTGCAGTGGCTGCATTTCCAACAGCAGCATCCACTCGGGCTTTAAAAAAACTGTACCACATTTATAGCTCACTGGGTCTCCTGTTCCACTTAGCATATACAGTACAGTGTCTACAGTATACTATAAAGAATTGAGCATGTTTGCTTCTAGTGGGTAATTCAGTCTGACCAGATAAAAGACGATTAATTTACTTCATGTTGCAAACATTATCTATAAATACCTGCAACACAAGTAAATTTTATTTTGTTCTACTGTTATAATCATTACTATTTGTGGATTTAGTAGTTCACTGTTTTGAGGTGTTGTTTTTGAGAGACTGGCAAGTTATCCTTAATCTTGACATGAACAGCTAAATGTGAAGATGCTCAGGTCGTCGGTGTCACAGTGAAATCAACCACTGGTTCTTAGATTTAGCAATTTGCAAGCTTCTGTGTTAGCATTTTGTCCATCACTGTGTTACTTGGAGCCACAATTTACCATGTTTGGATGAAATGTTGGATAAGTCATCAGCCAATACTAGCAGCCTGTCCATGTACCGCACAGTCACACATAGCTGATTATTATTGCTATGTAACACTCTAAAAATATTTGTTTATGCCAGCTGAATCTGCCCATATTCCTAACTCTCACATTCTTTAGGAAGTAGGTGTCCATAAAATTCAAAGCTTTTTATACCTAAAGCTTTAAACATGTTTAATGTTGTAAACTTTGAGGGCACTTTAGTGTGTACGTCTGTAGGGATTAACTCTGTTATGGAGCCAAACTGTTTTGGCAATCGGGCCAATCAGCTGACCAGCATTCATTGTGACAGTGGGGGAAATTTATGTTCATACTCGTATCTTACATCAACCTATTGAGTTCCTGTTTCTTTATTCTTTGCTCCCTTTTAACCATTCAAATTTTAAACTGTTCTGTTATTTCTGCTAATGCCAGGTACATCTTTTGTTGCTCATAACTTTTATAGTTTTTAAAATATTAAGCTTTATAACATTTCAACTCGTCATATCTCTTAAACTCCAGAGACATGAGCCATGTGCCAGTATAGCTTCAGACACTACTGACACTGAAAGAACTTTTTTGATACCGTTTACCGTTTTTCCATGAATTACGTTTGTTTCAGGATAGGAAACCTGTCCTTCTCTCAGATTTCAAACTCTGGATTTGAAGCAGTTTTTTCTTTCGTCATATTTCTCTCTGGGATGAGTGCGGGTTTGCCTCATTGGGACAAGCAGGCAACCAGAGAGCGGGCGGTGCAGGTTCGAGTCCTACCTGCATGTTTTCCCCGCTCTTGCTCCCTCTGCTTTCTTGACACTCTTCAGTGTACCCTTTCAAATAAAGCCATCTTCAGCAGGCAGTTCAGCTTCTTCAGCTGTTTTCGGGACATGATTTCTGCTACACGGCATTTTAGCAGGAAATGCAACTTTTTCTAGTATGATATTGTATTAAGGTTATATCTTGTAAAACGAATGCAGGGTAAAGTACTATATTGTATTGAACATCTTGCACAAACTCTGGAGAGGAGTGTCCTGTGCCATTTGTGTTGACAAGATAACTTGTGTATATATATATATTTTTTTTTTTTTCAAAATTAAACTCAGGAGCGTACAGTGTTTGGTGCGACTCTGTAAGACTTCTAGTCTTTCAACATTTAAAACTATCAAACTAAATTGCACACAGGTCATCATTTTCAGTTCCACAGTGTGCCAAAACCTTGCTTTGTTCTACTGACACATTCCTCTGTTTGCTGAGGTCAAGCAGACCACTGCTGATATGAAAAGATGAAGTGTAACTTTTCACCTTCCTCTTCTTATTTCCCCCCTAGATTGCCTTTTCAAACTGTGTCCTATGAACAGATACTCGGCACAGAAACAGTTCTGGAAGGCAGCAAAACCTGGAGGCAACAGCACTACTGACACAGTCCTCCTCACTAAACTTCATGTAAGTCTGACATCACCATTCCAACATCTTGCAGTGCTGTGTAACTTTGTGCTGTTGTGTAGAAAATGTGCACAGACAAAAATGCTGCATGTTTCCATCTCTGTACCTCTGTTCTGTGCATTAGCATGCTGCTGATCTTGAGAAGAAGCAGAATGAGTCTGAAAACCGAAAGCTGCTGGGGACAGTTATCCAGTATGGAAATGTCATTCAGGTGCGTTTAAGGCCCAGTGAGATAAGGTTCTTTGCTTAACAGAAAAGCTGCAGTATTTAAGATTGAAGATAACTCTATTTAATGAAAGAGGCATTTTAAATAACTGCTACAGCACAAAGATGTGCTGTAAAGTTATCTGTTGCAGGCTCTATTATCTTTACACATTACAAAGGAATGTTTTGCACTCGAGTATGAGGTCATCGGCAACTAGAAATGTAGTCTATGACACCCACAAGGACTACAGTATATACAGTAGGTCATGGATAAATAGCTATACAGTGTATATGTTAGTATATCAGTGACTTGTTGGTTAACTGGTTTCAGGGGAGATCATTTTAAAAATATTAATAAATAAAAGGCTTTTGTATCAGTCAGCTTATATGATCCATGCTCTGTAATTCTTTCCACTGTCTCATTATGATAGTAGCTGTGGGGGTTGTGACCGTGTGATTCTGTTTTTTCTTGTTGCCAACAGTTGCTGCACTTGAAAAGCAATAAATACCTGACAGTGAACAAGCGCTTACCTGCACTGTTGGAGAAGAATGCCATGAGAGTGACGCTGGACTCTGCAGGAAACGAGGGATCCTGGTTCTACATCCAGCCTTTCTACAAGCTCAGATCCCTGGGAGACAGTGTGGGTAGAGCAGGGTGTGGGAGTCAAGTTAATTATGCTCAGCAAGAGAAATCAAGGATATATTTTTAGACTTTTAAAGAGGTTTGAAAACAGGAGTTACGTAGACTGATGTGTAGCGCAGAAAATTGGAACGCCAGAATAGGTTTACATTTAGCAATTGTACACTCACCTGCTGACTACTAAACTACTGATAAACTTTTTCAAGTCCTCCCAGTTTGTTTCTGGGTTCTTGCAGTTGTTTTTGCAGTATCCAAAAAAACAAACAAACAAACAAACATTCAGCAACCTGCTTTAGACGGCTCAGGTTTATTTATTTACTTATTTATTTATTTATTTTTAATGTATAGCCCCAAATTATGTCAGTACTGTAAACATTTGCTTCAGTTTTACTAGTTTACAATGATAATGTTAAATACTTAAAAGCCAGTTCTTATTAAATATATAACTACATAGTAATAAATTATTATATCCACTCACTGGACATTTTATTAGGTATCAGGCTGAACCCTGTTTCCCTTTGACCTACCGTAATTAATTGTGGCAGATATTCAGCCTGGTGAGGGACATTTCTTAGAGATTTTGGTCCTTATTGACATGATGGCATCACAAAGTTGCTGAAGATTTGTCTCCTTCCGCCACATCTTAAAGGTGCTTTAATGATTTAAGCCAAGATTGGTGCACTGTGCTCCTAAAGCTCATGGTCAGCAGCAATACTCAGGTTAGATGTGACAATGTTTATGCCAAATTCTGACCCCACTGTGCAAATGTTGCAGCAGATATTAAGACTCAGATCAAGCAACATTTTTCCAATATTCTGCAGTCCAATCCTGATGAGCGCTCGTTAAATGTAGCGTCAGTTTCCTGTTCTAGGCTGACTAGAATTTGGTCTTTTACTGCTGTAGCCCATCTGCGTGCTGCGTATTCAGCGATGTCCTGTTGTCTTCCTGTCAGCTCGAAGTTGAATGGTTTGAACATCAGCAGGCTGTGCTGTCTATGTCCATTGACTTGAGTTGCTAACATTTGATTGGCTGGTTAGCATTGTATTAGTGATTAGTATTACAGTTAAAGTGGTATACCTAATAAAGTGACCAGTGAGTGCATATCAGTTAATGTCCTTCTTTAAGTGGATTTAATGGAAAACTATAGATTTTATTGTTTTTGTATTTGTGTTTGGGAGTTTTAGGTGCAAGAAATCTGAAATATTAAAATAAAAAATATTCATGTAACTGCACTCAACCTCTTAAGAAGTCTGCAGGTTTAGGTGTGTGCAGTTAAATAGAAGTGGATTTACCTTACCTGGCCTTACCTGTGGTACACTTGCCTCTAGCAGCTACATTGGAGGCTACTGGTTTAACACACTTTAACTATTAGTAGTGTAGTTATGTTGTGGATATTGTTGGTGCCAGGTTTTGACCTGGAAAGTAAGATGCGGTGATATGGAAAGAGCACACACTACACTGACATAACCTCTAATCCTCCGGCTCCTTTTTCTACTCCTGGTGGATGGAAGCTAATAGAGTTAAGACGACTGATCAGCTAATTAAGTTGCATTTTATTAATCCTCTTGGACCAGTTTTTCTTCTGCATGATTCATCCTCCCTACACAGGAACAGGGGCTGCTCCAGTGCAGAACTTATACATTCCACCAGCGCCACCAGTGGAAATGACAGGAGAGGCTAAAGGCTTTAACTATTCTGTTTGAATATGAAGGTTTTTCTTTGAGGGACAAATGTCTCATACTTGTCAGCTGGACTGGTTGCAGAAAGTAGAAGTTTGTCTATTAAAGTTGATCTGGTTCCTTGCCTGAAAGGCAGAGATTTCAAACTTGTTGTGAGACTGTTTTTTAAATTACTTCACCTAATTCAAATTTCTTTTAATGTTCAGATTGTGTGCAGCAAAAACGAATCAGCTGTTGATCAAAAGATGTTTGTTAGACTGAAGTTTCTTTTTATTATTTTCTAATACCTGCTCTCATATGTCATATGTGGTGAATATGTAATGTTAGAGACAAGGGCTACAATTTCATTATTTTCCTCAGGCTCTTTCCCACACAGTATGGTCTACAGCACCACCTAGTGGTTGACTGGAAGCTTGTTTCAGTATTGCAAAATAATATACAGTAGTTATCCCAACCATCCTCCATTTAATGCACCATTTTCTTTGTTTCTCTTGTTGCTCCTGCAGGTGGTGATTGGAGATAAAGTAGTCCTTAACCCCGTCAATGCTGGACAACCTCTGCATGCAAGCAGCCACCAGCTAGTTGACAACCCAGGGTGCAATGAGGTACAAAACACACAGTTTTGTTAAACTTCATTTCTGTCCATCCAATTCTGGGTGAATGCACATACACTTTATTTTATATATATATGAAGTAAAATAAAATACTCCTATCTTTCAGGTTAATTCTGTGAATTGCAACACAAGTTGGAAAGTTGTTCTCTTCATGAAATGGAGCGACAACAAGGAAACGATACTCAAGGGGGTCAGTGAGCTCAGATTTCTGCATGTGGTTGTTTTTTTGTGGGGTTGTTTTTTTTTGTTTTGTTTTTTTTTTACATTAAGCATTTTTTCCCCAAATGTACATATAACATCCTTACTGGCTACAAAGCAGGCGTATTAGAACACATGAAACGCAGTTTAATAGGAACAACAATAACCTAAAAACACCATTTAGGTTTGAAAATAAAACAGTCAAAAGAGAATAAAAACCATGGTAACTGTCCACGTGTGTTTATCAATGTAACTGCAGGGCGATGTAGTCCGGTTGTTCCATGCGGAGCAGGAGAAGTTTCTCACTTGTGACGACTATAGGAAGAAGCAATATGTTTTTCTTAGGACAACCGGCCGGCAGTCTGCGACTTCTGCCACAAGCAGCAAAGCACTGTGGGAAGTTGAGGTCAGTAATTATGTAAATGCACAATGCCTTTGAAGCTCAGTTTTCTGATAATTGAGTACTTAAAACTTAATGTTCACCACTATCTTTGAGCACAGTAAAAGTGATGTTGCTCAAATAAATAATGCGGGTTTATTGTAATTTGTGTTTGCGTGTTTTGCCATTGCCAGGTGGTTCACCATGACCCATGCAGGGGAGGTGCAGGCTACTGGAACAGCCTTTTCAGGTTTAAACATTTGGCCACAGGGTGCTATTTGGCTGCTGAGATGGGTGAGGTGTGTGTCACCATGTTTACTTTCGTATTTTTGATTTGCAGTTATCACTTTGTACCCATGCTACTTTGTCATGAGCTTCCAGAACAATACTGTGAAATGTTTGGTTCAAAGCTTTGTTACTGTATATACACATGCTGGGATGTTGAAAGCACAGCAAAGGGACAGCAATATGAAAAGTAATAATGCTGAGGAGGCTGTTTTAATGTATGTTTGCCAGGTTAATCCCGACTTTGAGGAGGAGAATGCCGAGCAGCGGCCCTCTGTAAGTAAGCCTGATCGCTTCCCCCCTGAGTGCTCTGCAATGCCCTGCTGGTTGCCTCACCGTTATTAATCTTGCTTGTTAAAATCTCTGCTGGGTCTGTGCTTCCTGCTCTAGGTGGTGGACTTTACACCCTTTAATTTCCAGGTACTGTCACACAGTCTTTACATAGTTGCAGCAACGTATTTCAAACATTTCTTGTTGTCTCAATGTTGATCATGCATGCTTGTTGCCTTTTTGTTCGCTGCAGTTTTTGTGGCACCCTGTTCATTTTTTTTGTGTGTGTTTAGTTGCACTTGATAACCACATGGTGTCACCATTCTAGCATCCTACCTGATGCATGTCTTAAGTGAAATTGCCATTAGGTGTCAGTGTTGTTATCTATGGTTTGATCATGCTGTTGGTCCAGCAAAGTCCAGCTGTATGATCAATTGTTTGTTTTTTTTTCAACTTCCATCAGATATTAAATCTAATTTGTAAAATCAGATTAGCTGGTGATTAGTGGGTTGACGTAAGAAGACAACCTGGATATGCCTTTGCCTCAGTATAGTTGAATAGTGTAGCCATATTTTTTCCGTAAGCTGCAATCATTTTGTGTTTTAGTGGTTTGCTCCTCCTCACTGCATGCTTTCTTCCTTTAGCTGGATGGAGATAATGAAGCTTTACGTGGTCGCCTGCGGGGTCCACAGGAGAAAATCATGTACACTTTGGTGCCTGTTCCTGATGGTATGGATATTTCCTCCATCTTTGAGCTGGACCCTACCACTCTGAGAGGCGGGGACTCCATGGTGCCCAGGTTTGGCATTTAACACAAACTTTTTTATTCACATAAGCATGCCACAAATACTGCTTCTGAAGCCACTGAATTTATGCAAGTTCACAGTATGCAGAAATCAAAAGTAAAATGTTCCTAGTGTACAATCATAAAAGATGTTAAGATTAGTGTTCAGACACGTCCAATCAGACCAATAAGTGGTTTCATAGATGCCTCAGTAGAGTTTTTTTTGTTTGTTATTTCAGTGGGGGGAAAAAGCATCAGGAATGTTGTAAAATATGGGGGAAATATGCAGATGACAAATATCTCAACAACACCTTGGCTAATCAAAAAGACCGCAATGATGTCAAGACTTCAGCAGTTCAAACAGTGACAATAGTAAACTTTTGACTCATGTGCATTGTGAGGGGGAATTTGGAACGGCAGTGGAAAGGGAGTTTCTGAGGTGATGACTGCGTTTTGCAAGGCTGGACAAGGGCCAGTTTTGTTATGAGTGGTCTGACACATCTTTCAAACCAGAGACAAAGACGTAGTTGTGTTGTTTGGGTAAATTTTTGTTGTTGTTTTTTTTGTTTTATTTACTTTCAGAAATCATGGAGCCTGTGTGTGTGCGTGTGTGTGCGTGTGTGTGTGTCACACTGGTAAGCTTGAGATTGTGTGACACTTACCAAGGAGAGTTAGGAAAGTCCCAGTATGGCATGAAACAGGAAACCGCTGAGGTTTGGATAGTGTTCACAATAAGGGAAAAACTTTCAGTTTTCTAAGATGACATGCACTATCACTTAAAAACACACTTTAAAAAAAAAACAAAAACATCTGGCAGAAATGTTTTTTGGATTTATTTTCTTAGATTAAAATTTGATGATACAAAAGCAGTCGCACGATGCAATATATCATGTAGTTTCTGTCCTAAGGTTGGTGATAAGCCTCTGGCTTATTCGTAATGAGCCTCAGTTTGGTTTCTCAATTCCAGCTGACATCACTGTGTTAAAGAGAGAATGTGTCGTTCTAACATTACAATTGTGTAATCGTCATTGTCACTGCACATAAGGTGAGCTTAGATTCTCCCCACCTTCTATCAAAGCCTCTATTGTGTGGCATAGTCAGGTGTGTGTCTGCATGATGCAGGCTACTACTACGCCTCCCACTCCAACCTAAAATAACCTTGTCCCTCAAACTTCAGCCAGGGGACTAACTAATGCCTGGCAGAACCAGTACACAAAGGTAAGCCTGTTAGCCTCAGTAGGCGGTTATGTAATGCCTGCCAAGAATATGGCTGCTGTCTGTGCTGAAGACCTCTCTCTCTCACACACACACACACACACACACACACACACACACACACACGCTTACTCACTCACACACGTGGAGCTGGCTGGATGCTTTGAGAATGAAGGACGTAGTTGGCTCAAACTTTACTATGTGTAAAGGTTGAGTGCTTAATGTAAGAGAGATAATACTGTACAGGTCACTGCTGGCTAATCTGTACAAACAACACACTTTCCTGAGGAAGCCACTGTAAGCAGCCTTTTCCAGAACCAGGAAGCTTGTTTACAATTATCAGCTGCACGTTTGTCACATAACAGCGTCCAATAATAAATCTAATCAGAGTGCTTATGGTCTTCTGTGTTTTTTCAGACAGGAGTTGATTTATGGTCTTTTGTAGGTCTTAATTGTGAGCCATGTTGTGAGCTGAAAATGGAGGTCTTGGCCTGAGAGTGGAATAAAAGCTTGTTGAATGGAGCTGTCTGTCTTATTGAACGCTCAAAGCCTCCTTAAATCTGTCTAATATTCATAAAACACAACGGGATTTAAAACAGAAGATTTAGAAAGTTATTAAAGAAAGAAAATATAATGTGCCTTCGTATCTATTCTTGATCACAGAATGCCCACAACATTAAAACAAGGTTGCGTTTGTAGCTGTTGATAGCACCAAAGGCTTATACATGGGCTAACAATGATTTTACTCCATGATTAGTCTGATTATTGAAGCGCTATGCTAACTTGTCCCCATCCACTCCACTTCGCAGCTTCTGTTTGTCTTTTGTTTTATTTCATCACATCAGCTTCCTCTCTTATTTACAGGAGCTCCTATGTGAGGCTACGACATCTGTGCACCAACACATGGGTTCATAGCACCAACCTCCCCATTGACAAAGAGGAGGAGAAGCCTGTTATGCTACGGGTGAGTAGTTGCTGTGGATCAACATGCGAATGAGTCTTTATTAACAGTTACAGTGATTGATTTGATGTTTTTTCCAGATTGGAACATCAGCAGTAAAGGAAGACAAAGAAGCGTTTGCCATTGTCCCAGTGCCACCAGCAGAAGTGCGTGATTTAGACTTTGCTAACGATGCAAGTAAAGTGTTGGCGTCCATTGCTGGAAAGCTGGAAAAGGGTACCATTACACAAAATGAAAGGAGGTATGTATGACACCAGACTGCTAACTTTCTTATTGGGCTTTATATTTTATTTGTAAGTTGTTTATTTGGATAGTATAAGTATAGAAGGACATTTTTCACTGAAATTAAGACTAAACTGTTGAGTTGGAACTTGTACCCTCTCCAGGTTTGTGACAAAGCTCCTGGAAGATTTAGTTTTTTTCGTGGTAGACATCCCCAACAGTGGGCAGGATGTCTTGGAGATCATGGTCAACAAACCTAACAGGGAAAGACAGAAACTCATGAGAGAGCAGAATATTCTTAAACAGGTAGGCCTTAAACCTATGAGACAGTTTATGTACTGGTTTAAAATGTTCACTTTAGGCACTAAAACAAATCCCTGTTGCCTTTTACAGATTTTCAAACTTCTTCAAGCCCCTTTCACTGACAGTGGTGATGGTCCCATGCTGCGACTGGAAGAGCTGGGAGACCAGCGCCACGCACCGTTTAGACATATTTGCAGGCTTTGCTACAGAGTGCTCCGCCATTCCCAGCAAGATTACAGGAAGAACCAAGTAGGTTCAACACCACAGCTTCACTCAGAGCTTGGGTAGTGTGGCATTTTCTCTGCATTGATTACCCCCTCCTTTGTCTGATTTGCAGGAATATATAGCCAAACAGTTTCGCTTCATGCAGAAACAGATAGGATATGATGTGTTGGCAGAAGACACAATAACTGCTTTACTTCACAACAACCGGAAGCTGCTGGAAAAACACATAACTGCTGCTGAGATAGACACATTCGTCACACTAGTGAGGAAGAACCGGGAACCAAGGTAAGGCTTACAGAAAGACACGCCCTGGCTGCTCTCTTCAAACTGTAACACAAGGAGCCCCTGTGGCTAGACTGGGTCAGATTTGCTTATTTAGCAGCTCTGAAGGAATGCAAATCTATGTAAACGTATTCAAATGAGTGAAGTACGAATATGAGTGGAATTGCTTGTGCAGGACCTCGGTACTAGAGGGAATATGCTGACAGCTAGTGCGTAAATGTATTTTGTTTATGTCATGTAAATTGCTGTTAATGATGTGTGAATGAGGTGGATCCAGTGGTTCAAACAGAGAGGACTGTTTGAAATGTTAGAGTACTGAGGCAGGGGGAACGGCCAAGAACATTTTAATATACAGTAGTTTATTTATTCTTCCTCACATAGGATAGTATGTACAGTGGCACCCCGGCTTACGAAGACCCCATTTAACGAAAAATTCAAGTTACGAAGGCACTTAACGGCAATATTTTTGCCCGTGGTACGACAAAATGCCCGTGTAACGAAATCAGTTTGCGAAATGCGTTTCGCTGTTCCACGTGAAAGACGTATTGTTGTTTGCAGTGCGCTATTTTGTGTGCTTTTCGTTTGCAATTAGCCTATCGTTCATTCATAATGGGGCCGGCATAAGGCATAAATATGAGCGAGTTTAAAAAAATGTAAAAAAAATGTCATTGCACAGTGTACGTACGTACATTAATTAACGTAAATGTAAGTTTTAGTTTTGATGTTTAGAATTAAATTCCCTAATGTTATGTACATATGCACGTACGTATGCATGCATGCATACATATGCTTTCTTCAGCCTCCACCAAGACCTTCGTCTTCAGCCGCATCGCCTCACTCAAAAGGTGCTTCGACTTACGAAACCTTTGACTTACGAAAGACCCTCTGGAACGAATTAATTTCGTAAGTCGGGGTTCCACTGTAGTCTGAAATTTGTTTCTTTATTTTTTAATTTAATATATTGTCATCTGTCACCAGGTTTCTGGACTACCTGTCAGATCTCTGTGTGTCCATGAACAAATCCATCCCTGTGACACAGGAGCTCATCTGCAATGCTGTGCTGGACTCTAGCAATGCTGACATCCTCATTGAAACCAAGTGAGATGCTCATTTTCATCAGGTGCTTTAATGTGGTAAACTGAAATGAGAGCTTACAAAAAATGTTGGTGTTGTGTACCAGATTGGTTCTGTCGAGGTTTGAGATTGAGGTGGCGACAAACGAGGACAATCCAGTGGAGGCGGAAGATGAAGAGGAGGTGTGGCTCTTCTGGAAAGATAACTCTAAGGAGATCCGGAGTAAGAGCATCCGGGAGTTGGCCCAGGATGCAAAGGAAGGCCAGAAGGAGGATCAGGAGGTGGTCAGCTACTACAGGTGTCGTGTCTTTATGATGATAATTTTAATAAAAAGATTACAGCTCAGATTTAGAAAGGACTAAGAATCCATTTTCTTCCCAGGTGCCAGCTGAACCTTTTTGCCCGGATGTGTCTGGACCGTCAATATCTCGCCATCAACAAGATCTCCGGTCAGCTGGACGTGGATTTGATCCTGCGCTGTATGTCCGATGAAGACCTGCCGTACGACTTGAGAGCATCTTTCTGCCGTCTGATGCTGCACATGCATGTCGACCGTGACCCTCAGGAGCAGGTCACGCCTGTCAAATATGCTCGTCTGTGGTCTGAGATTCCATCTAAAATCGCTATTGATGAGTGAGTTCATATCATAAACCCTTTAAAGGGGCGTGTATCGCCATTTCAGAAACGACGCAGTGTCTTTTAAAAGCGATTCTCCTCTAATTATCCAGCTATGACAACGATGGGACCACACGGGATGAGATCAAAGAGCGCTTCAGCCTCACCATGGATTTTGTGGAGAACTACCTGAGAGAGGTGGTGTCGCAGAATATTCCCTTCTCTGACAAGGAGAAAAACAAGCTTACTTTCGAGGTAACGCTTCTTTGTTTGTGGTATGAACAGATGAGAAGTGACATCCGTTTATTAAAGTTGTAAATCATTTGTTGGTTCTTTTCCTGCTTGTAGGTCGTGAACCTGGCAAGGAACCTCATATACTTTGGTTTTTACAACTTCAGTGACCTGCTTCGACTGACAAAGATCTTACTGAACATTTTAGACTGTGTACATGTCAACACCATCTACCCCATTAACAAGATAGAGAAGGAAGAAGAAAACAAAGGTAAAGAGTGAATGTTTTCCCTTAGCCTGAATACTTTCTTGCAGCAACGATTTTATCAAGCTCTCACTTTTCCAGGTGTGTAGAGTTTTAAGGAGAAATAGTATCAACAAATAACATCTGACCTAAAATTAAATAGAGTTTCATTTCACTATTTTTTTTCCTTCATGCAGATTTGAATGTTTTCTTGCTCTGTCTGTATTATAGGTGGCAGTAATGTGATGAAGTCCATTCACGGAGTTGGGGAGCTGATGACCCAGGTGGTGCTGCGAGGAGGCGGTTTGCTGCCCACCACACCAACTCATCAGCCTGAGGGCGATGTGGTTAAAACTCAGACTGAACCGGAGAGAGAAGATATCATGGTCATGGACACAAAGCTCAAGATCATTGAGATTCTGCAGGCACGACATCAGGATCATTATCATTATTATTTTTTAAAAATCCTTCGACTATATTGTAACTTTTATCTGTTTTATTCAGTTCATTTTGAACGTTCGGCTAGACTACAGGATCTCCTGCCTGCTCTGTATTTTCAAACGAGAATTTGATGAGAACAACCCACAAGGAGACAACACTGCTATTCAGAATGGATCCAATAATGTCACAGGTCCGATGCCAGGTGTGAAACTCTTAACCTTGTTAATTACATTATTTAACATATATGTATATAATTATAAAGAACTTATTTGAAGTATTTTTTCTTTTCTTTTTTTTAAGGAAATTTTGACTTTGAAAACATTGAGGAACAAGCAGAAGGGATCTTTGGAGGAAGGTGATTCTTAAATTGGATTCTTAAGTTTTTTAATGGGCTTTAATTGCCTGTAGTAAGTTTTTTTTTAATAAAGTAAAATTGAGGTAGTGTTTGTCATTTTTTTTGTTTAGTGAAGAAAACACCCCACTAGACCTGGATGACCATGGTGGTCGCACTTTCCTGCGGGTCCTTCTGCACCTGACCATGCATGACTACCCGCCCCTCGTGTCTGGAGCGCTTCACCTGCTCTTCAGACACTTCAGCCAGAGACAAGAGGTCCTCATGGCCTTCAAACAAGTAAGTCATCCACACCTGATTTTAATAGCAAGTCCTCTGAAATAATTCTAATAACTTGACTTTTTACAGATGAAGTTAAATTTGATGAAAACATTAAAAAAAAATTTTTTTGTTAAACCTTAAAAGGTCCAGCTCCTGGTGACCAGTCAGGATGTTGAGAACTACAAGCAGATCAAGTCAGATCTGGACCAGCTGCGTTCTATTGTGGAGAAGTCTGAACTGTGGGTTTACAAAAGGCAAGGAGAAGATGGGATGGACGGAGATGGCCCCTCAGAATCTGACAACAAAAAGAAGGTACGCTGAAAATTTGAATGTGGAAAGGTTTTCCTGAATGTAGAGTTATTATTGAAAGGACTCATAATTGATTCTTGATTTACAGGGAGATTCAGACAAGAAGAAGACTGAAAGTACCAGCAGTTACAACTACAGAGTTGTAAAAGAGGTATAATTGTTTGCCTTTTAAGTTATATTTTCATTTTAGATTTACTGCTGATTATTAAAATGTTGCTTCTGTGTGTGTCTGTGTTTTTTAGATCCTGCTGCGCCTCAGTAAGCTGTGTGTCCAGGAGGGAAGCTCAGGGAAAAAGAGCAGGAAACAGCAGCAGAGGCTGCTGAGGAACATGGGAGCTCACAGTGTGGTGCTAGAACTCCTACAGATCCCCTATGAGAAGGTCAGACACTGAAACAGAATACAAATGCAGAATCGTTAAAAAGCTTTAAAGATCCTCATTGCTTTCCTTTGCTTGCAATTGTCCATTAATGTTACATAACTGAAAAGAAGCTCTGTATTATCTGCACCAGGGTGAGGATGTACGGATGCAGGAAATCATGAAATTGGCCCACGAGTTCCTGCAGAATTTCTGTGCAGGAAATCAGCAGAACCAGGCTCTTCTCCACAAGCATATAAACTTATTTCTCAACCCGGGGGTAAGCATCACAAGCATCTCACAGCTACTCCTTGAGCGAGTCGAAGACTTAAATATCCCAAAATACCACATATTGGGAAAATGTATGTTCTCTTCTGTTTCATTCCCAGATCCTGGAGGCTGTCACCATGCAGCACATCTTCATGAATAACTTCCAGCTCTGCAGCGAGATTAACGAGCGTGTGGTTCAGCACTTTGTCCACTGTACTGAGTCGCATGGTCGGCATGTCCAGTATCTCAAGTTTCTGCAAACCATTGTCAAGGCCGAGAACAAATTCATCAAGAAGTGTCAGGACATTGTCATGGCAGAGGTCTGTTGTTTGAGTAATGCTTGTGGTGTCTAATACAGGGGCGACAGTTTGGGAATAACACTGTACACTTGACTGTGACTCTCTCCCACTCAGCTGGTAAACTCCGGCGAAGATGTCCTGGTGTTCTACAACGACCGTGCCTCATTTCAGACCCTTGTCCAGATGATGCGTTCAGAGCGGGATCGCATGGATGAAAACAGTCCCCTGATGTACCACATACACCTGGTCGAACTGCTGGCTGTTTGCACTGAGGGCAAGAACGTCTACACCGAGATCAAGTGCAACTCTCTGCTGCCCCTGGATGATATTGTGCGGGTTGTCACCCATGAAGATTGCATTCCTGAGGTATGGAAGACTTTTTCTTCACTCACTTTAAAGTTGAGTGAATACACTTTATTCTAGTTTATTCTGATCGAGAAGAGCATTGGGAATACATGTTTTTAAAAACTACCTTGATTACCAGTGCACTCATTTAGTTTCCAACAATCCAACAGGTGAAGATTGCCTATATCAACTTCCTGAACCACTGCTATGTGGATACAGAGGTGGAGATGAAGGAGATTTATACATCCAACCACATGTGGAAGCTGTTTGAGAACTTCCTGGTGGACATTTGTAGGGTAAGCCACAAAATATTTGACAATAAATAGACAGAGAATCCAGTCAGCACATCGTGAAGTGAACACACAGCAAGTTACCCGTCGGCCACATGCAGGAAGTCCGATCCAGTGGCCGTGTGTCATGCTAACGTCTCTTCTATCCTTGCTTAGGTGTGCAACAACACCAGTGACAGGAAGCACGCGGACACCATGCTGGAGCGTTATGTAACCGAAACAGTCATGAGCATTGTCACATGTTTCTTCAGCTCTCCTTTTTCTGACCAGAGCACAAGCCTTCAGGTAAAATGGGCATGTCTTTTTAATGTATTTTCCAAGCAGTTTTGCTACTGCGAGTCCTTTGTGCAGACTAGAAATCAGACACTTTCTCAGCACTGTTTGGGGGGAAAAAAAGGAACTGTACTCATGCATGTACCGTACATACCATGAAATGTAACGTTTTTCCCTTTACATAGCTGGCTCGTCATATATATGTAAGTAATGCTAGCACTTCCCCAAATTTGATTTCCCAACTTTTGGCTGTGAATGTGAAGAAGTATTCAGTGTGTGGGTTTTTATATGGTCATAGTTTAGTCAGCACACAGACTCTGTTCTTCCCAGATCTGTGGGTGTGTTGCACAAGGTTTTGCTGGGACTTTGCTGGTGCAGATGATGTACTGATGCAATGTGGTTACTGTGTTTCTTAGACCTTGTTCTAGCCCTGTTTCTTCTCCCCCACGACTTTCCAATAAGTCATGACCAATAACCTCCTTCAATTTCCAAATCCTTGGTACAGTAACTTTGAGGTTTTTTGTGTTAGACACTTGTTTCCTGTTATCTGTGTATGGAGCTTTTTTGTTGCTATTTGGTTCCACTAGAAAATGGCGATTATCCTTTATGCAACTGCACTTCCTGGGAACTACGCTCGCTAAAGTGTACCATTACGTGATAATTCCGCAACCCTTTTCCTTTTTCTCTTGCAACAGGCAGCCATTGTTGGAAAGATGACTGAGGTACTTATTGTACTTTAGGGCTGTGGCCAGGTAGAAATCTGTTGTACTCTCTGTTAAACACCGGTTTGGTTTGTTTTAAGGGGAATGCATGTGATTAGGAAGCTTGCCCAATGGATCTTAAGCTGTTAACCCGTCTGCCTTTGATGCCCTTATATGCACACGTTGTCACATCTACCACAAACTGGGTTATGAATTCAAGCTATTCAGAGAGCACAATAGTCACTCTGTGTGTTATTAAATATTTGTTAACAGTTTCCCTCCTTTACACCACGATTCCTCCTTCCTTCTTTTGTTGAAAGGCAAGATGTAATTAGTTTTCCCCCTGTCTTACAGACCCGTCAGCCCGTTTTTGTTCAGCTTCTTCAAGGAGTGTTTAGGGTTTACCACTGTAACTGGCTTAACCCTGTCCAGAAGGCCTCAGTTGAGGCTTGCATTAAAGTACTGTCAGACGTGGGTAAGATATTAAGACTAACACAGACTATGAACCTCTCAGTGTTAAAAAGTGGCGCATATTATATGTACTTTCTGCTTCTGCCTAGCTAAGAGCAGAGCCATTGCTATCCCAGTGGACCTGGACAGTCAGGTGAACAACTTGTTTGTCAAGTCCAACAATGTCGTGCAGAAGAGCATCCTCAACTGGAGACTGTCTGCTAAGAACACATCCAGGCGAGACTCCGGCCTGACCACCTCAAAAGACTACAGAAACATCATTGAGAGGCTACAGGTCAGTAGACGGTCTGTTGCTGTTTCAGTGTAATAAACTTAATCCATTTTCATCCATTTAAATTTTTTGTCTGCTTTATTTAATCGTAAGCCAAAAATCCTGTAAAATGAAACATAAACATCAATGAAAGCAATAAAAGCTATAAAAAAATAATGCAAACATAGACAGAAAAAAACACTGACTGCATTAAACATTGCTAAAGTAAATGCATTGCCTTTTTTTTTTTTTTTTAAACCAATCTTTTGAAAACGTTATTTTTAGATTGTGTACCTGTGTGTTCATAAAGAAGGCCAATATATCAGGGGGCACAGAAAGCAGTAAGTGCTTTTATGAAGCCCATTATCGACACATCAGATGGCATGGTGGTACGGGACATCCAGTTCTGTTAGTTGTGGTAATATGACCATTTGTGCCATTGTCAGTCTGGCACACAGGAGCTCTCTAAACAGGGTGTAGATGTCCTACATTTCCAAATGCACAGCATAAACATGCAGCTTTTTTGCTTTTCTCTCCAGACTGATTACATAAATGGATCTGTACTGATTCATTGTTTATAGTATTTGTGTTTTGCAGTAAAATTCAAATTTTCAAAAATGAAAGTTTTGCTCTAATATTGATGTCTTATCTTTTAGGGTATTTGGTATTTCTCTGAAGAAGAAGTGATTAAAATCTATAAAAGTCTCTTAAAGCAACATGACTGTCTGATATTCACCACAGGTTTCTACCTATCAGGTAGTAGAATGAGTGCAGTGAATCTCCACTTCCTCTTTGGGGTTTTTTGTGGAAGAAAGTTAACACTATATGAAGACAGCTCGGTCTGCCTTTTTATCATAACTGAAAACTCCAATGTGAAAGTACAATGGGTTAATTAAGCCCCCTCACCATTGCTGTTAATTGTTGCCAGTATGCACAGGGTGATATAATGTTTTTGGTAACTGTGTGGCAATCAAAAACCATAAAAGATGTGTCCAATTACATCCTAGAAAAATATGTGGTTTTAGCAGCAGACCATGTTGCTCCACCTTATTCTCTAGTAAGACATGACTCAGTATTCACTGGAAGACTGAAAAATCAAGCCAAGGATCAGTCTGCACTCTGCTGATACTACTTATGAAACCTTAGGACTTTTTTATCCTGTAATTCCAACGATAAAGCAAAGCTGTTTTGTTATGGAAATACATTTTCAGTGATGTTTTAGATGTTTCGTTCCTAATCCACCCATTTCTAGACGGGGTTTTATGTGGTTCCCACAACTGTGTACTTCCCAAATTCCTGTTGTCTTTGCAAAGACTGCTGGAGTTTCACAGCTTTAGTGGTTTTTCCCACCTCTTGATGTTCTCAAACTTCTTTAATCAGCACCCAACACGGAATCACTCATTTTCACAGTAATCATCACCAGGCGTGACAGGAAGTGCACTGCAAAAGGTGGCACGGTGGTGTTTATTATAGTGTGATTTGATGTGTAATGCACTGGATGTGTCCCTTCCTGTTTCTATATTAAATTAATATTAAAGCAAAATAATGTGAGGCTGACTGTAGCTGGATGTCTTTGAACGAAATGCAGGAATAGGAAGACTGTTTTAATTATAACAGTGTAGCTGTTTGCCATAAAACACAGTTCTGGGTTATTTCTAACCTTTGGTTCTGCTCAATAGGACATCGTGTCTGCCCTAGAGGACCGTTTGAGACCTCTGGTCCAGGCTGAGCTCTCGGTGCTGGTGGATGTCCTGCATCGTCCGGAACTGCTCTTCCCTGAAAACACGGACGCTCGCAAGAAATGTGAAAGTGGAGGATTCATATCAAAGTGAGTCTAAAGTTGTCTGAACCACTTCCAGTGCTGTTGCTATTTTTGGAACGCTTTTGGAAGTCCCCTTGTAACCACTCGCATGTGTGCATTTGTAGTTTTGTCGTGTACCTCAAACGTGAATGGAGACAAGCATCTTTGTCAACCTGATGAGACTAGTTTTTCAGCAGAGGAGGGTCTGTAGAAGGGCCAGGAGCGTGCTTGTTGTTGTTTTATTTCCTAGATATTCATGTGGTTCTGCACAGTAAATTTGTTCCTCATAATCAGTTCTACTGTAACATTCTGAAACGTCTGAAGGTGAAAAAGCAGAGAAAACTATCTCAACTGTGGCTGCTGGCATCAGCCTGCACTGGCTTTGGGGAATCACTTAGTCTTTAAGTTTTCTGTGAACATGAAGCATCTGCTGTAGTCAGCTGAAGTCATTTTCTTAAATCACCGTTTTCAGTTATGCCCAAGGCACCTAAATATGCTTTAAACCCATAACTTCCAAGTCTCTTGTTTAGAACGAGGATAATCACTGTGTCATAGAAATGATTTCTGTCACTGTGAGACTTGAAGTATATAGAGTTTTGGAGGAAGGTGATGAGTTCATCAGTCTATTTCTATTGTTTGTGCTGATTCTGCCCCCCCGCCCCTGTTCTCTTTGATCAGACTGATCAAACACACCAAACAGTTGCTAGAAGAGAACGAGGAGCGCCTGTGCATCAAAGTACTGCAGACACTGAGGGAAATGATGTCAAAAGACCGGGGCTATGGGGAGAAGGTATGTTCCTCCTTCATTCCTGTTTCTCATTCTCTGGTTCTAGTGTTGCACAAGATTCTCCCACACACAAGTTAAAATGTTACAACACTTTTCTGACATGTCAGGATGTTCTGCGTCAAAACCTAGGGTAAGACACGACATCACAGAGCAAAAAACAAAACTGAGTGTTCTCTGCTTACCTCTGGAGCCTCTGTAGAACACAAAAAAGTAAATGACTCATACACAGCGAACGTCATCAAGTCTTTCATTTGATATTCCTGCAGCCAGGGCAGTTTGTGATTTTTCTTTTCTAGTTTTAGTGCTTTTAAGAGTCTGCAAAAAGTAATGATAAAAAGATTCCCATGTTGCTTTTCTCCTTAAATTAAAAAAACAAACAAAAAAAACAGTGTTATGTGTATCAGCTTTATTAACTCTATTAACAATGTGCATGATCCAACATTGTCTCTCAACCATTTTACGCACCATTCATTGGCTACTAATGATCACTTATACTAATCCTAAATAAATTGTCTCAACTGTGCCAACTTGTTTTCCAGTAAAAGGAGTAAAAGCGCTTTAATATCAGATGAAAACATTAAAACAACTTTCAAAAATCTTTTTGCTGTTTTTAACTGCTAAAATAAAACTATTTTTATCTAGATTTGCTGCCAGGGAATTTGTTGTACGTTACCCTGTGATTTATTCACTTTTTTTAATTAGTTTTTTTGAGTGCTTAGTAATGACTGGATTGTGTGTGTGTGTGTGTGTGTGTGTGTGTGTGTGTGTGTGTGTGTGTGTGTGTGTGTGTGTGTGTGTGTGTGTGTGTGTGTGTGTGTGTGTGTGTGTGTGTGTGTGTGTGTGTGTGTGTGTGTGTGTGGCAAGCAGAAAAAGTAAGAAGCTTGTAAGGGATCAGGTCCTAATTGTTGCATGGGAATGGTTCCTCAACAGATGGATAATTGAACATCAACATATGGTTATTTCAAATCGGGGCTCCTCTTTGCCTTTTTTTAGAGATTAATAGAGATTAAAAAAATAGTTAAATCTGATATTTAACAGGGAATGATGGCTAACGTCCCTTTGAGTTAGGTGTAAGAATCTATGAAGCTTCAAGAACATTTTAATCAGGCCAAGTAAGATTAACAGGAGAGCGTACTTTAATCACAACAGTCTCATTTTATTGGTTTGCATACTGAACCTGTTTGGTCCATTACAGACTGAGCTCATTCTGGAAAGAAATCTGCTTGCTTTCTTTGTGATGAAAGCCCTTCAGAAAGGGCTTTATTTTTTTTTTGTTAGTTAGTTTTTTTGGGGGGGGTTGTGGTGTTTGAAAATGGTTAAACTTTTTTAATTAGATCTTCAATTTCAACTTCAAAATCTGCTGGATGGACTATTTCATGTTTTATTGTTTAACAAAACTCAACCATAACTGATAAAATGAAGACATTATTTTTGTGTTGATAAACGGGGAGGGAAAGAAAGCAACTGGTTGGGGGAAAGATACTAAATATTTCACCTTCTCAACCAAACTGTGTTTAAAAACAAAGACTTGCACTTTTATAGTCAGTTCTCTTAACATGAAAATATTTGATGCAATGATGATGTAAAAAAGGTGTCTTTACTGCAATTAACTTGTTCTGTTTTTGAGCCTTGACAGCCCTTTCTTCGCCCTTTTTCACTAACCTGACATGCTGCGTGTGTGTCTGTGTGTGGGTTTCAGAGGCTTTACATTTGCACACTTGTTACAGAGCTCTAACTCACTAATCTAGCTCTACTAACTCTCTGCCTCCTATACTTCTTCTCTTGCAGCTGATTGCCTTTGATGATGAAATGGATGTGGCTGAGGTTGATCACTTTACTTACTATTGCGATGTTCATTTGTCTCCCACTAACAGCATAGATGTGCTTGTGTTTCACGTAGGCTTTCTAGCGTTTCAATCCCCCATCTGTGTCAGCAGCTTAGTCCATTTCCCCGCCGTGTGCCTGTTAAGAGTTGCTCCTGAATTTCATGGAAATAAGTAGCATAATGCTAAAATGTCTGCCTCACAAACTCTATATGGCCAATAGTACTGGGCCACCAACACAGCTGCCGGGCCATGGAAACCCACGAAGCTCACGGTGCACAGTTTTTGTGCTGATGTTAATGCCAGAGGTGCATTGATCTCTGAAGTTAGTGAGTCATGTATCTTTTATGCACGTCAGCACTTGGTGAAGTTACAGAGTGCAGCTACCAAGTACTGCAGCTCAGCAACTTCATGGCTGAGTTTTTGTGGTTCCTAAACACTTCCACTTTGCAGTGATACCATGTGCAGTTAATGCTGGAATATACAGCAGGGGAAAAATTTCACTTGTTGCAACTGCTTTTTGCAATGGTGGCTTCCTATTACAGTACCACACGTGAATTCAGTAAGCTTGTAATATATATAAATATTTGTAAAGGCAGACTGCATTTTATTCAGCTGTGGTAATGGGACTGAGGTGTGGCCCAGTGCTTTTGTCAGTATACTGTATGTGCTTTTGTGCCATGCTGTACTTTGTTCTATATTTTTTTTGAGTGAACTGTTTAGGTAAAGACGTGTTACATTTGTAGAATATATCCTACAGGATTTTACTGTTACTGTTATTTTTAAATAACATAAGTTAACATATTTTGGTTAGACCCTGGATTGGTCGTGTTAATTTTGGGGTCTCAAGACGAGACTGTGCTTATTGAATAGATCTTTTGTGCATGTGGTTTAAAGCTGGGTGTGAAGCATCCACCTGCTAGAATTTGAATCGTCTTCCTCGTTGCATTGTGCCCTTTTTAAAGCACTGTCTGCTGTCATTGCTACAAGTTTGTGGACTGTCAGAACTGCATATCCAGTAGAAGTCTGCAGAGACATGGATGTAAAGCATAACTTGGTTCAAACTTTCTTGAAGTAGTTGAGAAATTCGAGAGACATTTTATAATCAATAGTTACTAATGTTTGGATATAGCATGTATACAAAAGTTATCCATCCATCAAACAACGATTATATTTTTGTGCAGGTTAAATTTTTTGTTTAACTCTGTACTCGTATTTTTTTAAAGATAGCTAATACAGGCTCCTCGATAAATGTATTCATTCAGTGCGTCACTGTCAGCACACAGGCGGCTTAGCAGTAACATTTGTAAGGCCATTTTGTTACACTGCATTACATCGTAGAGCTGTTTCTATTTGTGGCACGAGTCACTCTAAATGTCGCACAGCCACCTGATGATGGATGGTGATAAGATGGCATATTTTTTCCTCTAAGCCCTTTGCCACAATTACAAGAGCAGGTGTGAGTGTATATTTAGCTGGGGATACTCCATCTATTAGCTTTGTAAAACAGGCCATCGGGCCGTGTGGCCTTTTAAAATAGCTGATGAAACATGTTTCTGCTCTCTGAAGATTATGGGTGCCGCCACAACCACAACATATCTGAAATGTTACTTCAGACCAGTATTGCGAAAAGATTACTATTTTACACGAATGTAGATGTTTTGTGAGGAGTTTCGTTTTATTTGATGTTTACAGCTAAACTTACAAATCTTTTAAGCTCATTTTGTAGGAGTTATTCACACTTTGCTCTCTCTCCTACTGACCTATTGCCAGATCTTTACTCATACTAGATGTCTGTTCACCAGCCTTCAGCTTTCTCAGGCTAGCTGCTATAGTTTAGCCATTTTAAGTATAGAACTGTGGGTTCTAGACTCAGTTTTAGGGCTATAGTATTGCTTTAATGACTGTATTGTTGCTTTAAATTGGTACAGTCTTCTTCGGTTTCTGGCCAGGGTTATTGAGCGTTTCAACATGTGCCTCCTAGCATTGGAATTTCTTTAAATATTTAAAAGAACTGGAACCAGATTTAAAGTGTTTTATTGTAAAGCACTTTGTATTTTTTTCCAATTCTGCTCTAATTGGATAAAAAGACCTGAACCCATTTCTCTGCTTCACTGGGTTTTTATCGGGACTTCTGCTGGCTTTCATCAAAGCATCAAAGTTAATTCTTGACCTTGTGATTCATGGTTTGATTTAAAATGTACTGAAACCTTAATGTTCTGAATAATAGAAAGCTTATATATCTATATGTTTAGCCTAGTTGGGAGCTTGTATTGTAATCACTAAATTGATTAAAACTGAAAGTATTGCACGGGAGGAAGCGTTTCTGTGGCAGCAGGAAACACTGAAGTTAAAAGCACGCCAACATCACAATAGCCACTTAATCCAGAGTGTGGTGCAGGGCGTGCGTCTGTGTGTAAGAGAAGTGAACAAAGCTGTTAAGTAAGGAAATGGAGAAATTGTCGGAAAGGGTCTTTCCAGAGTTGCAGGAAGCAGCATGCTCTCAGTTTCTCTGTTATGTCTCTGTCTTGCTTTCCCTCCTTCCCTCTCTCCCCGTATATACTGCTCAAGTGATGGAAATCCCCAGCTTCCACAAAAACAGGGCTGTTCTCACAGAGCACCACTTTGTTTCATCAACTCCTCCCACGTGCAGCATCCTAAGAATGTCCACACACTCGGCACATGTTCTCTGCCACTCATTCGCGTTAACAACAGCATGAAGCGGCGTGGCTGATGGCTGGCAGCACGTCTCTGGGTACTCAGATTGGTGGCAGGAAGGCAGACGGGCCAAAACCCCAACTTCCCCTCATCAGCAGCAAGATAAACTGCCATTATAGCAGTTACGTAACTCAAGTGTGTAGCCTGCTGCTGCTCCCTGACCTTTTACAACACACCCCCTCTCTTTCAGAATCACCCACCCAGAGACCTCTAGGAATGAGTGCAGCTGTTAGTTCACTACTGTCTGACAGACTCCATCGTGCTTCTTGTTGCTGCACGCCCAGACGCTGTACTGGATTTTGCATATCCAGTCAGGCTGATGAGGGAGCAGGATCAAGTGGAATGACTTTTCACCCATTAGGAATAGCTTATCTCATTCTTCCAGAAATAGCAACGTGATCAAATGCAAGCCGGGAGAAAACAAGACCTGACCAGCTAGGCGGACTCATTGTCAGGCCTTATCGCATCAATCGCTGCGCGTTTGTTCTCGCTTCGTGTGCACGGCTTTCGTTTGAGAGGCTGCACGAGCATAAGGGGGCGAGATGGAGATCATTTCTCCTTCTAATTCAGGTGATACAGAGAGATTAGCTGAGGCCGAGCGTGTAACCGGACACGAAGGTTATATAAGGGAACTATTTCTTTGCGGTCTCTGTGTGTGGGCGCAAATGTCTTTTTCCAGTTCGCCAAATTCTTTTTGTCCACCGTCAACCCATAACAGTCTCTTCATTATCTCAGCCAATCAGAGTTTGTTTTTGGGAGGTTTTGAGTTTACTATTTCCTCTATTTTTCTTGTGCATTTTTTTTTGTCACCACATTGTTTCCAATCCCCACACAAACATTGTTTTGTCTCTTTGCCTTTACCTACTTCCTCTTTTAGCCTTCTCTGTATTTACCAGTTGCCACTCCCATCATTCTCTCTGCCAAGCTGCCTCAGATAGCCTGCTCCTGTCCTCATTTATCCTTCTGCCCACTACAGTGACTGAATTCTGGAGACTCCGAGCTGCTCTGCTTTTTCTTCTCAACAGGGGGAGCTGCGGACGTTTCTCAGCAACAGGCTGCGCTGTCCCAGTTTCCTTAACTTAAGTTGCACGATTCTTGGGCTCAAGCCAGCTATCAAGCAGCAGTTACATAAGAGCCAAAAGCATTTTTTCCCCCTCTCTGTTTTCCTGGAATTTCAAACTCTCCACTGATGTGTGATCTCCAGTGGTAATTGGAAATAAAAGCACTTCAGACACGTCTTCCAGGAGACAGTAGGATTGCTGGAGCTCAAGTTAGGTTAGACGGACTGCCATGAGAAAATTGAGGCCTTAACTTGGGTAGTAATGAGCACATGGTACAGGGCCAGCTTTCTACTCCCGGTAAACTTATAAAAATATAGAAAAAATAGATAATATAGCTCCATCTAATCCTATGTAGGTTTAGGCTTTTAGTTCTAATATTCTTAATAGAGAGATGGTTTGAAAACTGACTCTCGAGAGAAAGTGCAACAGATTTTCCTGGTCACTGAGACCATGTGACCCTTGCTGCCACTATTTACTGCAAGTGTTCACAGTGCCATTGTGTTTATTTGCCAGGCCTCGCCTCTGTAGTCATTTTAATCACACATTCTGGAAACGTTAAAAATGCTGGCAATTATAGGGTCGGGCTGTCCTCACGGTCAGATTTCGATGCACGTGTTAGTTTTTGAAGTATATTAAGAGAAGTTAGTTTTGCTACTAACTAGCTGCTGAATATAACTTAAGTTGCATGATGTGTGATGCATCACCGTTCTTCTGTGGAAGTCAGTGTGTTGACATTAAAGGAGGCTTGATGCAGGGAAATTCCTGTCCAGTTGCACAATTAATCAGCATAAAGCAGCATGACTGGTAACCCAGTCATGACCGAGAGAGACAGAAACAACCCATGTTTGGTTGTGTATTTGTTATTTAGTCTTTTTTTTTCTTGCATTATCTGCAGTGAGGTGTGTGTGTGTGTGTGTGTGTGTGTAGACTTTTATTTTTTTAAATAGCCGTTCACAGAAAATAATCATCTACTGGGTAGGCTAGCATTAGCACTTTATTTTGTTTTAACTCATTTAAGGTAAATGTCTACAAAGCGTCTCTGTACAATTATGCCATCAAAGTATTCATTGTTTTACTATGTGGTAGGAAATTATTAGCATTTCTGTTATTTTTTTTATTTATTCTTTTTTACTCTTTCTCTCTCTCTGAATTTATTATGTATCTGTTGGTTTGAGTTGGTTTCATTACTTTAAGATATGTATTGAAAATATGTTGTACTTTTTGCATCTCTGACCATGCAATACATACATTTACTGTTCAAACAGCTAGCATGGGAAAGGTTTTGTAATTTTTTACTTTTTTAATTACTTTTTTAATTTATTAATTTATTTTTAGGCAATTTTCCAATTGTAACAATATGATTGTAACAATATGATTGTAGTCAAACCAAGCATATCATGACTATGGTTTGAAAACACGCTCAGTCATAAATATCTCTTGTTATTTCTTTTTATCCTTAGAAGAATCAAAGTGTGCATATTTGCTTCTGCCATCTTTGGTTTGTAATGTTATTATCATTTTATTAAGAGGGAACCACAGAATACCAAACACACCAGTGTTGCTTTAATAACCAGCAGTCTGTGGTGAGGTGGGGGCAACTGAGCTTTTGCTGTTTTGCTGCGATGTGGTAATGCTGCTTATCACTCATGCTCTGTCATCAAGCAAACCCTGAGAAACACTTAAAAAAAACAAAAAACAAACATCATTTTGTGTCTGCTTTCTCTGCTCCTGGCTCTTTGCACATTGATGATGAATCGTTGACGTTACTGGTAATAGAAAGTTTTGGTTTTGGAAGCTGCTCTTGGAGATGGAGTGACCTAACTAATCCGACTACTTCTAACCCCAACTAACTGCGTCCTTTTATTTCCAATCAGCTGGCACCGCCACCTGAGCCCGAAATCCCGGCCGAGGTGTGTTTTACTCATATTGGCCCATTGCCCACTAACATGCGTCAGTACTGATCATCACTCATACTCATGATTGGCCACCATCCTGTATTATTTGTGCTGTGCGTTTTCCAGATCCTTATTTAAACAAAGAAAAGTCACAACCTTTCCTTATGCATTTCCACTTTTATCTCCACCCCCCGCCCTTCCTGCATCACCCCTCTGCCGCTGCTGCTTCTGTGGAACTTGCTACATATGTGCCCTTGTTTGCATACAGTCTTCCGCTTCTCTACTCATCCTTTCCTCTCTGCCTCCGTCATTTCTCCCATCCGCTCATCTGTCCTTCTAGCTCTTTGATGAAAGTCCAATTCACTGACCTCCTTTCATTGGGGTTGCTGTAAGGGTGGGGTGGGGGTTGGAGTCATGGGTGAGGTGTTTTTCCATGCCAGATTGGTGCTTACAGTGTGTGTCAGTAGCTCACTGCTCTGTTATGTAACCTGAAGTGTTTCTTTTCTCATGGCTCATGGCTTGTTTCTTTCCCTCCAGCAGTCTATCATTCTTTTATGTAAATAATTTAGGCACTTTTTCCACTGTGAGCGTAAAGTAATGAGGGAGGTAGTCTGACAAATGGTTATAATTTTAGATTTTAAAAATGTACGATTTTTACTTCAAAAACTTCTTGAAGGTGTTAAAAAAAAAGCATGTCAGTCCTCCTCTGCATGAAGCCCTGCACGCCTTTGACTCGACCTCACATCTTCCCTGACACAACCACTTCCCTCTTAACTGCATGATCAATTTTGCACCCAGTTTCCTGCATGCTTGTAAAGTAACTAATTTGCACTGTATTGACACCCTACTTTTGTTTTCCCCAACTTTCCTTTCCAACCTTTTTGTTTCTTTCTTATTTTAATGCTTTCTGCTAACTCACCTCACCTTTAAGGAGCTTGATCCCAACCAGCCGCTGAAGCAACTGGAGGATCAAAGGAGGGTAGGTAAAGAGTTTGGTTTGCTGTGGTCTGGCACAGGCCTGCATCTTACTGACTGACTGATTGTGATGCCCTCACTGTTGCACTGCTGCTACAGCATGGCACTCACTCACTCCCCTCCCAGTTGTGACACAAAACATGTGACAGAGATCAGCCAGGAAACACTAATATGGGTTCTCAGTCTGCGCTTTGTGTTTGCTACAGACTGACACAGAGGTGACACACTGCTGTGATTTACATACAAGGCCGAGGGTTAATGCATATGTTGAGACCGAGAAAGAGCACAATGTCAACTCTGAACATCACTGAGGTCAGAGTGCAAGGATCAAATAAAAAATGTGTGTGTGTGTGTGTGTGTGTGCTCTATTTTTTCCCAGGTGGACATCTTGATAAGATTTATCTTTATTTAATTTTTTTTTCTCTTTCTTTCTAAGTTTTGTTTTACTTGCACAAAAGTTCAAGGCACGTGTATGGCCATAAAATGCCATAAAACACCAAGATGACATGAAAAACCAAAAGGAAACCTTTCAAGTGAAGCGAGGAGATTTCAGAAATTCATTTTACAAAATGAAGTTTCATTTTTGGTTTATGTGGAATCTTGTAACCCTTTATGGCTTTATGTTGTGGCTTTGTGTATGTAGGACATACTACTATGAGTGCAATTCTGTATCAATTTGATAGTCTTGTGTCAGCATGGTAACTCTGGGTTCAACTTCCATTTCTATAGCAGAAATAGATCTTCATCTCCTAACATTCATTTTCCTGGTAGGGAGAGGCTCTGCGGCAGATTTTGGTCAATCGATACTATGGTAATATCAAAGCTGGCCAGAGGAGAGATAGCCTTACAACCTTCAGTAACGGCCCACTCACGCCTGGAGCGCAAGGGAAATCACCTACAGGTTTGTGTAACGATGCTCTACGTGTCTGTGTGTCTACATGGTTATGCTGTAAAGATAAGATGAAATGAAATGATTTACTTGGGGAAGGTGGGACAGCGCTGCACACCCAACATAAAAATTAGATCCCTAATAGTTTTTAGCCTGCCAGCTATAATATATGACTGCTAGCTAGAAACACATGAAAATTTTCAGCTTCAGTTGTGCAATTATGGAAATGTGGTTTTAAAATAAAGTTCAATAATTGGGTAGAGCTATTAAATAATTAGGTTTTCAGCTCCTGTAATGAAATCTTTCAACCATTGCAGTCTGCTTCAGCTATTTATCTCCATCTATCGCTGCATAGCTCCATCTAGTTCTATTAAACCGTTTGTTTTGATAGCTGCAGTCATTACAGTTTCATTAGGAAATAATTATTTATATCCAAGTCAAAGCATGTGTGCAGAAGCTTCTGTAAAAGTAATTTTATTTATTTTTTATTCAGATATTTTTTTTAAACTAAACAAGCTGCTTAAAAATTACTGTTTTGATGAATTACATGGGAAAATACAGTAACAATGCTCACACAGAGTTTTAACCTAATTAAAAATAAATAAGTAAATTGATCATAGACTAATCTGACCACATTTTGTTTGTCAGTATTCAAAATAACTTTACCCAGAAAGACTTTCTCTCTCCCCCTCCTTTTTTTTATTATTCAGTATTTTTTTAAATAGGTTAATTGCTACTTATTACAACCAGATGCTCATGTACATAAATGAAATGTTATCAAATGTACCTTCTTAAGGAGGAAAACTTTTAACTTTGACAATAATAAAAGAGTTTGTGTCATTTAACTCTTTACAGAGTAATTGGTTTTTGTCAACAGTCTAAATTATTTACAAATTCGCAACAAAGTATTTACTGATTATTTTACATTCCTTATAATGCTGGAAATATTTCTGTTAGTTGCACAGATTACAAGGAAAAGTGAGTGAGTGACAGTTTCCAGTGGGTAGCAGTCAACAGAGCGTGCTCCGAGCATTGTGTTGGAACATACTTTGTAAATGTTGTATTTTAAACTCAGCGCCCACATTCACAGTCATTTACCTGATAGACGCTGTGCATTTGCTTGAAAATAGTAAAGGACAACACGGCAAATGTTGAATCTGTAATGAATTTTGAAATTGACATTTACCACTGTCTTAAGTCTTCAGTGTTTAGGAACTGAAGAGACTCATTGCTGTAGTACTGAAAGTGATTTCAGGTGCTCAGGCTGTCTTGGTCCTCCGTTGTCATACTGCTTCGGATTTTTTGTGAAGCAGTGGAAACGGGTAGGCTGAACTGTGGCTCTTTAACTTTGGATACATTTTAGAGGTTGAGAATGTGGGTTGGCGTTGTGTTGTCAAAAAAAGCAAGCGCTTAACTGAAAAAGCCATCATCTGAATGTTAGCATATTTAAAAAAAAATAACAAAAAAAACCTGTTTATTAGGTCAAATTAAAGCCATCAAGGTCATCTTCTGCTGCCACTCTGGACTCTGAGCTTTGCTTATTTTCCCATTGCATCTGTCTGCTTGCACTTGTACCACTGCCATGCCTGTTTCTTCTCCACTGTGGCTAAATAGTGAGCCTTAAACTTGAATTTCATTTCTGGAAAATGGACATAGTTACAGGGAGGCAAATCTGGTGAGTAAGGCAAGTGGTGAACGACATTTGGGCCAAGGAAGTTGCAGTAAAACTCTTCTTGGCTGTCTGAATTTCTGCTTCTGGTTAAGCTTCTGACCAGTGGGCCTAATTAGTAAAAATATAGTTATTCACTTCACCTTAGTTAGGCCTAAATGACAGAGAAAAAGCAGCAGTACTTCCGGAACTGTCATATGTGTATACATTTTTTTTTAACTTACCGTAACAATAAATAAATAAATAAGTAAATAACCTTTGTATTTTTTTTTATGGTCCATTTAAAAAAAAAAAAAAAAAAAAAGTACATATAATTTATTGTAATATATACTGCTGGCATCCGATTTGAAAATGCCTCAGTTTGCCTCAATGAAACTGAATAAAATGTCCCTTTATCAACATTTAATATTTTGCCATTTTAATATTTGCAAAGAAATATACAGTAAAGTATAAAGGATTTGCAAATGTGTCCTTAGTTATTTACCAAGGGTCTCACCAAATCAGGAATTTGTACAGGAAACGGTTAAAGTGGTATTTTTATCCCCCCTCACTCTTTTTGCTTACATGAGATTGACATTCATAAATTTTATAGATTATTAGTAAGTGACATTTACCTATTCCAGTGAGTCACGCCGTGTCTCTCATCAGCGATGACTCATATTTGGTCTATAATGCTTTAGAAGGCATGAAAAAAAAAAAAAAAAGATCTTATTCACAGCTGTGGCCTTGCACTGCTTTAAGCCCTTGGACCTGAGGGGCTCTGCTATTGAGCGTACTGGCTCTGTCTCCCGCATAACGCAGGTCGTGTTGTTGCCAGGCGACCAAAGAGCCAAGCTCCATCTAGAATGGGATGTGTTGTTGATTCAGTGACTCGCCCAGCCAGAGACAGCTCTGATGGGTGCTGTTATCTCACCAGTTCTTCTCTTACTGGCTATGGTTGGCAGCAGTAGGAGTTAAAGTACCTCAGTGGATTAGAGACACATCTAACGTGCTTTTTTTTTCTTTTCTTTTCTTTGAGTGTGTGGTGGCTGAAAAGACACCTGTGGCTTATTACATGACTCAAAATCGCCTTACTTCCTCCTTACCCAATAGCATCTTAAATAAAACTAGAAAAATTTGCATTTCCTGCGAAAATGCTGTGTGGATGCCTTAACGCTGAAGATGTCTGCTGAAAAAAGCTGAAAAAGTTGAAAAAACAAAAAACTCTTTCTCACAAAGAAGAGGTGGAGAGACTGACAATTGTGCTGAAATGAGCAGAAGAGGCTCAGAATTGTGCTGATAAGAGGTGGAAAGGCTGAAGACTTTGCAGAAAAGAGGTGAATCAGAAGAATTTCTGCTGAAAAGAGGTAAAGAAGCAAAAAGATGAGCTGAAAAGAGGTGTAGAAGCAGAAGTGCTTGCTGCAGATGGCTGTATGTGTAATGACACACTGGAGAGTGTCAAGAAAGCAGAGCGCATGCAAGCAGGGAACATGTGTAGCAACTGTCACAGGTAGGATTCGAACTTCTGCCACCGGGTCTCACGGCAGCTGCCCTACCCTCTGAGCCAAACGAGTTCTGGTCACAAGCAAAGATATGATGAGACGGAAAATGTGCACTGTGGAGCAGAAGCTCAAATTAGCAGAAAAGAGGTGAAGAGGAAGAACTTTGTTGTGAAATGAGGTAAAGAAACTGAAATCTGTGCTTAAAACAAGTGAAAAAGCTGAACTCTGAAATCCTGCTAAAACAGCACAAGAGGCTGATATTTTTCAGCTACTCATTGAGCCAAACTGGTTCTCACGTAACTGAAAAAAGGTGGAAAAGCTTCAAATTCTAATGAAAACAGCAGAAGAGGCAGAGATTTGTGCTGATAAGAGGTGAAAATGCTGAACCAATCAGAGGTACTGCTTCTGTCTGCTTCATCAGGCTGTGTACTTGTATGTATTTCTGCCATAGACTGTTAACAAGAATCTGAGGTCCATATTAGAAAAGCTGCTAAAATTATTAAACTTTGCAGAATTGTAATAAATTATCAATATGAATTACCGGTCTGTGATAGTGTATAAATTTGTAGTTTAAAAAAAACATGTGGGCCAAAGTGGAATCGAACCCATAACCTTTGGTCTGAAGAGCCGTGTCATTACCAATCGCGGCGCCTCTAAGGGGGCAGGGCGCCTCGAAAAAAAGGGTGATGAGGAGTCAGAATTAGATCGCGGTGAGATGCGAAAAACGCCGTTTTTTGGAGTTACAAAACGTTGTGTAACTCAAAAACTAGGTGGGATAGAAGCATAATTCTTGCACTGGGTGAATCAGCGGACTTTGGTGTACTTTGACTGCGATTTACATAGCTCTTTGTATATCCGTCGCGGAGATATGACGAGAGAAGAAACGGCTTCATTTTTGGAGTTTGAAAAATGAGAGGAGGACATATTTCCACCCCTCAAACATGTTTTTGTGTTGTTATAGCACAAATACTATAACAACGCAGAAATACTATGACTTAGTAGTAATACTATAACATAACAGTTCAATGTTCTTGCACAAATACCACAATATGGCAGAAACACTATGTTTTAGCACAAATACTGTGATTTGGTATAAATACTACGATTTGGCACACATACTATATTCCGCAGATACACTATAACATAACAGATATTCTACGACTTAGTAGTAATACTATAACATAACAGAATTATTAATTGGGCACAAATACCACGATTTGGCAAAAATACTATGATTGGGTACAAATACTATGATTTGGCAATAATACTGCATTTTAACACAACTACTGATATTTGATTGAAATACTATGATTTAGAAGAAATACTATTACTCCATACAAATACGATGCTTTGGGACAAATACTATGTTTTGGTTCCAATACTATGATGTGCAACAAATACTATGATTTGGCACAAGTACTATGATTTAGTACAAATACTATGATTTGGCAGAAATACTATGCCTTAGTAGTAATACTATAACATAAGAGATATACTATGGTTTTGCAGACATACTATGTTTTTGCACAAATACCATGATTTGGCACAAATGCTATGATTTAGCAGAAATACTATGATTGGGTACAAATACTATGATTTGGCAATAATACTGCGTTTTAACAACAACTACTGAGATTTGATTGAAATACTATGATTTAGAAAAAATACTATGACTCCATACAAATACGATGCTTTGGCACAAATACTATGATTTGGCACAAGTACTATCATTTAGTACAAATACTATGATTGGGCAGAAGTACTATGTTTCAGTACAAATACTATGATTTAGCAGAAATACTATGTTTTAACATAAATACTATCTTTTGGCAGAAATTCCTGCTAAAAAGGACTATTTCTGCTTTTTAGCAGAAATACTGTAATTTGGCATAAATACTATAATTTGGGATAAATACTATGATTTGGCACATATAATATATTCAGCACATATATTATAAAATAACAGAAATATTATGATTTGGCCTCAAAACCATAATTTTGCACAAATACCATGATTTTTGCAAAAATACTATGAATTAGCAGAAATACTATGATTTAGCAGAAGTACTAAGATGTAGTAGAAGTACTTTGCTTTAGCAGAAATACTATGATTGAGGAGTAATACTTAAACATAGGAGAAATACTGATACACAGACACACATACATAGACAGTAAAGGGAACAGGAGCTGTGGAGAGTCTGGGCTTGGTATATGTAGGTCAGTTAAATTAGCTGCACCTGCTGTAGTCAGCCCTTACACACACAGACACAGAGAGAGGTGTGAGTTTTCTTCAGTGTATTTCTGACATTCAGGATTCCCCTCGAACAAATGGCCATAATTTCCTAACCGTAGAGGCTAGAACGGTCATTCAGACATCGTTTTGTTCAGAAGAGATGGGGGAATCTTCAGGTCTTCATAATTCAGAGATAAAATATAAATTATTAAAGATATATGACTTGTAATACATTGTAACTGAGTAGAGGCGAAGCAAAAACTGCCTTGACTTGCTCTCAAACAACCTTTGGTTACTCTAAATCTATATGGAGCATCAAAATCATTCTTTCACCGTAAGAAACAGCAGGCTTTGGTGAACAGTCATGGAAATTTTCAGGGCTCTGTGGAAATCCATCAAAAAGATATGATGAGAGAAAAAAGTGCCTCATTTCCAGAGTTTGAAATCTGATGAAATCTGAGCGAGGGACAAATTTCCTTCCCTCAAACAAGTCTAACTCATCTCAGAACGGTAATAGGTGAGAAAATAATTCTTGAATTGTGAGCATCAGGAGTGTCTGAAGATATATCGGGACAAGCCTTATGTCTTAACTTTGCTTCGTTAAGGAGATATGACGATTCGAATATGCCTCTCATTACAGAAATCAAGCGGTGATTTTGAACAAGCTCTCCATTGACTTTCTATGGAGAGTTTTGCGACTTTGTGTTGGTCTGAGGAGATTTGCCAAAATTCTATAAACCCCACAACAATGATAGTGACATTTTCGGAAACCCAGCAAAAATACCTACGTTTTGATGTATAATTTGTGGAAGTTGAGTGAAGATTGAGCAAGTAGCAAGAAGTTGTTCGGACATGAAGAGAAGACTGCAAAACCTTCAGTGGCAGACTGGAAGCCAAGTGCATAGCAACCATAACAACGCATGTATTTTGTGAAAAATCACAATTTTGCAACTGAAAACTTTAAGAGGCATAAAGGTAAAACGGTAAAAGATTTGAAAAAGCTGAATCATACCTGAATAGCCCAATAATTTGAGAACATTTTAAAGTTTGAATGGTTGTTCTACGTGAAAATATGAGGAAGTAGTTAAGTTTCAGAAACAAGCAAATTTTAGCAGAATTGCAGAAGTTTCCCATTCATTTCAATGGGACAAATTAAGCTTAATGTTTTAAAAAGTATAATAGTGAAAAATACCAAAAGACATAGCAGGAATTAGCAGAAATAGCAGAATATTTTAAAATTTGAACGGTGAAAATCGGCTGAAAATTGTGGAAGTAGTTAAGTGCCAAAAAGTGTACGGAAGTCCCAAGAGGAACTCAATAGTGTGGATGCTTAAAGCATCCACACAATAAACCGAACTGAAACAATCGCTCGTGATTGAATCAACCACATGTAGATTTTTAAAAATATAATTATTAGGAATTTCCCAAATGTCATTGTGATTTTAGCTATATTTATAAGCTAAATGCACAGCACTGTCCGCCGTGTCCACCTTTTAAAAACACACAAAAAGATACAAATCCTGAAATTAAAAAAACAAATACCTGTGCAACCAACAAATATCCAAACAAGGACTCAAAGAACACAAACCTCCGCCACAGTAGCTCACTGTCTCTGCAGTATTTACTTTTAAGGGAATAATTAATTAATTTGTGTGTGTGTGTGTGTGTGTGTGTGTGTGTGTGTGTGTGTGTGTGTACATACACATACACATATATTGACAATACACAAGAAGAAGTAAGCTATAAGGCTTTTTTTGTTTTTGCCGGTCATTGTCGGTCATTCAGTTGCCCTTGAATACCTTGGTGGGGCTAAAAACTTTACATCCCTACAAAGTTTTAGCAGACTTCAGTCAAAACTTTTTAAGCTGTCATGTTTACAGACATAATGTCAGAATGATGTTCACACTAAAACATAATGTCCTTGGTAGAGGTAATAAGGGTATAACCCAGTGTTTATAGTATCTCTCTGGTTATTCAGGTTGGTCTGAAGGCCAGCAGTAAACTGTTTTGCGTATGCACTAAATACCTGATACTAACAGTCACAGTAATCCACCTGTATTCATGTTTGATATCCCACTCTCTTTGTTAGTTGAGCTAGTTTACAGAGTTCCTAAATAAATTCTGCACTAAATGTTCCCTTTCACTCAGTGTCTAGATCATAGGTGTCAAACTCTGGCCCGCGGGCCAAATGTAATTAGGCTGCGGGCCAAATTTGGCCATACCAAAGCCATACCAAATTACTATTAGAGCTGGCCTACTGGTATTATACAGATAATATATATATATATATTGTTTAGTATTAAGCTTTGCTTGTTCCATATTCAGTTTTCCAGCAAAACTTATTTGAGTCCATAAGAAAAGATTCATTCTTATATCTGGAGGAAGATTTTTTTTTTCAATAAATATTAATGTTCGCCCACGACTTTGTTCCAGTTTTGAATTTTGGCCCACTGTGTATTTGAGTTTGACACCCCTGGTCTAGATAAAACTGCTGCTCTTTGTACTTTGATGGAAACAGTGAAGGGGAATGATCGGGCTTCTGACTTCTTTGCCCTTAGTTGTCAGCTCTGGGGTCGGAGGTCGAGGGGAGCTGAGCTTAGCGGAGGTCCAGTGTCACCTGGACAAAGAAGGGGCTTCTGATCTGGTCATTGACCTCATCATGAACGCCACCAGCGATCGGATTTTCCAAGAGAGCATATTGTTAGCCATTGCACTCCTGGAGGGTGGAAACACAGTCATTCAGGTAAGTGGGGGGGAGTGGGTCACAGGGTTCACAAGTAAAAGTTCACCACTTACAAGTCTAACCAGCAATTAAATGCACTGAAGCCTTTCCCTACACAGAGGCATGAGCAGAATCTCAATAAGATGCTATCTCATGTGTTCACCCGCAATGTCAAGAATTTAAGTCGGTGCTGCTCTGCTGCTGTCAACATAAAACAACACAGGCTAAAGATGCCTTCAGGAAAAGGGCGCATATTTGTTGTCAGAGTATCCGCCTGACTGTATTTTAAAAGCTCGACTTCACAACAATACAGAAAGCATGTTGTTGTCACATTTTCTATGTTTAAAAAAAAAAAAAAAAGCTCAGGCCAAGAACCAGAAAGGAAGATGAACAGTAGCCTGCTGGGAGATGTCCGAGCTGTGCAGCCAAGCACGTCATCACCTCTCTACTGTCAGGCAGGGGTTGCTACGGCAACACTAACTCTTTGCAAACCTCACAGAAAGCAGGATGAGAGTGGAGAAAACCACTGTGTACTATTGCATTATTTCAGCCTTGCGGTGTGTCTGTATGTCTGTGTGTCTGTGCATGTGTGTGTGTGTGTTTGTATGTGCATGCTGCTCATAAGCTGTCTATCAGAATATTCTGGTTTTGTGGTTTATGCATGTGTGCTCTAGTATTTGTGTTGCATAAACAAGGCTGTTGCATAATAGCCTCCTATTTGCATAGTATCGTTACCTGACAAGGCCTGACTTTGTATGCAAAGGCTCTCACATGACTCCTGTTACAAAAGCTGCTGCCTCTCTCTGTGTCTAGGTGAATAATACACAGAGCCCCAGTCCTTCTAACAGACTCCTATCTGGGTCATGTTTTGCTCCTTTTAAGAGGGCAATGAAAGGTGTGATCCTTAAAGGCCTTGAAAGAGAGCCGTTAAATTTCATACAGTCTTTGCTGCTACCTTTGGAAAGACCTGTAGCCTTCTTTAGGATTGCTTTTGTAACTTTTTAAATTCTGGGCATAATTAAAAAGCTTGATGTCCACTACTGAAAGCAGTCTGTAGCTTACTTTTGTTGCTTTAACTGCAGCTTTCAGTGAGTCTCTTGTGCACATTACAAGTGTAGAAGCAGTTTTGAGCCGTTAGTAAATGTATACATTTCTACCTGTGACACCTACTGTGACGAGGCCTACACTTGCTGGTACAGAAGCACCTCAAAGTGAACCTGATAAGCAAAGCAGTTCATGATCTTAAATAAGAACATTTTTATCAAGTAAGGTCCTGTTTTGAGTTAATGTGTTTTTCTGCTTCCTTGGAATGATGCTGGGACAAGTAAGCTTTGTTGAGGAGTCATGTATGATCCAAAGTTAATTTACAGCATATCAGCAGATGCATCACATTTTCCTGTCTTACACAACGATTGGTTGCCTGCCCTTCTTTTAGGACAGAAGGGTTCTTGTTGTCTAAATGAAAAGCAGGACAACAACATGGCCCCAGATTTCTCCAAGAAGGCTGCTTGTTTGTTTTCTAGGTAATCCAGGTTTGTAGCCTAGCCAATGGAATTTCTAGAAAATAAATAAATGAAAGAGGGAGAGAGACACAGAGAGAGCGCACGCTTCCTTTGCTTCAGAAAGGGTTCACACAGGGCCCAGAGCTCTGTGCTAGCTGGACTTAATATCACAGCCCTGAGAGAAGGAGTCAATGTCTTAGTAAAGACAGAAAGAAATGGGTCATAGCACAGTCCTACCTGTCTTTTCTTCTACCCAGGCGTGTCTGTCTGATGAAAATAGAGCTTTAGAAACTGGAGATCTGAAACATCATGCTTTCACCGAGTCATGGGAATCCAATCTAGGCCTGTCAAGATATGCCAACTTTGTTTAGTAACACCTAGGACTCACTGATGTCACCGATGCACCTCATCAAACACGCAACTATTGGTAGACGAACAAAAGATGTTTTTGATGCATTGTCAGTACATTTTTAAGCCTTTTTGTATCTACTTATCTACATATCTACCCAAAGGGCAGAGCTGTCACCAGTAAGTAAGTCAACCCCGCATGTGTTCATACTCATGTTCAGCAGTCACGTAGCAGGCGTCTCACTATGTTGGTCTAAGTGAGAATAAGATCTTCACTTTCAAATACATAAAGTAACAACATTTATTTTAAGTAAACAAAATCTGCCAACTTTACTTCTGTCAATTTTGTCTGACAATAAAATGACGCACTGCCTGTCTTGTGCAGCATACATGCTGTAGGTCTAACATTACTTTTTGACCTACATAACTCTCATATTATGACCAAAACCTGCACAGCTCACCCTGGACAGGATAACATGTTGCCTGACACGTATGCTCGTGCCCTCCAGGTGGTTCAGAGATGAGCAGTAAAACACTGTGACAGCCCCTGAGTAATTTTCAGCTTGCACACAGCAAAACTAGAGCGATCATAAAACCTCACTCGTGCATACTCAAATGCCCACTTCATGAACACATGTACGCAGCCATACTGCAGGTTATACTTAGAGACTATAAAGCTTATTTGATAAACAGCCTTAGAGTTTGTGGGAGTGTGTGCCTATGTGTTATGTAAGAGACGAAGTGTAAAGTCTCTGCTTCTCCGAGCCCCCCATCCATCTTGTGATCGCTGTCATCAGGACCTCAGATCCCTAACTGTCACAGGCACGAACAGGTGCGACTGCTCTTACTCAATAGGCTTGTTGTGGCACACCGCTGCCCTCAGCCCCCTCCAAGTGTGATTTTACCCCCTCCCGCCTCTTCTCGGTTCAGTTTCACTTCACAGCTACCTCTTGGAAAGCTTTAAAAAGATTCTGCAAAGTGAGTTTCCAGGCATCGGTGCCCTCAGCATACCAGCTCTCGTTTAACTGCGGCGTGGGCAAGGAAATTACTGTTTAGATCCCAGTTTATAGTTTATGGAGGTCCAATTATTTCAGTCCTGCCATGTGTACCTTTTTCTTTCAATCATTACTTGCTGAAGTCACTGCATACATTTTTAGACTGTGTGGATGGTTGCCCGTGCAGATTTCTGAGAAAACGCAATCACGTGTAGATTGCTTTGATTTAAACCTGCTATCTGGAAGTCTTGTTATAGCTTCAAAGAGCAGATCTCTGTGGATACCAGCTGGGCGGTGGCAGAGTACGCAACTGAAGCCCTCCAATAAGCACAGAGATGGCTTTGTCACTCACCAAGGTGTCAGGCTGCAAAGGCGGGAGATGGATAAAAAGAAAGGGAGAGCTGGTGGTATAAACAGGCCTTACATAACCGGCTCGTGTTGATGCCAGAAGCTGGGGTAGCAGCTGACGGGAAATGGAGGGAAAAGTAGAAGTGCAGAATAATCAGACAGGAGGGCCTGCTGTGCTGTCCTATTGATTCTGTAAGATAGGAGGAAGATTTCAAGTCAACCTAAAGCAGCAGAATCAAAACTGCTTCCAGGAGGCTTATTGGCTCTTTAGTGGGAGACGTTTAAACTGCCTCAGATGGCAAACAGAGACTCACTAGGTGATGGCAGTTTTCTCTACAGAATGACTCAGCAGTCAGCAAAGAAGCTGCAGCTAGGCACAATCTTCAAAGGGTTATAAAAGTTGTAACCGGGACTTTTTTTTAAAGTTAAAATCTTTCAATTCTATCTCATCGTGGCACACGATAGCTAGCTCTGCTCTCTCTCTGCTAGGAAGTAAGCCACAATGTGGCAGTTAGCATGTGGTTGGACCTGTACTCTTACTCTCTGACTGCTTCCCAAGTACACAGATAAGACAAAACTTGAGTTCACACCCACCTAATTTACTGTTTGCTCCACCTCCAACAAGCTGTAGCTACTCAGCACCGATAACCAGATCTAAAGCCTTATTGTTTATGAGGTCCTACAATCCAGCAATAAAGATGCGATCCATGCCAAAGTGTTGCAGTACAAGTGTAAGAAAGGATTTAAGTCTTTATACAAACCCATTTCATTGTCTAGGTGTATCCTTATTAGTGTTACTAATTTAGCCTGCAACATGTGTATAAATGATTATCTGAGTTAGGCTTGAGATCCTGTCATATTGAAGGAAATTGGACTCACTTATTGAGTGAATTGCCATCTAACAATGCTGATTTACATCTTCCTGTCAGCTACAGAGCTGTAGAGTTGATTAGCAAAACAGCCTTTAACTTCTAAAAAATTGGAAATATCTAACAAAGGAGTGTGAGTAAGCAACTTGTGCTGTCTTTTGACAGTTTTTAATGTTTTTAACATGTCACAGGTGTCCAACCCTGACTGTGTGCAGACAGGAAAACAGCTGCTGCTTGCTGTTCAGTAAAAATAACAAGCAAGTGTTGACAAAATACTTTTCTTCACATTAGTGGAGAAATTGAGTTTTTATGGCCGCAGTCATGAGTTCTGTTTAATATAGTTATCTTGTAAAGCTGCTGTCCTGGAGCTGTTGTTGGGAGAAGTCTGCCTGCTTGCATAAGTCTGACTTTTAATCAGATCACTATCAGTGAATGACCCTCGTCAACAACACGATGTTAACGGCTTGAAAAAGAAACTGTTGCATAAAGGAAGGGAGGGAAACAACTTAATACACTGAGTGCTCTGCTCCTCTTGGGATTTGAGTCAGGTGATTTTTGCAGAAAGATGTCTCAACAGTTGTCTTGATTTCCTGCGCATATGTTGCTTATCTCATGCAGCGTAATGCACTGCTGATGTTGTACTGTTTCTATGCTTTGCTCCTTTTTCCTCAAACTTAACTGAGTTTAGCTAAACCTGGAGAGAGTCTTATGTAACAGACTTTGAAAGCTGCCCCAGAATCTCAGTACGTGATAACTCCTGCTTGCATCAACCCCACCTCCCACTTTCGGACCCTTTCTCCACCTCCCTCTCACACCACACGCTCACTTCGTGCCGCTCTGGCAGTGAAAAGTAGGGCAGGGTTTTCCTCTCTTCCTCTCCTGCTCCCATTTTCTTTCTCCCTCACTGCTCGCCCTCTGCGGCTGATGTAACAGTGTTGGCGCTCTGTGCCCTCACTGTAACCACTCAGCTGATTACAGGTCTTATGTAAGGAGGGATTGTTGAGAGGAAAATGGGACATAACATATGAGCCTGTTGCAGAAAAACAACAGCTCCATGTAACAGGGCTTTCAAGCCAGATTGGCCTTTGCGTAGCTGTAGGTTGCAGAATATTTCCTTTGCTCCAGTATGAGTAAGAAGTTTTTGAGGAAAACGTCTCGTGTTTCATGTTTGAATGCTTATAAAAGCAAAAAGTAATTGCTTTTTTGCCGTTAAACAAATGCACTCAGCACGAGTGAGCCCTACTCTATGAACACGTTTATACAGCTGTGTGCATTTTCCTGCTTACATGTACGCTCGTGTGAAGTACAGGTTGCACGACAGGTTGTGTAGTTGCTTCTTTTGGTGTGTGCATGTTTTTAAATGTGGCTGCATGCTAATCCCAGAGCTCGTCTTCGTTTCTGCCCTTGGTCATGTACTTGTGCATGTTAAGACCCATCTGAGTACTCTGGGTGCCAGAAGCAAGTTCTGATAAGGAGCAGAGAGCAGATAGTGTAAAATCAGGTGAGCCTTTAGAGCATGTTTTCCTGGCACTGTGAGAGCAGGATTATATAACTAATTCTCACTAAACCTCTGGCTAAAAGCGCTGCAGAACAATTAGCAGAGACAATGATAAGAAATGCCAATAAGAGATTAAAATGCGTTTAAAATATTGGTGTAAATGCCGATTTTTATGTAAACACTATAAGGTAATTAAAAACCTATAAGGATATTGTCTGAGCGACTCGTATTATTTAATTTCTTTCTTTTGTGTCTCCACCCCAGAGGTCATTTTTCCATCGTTTAACGGGAGACAACAAGTCTGAGAAATTCTTTAAAGTGTTTTATGAGCGGATGAAGCTGGCCCAGCAGGAGATCAAAGCCACTGTGACTGTCAATACCAGTGACCTGGGCAGCAAGAAAAAGGACGAGGAACCACCAGACAAAGACACACCGGCACGCAAGAAAGGTCAGCGGACAAGTGTTGGCGTTACCAACATAACAATAGGCTAGAGAAGGAAGTGTTTGACTGCATTGTCAAATAAGTCACATATGACACTATGAAAAACTGGAAAAGCAAACCTCTGCTGCACTCTTCGTACGAGGCAGTAGATCCGTTTCTTCATTATTAATTATAGCCGTGTACAAAATTATTATTTATCACATGTATCATTTCTACATGTCTCTGTATGTGTAAATGACAGCAAGGATCAGTACATAAATTCTTAACTTGTCAAGTGAACAGTCATTGTAACCGTTGTCTTGTCCAATGGTCTGTGGTGTTTGACTGCCTCTTCTTTACCTGTGGTTAGTGAAAGATATGCCGGTAGTGGCGATGGTGACTGAGGAAGTGAAGGAGCAGCTAGTTGAGGCCTCTGCGGTCACCAAGAAGGCTTACACAACTTATCGTCGTGAGGCCGAAGCCGAAGAGCACCAAGCTGCAGCTGATGGCTCTCCTGTTCCAACTGCTGATAAGAGCCAGGAAGAGGGCGAGATGAGCGTTACCATCACTATCATGCAGCCCATCTTGCGCCTCATGCAGCTGCTGTGTGAGAACCACAACAGAGAGCTGCAGGTCAGCCATCATCAGACCAGCTTGTGATTATAAGTCCTTTATTTATATATACGACACTTACTGACACTGTCACTTTATCAGTGCTGGTCATCATGCCCTTTGCTGCTAAAGTATTTATACCATTCTCGATACTGGTACTCAGGTTGTTTCACTCCTACTTATTATATTATTTTATTACTTGCTATTCTGTTTGTTTAAAAATATATATATATTTATTACTTTAAAAAAAAAAGCTGTTTCTTCATTATTTTGGTTCTTTTCGCTCGACCGTGTGTACATAATTTTGTTCCACCTCATCTTAACATGATGCGAATGACAATAAAGCTCCTTGAATCCTTGAATATATATACATATAATATATAGGCTGCCATGGGCTGATGGGAGCAGGGTTAACTTTTTCTGTCCCGTGTTCTGAATTTCAGTCATCACACCATCTTATACAGAAATGAAACTGTTGAAAATAGGCACCAGTTGCAGAACTTCCTGACACAGTCTTGTATGTGCTGGTCTGGTTTCACTATGATGAGTGTGCTCGTGTTTGGTAGTGGCTAGCTCCGGCAGCCCAGACAGAAAACTTCCTGCTTGCACTGATTCTTGCACTCCAAACTGGGACAGGCCTTCATTAAATGCTGGTTGGCTCTGTGCTGTCTCTCCCATTCTGAACCTGTGTAGGAGCCAGATATTGATTTACCGCTAGCCTCGCTGCACAGATGATCAGTTCACTGAGATGTTTGTGTTCTTTCCAAAGACGTCACTGCAGTAATTGTCTTGCTGCCGTATACAGTAGGTTTGGAAAAGCCATCACGACTTTTTATATTTAGTTCTTACGTCAGCGAGAAAGAGAAAATGGTTTAGATTACCTAAGTAGAGGAATTTCTCTTTTGCCAACCATCTCTGCAGATTCCAACACTCTCGTGAATCATCTCATATTAAATCTCTTGGTTTTACCTCATGCCACATCACATATATTTTAATTTTGTGACTAACTGTTAACAAAGTGTTTATGTTTCCCTACAGGGGCTTTTAAAGTTTTTGATGAGATGAGTCCAAGTAAAGAAAGATTCCATGTTGAGTGTTTATTTTCATGTTGTCCTTCTGTAGAATTTTCTACGCAACCAGAATAACAAGAACAACTATAATCTGGTGTGTGAGACTCTTCAGTTCTTGGACTGCATCTGTGGCAGCACCACAGGAGGACTGGGGCTTCTGGGACTTTACATCAATGAGAAGAATGTAGGACTTATCAACCAGACTGTGGAGAGCCTTACTGAATACTGCCAAGGCCCCTGCCACGAGAACCAGGTAACACACTGTACACCTGTGTGCAAGATGAGCTTTTTATATTCTGTAGCTATCAAATCGATGACCGGCTGTGATCGTGATGCTAGTTTTGTTTGAGTTCTCTGTAGTCAGGAATGTGTCAGGCTCTTGTCTTTCCTAAGCACGCTAACACCAGCCTACTCCGGGTAGGACGCCTCTGTTCTTTGGCATAGGTTAGTAGTCTTCTCACATGATGGCGGCATCCTCTGTTCCTGCCGCTGTGAGGTCATTTTTATAACAAGTGTGAAACTGGCATGACTAAACAAGCAACTGGCTAAATACAGTCTCTGTTTGAATTGATTCCAGTTCCTTTACACAGTGCCAGAGGGGCATTGCCAGACTAAATACAGCGTTTTGTTCACAAAGAGAGAATAAACGGGAACAAGTGCTGGAATTCTTTTTATTTGTGCTTTGCATGTCCTGTTTGTAAAATTGTATCAAGTCACTCCAAACCATTTGGCTTCCACACTTATTGTTCAGTTCTGAGGTGTGGTACATGTTTGACAGCTCGTGTGATTTATGAGTGTGAAGCCTCCGAAACTTGGCCAGTATTTATGATATGTGACCTGCCTCGTCACTACCTTACCGTGCCGGGAATAAAAACCTGAGGGCAATCTGGCTTCAAATGAAATCTGGAACAAAGTTGTTTTGTTTTTGTTTGTTTGTTTTTTATGCCCTTTTTTTTGTCATCCCACCTGTTTTCTCCAGGATGTTGATTGTACCCTCTGCCCATGACGCTCTCAGAAAAGTGATTCTTAATCTCAGTAGTTTCACTTCCTGGTTAAATAAAGATTAAGAAACTTAATTGAGTGTTTTATAACACTGCGTGAAATTTACAGTCCCTGAAATTAGAGTGAGAATTCCTTCAAAGAACATATGAGATGTAAATAATGTTGCCACTCCCGCCTTCAGAATGGTGCTGGTTGTTTTCTAGATACCACCTGATAGATGGTTCCAGATTTCTTGGATAACTTACTGTTGTTTCCTCTTCTTGTAATTCCACTTTCTTAGTGAATACGTAATCTGTTGAGAGACCCGGTTAATGTTGTCTTTGAAGTTGGCACCTTATAACTGGCTGTAGGTTTGTGACAGCTGTCACATTGCATGAATTTGTGATGCACTATCAAATTTGCCATTTCAGACATAAAACCCTCCAATTCGTCCATCTCGCACTTATTAAAATCTTTATTTGTAAGTGTGCATAAGTACAAATAATAGATGCAGAAAAAAGAGAAGAGCTTGACTTACAGGAAAATGGATCAGACTCTTATCTTATTACTGCTAAAGAAAAAACAATTGGTCTGCTGTCCTGCTGGTTTTACTGATTATATCATGAAAAACACCAACAGCAGAGATTAAACATTCTTTTAACCCAGAACTACTGTCAAGCTTGTGTTTTGCCATTTCTTTTTCTTTGCTCCTTAGAACTGCATTGCCACACATGAGTGCAATGGCATTGACATCATCATTGCTCTCATCCTGAATGACATCAACCCCCTTGGCAAGAAGAGGATGGATCTGGTGTTGGAACTCAAAGTGAGTGTTCTGAAGTGGTGTGATACTTTTAGTAATCCGTCTAAAAGGTGTTATTTGATTTGATTATGCAGGTGTTACATGTCTGTAGGAGAAGTAATGTGGTAGTTGTGTCATTACAGTGTCAAAAGCTTTAGATACAACATTCAAATTCATGGAATTGCAGTTTCACTGACAGTAGCTGAAAGTAGAATCAGCTACCCAAAATCAGGGCTGGCCAGCACGGGTTTTTCCTGTGCTCCATCACAAATTGCAGAAGTAAAGCGTGAAAGAACACTTGCATTTGATTTACTGTCTCTGGAAGTCTGGAATGCTGACAAGCAGGTAAAAAAGCCAATCTGTCTCTTGTCATCTTTTGCCCAGAATAATGCCTCCAAGCTGCTTCTTGCAATTATGGAGAGTCGCCATGACAGCGAGAATGCCGAGAGGATACTGTATAACATGAGACCTAAAGAGCTGGTATGTGTGCAGTGCAAACAGTTGCATAGTAACAAGCAGGTGCTGTTATGACAGTCAACTTTTTCTGCAGGTGGAGGTGATCAAAAAGGCCTACATGCAGGGAGAGATAGAGGTTGAGGAGCCGCAGGAGGGTGAGGATGGAGAGGAGGAGCACTCCGCGTCTCCACGCAATGTTGGTCATAACATCTACATCTTGGCACATCAAGTAAGCCGCTATAAAATAGGTGTGGAAAGGGGAACACACCATGAGCAAATAAGACCAGTGGATTTCCAGTAACTCCTGAAAACACATGATACTTTTCATTTTATAATCATTTCCTCTTTGAAAGCTTTCAGGCTGTGGGCTGCTCGGTAACAGAGGGCCTGTTTATACAATCAATTAGTGGAATGACGGTAATCATGGGGCTAAACAGCCCCACCCTGCAACCTTGCTGGGGAATGAAAGCTGACACATTCAAAAAAAGGAAAAGTATCATGTAGAGTTAACCTAAATACAAGCAGTGTTGCCCAACCTTTTTGACATGCTGGAAGTAACACTTGTGACGAGTGTCTGTCAATCATCTGTTTTCAGTTAGCCCGCCACAACAAGGAGCTGCAAGCTATGTTAAAGCCAGGAGGGACATATGGCGAGGGCGACGAGGCCCTGGAGTTCTATGCTAAACACACCGCTCAGATTGAGGTCAGTGTCTGGCTCCATGTCGTAAATAAACTCCGCTAATGTTCACCTGCTGCCGTCTGTCTTGTATTTTATTTTCAATTCATCATTTTCCCACAGTTTTATTTCTGGATGAACTCTATCTAACATCTCTGTTGCAAGATGCCAGTGTTGGTTTAAGGGGACTGTGACATGTTTTGGCCTAACTATTGACTTGGAGCATGTGATACTTTTTTTTCTTGGCTTGTTTTTGTGTTTCTTTGTGTCGTGTGACAGAATGACGAGTACCTTTGGCATGTTTGGTGCACTTGATGAGTAAGAGGAATGCAGATTGCTGGCAGTATTCCAAGCTCAAGTTGTTGGTTCAGTTCATGAGCTGCTTTTGGAAAGAAAACAACCCTGTTTTTGTTTTTTTCCTCTAAAGAGCAGTTTATGCCAGGCAGTCCATTTGAATCAGAGGTGTCATGGTGGTTATATTTTTCATTTTAAAAAATATAACCACTATTTTTACTTTTTGCTTTTAGTTCAGTTCAGCTTCAGCGAGTTTCCAGAGTGGGTTTGCTTGTTTCAGTTTAGTTCATATTGTTTGAAAATGTTTAGATTTACTTTAATTTTTATTAGCTTCAGTGTTTTAGTTTTTTTTTTTTTTGGTTTTAGTCTCAATAAACTTATCCATCAAAGCCTCGTCAGTCAAGTTATGATAGATTTTGCCAAACTAATAAATAAAACTGTTTTTTTATTTATTTTGTTTAGCTCATAAAATCTTTTTTTTTTCCACAGTATTGTTTTAGTTTTCAGTTTCTTTTTACTATAACTACAATAATCTTGACTTCTTTAAGGATACAAACTGTTTTCATATAAGAAAAGAATAAGGAATTATTTACCTGCTGCAGTCACAGATGTTTTGATCGGTGACTGTTGCTCTGTTTGGTGTCCAGATTGTGCGGCTGGATCGCACAATGGAGCAGATCGTCTTCCCTGTGCCCAACATCTGCGAGTTCCTCACTCAAGAGTCCAAGCTGCGTGTATACTACACCACAGAGCGAGATGAGCAAGGTAGCAAGATCAATGACTTCTTCCTGCGCTCTGAGGATCTCTTCAATGAGATGAATTGGCAGAAGAAGCTGCGAGGTACTCAAGAGGCTACTGGTAACACAAACACCGTTCCCTGTGCGTCTTTCTCCTCAACTCTTTATGAACTAGTGCCTGGTTTACGCTCTTTCTTCTTGCATCCCTCCAGGCCCCAAGCCCCTTTCTGACACATACACTGCATACAGGTTATGTTTTACATATTGGCATGAGGGATAAGCACAAAGTTTCCCTCCCTCTCACTCTAGTAGGATTACTCCAAATGTGTCCTCCACATATAACATTATTACAAAAACGCATATCCCAATAAAGAATATAAAGGCCTCAACTACCACAGCATTTATGGGGGTTTTCAAATGTTTTATCAGCAGACAGAACCTCACAGCTATATTGTACCCTCAGACAGGTCTCACTCATAGCTTCAACTTTGAATTGTGCTAACCACTGATCTGTCAGAGATTAGCTGCAGCAGCATTACAAGATCTGTTGCATCAGAGTAAATTGGACCTACTTCGCACAAACACGAAGAAAACACAAAAACTCAAAAATGAGTTTGGTTCAAAGTTTTGCAAGAACGGTTCTTTCTTGGTAGCAGAATAAAGTTGACCCATAGAGACATGTTGTGATGAGGGTCCACGTCTGAAAGAGGCTGCCAAAATGCTGAACCCTGGAGAGATGAAAGTCGAGAGAGCATGTAAACTTTTATAAGCTGCTTATATTTAAATTGCACTGTAATCACTGAGTTGGTTTGTTAATAATAAATATTAGTAGCAAAGCATACAGCATATAGCTCCCAATGTTGTGATATTATCACATCTTCTAATCTCGATAAAAACAAAAGTATACTGCTGTGATATTACAATGTTCAGGTTCCTGTATTTTGTTTTTCTGGGAACTAAAAGCCTCAACTTCCCAACATAATGGGATTAATGGTTTGATGTACTTTACCTGCATACCAGCTGTAAGGTTATTCTCACATTGACATCAATCAAAGCTGGGCTAAAAGAAAGCAGGAACAGGACACAAAGGCAAAGCATTAAAAACTCAGCCCTGATGTCATTTTCACTTTAATCTTTTGTTGTTCATTAATCTTAAGTTATTTTAGTTATGCACTCAATAGCACTACTTTGACTTTCCCTTTAAGGTCAGGTCCGGTTCCTGACGACTGCCTACCTGACTCTGCCAGTTTTTGCTTTTGTTTGTCTTTGCTGGTTAAAGAAAAGGTTGTGGTTCGTCATACGGTCAGGCCAGAAGAGACAGCGTTAGCCTATAATGTGGAAAAAAAAATATGAAGAGACCAGCCTCTTTCCTATGTGAATGAATCAGCACAGCTGGAGACTGTGCTGTTCCACTGGTGCTAACCGCTTGTCATCAATATAGTGACTTCTGTTGCCAAAAGTCCCCACCCGCAGTTCTTCTTTTCTAATGAATAGCCGACCTCAAAATAGCATTAGCCACGATACTGATCTCCTGACCAAGGTCTAATATGCTGTGTCTGTGTGAGTGTGCGGGCAAATATGTGCGTGCAAGTTGTTTTTACTCAAAAGAGGAAAAGCGTTTAGTGCGAAACCCTGTTTCCAAAAAAAACTCTGTCGCTGTCTAAAATGGAAAATAAACAAAAAGAATCAACAGCAAAATAATTTGCATTATTATTTAAACTTCAACGCTTTAGCACAAACCGCATATTAAGTGTTAAGACTAAGAAGCTATTTGTTAACCTGTGCTTCGATTGAGCAAAACCCGGCCCAAAACAGGACGCTGACATCACCATGCTTCACATATGAGATGTCGTGCTGTCCTTTTTCCAAATGCAAAGATTCTCGTTTATAACAAAGGTTCTGTGCAAGGTCTTATTTGTCAAACCAGTAGCAGTGTTGTTTTTGAAGATCAGTGGCTTTCCCCTTGATCTGTTTACGCTCACACACACACACACACACACACACACACACACACTCACACTCACACTCACTCACACACACTCACACTATTGTTTTTGGTGCATTCATTAACATGAACATAAGCCGATGCGTCGCCTTTAATTGCTCGGATGTTACTTGCAGTTCAGTTGTGACCTTGCATATGACCTTTTCTTCTTTTTACACAAAGTCTGGTGCTCAGACTTTTAAGTTAGGTTTTGCAAACACACTTCTTTTCCTTTTTGTGCTGTGAATCACTTCCCTAAATGTATGAAAGTCAGACTTTGATAAATCCCCATTCGTTGAATAAAACCGAGCCCCCACCCACACCTGACTGAAACATGTGACTCTGATTTCACCTTCAAAATAACTCCGATCCTAAACTTCAGTGAGGCTTTAGGACATATAAAGCAGAAATACGGCAAATTTAAAAGGATTCACCAACTTTGAAATAGTATGTCTATGTGTGGAAGTAGTTTGGTTGATGAGCAGATTGTCAGTAAATTACTGGGTCACTAAATGCAGCAGTGCACAGAGGTTATAATGATTTGGAAAACTGAGGAGAATTTCCAGATTTCATCATCTATGATAAATCATAAAAATGTTGAGAATCCAGAGAAATCCCTGAAAACAAGGGACAGTGTGAAAACCTACAGGTGTAAATCACTTGAAAGCCTCGGCGATACTTCAGAAAACATTCAGCATCCAAAAATTCCAAATGTTCATACTACCGTGCAACAACATCAAATAAAATAAACTGAGCAAAACACTAGTATCTGCTGTGTGCCTTAGGTAATTCGGGATGGTCTGAGCAGAAGTGAAAAATGTCCTGTGGTCTGATGAATCATAATTTGAAATTCTATTCAGATGCTTATTGTTTAAATGATTTGCAGATTGTTGCATTCTTTTGTTTACATTTTCCACAGAGTCCCAAGTTTGTTTGGGCTTTTTTGAGGGTATTTTTTTCCTTTTTCAAATGTGAAATGTGTGTGATTTTTGAGTACTTAAATGGATTTGAGGTGTCCCAGATTATTCTGTTTAGGTGGTTATGTTAGCAGTAAATGTACACACTCGCATTCTGACTTGTTTGACTGTGTTTCACACCAAATTTACTAACCAAATCAAATATCCAGAGTATTCACTCAGCGAGTTTTGGTTCTTCTAAACCAAAGAAGCAGAGCTGCTCGCTGTGGTTGCCACTTGTGACAAGGGAGTAGCTGGAATTGGCTTTACGAAAGAAACTATTAATGGCACCAGTTTTATAGTTGCCATGCTCAGTGTTTGTCGACAGCGACAGAGAGAGTTCAAGCAGTTCATGTAATTTAGGGTTGGTGCAAAGTTGGTTATCTGTATAAATCTTTTTTTTCAGCTTTGACTCAAAGGTATTGAAAGTGAAACTTGGTTGGTCTGAAACACTGGACAGTTTTTGGAGTACAAACATGTACGCACTACATCTGAGTGCTTTAGCATAGCCATCTGTGTTAATGTGCTTCACTATGCTGTCCTCTAGCCCAGCCCATCCTGTACTGGTGCTCCAGGAACATGTCATTCTGGAGCAGCATCTCCTTCAACCTGGCTGTGCTCATGAACCTCCTCGTGGCCTTCTTCTACCCTCTGGAAGGCATCCGTGGAGGTCAGTCACTCTCAGTCTTTCTCTGTGTATGATACCCAGTCATTGCCATTGCCCTGTTAAGATGACTTCTGTCAGTTTTCTTTTGGATCAGAGTTTAAAACACACAAACAAAAAGTCATTCTGCAGCTGAGATCATGCTATAATATTCTTAAACACAGAACAAATATTGTAAATATTCTGTGTAGGTACTGCCATCTGGTTCATAGTGTATGGCTACTAACAGTAGAAACGATTCATCGACTCGATCCTCGGAGCTGCTTATGGTCGAACACCCAGCAGTAGAGGTGGTGTGCTGTAGCAGAAGTGTCCGAGGTGAAATGTGAGATAAGCTTTGCTGTGTAGGTCAATTTGAAGCAGCATTATGAGAAATCTACAGCTTGTAGACAGATAAACAGAGTTTTGTTTTATGTGAACATCCTGTTAGCATGTCTCAGTTCATGGCTGCTTATATTCTCGTGCCTGAGCTGAAGATTACACATGTGGACACCATGACAGACCCTTCGTCTTACAACTTACAACTTTAACACTTGAGAATAACAGATTGCTTATGCCCTGATTGTTATCCGCGTGTGTGTGTGTGTGTACGTGCGTGTGTGTGTGTGTATGTGTGTGCGTGTGTGTGTACGTGCGTGCGTGCGTGTGTGTGTGTGTGTGTGTGTGTGTGTGTGTGTGTGTGTGTGTGTGTGTGTGTGTGTGTGTGCACTGTGGTTAACACAATGAGTGTGACTACTACAACACAGGAAATGGGAGTGAGTGACACAAGCATTACTGCTGAGATCAGGGGTGGGGCGGGATGCAGAGAGTGCAACATGTGTGTTATCAGAGACCTGGTTAAAAAGAACAGGAAAGAAACTGAGTGTTTACTCTTCAATTTCTTCATTTTATGATCAGGTGTATCGCAACACCTCAGCATATTTAGACCTTCCAGCTCACAGAAAGTAGTCCTCGACCACTCGAGGCAAACTGTGATCTAAAAAGTGTAGATTAGCCTGTAAAGTTATGGCAGGAATCTTTTTGATATATGCAGAGAAATGCAATAGTTTATTTTTTCCTTCACCAAGTTTCTGTTACTGGCACAGAGCAATTAAAAAAGGTGTTGTGTGTGCTGGAGTCACAGATGTTAGAAGTGGAAAAACTAGTGTTATCAGAAATCTGATTAATGTTAGCAACTCTTGGTTATATTAGCATCTACCAAGGAATGTGGATATCTGCAGCAACAATTAAATACCTTTAGCTGTCCAATGTCTCAAAAAATTACATAATGTCACATTTGCTTATTTTCTGTCTTTTAATCTGAAGTAAAAACAAAAAAACTAAAATCTATTTGAGATCTGGCTGCTGTTCAGAGATGTATGAGGGGTGTCTGGCTTGTTGATTTGCGTCCCAATTTTCACATCCTTTACGAAATGCTCTATGTTTAGACCTTTTTAATATTCATTTCCACAGTTGCAGCCAGTACTTGATCAGATTAAAGGAATTGTGAGTGCATAGCTTTAAAGGACCTTACAGAATGCTGTATGTTCCCGTGCTTGTGGTTTGGGTGTAGCCTCACACCTCCCTAACCAAAGTTGGGGAGGTGTGAGCATCGCTACAGCTGTGAAGAGAATGCAATCCCGGTTGAAGAGCTGGATCTTGAACTGCAGTGGTGTCATAAAATATTGATTTTGCACTTCTTTTCCTCTGAGGTCTTTTTTTTTTTTCTCTCTTTGCGTGACTTCTGGTAATTATGGTATGTGATAGATTCACCCAGACTATTAATACTGTGACCACCTTAAAAAGCCAGAATCACGTCAGGGACACATACAGCAAGATTTCAAATGGCAGATGTCTTGCTTTACAACTGATAAATATTTGTCCAAGCAGTGATCTGTTTTAAATGAAGTTTTAAATGTAAAAGCGAACTCATAATGCTTTACAGTACAAACCATTTTTTAAGGTCAATTTACAATCACAAATGAACTGAACATGAATGTCTGTAGACTGTGGGAGGCAGTACCCAGAGAGGTCCTACGCAGCACAGGGAAAACATGACACGAGATTTCACCCAGGAGCCTTCTTGCTGCTTCTTGCGCAGAGAAAGTGCAAACTACTGCATCAATGCCAGTCATAGTGAATTTTAGTATTTAGTGTTTAGTTCAACACCAAGCGCTATTATGCTATTATTTATTGATCAAAATGACTGTATGTATAAGTGTGAACGTAGTTGAGCATGAAATGCTATCAGAACACATTATGACAGAAATCATAAAGTTTCCCTATTAAAGTGGAAGACTGCACCACGGTGTCCTTCACTCACACACAACATGACTTGCTAACTGTGATAAAGCTGTTTCACATGTGCTCACATGACAAATGACACTGATGACTGATCATTGTCTTCTCACAGACATGTTTTATCTAAACGGTTATCAGTAAAGTAAGCTCTGGTGTATGATTCAGTGATATCTGCAGAGCTATAAAGAAGGAAGATTTAAAGGTTGTATTCACAGCTAAAAATTGGTCAGCAGCATTTGTCATCACATTGGTGGCCGATTCTTCATAAAAGCTGTCATTTTAAAGCAATTCTGTGGTAACAGCTTGATGTTTATAAAGACATGCACTTGGTGTTAAAGTTTTTGTATCAATGAGGAAACCAATCAAGTTTCACACAGCTGCTTCAGACTAGGAAAAGGGAAGACATCGCAAAGAAACTCTGTGTTTGTTGAAGAAAACCTGCCAAGGAACAGGTGGATTCAGACTCCATTAATAACTGATGAGTAACCCAGAGTTTTATTTAGCTCTGTCTGAAACAAAAAACCCAGTGGATCGTCATCTCTCAGTTTCACTAAACCCATTTTCTGAAACGGACCTCTGCATTTTGATACAGCCAGACAGCAGTGGTCACAACTTTAACCCTCTCAGGCTCAAATTAAGTTTTTTGTTGCTAATGCACAACCAAGTCCTGCAGTGGTACTTCTGAGTAAAAAAACCTCATAAAATATGTATGTGGGGTAATCAGGTTGTTGTTTTAACTGTTGCAAATCTGCAACGTCTGCCTGGAGAGGGTTAAGACGAGAGCGGACTTTGTGATTGATACACACACCCCCACCCCACAAAACCAGAACTACACAACAAATGCTACAAGGCATCTAGAAGCATTTATGTTTTTACAAAACCAAACTGAGATCCAATCTTAGCCAGAATTTAAAAACTGAGGCCATTCATTTCGATACTGAAACTACAGATGGTGTTATTCATTCCTTAACATCGGTATTTTCTGTGTGCCATCCTTCTTTTAGAGTCACCGTTTGCCGACGCTGATTAGATTTAAACGTGTTTCCAAACAGTTTTTTTTTCTTCTCTTTTGTTTTTAGCAAAAAGTGTCTTCAGAGTGATGCTCCATTCATGCCCTATCAGTTTCTGACATGGGTTATGGTTAGGTTTTGTTATGTCAACCAAAGTCCATCATCCATCATGCATTTACTTAACCCCGTGTTCACAACTATGGAAATTATGTAAGCATATAAGCACCTACAGAAATTCAGTGCTCTGCTGATTTAATTGATTTGCTCTAAAGCTGTCGTGTCTCTTGTGCCTAAAGTGTAGATTTTGGCACTACAAAGTATGAAGTAATCACCCTGAAGAATATATGTCAGTTTAATGCCTACAAACAATTGAATGTATTGAGTAAAAAGGACAAAAAAGTGGGAAAAAACCCCAAAACAAACCAGCGTAATGAATATTGATCTTCATTTAAAATACATTAAATACACTCCTTTTCTTTTAACCAACAAGGATGTGGACATAAAAAGTTATTATCCCTGAGATCTCCAGATTTGACCTTCTTCCCCAAATGATTATAATCCCAGATCATTCTGGGCTGTCACGAGGCTTTCATTTCTAAATTTAGGGGTAGGGAAAACTCTGTCTGGTGTTTGGTCACAAGTTGTAACTTCAAAGACTGAATATTCATTCAAACAGAGATTCTGAGTGATTACAGGAGATTCTTCACAAGCCAAAGGAATAAGCAGACCTGAGCATGTTTTTGTGTGAAGTTTCAGTTTTCTTTTTGATTTGCCGTCTCTTATTCCCTTCCGTTTTTTTTCTCAGTTCTGCTTCAGGGCAATATTTGTGGGGACGCAAAAAGCCTCAGCCGTTAAGGCCTCCATTGTTCCAGTGCAAAGAGAAGACGCACATTGTTTTTCGCATAAACTTTCAATTGTTCTGTCTGGGGTCAAACGGCGAGGTCCCTTTTGTTTGAACTTCCTTGCAGTGGTGTAGAGCAGACAAAAAAAGAGGTTGTTAGCTTAGCTTCAGAAACCTGATGTGGTTTTCAGTGTTAAAGGCCTTCTGAGAGCTTAGAGGTTCATTCCAGGATACACCACTCACTGCAAAATTAGGTGATTTAGGCATTTAAGAGATAAGATAAGATAAAACTTTATTTATCCCTCGGGTGGGTTCCTCTGGGAAATTCGGTCTCCAAAAGCACAGCACCGACAGAAGTTACAGAGTTACAGAAAATAATATATATATATATATATATATATATATATATATATATATATATATATATATATATATATATATATATATATATATATATATATATATATATATATATATATATATATATATATATATATATATATATATATATATATACACATACACATACACATACACATACACATACACATACACATACACACACACACATATACAGATAAAATATACGAAGGGGATAAATAGAATAAATAGAAATAAAAATACAAGTGAATTGCACATTTAAAGTATTGAGTCTATTGCACCATTGACTATTAACAAAAGTATTGCACAAAAGGTATTGCACAGTGAAGTGAGGAGGCACTACAGCTTAGTTGTTCCCCCCTCCTTTGTCCTCCTGTTTCCCCTCCCTCTCCCCTGCAGAGAGGAGTTAAACAGTCTGATGGCGTGTGGGACAAAGGAGTTTTTAAGTCTGTTGGTTCTTGTCTTGGGGAGAAGCAACCTGTCACTGAACAGACTCTTCTGGTTGTTAATGGCCGTGTGCAGAGGATGCCCATCATTGTTCATAATGTCCAGCAGTTTTTTAGTGTCCTTTTCTCTGCCACTGTCACCAGAGTGTCCAGCTTCATGCCGACCACAGAGCTAGCCTTCCTGATCAGTTTCTCCAGCCTGGATGAGTGTGAAATGGTGAATGCTTACCGCCACACAGATGCGTGCATGAAAACATAACATGCCCTATTTTCTTACCAGCTGAGATGCTTCATTTAAATATTAAAACCAGCTTCTTGCAAAGAAATATCAAATTTTACCAGTGAAGCTAAATTGGTCAGAAATGTTGTTTATTGCAAGTTTGCCATTGAGACATAGCAGGCCTCACTTTCATACTGTCTTAAGCTACATGGAATCCCCTTAAATACTATTGAAAACCTCACTTACAGTGACCGTGGATGGTTCGCTGTAAGCGGTTTGTTTGGAGAGAAACTGTGGTTGCGAACTTCTAGTAGCAAGCAGAAGTGTGTAAGCCTTAAAAATAAACACCCGGAATAACTACAAGTGGAGGAGCTCGATGACGAGGTCCGAGTCAGGTGGTCAAACTGCCAGAGCCTCCACCCTGTCACAGGTGGCTGCTATAATATGAGGAGAAACGGATTGTTTTTGTCTGTCAACAATGCAAGCCATGTGGATATGTGAAGTGTAGTGCAAGTAGTTCAATGTGAAGGTCAGTCTCGCTTCTCTTCTTATAACTGCAGAGTAAGCAAGTAAGAGAGATGAATGGCCTTAGACAGTAGGTGTGTGACGTCAAAGCTGCTGTGTCTGGGATGGCTGCCAAGTCTGAGCGCCCAGGCTGCCTGTTACGATGCAGTACCTGGGATGCATCGCTGATACATTTGGCGGGAACAAAGTATATTTTTAGCCAGTGGGAGGTTATGTAACAACCTGTCATGTGATTGGTATACACGGAGAGACGAGAAGGAGGCTTCAGAAAGACGGGAATGGAGGGAGACATCGAAAGTGCTCTTCGTCCTTGCTCAGAGAAAAGCAAACCTGACACAAAAGTTGTTTTTCGTTTTTTGTTTTCATGAAGAAATCAGATTATGGGGTGATGCCAGTGCACCATGAGCTCATAATACTGCTTTCCTGAACCACATTAACTGATATAGAACAAATAATAAATGTGAGTTAGATTTCTGTAAGGCATCAACATTCACAACTAAAAATAAGTGAGCTTCAACTTTTCACCTGATGTCCACTTTGTGTCATTTACTTTTTGATGTAGTGGCACAAATGTTTTGTTCAATGTAGCAATTGTTCTGATACCACAGTTAGCACAAACAACTCTTGTTCCTTCTGTAAAAATGAAAGGCTTACTATTCTGTTTCCTGAAGCTTTTTTATGAATGAATACATCTGAAAGATGACCTTGTTGAAAAGGGCTTGTGTGTTTGCTTCACTGCAACGATCACACAGCTGCTTTCATGTTTAAACAGATAAACTGATGCATTTATGTCATGGCGCACCGATGTTGGCGAGTGTGACTTGCCTCACTCCCGACTGACTGGATTATCATTTGACTTGATAAAAGAATTAATAACTACTTAAAATAGTTGGCTGTGATGGAAAAGATTGAGTGAAAGCTTTCTCATCTCGCCCTAATGACGTCTCCTTCATCCTCAGGCACTCTGGAGCCCCATCTGTCTGCCCTGCTGTGGATGGCTATGCTGGTTTCACTGGCTATTGTCATAGTGCTGCCTCAGCCTCACGGTATCAGGGCACTCATTGCCTCCACCATCCTGCGCCTGATCTTCTCGGTGGGCCTCGAGCCCACATTGCTCCTACTAGGAGGCTTTAATGTAAGTGGGCATGAACCTGACATTTAATTTTCATGCAGTACAGAAACACGGACTCTGTTCAAGCAAGATTTTGCCTTCAAACAGCCACTAATACAAATGTCACTCATTAAATCCATTAAATTCCACACTACGCTGACAATGCAGCACTTGCACTATATATTTAGTAGTCTGAACAATGACTGTTTGAAATTCTTCTTGCACTGCCTTTGAACAAACCTTACCATACTGATTATACATGCTGTGTGTTTTCCATTGTTCTTCAGTTATGTAATAAGGTCATCTTCCTGATGAGCTTCGTTGGAAACAGAGGAACCTTTACACGTGGATACACAGCCATGATTATGGATGTCGAGTTCTTGTACCACCTGCTCTATTTGATTATCTGCAGCTTGGGGGTCTTTGTCCATGTCTTCTTTTACAGTCTACTAGTATGTGAGCTCACACATACTTCATCCTATACACATTTCATATATGAGATTTAACCCAGTTCCAGATGTTCCACACACATCTCTAAACCCTTGTTCTTTCCAGCTCTTTGACCTGGTTTACCGAGAAGAAACCCTGCTGAACGTAATAAAGAGCGTAACCCGCAATGGCCGCTCAATTGTTCTGACAGCTGTGTTGGCGCTTATCCTCGTCTACCTCTTCTCTATTGTGGGATACATCTTCTTCAAGGACGACTTTATTTTGGCTGTGGACCGGATACCCAACAAAACTCTCGGTAAGTTGAAATACAGGCTTCTTGCCATTTCCTTGCTGGAACCAAAATGCATGTCATGCCTTACCCAGATGCCAGAATGCATGGAATGTTTTTCCTCATTCATTCTGAATCACTAAAAAAACCAAAGATGAAAAATATTAAGTGTGGAGGATCTTTGTACATTCACTTGCTCTTAGCATCCAGCTACACTATCACTATTCGTTGCCACAAAAATGCATTGCATAAAAATGAGTGTTTGACTCTCAAATGTGAACCTTGTATAGTTTAGATACTTGCATAATTTCTTCCGTTCCCAACTGAACAGAGCATGGAGCCAGCATGGTGGGAGAGTTCCTCTCTGGTGGAGTTTGTCAGAAAGAAAATGGAGAAAACTGCTCAGCAGAGGCCACGATGGATGGTAGGTTGACAAAGTGAAAGGTAAATGTGAGTGCGTGTACATGGGGTGGAGGCTTGGGTCGAAGGTTTCTTTTTAAGTGTAAATCCATGTTTGTTTGTGAATCTCTTGAATTTTTCCACGAGGCTGGGTGCACGTGTTTGTGTGAAGGGCTTTATGTTCTCACACATTTCTGACTTGCCCAGAAGAGATTCGTCCCACCGAGCTACAAATCTAGGCGACTGGGTGGTCATGGGATTAAAACTGACTGGGCCAACTGGGGGCTTTCAGGGAGCTGGGTCATACACCAGGGGTTTAGACTCTTTAGACTTTGTGGTCTCACAGTACCAAGCCTAAGACTTGATGTAGGGGCCCATAGCTGAAAGGTCAGAGATTAGAGCAGGTCGATAGGTCCACCCAGGGATGGTGCGGGGACTCTCTAACTGCAAACAATGAGTTTTTGCAAACCATCCGACCTTGTTGGGATAAAGCCATCGTTCAAAGGTGAACACGTAGCACCTTTAAATTGATCGGCCAACCATGTCGAATCCTCAAACTGCTGGAGCTTGACCTTGTCTGAGCTTCCCATCCGTCATCACCAGGCGGGCTAATTAGGGTAGTCTGGTGACTAGCCTTTGTGTGGGAAGTTGAAGAATGTCCTCAGTCACATTAAAACCTCCTAATTTATTTTGGTAATATAATTGAATCTTTAAGTAAGGTAGCCACTTATTTTATTGAAACCATATATAAAGGTATTTTTGCTGGATGATAGAAATGCAGAGTAAACTTTAAAGGATCCTACAGTAACACTTCGCTGTGTCTTTGTAGCTTCCCTTGCCATCCAGCCGTCAGCGGTAGTGATTGAGGACAAGGAGCGGACGTGCGATTCCTTGCTCATGTGCATTGTCACAGTACTGAGCCACGGCCTCAGGAGTGGGGGAGGTGTCGGGGACGTCCTACGGAAACCATCCAAAGAGGTATAAAAAACAGGAACCCAACAATGAGGAGAGATCACACCTTTGAGGGTGTGAAGAAGAGTCATAAAATGACCAAATATCGGTTTTCCTGTTTTTACTTTAAAGTCTAGCAACACAGATGAGACGTACTGGCACATCCCCCTACCATGCACAATAAGTCTAACTCGAGTTCAGCTAAATTGAGAAGATAACAGATATTTAAAGGTGTATTTAGTCTTGTAATAAGGAATTTAATATTAAACATTATAAGTAAAAGTAGACATGCTGTCAATTTAATATGTGTTGGATGAGGTAATAAGTGTAGTAGAGGATACGAAGCACTTTGAGTGCTCCAGTAGAGTAGAAAAGCGCTATATAAGAACCAGTCCATTTATCAGGAGTCCAGTATGTCTGAAAGTCTGTGATTGAAAGTTGTCCTTTACAAGGAGGATGTTTTCAAAGCTCCAAACATAGCAAAAACACACAGGATGAAGACAAGTTTGTAACGACCACGCATTAGACCTGCAACTCAACCCACAAGATGGCACAAAGAATTATGAATCATTCACACTTTTATTAACTTCATATAACTTATTGCTCATTTGCATTGATGTCACAACTGTTTTCAGTTGTTCAGAAGCCTGCCAAACACAACCTTACAGCTGGATTGTACCCATGCAAAAGGGCACTGAGTCATACCAATATGTTAACTTAGTTCTTATATATGTATATACACTCCTCTCAAAGGACATAATATTTTTATGCATTCTCTTAGAAGTTTTCAGAATCACAGGTCAGTGCTTGTACTTGTAAGACTGCTTTGAAAACTTGTTCAGCTTCATCTGTGAGTAATGATTTAGTAACATGTGTTTGTTTGTTTTTTCTCTCTGCTCCTCACTGACCTTCTAAACTGAAAAATGCTCTCATTGGCTGACATAACGTGCGAGCTTTCATTGCCTGTCTCAATCCCCCCCCCCCCCCCCCCCCCAATTTCTTTGGCTTCAACAGGAACCACTTTTTGCAGCAAGGGTTATCTACGACCTGCTCTTCTTCTTCATGGTCATCATTATTGTCCTTAACCTCATCTTTGGTGTCATTATTGACACATTTGCTGACCTGAGAAGTGAGAAGCAGAAGAAAGAGGAAATTCTGAAGACAACATGTTTTATTTGCGGTGAGGAAAGAAGCAAAATAACTTTTTAAAATAGTTAAGACTGTTTAAGTGCTGCTATTTATGCTTTCAATGGCCCCATTTTAATTTGTGCTCAAGGTTACTGTCCTATTCTCATGAAAGTGAGAATTGTTTAATTTGGGAGGTATTTATACGTTTCGCTGGTGTTCTCACAGACTTCAGTGTGAACTGATTAGATTTGGGTTATGAAACATTACATGACCTCACATCAGTCCTGCTCTTGTGTTAGTTTCAAACATATGGTTACCTGGACTCAAAGCACACTTCTTTCACACAAAGTTAAACGCACAGCTTAACATTTTCTTTCATCCAGTGTGTGGATGTGACTGGATATGTAAGGCGCTTTGGGGTCCTTAGGGACTAGTAAAACGCTATATAAATACGGGCCATTATTTTGGATGTGATATTTTTATTCTGAAGGTTCTGCCCAAACTGTGGGTCTTTGTCTTTGTCCATCATGCTATCTTCAGTTTATAAATAAAGTTACACATCCAATAGTGCTGAAATGATGAAGGCAAGGAAATTTATGTATGTGCATCCCCAATTTAGTATATCAGGAAGGCTTGGACTGAATTTCTTGACATCTAGGACCTCTTTTGAATGAAATAATTAGAAATTAGTGTCAAAGGTGAGGCTTGCCATGACAAACACTGATATCTAATGGAATGAGTCGATGAAGTTGGTGAGAATTCAAACACATTCAAACAAAGGTGGGAAGGGAAACTTGTTTAGTTGGAGGAGGCCTACAACAGCTAGGTGGTAATTCTAGTTTTACTTTTAGAGCCATTCTGCCTACTCGGCAAACGCTGTAATATGTCAGCATTATGGGAATATGACTCATGACCTTTGACACTTCTTTTCCTGTCTTTTTAACCCTCATTTCTATGTACTAGTAGCACTCCATTCTTCAAGTTTAAAAGAAAAAGCGGAAATGCCTTTTTAGTTCCATTCGAGTCGAAGCTACAGTCAATACGCAACACGTTTCGCTACAGACTCGGTAATTTTGCGGGTGTGAACGATGCAAATGGATGATGATGATGAAATTAAGGGAAATCAAACGAGTGCCCTGTTCTCAGCTCTCATATGAGCATGCTCCTGCTATGATGCAACTTCACATCAGGTCTGTTTTCAAATGGGGGCTTTTTTTCTTTCTTCTTTTTTTTCTTCTGGGTAAACAACCAAACGCCTCCTCTTCCCAGAATGAATGGTTAGTCATGGCAGGTGCTGATGTGGAGGAGGAGTGTTTCTTCCTGTTACCATATGGGTCTTGACCATGTTAGACAGTACACATACTCAGACACTGGCCTCATCTGTCACTGCACCGCCACTTTTTTTTCTTCTTTTCTTCTTTTTTTATGTCAGGAGGGTAATTTCAACTAAATAATCAGTAGTAAGTTGAAATTGTGCTCGCTTGTTTTGTCTGCCCATTCCCTCATACCCCCATTTCCTGTCTTTAAAAAAAAAAAAAAGATCATCATCTGTCATTATTTAGGTCACAAAAATGATGATGCAGGCTTGCATAAGAAAATTTATTTCCTCACTTTTCCTAAGAAGTAAAGAGGACAGATTATTTGGTGTGTGTGTGTGTGCGTGTGTGCGTGCGTGTGTGTGTGTGTGTGTGTGTGTGTGTGTGTGTGTGTGTGTGTGTGTGAGAAATTATGTCATTTATTTATTTATTTATTTATTTATTTTTAGGTTTGGAAAGAGATAAGTTTGACAACAAGACGGTCACCTTTGAAGAGCACATCAAAGTTGAGCACAACATGTGGCACTACTTGTTCTTCATTGTCCTGGTGAAGGTCAAGGACTCAACAGAGTACACTGGCCCAGAGAGCTATGTGGCTGAAATGATCCGGGTAAGGATGTTGTCACTGACATGCACTAGTTTAATGAGGGTCTTATTGGAGTAAATACTAGTGTAGCTGCAAGTCTTCCGAGTCTTGATTTCAGTTGCGTTAAAAAAAACCCCAAAGAAGATGTTGAAAGACCTTTATTTTAATTAGGTACGTTGTGGATATTTTCTTTCTTTGCTTTAGACGTTAATTAAATTATTGCTAAAGCTACTTCAGTAAGGTAGTATGCGAGTCCCAGTTCCTAATAATATGAATTTACTTAAATTTGTTTTTCAACAGTGTATATTTCCATCTATTTGCTTTCTGCTTTGTTGGGGTTGATACTAATTAAGAACTGAGCTACTAGGTACTTATATTACAGACTGATACATCTACCTGATCGTCAATCTTTTTTTCTTTTTTTTTTATATCCTTCAAATTCACAGACACTCCGGAAATTCTGTAATCGACTTGTTTTTCACTTTCTTCTAGCTGCCTTCCTCTCAAAATAGAGCTCTCGCTCATCTTCTTCAGTGCTACAGGTGTGCCTCAAAGCCTACATTAGCAAAACGTACGGTGCAACACTGTATCTGCTACCGCTGTGGTCTTAACTGAGGTTAACCTTCACTCGTGAAGAACACTGTAGGCGCTTCGACTAGGCGTAAAGGTTTATATGGGTTCGGACAGAAGTGATTACTGCAGTCTTTTTCGCTTCCTGCACTGTGACAGGCAGTAATATTTATTTTTTTTCACCTCGTGTGCTCTAGTGTACCAGCTCTGCTTTTATGTAATCCCTACCTCTGTGACCTTGAATCCTTCCAAAGCATTATCACATCAGTCCATTTTATGAATGGACAATTAACATTCAGGCACAGTCTGCCATTGGCATAAAAGGTTTTAATCCTCCGAAGGAGGCATGCATTGTTTTAATCATTAAACACACATGCATGCACCCTTTACATCACCACATGACAGCCACTTTGGCATGCAAACACACTGAAACCTTGGGTTATTTATTTTACTTTTTTCTATCCTGACATAATGCATATTTCTATGTGTTGTATAGAAAGTACGTCATCACTGTTATTAGTTCCAACAAAGGCTTTGCTATCATAAAATACTATAAGATAGCAAATGCCAAGTGCTCGTGTTTATGCCAATCAGATAAATGTACAGCCAGCGGAGAAAGTGATTCAAGTGGATATCTGTAGAATTGTGCCTTTCAGAAAAATAAAAGGGTCTGAAAAGTGATTGTTTTGATTGCTGCATCATACCTGTAGTCTGTGAGCAATTAGAAAGCATTTTAACTGCCACAGGAAAGCCCCTGTTTCTGAAGTGGTTGCTCCCCTGACGCACTTGTGCTGCTGTCAGTTTTTGACCCAGTTTCTCATTCGATGCCATTTAGCCCACTTTCCTGCTTTTTGCCTTGATCTGCTACCCTTAGTCTTGTGAGGAACCACCTGATTTGGGATTAACTCCCTGTCCTCTCGCTCATTAGCGGTGTACTCCCACTGAGCCAAAATACGTTTGTCAAGGGTTCATTCCGACTGGGTTAAGGGTCTTAGCCAAACAGAAGAAGTTGCACATTGTTTGAAAGATGCTGGCGTGCCCAGTCATCCTTAACATCAACTCTCAGCAAGTGTCCTTGTGTCTCGTTACAAAGAGTATATCATTCATAGAGCGTCTGTCATAAAACACATTCAGTAAATCATTCACAGAGGTTAAATTGAGTCACGTTGTGTGCAAGGAGATCGTTTTATCAGCTTTTAAAATGGGATGAGGTTTATTGGAGTTTTTTGGTTTTATTTTTTGGTTGGGTGGCAGACGGAAAACCATACAACTTATTTAACTTATTTTTTAGATATTAAAAAAATCCTGCATGAAAAAATGTAAGTAAACATGTAATGTTATCTACATTAAATAAAACTTCACAATAATATTCATATTTTTTAAACCATAATAATGTAGAGTGCAGTAGTGCCAATAAATTATCGTACAGTCATACATACATCTATTTTTTTATACAACATACAGCTAATTTCAACTGTGCTGGTTTCTGATTTTTCTCCAATTTTTGGATACTTGCTGTGTTAAACTTTATTTGAATGCACAAAAGTTGCATGACGATAATAATAATAATAATAATAATGAATATAATTTCTGCCAACAGTAATAGGAGTTATTAATGAATTATTTTGTTATAGCTTTTTCAGTTGTTAGCTCTTGTTTTTTCTTTTCTTTTATTACAGACATATTCCACTGTATTTACCAGTGATTTGATTAGCAGATGGTATATTTTCAGGCTCTTGTGTTTCAATCTGAGCTGCCTCTCTCCCACTGTGTTTCGATTTTTTTGATGCTGCACTAACGTGGAAGAAGCAGCGGGACATAAGGGGGTGTAGAAGTCAGACTACTCTGACAATGACTGGGACTGACGTCAATGGTGGAGGGCTCTGGGTGAAATGTCATATCTAAGGTGTTAAAAAGAAAACAGTAAAAAAAAGACGATGCTCAGTTTGCACCCATTGTCCTACTTCTAATTATGTCCGACGCTTAAAAAAAAAAATGACACCCATGCTCTATTTGCTCTATTTCCAATCATCCGCTGCCGTAAACGTTCAAGACTGTGATAATTCTGGGAGGGGGGAGAAGGGGGGGCCTTTATTTGCATATTTGTAAAGTGAGTGGGTCGTCAGCTCATCAGGTGGCTTGTGGCATGACTGTGACGTTTTGTGTTGCTATTTTAACCACACAGCATCCTGTTTCTCTGTCATGGCCCGTGCGGTTTTAATAATGAAAAATGTACTTCCGTCATTTCCATTGAACCAGCACGTTGTAGACTCTTAAGTCATGCCTGCACTTCTCAGTTTACTGGAAGTGCTTTCATATGTAAACACTGGGGATGGAAAGAAGGCTAGGCCGTTAAGTGATAAAGTCGTCAAACAAACACACGTGTGGCTGCAACCTGCGGGCTACATCCAAATGGGGGAAATGACCTCTGTCGTGTTTAGGTGATTTTTTTGTTTTGTTTTGCTTTTGTTTTTTTTAAGCAGAGCCGAGTCTGGGAACAGGAAGGTGTTTTCAAATTATTATATCTGTGACAGTCAGCGAGAGATGACAATCTTTCTTAGAGAAACTGGAGCGTTCCAATAATCAAAATGGCACATTTGTATCTTTTTATTTAATTTAATTTCTTACACGTACCAAATATTGCAGTAGCTGTCCTCAGATATAGAAGTGCGTGTTAGAGTGGGAGGAGGCAGGTAAACTAGTAAACACAGCCTCTGTCTCTTTGCATTCAGGAAGTGGAACTTGCTCACAGCCGTCCTCTCCTCCTTTCAGAATGACTGTTTGCTGCTCATTATTTTAGTGTTGTGTGATTCCCCCTCGGGCTACCGTCTGACCCAGGGCTGGTTTGCGGTATGCACGGCCACCTCACTTGCGTCGATGTCTCCAAATCGACCACTGAAACGCGGGGACTTTTTCAGCCCAGTTCTTTGGCACTGCACGATTTCTGGACAGTGCCTGCAGTGCCGCACACTTGCATTTCATTCATGCAGCATTAGGGCAGATCGTTGTGCTGATTTAAGGAACATGACATGCCTTTCTGTATGCTGCTTCATCTAAATAACATTATTAACATTTTATTTTTTTTATATATTAGTATTGCTATCTATCTATATATCTATATATCTATATATATATCTATCTATATATCTATATATATATATCTATATATCTATATAGATATATATATATCTATATATCTATATATATATCTATCTATATATATACCTATATATATATCTCAGAGAGCATTTTGAAGTAGTGATGAGAACATTCGAGATCTCGGTGTTTATCTGTGTATATGATGCAAAGAATGTGGAGTCATATGAGAAAATTTCTGTACGCCTGCCAGTGTGATCGTCTGTTCTTTAAGATTAGGCGTGATAGAAACAGATCAAACAAGTGAGCTGCCTCGTGTGAGTGATTTCAAGAATGCCTGCGTATCCCATGTGATTCTAATATGGAAAGTCCCATTCTAATTAGTTTGATTCCACTTTTAGAGTCAGCTTTAAATCACTGCACACAAGCCAGACACTAAAACTGGGCATTAGATGGGGGGGAGTACAAATTTCATATGGCCTTTTGCCATTTAAGCTTGTTCTGGTGAGTTAAAATTAGAATGAGAAGTGAAAAACTTCCTAGAAAATTGCAAAGGTTCCAGCACCCTGAAGGCAGTCACGGGGAATGTGATAAATACATTTCATTGTGTCTTCATACCTCTCCTAACAAATCAAATTTCTGTTTACCAGGAGCACAACTTGGACTGGTTTCCACGAATGCGGGCCATGTCTTTGGTCAGCAGTGACGCAGATGGGGAGCAAAATGAGATCAGAAATCTGCAGGAGAAACTGGAGTCCACAATGAAACTGGTGTCCAACCTCTCAGGCCAGCTGACCGAGCTCAAGGAACAGGTCGGTTTGAGCTAAAGTTGATCAAAAGACCGAGAATCTGATTTTGATGTCTGACACTTTGTCAGGGGGAGAAAACATGAAGCATTAGAGGGGTTTTTTCTTTTTCTTTTTGTAAAGAGCAAAGCTGACGTTTTTTCAGTTTTGTTTGTTTGTTTGCTCCTCATTGCCCTTTAGATGCAAAGCTTTCTAAATGCAAAAGGTGGTGAGTCATAGTTCACAGCACCGCTCATGAGATTCTCAATCTGATTTTATTTTCATCACTGAGTTATAAGCACATTTTTGTTTCTCTGGATTATAGACCCGTTAGCTAAGCTTTTTTCTTTGTATCTGTCTTATTTCGGTGCGTTATTAAACCAAACTTCAGTTCAGTTTGGTTATTCTGTAAAAGATTTTACTTTTTGCATTCAGCAGACACACTAGAAGTTGTGTAAGGATACAGTTCTGCTGGTATTGCATATCCAGGAAAACAAGACGATTGTTGCACAATCTGCTGTTTCTAGTAAACAGAATTGTAAAAAGCCTTTTACCCTCGAAATGAGAACTATTTGTGAGGAAGTGAATGTTTCAGAGACATTTTGACCCAGACAGTGGGGGAAATGATTATTGTGCCTCCAAGAGCGATGACGGGCACAGGAACATCTGTCACATCGCGCTGCAACGCACAAATGCTCGCACAGCCTGCTTTGATTTCTTTTCCTTCGCTTGATGAATTTAAACTCTTTACTTTCTCAGGAACAAACCAACGTTTATTCACCGGAGAGTGAAAATTATGCCATGAGCGCTCTCCATGTTGAGTCACTCAAAAGATTGCCATAATTAGCAAATTATAGCGCAAAAAGGACAGCATGCTATTGCTGTCTGACTTTAAATGATATTTTTGTCTAACACGTCCCTCTGCGCAGAATTATTTCTGCTGGAACACTCATTACAGGACCACTTTGTCTTCTCACTTTTAATATTGTTGTGTTTCACTGCCGAGGTGCAAATCACCACTTTATGTCAATTAAAGTAAATTCTTAGCAGAAAACCCTCTCTTGTTCCTGCTCGTATAAAGGTTAGCACCTGCGTTTTGACTCATGCGCTTCTCTTGATCTCTGAAATTTCTCTTGACTGAGTTTCAGGATTAGTAGTTTGTATTCGGCTGCTTTCGTCAGAAGACACAGCAAAGTGGATGACAAGGCTGGCAGGATTTCAGAAGAATGTGTTTCAGTTGAGCTGCATGCAGAGTTTGCTGCTGCATTTTGTCAGTTTCTATAAGGTGCTACGAAAGACTGAATCGATTAAGACTGCAGAGCAGAGAAGGTGGAATAATTTTTTCTTTTTTCTTCTTTTAACAAAACGAGCCCTCTCTGTTCCCCTCAGATGACAGAGCAGAGGAAGCAGAAGCAGCGGATCGGCCTTTTGGGACACCCTCAGCACATGAACGTCAACCCTCAGCAGCCTGCGTGAGGTCGACCGGCACACAGCCCTGAAGGAGCTCCGCGTCGGCTTTGCGCCCAGGTGGAGCGCGCACTCCTCACGCCGAGGTTGCACATAATGTATACTGCACTGAGTGTAACTTATAACGGTAGGGAAACACTGTAACATAGGTAGTCATAAGGCGATGTGTAGCTCTACCCACCACGCATGTGTTACTCTAGAACGTGACACTCACCCACCTCATTCTGTTCAGGCCTGTCAGAACTGGTGCCAAATGTTTCCTAGGTAGAAATCATTTGGATTTCTGACCACAAGGCCTTCACTGGTTGAACTTGAAATGGGGGGAAAAAGCTGACTGGACAAGAGGGAATAGTCCCATTTGTTGTTCTTTTTTTTATGTTATTGTTCTCTATTTATATTTCTAGAATAATGAGCAGTATTACACGTCTTATTTTTGTATGTTGTGCAATATATTAACTTAAATATGCAACCTCATTGGTGTGTGGGTTGAAATTCCATCATTTTTGTCTTATTTAAAAGCACAGCCCGATGTTTTGTCTCTGGATAAAATAGAGAGCTGTTGGTTGCCTGTACTTACACACAGATAGGGATAATACTTAATAAGCTGGCCTTCTCAGTTTTACTTTCTTCTTTTATTTCTTGAAAATGTGCGTACTTGTTGAGGGGCAACGGCACTCAGTATAGATAGCATATTGTTTGAGAGCAATATATACGGATAGTTTACTTTCACCTGTGTAAAGCCAACAGTGTCATATCTCAGCGCTAACTAATTTTATGATATATTTGCTTTCTTATTTAACTGGGTCGTAAAGGACATTTAGTGCCACTCATGCTAATATTTGCTCAGGAGTTGTGTCATTTTTACAATAATAAATTTGTCCAGTTTTTGCAGCAGACTTCTTCCATTTGTGCCCGTTTTTGGTCCTCGAGTTAAGTCTGAGACATGTTTGCTGCTTGTGCTGAGTCACTTTTATTTCCACCAAAACTCATTAGTTGCTACTGTTAGACTTCTCTCATTTTTGGACTACCTATGTGTATATACAATTTGTTGCTTACCTTCGCTTTTGTATAGAAAAATGACAAGAGGGGGGAAAAAACGGTTACTTATGAATATTATAATTACTTTAAAAAATTTAGGCGCTATCAATTTGTATACTGGAGTAGAATTATTTATTAAAATTGATGTAATTATCCTTTACTCCCTTTGCTGTGTTTGTTATTGATGTGCTTTTACAGGATTTATAATGTGTTTTTGTTTACAAATGCACACATTCGTACATTACCACATGACTCATTTCTTTTAATACTGCCTTTGTATCTTTATTTCAGTAACTGCAGACTTATAAAGCAGAAAAATGTATGAATTTGTCTTCATCTGATCACACAAATGGATACTGAAATACAAATGCCGCTCACTGGCAATAAGCAAAATGTTCTATATGGGTTCACACGGAAAGTTTGGTTTAAAAATTAAACTGGGCCACGTCCCGAATTATTCTTCTGGCTTTCAGAGAATCTGTATATGCTGACTGGAAACGAGGAACATCTGAGTAGAATATATCCTCATTGATCAGGGACTTTCCTGATTCTCTGACAGCCAAGTATATGTTCACCAAGCTCTACTTAATGTGTAACTGTCCAGGTTCAATCAGTTGGTGTCCTGATATTTAGATTTTTTTTTAATTCATTTTTTAATGAAATGTCTGCATACAAGAGCCATTCATTTGTCAGTCATTTCCAGAAAAATGTAAACAATTTTCTACAAAATTATCCCTCCAAAACCCTTAAACGAGTCCCTCGGTGCAAAATCAGCATTCTTGCTTGAGTGTTTTTCAGCAGATAAACTGTGGTCAGAGAAGCTCATGCTTCATAATGCCGATTCTTGCATAAAGAAGGTGGTAGTAGGTGCAGACTTTATGCATCTGTAAATGCAAACTTTAAGGGTGCAGCGTGGTTACAATGATTCTTAAACAACTTATATTGACTTATATCAACTAATATTTTAGGGCACGGAGAACGAGTGCAAATTTTCTACACTAATGGGAGTAGGCTATATGCACACAGTTCGGGGTAATCAGATACTGTTAATATTATTTTAAAACCACACAGTTTGGCACCTAATTGTGTGAAATGATAAGAAATGCAGACAGTTGCATCTCCACAGAACAGTGAAAACGGAAAGATGAGTTGAAAACAGTAGTTGGCACCCCCTCCCCCCCTTATCGGAATTAAGTGCAAAATCTTATCTGCAACCCCTTCCCGTTCCCTCCTCTCCGTTGTTTTGAAGCTGTTTCTATATTTAGTCTGTCTGCTTCGGGACGTCGGCGGGTGGAACCGACCGACCAGTCGGGCATTCTCGGTCGTCTGCTGGACTTACGTCACCGACAGGGATCCGCTCTTCGGCTCTCTCCCGGCCATGAGGAGCTCAACGTGACAGCGCGCTGGGTACAAGCAGGTCTAATAAGTACCAGCACGGTGCGGGTATGTAGAAAGAAAACGCTCCACCACAGGGACTCTGTCATCCTGCCGCAGGTGCACGTGCACGTGCCGCACACCAGACCCGTACAGAATGAAATTACACGGGTGTCCACGCCACATTGAGCGCGTGACACTTGGCAGGCTCTGAAAATGCGGAGAGTTAAAATGAGTGGCCCGCTGGCCGCACTGAAACGTTGAGACCCCATAGATAATTATCGCGTGACTCATCGTGTCGCAACTGTTTGTCTCGCCCGCATTGAGCCCAGTGTAAGTATGTTAGCGTGAGAAAATAAAGCGTCTAAAATGAGCAAAGTCTTGGAAGAGTTTTTGTAAACAAGTGTTGCAACTTAATGATAAAAGCTTCTTCTGCGTTATAATTTCTACATGTTAACTAGTTTCGCTTAATTTTACCACACTTTTTGTTTCATCTCAAAATGTAGGCCTTTTGCTAATACCCAATAATAAAAAATAAAAAAGTTGTATTTCAGCGTCGAGGCTATAGTATTTTATGCTAGTGTTTCTATAGTGCAGCTTACTATGAAGCTTACTATGCCAGTTAACATGGGGAAAACGGCTCCACACTTCCTAACTGTCCAGGGGAAATCTGTTGCTCTACTTTCTGCCTCCATAAACACGCTCTGCTCTGCAAACACGACTCAACCCCCGAGATCCGAAGCGTGGTGGTACACGGGACTCGGCCCCGGTGGAGGAGTACTACACAAATGGGTGTGCTCCAGCAGCAGAGAGAGGGGGCGGAGCGAGCGGGGAGGTGAGGAGTTGAAAGCACCGTCCAACACGTGAGGCTCATGTGACGGAGCGGAGTCTGTTTCTGTAGCTGAGAGACGTGCCTGCAGTCACAGGGTTTATTTAACACGTAGTCAGAAATCCACCCAGCTCTCACACATTGCGCCGGGCGTGGAGCCTCCCTAGACATACTACTGAGTCCCGGACCTAAGGGCGACAAAACTCCAGCTGCGCTCGACTGCAGCTCACAACAGGAAAACACACTCACACTGGATAAGAGGAAATAATTTTTTCTCATTTATTTCTTTTATCTTGGAAAGTTTTTTTTTTTTTTCATTTTGAATTGCGGCTGCTGGGACAAATTTTGGAGTTTTTTAAAAAAAAAAAAAAAAAGCATTTTCTTCAGGTTTTACATTTAATCGACATGGAGAGGATTACCAGCGCGCAACCACCTCCCTGTATGCCAAAACACCCCTCTCTGGATATAGCTGACATGCAAGGGTAAACGAAGCAATTTCTATTACATAAAAAAATGTCATTCTGCACTTTATACTGAAGCTCTGTGAAATCAACTAATTTAATCTTCTCTCCAAAGAGTGGATTTTCCAATTTATGTGTATAAACCCAGGAGGGGCATGAAGCGAGATAATGAGAGCAAGGTAAGTTCTAGTTTTTACAAGTGTAATATATTTAAACAGTTAAATCTGAGCAGAATTTCACTGACCACCTTTCACAACCCTCTCCAGGAGACCTACAAGTTGCCCCACCGACTTATCGAGAAGAAGAGACGCGACAGAATAAACGAATGCATTGCCCAACTGAAAGATTTATTGCCAGAACATCTTAAGCTTACAGTGAGTATTATTTCAGCATATGGCAGGTTTGCTAACAGCCAGAGAATCTGAGACGCCACATGGTTCTGCTGAGCAGTTTGTTTGCGCCATATTTTCAGTTCAGCTTTGAAGCCTTAAAAAATATATATTTATATACATATATCTATATTTATTTTTTATTAAGAGAAGAACCGAATAATAATAATTTTTAAAAAGTTTTATTTTTTAAATTTTAATTGCAATCGTACTTAAAAAAATTCATTTAATTGCTGTTATTTTAAAATTTGTTACTAGAAGTTTTTGTACGTGTGTACATGGACTGCATGACTTCCCGGGTGTTCCAGACTTGTTCTCTGTTCAGCTGCAGAATGTGTTACATAAGAAAGATCAACATGCTTATTGAAGGTCTTCCTGTTTTAGACGCTGGGTCATTTGGAGAAAGCTGTGGTGCTGGAACTCACTCTCAAGCATGTGAAAGCCCTGAGTTCTCTCCTGGAGCAGCAGCAGCAGAAAATTATCGCTCTACAGAAGGACCTGCAGCTTGGTAAGTTTGAGTTTTCATTTTTATTTTTCTTATTTGTTTAGGCTGTGAAGTGGAAATGGTACAGAGGCATCACTGGGGCTGGCACTGTGTGGTCTGTTGTGTTTTATTGAGGTAAAACTTGCTGTAAAGAGGATTTAAACTTTTTTTTTTTTTTAATCACCTAGGTGATCATGGAGTTGACAGCGCTGAGAGCAGTGAGGAGATGTTCCGCTCTGGCTTTCACTTATGCGCCAAAGAGGTTCTGCACTATATGGCCACCCAAGAAAGCAGCAGGGACTTGACTCCTTCGCACGTAATCACTCACATCCAAAAGGTAGCAGCGGAAGTCCTGCAGCATCGAAGCAGCCTTCGGCCGGATGAGGATGTGGGCTCTTCTGAAAAAGTGAAGAAATCCGCCGGACAGCCACAAAGGGCCTCTGAAGGCCCTGCTAAGAACTGCGTCCCAGTCATTCAAAGGACTTATCCCCACGGGACAGGGGAGCTGAGCGGTAGTGACACAGACACTGACAGTGGCTATGGGGGAGAACATGACAAGCGGGACCCCAAAGCCCAGTGGTCAGAAAGCCACTCGATGGAGGGGGAGCTCAACCATTCGGGATCTGAGCGCATGGCCAGTGCCATCAAGCAGGAGGATGATGAGCCTCGGGCCAAGAAGCTGAGATCGGACTCCCCGGAAGATGAAATTCTCTCCAGTCACACGACAGGAGTTCCTGGTAGTTACCTGAGCTTCTCCCCTAACCAGAACCCGTTTTGCCTTCCCTTCTACCTCATCCCCCCCGCAGCAGCGGCAGCAGCAGCATATCTGCCCATGCTGGAGAAATGCTGGTACCCTGGGGGCTTGCCTGTCATGTACCCAGGCATGAGCGGTTCTGCAGCAGGCCTACCCCCAGAGGCACTTCCCTCGTCTCTGATGATGTCCATGTCCCCGAGGGCAGGATCTCCAGTACACCACCAGAGTCGCATGGACTCCCCCACGTTTCACAAAGCTTTAAAGCAGGTCGCTCCCTTGAATCTGGAAACCAAAGACTGAGCAGATGTGTCACAAATCGTGTCCTCTGAATGTCGAATGGGATAAACGAACACGAAAGCACTGGTATCCCATTAAACAGCAGCTGTAGTTTGACCCATTGTGTCCCACCTCCATCTATCATGAGCTCCTGAAGTGAAATGAGACTTTCTGTGGGGATTCTGGCATGGCCACGAGAAGGCTCATGTTAGACCTTTTGCATGGCTCTGAAATACTGTGAGTTTTAATACGGTCAGTTTAGAGTGCACGAGGGAGCGCGCAAGTGTTTTTCTGCAATACCTGTCATCTCAGCACTTATTGTTGAATGTCAAAGGTTAACCTAGAATGTAAGGTGTAGACTAACCCTTCCACACACAAACACACACCCCATTTAAAAACATTTTGGAGCTATTTTCTTTGCGCGCGCACACAAACACACACGCCAGTCTGTAATGAATGTAAAGATTGAACAAAAGCTCCGTCGTAGATGCTGCTTGAATGACTTTTAAGGATGATCTACTTTCAGTGTTTGTTGCTCCTGTAAATGCAACAAACTATTGTTTTAGACCTACCACAAAAAACAAAACAAAAAAAAAATATTGCCCCTTTAACTCCTTCAGTTATGGCAAAGCTAAATGAACGCAGAGTTTAGAGTTCAAAGAATTCAGGGCGTTGTCGCCGTACGAGGTGTGTCACTCATGTCTGTCGATGAATGATGTGGCCATACACGCTTTTATGATTTCATTTGTTGCTCATGACTGTTTCTGCATTTTTTTAGGTGGAGTTCCTGTGAAGCAGTGTCTTGTAATTATTTCTTTTGCTTATACTACTCGTACATCTCTATTTTTGATACGTGACCCACTGAGTGTATTTTGTAGGGAAAGGCTGAGGGAGCGATTGGCTGTACGTTGCGACATCGTGTACAGTATACATATGGCGTCAGCCTGATTTGCATATTGCCCACTGCTTTCCAGTCGAGTCCAGGCCTGTTTTTAGCTCACGCTGTTGCCTTTACTCGTTTTAACACAGACACAAACAGTGGCAGGTGATTCAAACATATTTGCTTTAAATGTGTCTGTGGCAAAGAGAGTGAATGTAAAGTAAAACAAATATAATAGTTTTGTATAGAAAGAGGTACTTGGGATTTTTATTTTGAAATGTAATGCAAAGGATGTACATATTTTGTATATAAAGTATTATTGATATATATTAAAGTATTAATAAAGCTTTTTCCCCTCCCTGTGGAATTTGTGTTGGACTGCCTGTTGGCTTAAACGTGTTGTAGCCAGCCACCCTGACAGTTTCTCATAACAAGGCATACTTACATAACACTTACATAACCCATAAAGCAGCACAGTCTCTGTAAATCAATAGCGTGTCTTAGACTACTGTAAAGGTTGTGAACATTTTCAATTTCGAAGGATATCTACAGAAATGTGCAAAGGAATCGTTCATATTTATTTAACCGTCGGCTATTACAGATGAGTAACAGTGGAAAGGAAGAACTTGCCATTATAACCCACTAGTATGACGATCCATAGTGTGAGTCTGAAACCTGGAGATACTGTTCCTAAAAAAGAATAAAGTGGGCATGAACTTCGTGTTCACCGAATTACGAGAAGTTTACCTTTTGTGGTTTAATTCTCAAGTGGGCCATACCTATGTCTGGAGATAAGATGTGTCTGGCAGCTTTAGAAGACCACACTGAAAATGGTATTTGAGGTTAAGGGAAAGGACTTTTAAGCCTTTGATTTACTTTCGTGTTTAATATGGAATACGTGTCTCCGCCGACCTTCTGCCGCTCGTTTGGGGGCTGTTTCCTGCGTGGTAATGCAGCTGTAGCTGTAGTAATAGTGAAAATAACAAGGCCGATATCATGAGCCGCTTACCACAGACTACGTCTCCATGAGGCGCGTGGAAATGACAGTTTTTCTTTTCTTGTAAACAGTATGTTGATTTTTTTTTAAATTTAGTCTACAAAGACTGTTAAGGTTGCAAATGCGCCTGACTAATCCAACCATGCGACACAAGCGCCACCTTATGGAATTAGAGCTTCATTTCGTGTGATAAATTTTAATAAGAGCAAAATATTTCAGGGAACGTTTCAGTAACGATTACATTTTATAGAAGTTTGCTGAAAGCACTCATCAAAATAAAATACATTCTCACTGTTGCCTTGGTCAGCGTGTGTTTGCAGAATTTGCAGAAAACTGCACTAATCAATGAATAGTAAGTCTCTCAGATTACTTCATGGGGTGTGAAATGGGTTTCCATTAGTAATGAAATTCAAATACTTTTCTTTTACCCAACTCATTGGTGAGGTCAATTTTTTCCACCTGTAGCTAACAGCTGTTCACCAGCACCAAACAACGAGCAAATAAAATGACAACAGCTGACCGATTTAGCCGTTACTATACTTCAGATATTTTTCTCATGATTTGGTGGAACCAGACCAGAGTCTAATAAGCCTTGGATATAATCAAAAACAACATTTAATTGTGCCAGTGTGTTTTTAATTGGTTTATTTACTCAGCGCATTCTTAAATTAAAATAGGATGAATACCTGACAAAACAGGCGGAAGAATGTGGAGCTCTGTCTGATTTTTGTTGGTGTGCTGTACAGAAGATCCACAAGGGACTGTGTTGTCTCTATTTCCGTTCACCTTGTACACCTCAGACTTTCAGTACAAATCCAGGTCATCCTACTTACAGAAGTACTCTGATAATTCTGTAGTGGTTGAACATATTAATGATGGGCAGAGGAGGAGTGTAGAGCACTAGTGGATGATTTATGGAGTTGTCTGAAAGGAATCGTGTGCTTCTTAATGTGAATAAAACTTTAAAAAAAAAGAGATGGCGATGGACTTTAAAAGAAAGAGGACGGGTACGTGGCCCGTGTCTATCCTGGGACAGGATGCTGACTTGGGGTGAAGAGGACAAGCCTGAAATGAAAGACTAACACAGATGCTGTGTACTCACAAGGGACGAGCAGGCTGCCCCTAAAATGATGATTTATTTTATTTTATTTTATTTTATTTTATTTTATTTTATTTTATTTTATTTTCTTTTCTTTTCTTTTCTTTTCTTTTCTTTTCTTTTCTTTTCTTTTCTTTTCTTTTCTTTTCTTTTCTTTTCTTTTCTTTTCTTTTCTTTTCTTTTATTCTGCCTGTCCCGTTTGGTACTTTAGCAATCAGAATTATTGTCTGAAGGCCAAGAAAGATGCCCAATGAATTAATTTTACCAAGTGGATCATTATGGTAACTTGATTGACCTTTGTTATTATTATTATTATTATTATTATTATTATCCATCCATCCATCTTCATCCGCTTTGTCCGGGGCCGGGTCGCGGGGGCGGCAGCCTAAGCAAGGAGGCCCAGACCTCCCTCTCCCCAGCCACCTCCTCCAGCTTGTCCGGGGGAATACCAAGGCGTTCCCAGGCCAGCCGAGAGATATAATCTCTCCAGCATGTCCTGGGTCTGCCCCGGGGCCTCCTCCCGGTGGGACATGCCTGGAACACCTCACCCAGGAGGCGCCCAGGGGGCATCCTTGTCAGATGCCCGAACCACCTCAGCTGGCTCCTTTCGATGTGGAGCAGCAGCTGCTCTACTCTGAGCCCCTCCCGGATGGCCGAACTTCTCACCCTATCTCTAAGGGAGAGGCCAGCCACCCTTCGGAGGAAGCTCATTTCTGCCGCTTGTATCCGCGATCTCGTTCTTTCGGTCACTACCCACAGCTCGTGGCCATAGGTGAGGGTAGGGACGTAGATCGACCGGTAAATTGAGAGCTTCGCTTTTACACTCAGCTCCCTCTTCACCACGACGGACCGGTGCAGCGTCCGCATTACTGCGGCTGCAGCCCCAATCCGTCTGTCGATCTCCGGCTCCCTTCTCCCATCACTCGCGAACAAGACCCCGAGATACTTGAACTCCTCCACTTGGGGCAGGAACTCATCCCCGACCCGGAGTGGGCACTCCACCCTTTTCCGGCTGAGAACCATGGCCTCAGATTTGGAGGTGCTGATCCTCATTCCCGCTGCTTCACACTCGGCTGCGAACCGTTCCAGTGCGAGCTGAAGGCCCTCACCCGATGAAGCCAACAGAACCACATCATCTGCAAAAATCAGAGATGAGATTCTGAGGCCACCAAAGCGAATTATTATTATTATTATTATTATTATTATTATTATTATTTTTATTATTATTATTATTATTATTGTTGTTGTTGTTGTTGTTGTTGTTGTTGTTGTTGTTATTTTATTTACTACAGACTGGACAGACATGACTGGGGGATGGGAAAGGGAGAAAGAAAGGGAGGGAAAGAAAAACAGAGAGGAAGAGGGACAGTGAGAGAAGAGAAAAAAAAGAAGAAAACAAGCAAAAAGAGAGCAAAACAATATGAAGACCACAGCAATAACCTAGACAAGTGTAAGTAACAATAAATACTAAATAGTGAATGTTATTTTGCAGCACACAAGACCGACAGCGCACGATAGCAGCCAAGATAGATATAGTTTGTGTCCGTGATCACCCGTGTGCACACCTGTGTAGATGAGTGCGCTTGTATTCAAAAGGTTTCTCCATGTGAATTTCTGCTAGAGGTTGTGGGGAGCCATAGCCCTGCCCCCCAGGGCATGAAGCAGGCATGCAGGAGATCCAGGCCCCAGACATCCAGAAGCCCCCAGAGCGCGAGAGCCCAAGGAGGACCATCGGCGGGGCAGCCGCGCCACCCTCCCGGAAGGAGCTGAGGAGAGCCCGAGATGTGGGGTCACGCAGCAGGGACGGTGCAGAAGCCACAGGGAGCTGCAGTGACGTGTCCGTGGGCTCCGCCAGCTGCCAGAGCAGACTGAGGCCTGGGGTCCGAGAACCCCCCCACCCCCCAGAGGGGACCCAACTGAGCCACAGGCGCCAGACCCTGCAAAGCAGGTACCGGTAGTGAACCGGTACATACCTGAGCGCCCAGTCCTGGACAGCAAGAACCACCAATGCACCGATGTCTGAGGGTACCTGAGATGTTCCCAGATTGTCTAAGACCCGACCTGACACAGACACACACATACACAAACATGCATTCCCACCCTCATGCACACATATAAATACTCGACACTCGCCCAACATGGAGACAAAACGAAATGGACACTGTACACACACTCAAACTCCCCACACATACTCTTTACCCAAGAGCTGCATCTGAGACCAAAGTGGAGGTTTGGCCATAATGCACAGCAGGACCTTCAGCAAGAATCAAACACCTCAAACCAACTGTCAACTATGCTGGTTCAAGGGTGGTGATTTTTTCAAAAAGAGCTTGTTCTGCAGCCACAAGAGATAGTAAGCTTGCAGGTGACAAACTCCTCTGCATGACAAAGTTTTCTAGAGTCAAATATGAGGCCATTTGTCCGACAGCTAAAGCTTCTCCTAAATTAGGCCATGCAACAGGATAATGACCCCAGGTACAGAAGCAAATCTGCAGCATGGAAGCCCAGACCTCAACCTGACTGAAATGTTGTGTATAAAGGAATGCTTGCATGCTTGAATTGAAGCAGCAGAGTTGTAGCTGCTAACTGCTGGTTCTGTAAACTACTCAAACATAGAATGATTGCTATATTGAACTAATAAAACGCCTAACGAAGACTGTCATGAAAAGTATTTGGCATCTGATCTCCTGTAACCTGCGGAGCTAAGCTGTTTTACCAGCTCTGCTCTCTGATTTTTCTTTTTTCTTTTATGAAAAAACACAAGTTGTCAAAGTTATTTGTTTGCAAATGTATTTCAGAAATATCGACATACTTTTTTTAATCAGCAGAAACTTTATGTCAGTAGTGCAAAAACCTGCACTGATCTGACCTCATTTCTTCCTCATCCTGATTCCTGACCTGGGAAGGGAGAGAAATATTTGTTTTTGTTTGTCTTCTTGTTTTATTTAATTCCTTGTGGGATTTGGATCCAACATGTAAAGTATGCATATTATGCACACACACAAACACACATGCAGCTATTACCCATTTCTTGTATTCTTGAATAAAGACATTGATTTGACACATTTAATTAGTGACCAATTGTTTTTATTGTTCAATTATTAAGAAAAAAGAAAAGGTGGGGGTGGGTGGGATGGAAAGTAAAGGGAGAGAGGAGAGAAAACCCCAACAATCCCCTCTGAGCAAGCACTAGGCGACAGTGGATAGGAAAAACTCCCTTTAAAGGAAGAAACCTATGACAGAACCAGGCTCTAGAGGGGGCAGTCAACTGTCGGGACTGGTTGGGGGGTGATTGTGAAAAGAGGGGAGGGAGATGGGAGAGGTGTTAGTAGTTAAGGGGGGGGGGGGGGGGGATTAAGCTGGAACAGAGGTGGGAGAGGAAGAGGCGACATTGGCAGTACTGAAAGAAGGAGTGTTCCTCCTCCAGAAGAAGCAGAAGCGTTTTTTCTTTTTCTTCAGCTGCTTTTCCACGAGCACCTTTTTCTCGAGGATGAGGATTTTCAGCTCCTCGATTGTTTCTGTGTTTTGCTTCTGCAGCTTGTTGCATTTTTTCTCCACTTCTTCTATTTCAGCTTGTTTTTCTTCCAACCTTTCTTTCAGCACTTTAGATGTTGCCTCCTGTTTCTCAAACTCCTGGAGAAGAAGTTTTTCTTCTCTCTGCTTACTGACCAGCTGTTCTCTCTCTTGAAGCAGGTCTTGATATTTGTGCAGTGTCTCTTCGAACTTTACCTGCAGCATCCTGTTGTTTCCGTCCATGAGCTGGAGTTGGCACTCCATGTCTCCCTGCTTTCTGTCCAGCTGCTCTTTCTCTTGAAGGATTTCTTTATTTTGTCGCAGAGCTTCATCAAGCTTTCGTTGCAAGCTTTCATTTTGTTGCTTGATGCTCTGCAGATTGGAATCCATTTCTTTTTGTTTGATTTCTTGTTCCCTTTTCTCTTGGAGAAGCTTTTCATTTGCTTGCTCTGTGCGATCAAGCCTTTTTTTGTCAACATTGTACATTAGCTCCATGTCTCGGAGATTGGAGTGCAGCCCTCTCTTCTTCGTGCTGTCTTTCATCTTCTCCTGGAGGAGTTTTCTATTTTGCCGCAGAGCTTGATCAAGCTTTCCTTGCAAGCTTTCGTTGTGTTGCTTGATGCTCTGAAGCTTGGAAAGCATTTCTTTTTCTTTTAACTCCTGTTGCCTTTTCTCTTGGAGGAGCTTCTCATTTGCTTGCTCTGTGCGATCAAGCCTTTTTTTGTCTACACTGTACATTAGCTCCATTTCTTGGAGATTGCTGTGCAGCCCTCTCTTCTTCATGCCGTCTTGTTTCTTCTCTTGGACAAGTTTTTCATTTTGTTGCAGGGCTTCATCAAGTTTTCCTTGGAGCTCCTGGTTCTTTTTGTCCATGTCATGGAGATCCTGTTGTTTCCCCTCAATAATAGCTTCCTTTTCTTGAAGCTGGAATGACAACTTTTTTAGTTGAGCGCTCTTTTGCTCATTTTCCTCCATCAAGAACTTAATCTTCTCTGCGTTTCTGAGCGCTTCATCCTCCAGTTCTTCCAAACGCTTTTCCTCTAGTTCCACTTGGTCACACCAGGGAAGAGAGGAAAGGGAAGAGTCTAGTGGCTCATCCCAAGGAAGAGCGTATGGGTCAACTTCTTGTCCCTTTGGATTTTTTTGAGACATGTTGGGTCTGGATACAGTTACAATTGCAAAGGATCCAAATATTTCAAAAGGCTTTTCTGGCGAACGGTTCAATGCTGCACACATCAAGGCTGCGAGAAACGGACTAAAAGTCGTTGCGCTTCACCCCTATTTATAGGTTTTTGGATCAAAGGAAAGAATGGTGGTAAGATTCTACGTGTGTGACGTCATAATTCTGTAAGGCAATGAGGTTGTCACGTGATATTTTTGGAGGAGGGCATTTTTCAACTTGGACAAATTATCAGTAAAGTTTCAATCTCTGTTATTTTCCCCAAAAAACGTGTTGTCGCAATCATGTTTTCTACTGTAATTGGTGCCAACAGATGGCGCAGTTTAAAGTTGGCTGTTACTCTGCCCAGGCTGCTACCATAGAAGAAGAATGTAGACCAATAGTACTTTAACGATGTCCGCTGATCGTTTCCGTGTAAATCTTAGCATTGCTTTAGCCGTCAAGCTAAAGGTTTAGCTTCATACTGCCATATTTTCAGAGCAACAAAATATTTAAACGGTCTCAGATCATGGTGAGTATTTGAAAAAATGTTTATTTAATGTGAAGCCTGTGATGTGGAAAGGTTAGCAAGCGTAATTTTGCCTATTGTGTTATACACGGGTGCTTACATCCGAGTAGTGTTGATCTTTTCTAAGGTCCATGGGTTTATCCAACGAGCAGCTAAGTCACCGTTATATCTGTAATTTTGTGTGCAACGTCTTAATGCAAAAAAACAAAACAAAAAACCCCACAATGCGTTTTTAAGCTCTCTCTGCGTTCACTGCCTCTGCAAGTGTCAAACTTCCTCGCTTTAGCTGATGCTAACCAACATTAGCGCTTACGGTTCGTATATAAACACAACTGTCAGCCCTTCACTTTTGGTGCCGACCACATTTTGAGCATTTTCTACAGTTTGTGAAATGGTCGCCATTGGCATTACATGCCAGTAGTGTTCGCTAATTGACTTTACCGGGGATTATATTTATTACAACGTTACTGCGTGGAAGTGATCATAGTGTATGCTTATGAACGTGAGTGGTAGGTGTTATTAGTGCGACTTTACCCTTAATTAGTTTTCCCACCGGAAGTAGAGTTGTTTATGCGACGTGATGGCTAGAGCAGTCCCAAACAATCGATTGCGTTTCTTAACAGACCAATTCTCTCCAAACTTTTAGGGTAAGCTAGACTCGAGATATGGTTGCAATAATACGAACAAGAGCGCAACAGCATATTGACAATGGCGAGAACTTTAATATTTACATTGTGTTAGTGCACCCATCGCTCCGCATCCTTAACGCTACATTGATGTCGAGAGTCTCTGACACAGCTGTGCTCTGCAGCACAGACACCCTGCTTATCTGTGATTCGGCCAGACTGGTGTTGAACTCCAAAGACATGCGCGGGGTTAGGTTAGTTGGCTGTTGGTGTGAGTGGTTGTCTGAGTCTCTCTAATAACCCTCCAACAGACTGGCGACCTGTCCAGGGTGTACTTTTGCCCTATGACAGCTGAAATACAACCTGAATAAAATAAGTAGGAGAAAATGAATGATGTTTATGAACTGTAGTTAATGTAGTCAGACAATAAGTTACCGAGCAACAGGCCACAAGTCTTGGTGCAGAATCATACTAAGATTTAAAAAATAAAATGTTGGCACTGGTGTTTGAAACAGTATACTGTCAGTAAGACTGGAGCAACTGCACACATCTGGAAACTAATAACTAGAGTAGTTAGTAACATTTTGTTACTGCATCCATTTAGCCAGGTATAATTAGCATGTCTACATACATGTCATTTCTAATGTGGTCCTATGTGGTATGTTGTAGGACAGTGAAGTGTCTGACACTGACCATGTAGCAGTGCCTGAGAACACTGGTATGGAGGGGGAGAACGCACCTCTTTACTGTATTTGTCGGAAACCAGACATCAACTGCTCCATGATGTAAGTATATATCAGTTTTATATTTGCAGTATGCGCAGTAGGGGTGGGCGCTAGCTTCAGCAATGTTATCAGAGGTTTTTTTTTTTAAAATGAAGAGCTTCTATTTCGAGAAAACTACCAATAAGGATATATGCACAGATATAGAAAACAATACTGTAACATTTTATTGATGCTTGCAGTTTGGAGGAAGCAGTATTTGCAAGTGTAACTAAATTCCAGGCATTTTCCATCCTTCTTTTCCTATCAGCTTTTTTCTAGTTGTCAGTGTGAACCAAGGTGTCAGCAGCAGCATTATAGTGCAAAAGTAGTGACCCAGCATAGATCAAATGTAAGCACAAAAGTAGCCAAGGTAGTGTTTTTCCTGGAAATTTTAAGTGAAAGGATAAAGTAACTGCTTACCACTTTAGTTTAACAATGATTAATGAAATGTAACCGTGTAACTCATCAGCAGTCTGCACAGTATGGTCACATATTAAAACTGAAGAATATGTTGTACTTGTTGTAGTGTTTCATCATGGGTCCAGTTTTTACCCAGGTGCTTAAAGCCCTTCTTTACCCTCATGTAACACCAACAGTAATTTCCAACCACTATTTCCTGTTCCTGTCAGTCAAACAAACAGACGACAAACATCTTCTATAAACAGGAATAATGTCATTTTATCGGATTAGAAAACATCTAATCTAGCGTTGATATTACACTGCTGTTTAGTGTCTGGCTGATCTCAGTGTCACCAAAATATCTGCCCTACATGTCAAACAATGAGAGAACTTGAAACAGTAACATCACCTAGCAGCTTATTTTAATTAGTGCTAACGTTTTGTTTGCTGGCTAACATTGCTATTATTATAGTCACAGTTAATTGACTTTGAATAGCTTTATTTCAAAAGTAATTTTACAATTTCACAGCCATTTAGCTGTGTTAACTGTACATGCTGTAGGTCATAAGGCGTGCATGGATCATTTTTATAATCAGCCTCTTGTCTTTTGTCCACCACAGACTTTGCCATGATAAATTGGTCAGTTGACAACCAGGAGCCGTACACCTTAACCTCAGAGGCCAGGACATCCAGGGGCAGTGTGAACACGCACTTGCTTAAATGGGATGCAAGACGGACTATAGAGGGCCACCCGCTTGCCAGACAACCAAGTGCTGTCCCTGTCCACGGCCAGTGTGAGAAGGACTCTCACTAAAGTCAACCCACACAAAGCTGCTGGACCAGACAATATACCTGGACGCGTGCTCGGAGCCCGTGCTGACCAGCTGACTGATGTCCTAGCGGGCATCTTTAACATCTCCCTGAGTCAAGCTGTTGTGCCACAGTGCTTTAAAACCACCACCATCATACCTGTCCCCAGACCTTCCCAAAGCCTAATTCCACAATGATTGCCTGAGCCTATTCTTGTTAAATGATGAAAAACTCAAAGGCACGTTTGGGCAGTGGATCTGTGTGAAATCAGCAGCTTGCAAAACGAAATCAAAATGTGTGCTATTGATTCTAAAAATAGAAATCACAATAAAGTTCAACATTTACTAAAACCGCCATTCAGTCATCTGAGAGTCTTTACTCATGAAATTATAACGGTTAGATGAATGTATATGCAGTGATTTACTGATCAATGATAAAAGGGGAGATTTATGCAATAACGAAGACTGTCATGAAAAGTATTTGGCATCTGATCTCCTGTAACCTGCGGAGCTAAGCTGTTTTACCAGCTCTGCTCTCTGATTTTTCTTTTTTCTTTTATGAAAAAACACAAGTTGTCAAAGTTATTTGTTTGCAAATGTATTTCAGAAATATCGACATACTTTTTTTAATCAGCAGAAACTTTATGTCAGTAGTGCAAAAACCTGCACTGATCTGACCTCATTTCTTCCTCATCCTGATTCCTGACCTGGGAAGGGAGAGAAATATTTGTTTTTGTTTGTCTTCTTGTTTTATTTAATTCCTTGTGGGATTTGGATCCAACACGTAAAGTATGCATATTATGCACACACACAAACACACATGCAGCTATTACCCATTTCTTGTATTCTTGAATAAAGACATTGATTTGACACATTTAATTAGTGACCAATTGTTTTTATTGTTCAATTATTAAGAAAAAAGAAAAGGTGGGGGTGGGTGGGATGGAAAGTAAAGGGAGAGAGGAGAGAAAACCCCAACAATCCCCTCTGAGCAAGCACTAGGCGACAGTGGATAGGAAAAACTCCCTTTAAAGGAAGAAACCTATGACAGAACCAGGCTCTAGAGGGGGCAGTCAACTGTCGGGACTGGTTGGGGGGTGATTGTGAAAAGAGGGGAGGGAGATGGGAGAGGTGTTAGTAGTTAAGGGGGGGGGGGGGGGATTAAGCTGGAACAGAGGTGGGAGAGGAAGAGGCGACATTGGCAGTACTGAAAGAAGGAGTGTTCCTCCTCCAGAAGAAGCAGAAGCGTTTTTTCTGTTTCTTCAGCTGCTTTTCCACGAGCACCTTTTTCTCGAGGATGAGGATTTTCAGCTCCTCGATTGTTTCGGTGTTTTGCTTCTGCAGCTTGTTGCATTTTTTCTCCACTTCTTCTATTTCAGCTTGTTTTTCTTCCAACCTTTCTTTCAGCACTTTAGATGTTGCCTCCTGTTTCTCAAACTCCTGGAGAAGAAGTTTTTCTTCTCTCTGCTTATTGACCAGCTGTTCTCTCTCTTGAAGCAGGTCTTGATATTTGTGCAGTGTCTCTTCGAACTTTACCTGCAGCATCCTGTTGTTTCCCTCCTTGAGCTGGAGTTGGCACTCCATGTCTCCCTGCTTTCTGTCCAGCTGCTCTTTCTCTTGAAGGATTTCTTTATTTTGTCGCAGAGCTTCATCAAGCTTTCGTTGCAAGCTTTCATTTTGTTGCTTGATGCTCTGCAGATTGGAATCCATTTCTTTTTGTTTGATTTCTTGTTCCCTTTTCTCTTGGAGAAGCTTTTCATTTGCTTGCTCTGTGCGATCAAGCCTTTTTTTGTCAACATTGTACATTAGCTCCATGTCTCGGAGATTGGAGTGCAGCCCTCTCTTCTTCGTGCTGTCTTTCATCTTCTCCTGGAGGAGTTTTCTATTTTGCCGCAGAGCTTGATCAAGCTTTCCTTGCAAGCTTTCGTTGTGTTGCTTGATGCTCTGAAGCTTGGAAAGCATTTCTTTTTCTTTTAACTCCTGTTGCCTTTTCTCTTGGAGGAGCTTCTCATTTGCTTGCTCTGTGCGATCAAGCCTTTTTTTGTCAACATTGTACATTAGCTCCATGTCTCTGAGATTGCTGTGCAGCCCTCTCTTCTTCATGCCGTCTTGTTTCTTCTCTTGGACAAGTTTTTCATTTTGTTGCAGGGCTTCATCAAGTTTTCCTTGGAGCTCCTGGTTCTTTTTGTCCATGTCATGGAGATCCTGTTGTTTCCCCTCAATAATAGCTTCCTTTTCTTGAAGCTGGAATGACAACTTTTTTAGTTGAGCGCTCTTTTGCTCATTTTCCTCCATCAAGAACTTAATCTTCTCTGCGTTTCTGAGCGCTTCATCCTCCAGTTCTTCCAAACGCTTTTCCTCTAGTTCCACTTGGTCACACCAGGGAAGAGAGGAAAGGGAAGAGTCTAGTGGCTCATCCCAAGGAAGAGCGTATGGGTCAACTTCTTGTCCCTTTGGATTTTTTTGAGACATGTTGGGTCTGGATACAGTTACAATTGCAAAGGATCCAAATATTTCAAAAGGCTTTTCTGGCGAACGGTTCAATGCTGCACACATCAAGGCTGCGAGAAACGGACTAAAAGTCGTTGCGCTTCACCCCTATTTATAGGTTTTTGGATCAAAGGAAAGAATGGTGGTAAGATTCTACGTGTGTGACGTCATAATTCTGTAAGGCAATGAGGTTGTCACGTGATATTTTTGGAGGAGGGCATTTTTCAACTTGGACAAATTATCAGTAAAGTTTCAATCTCTGTTATTTTCCCCAAAAAACGTGTTGTCGCAATCATGTTTTCTACTGTAATTGGTGCCAACAGATGGCGCAGTTTAAAGTTGGCTGTTACTCTGCCCAGGCTGCTACCATAGAAGAAGAATGTAGACCAATAGTACTTTAACGATGTCCGCTGATCGTTTCCGTGTAAATCTTAGCATTGCTTTAGCCGTCAAGCTAAAGGTTTAGCTTCATACTGCCATATTTTCAGAGCAACAAAATATTTAAACGGTCTCAGATCATGGTGAGTATTTGAAAAAATGTTTATTTAATGTGAAGCCTGTGATGTGGAAAGGTTAGCAAGCGTAATTTTGCCTATTGTGTTATACACGGGTGCTTACATCCGAGTAGTGTTGATCTTTTCTAAGGTCCATGGGTTTATCCAACGAGCAGCTAAGTCACCGTTATATCTGTAATTTTGTGTGCAACGTCTTAATGCAAAAAAACAAAACAAAAAACCCCACAATGCGTTTTTAAGCTCTCTCTGCGTTCACTGCCTCTGCAAGTGTCAAACTTCCTCGCTTTAGCTGATGCTAACCAACATTAGCGCTTACGGTTCGTATATAAACACAACTGTCAGCCCTTCACTTTTGGTGCCGACCACATTTTGAGCATTTTCTACAGTTTGTGAAATGGTCGCCATTGGCATTACATGCCAGTAGTGTTCGCTAATTGACTTTACCGGGGATTATATTTATTACAACGTTACTGCGCGGAAGTGATCATAGTGTATGCTTATGAACGTGAGTGGTAGGTGTTATTAGTGCGACTTTACCCTTAATTAGTTTTCCCACCGGAAGTAGAGTTGTTTATGCGACGTGATGGCTAGAGCAGTCCCAAACAATCGATTGCGTTTCTTAACAGACCAATTCTCTCCAAACTTTTAGGGTAAGCTAGACTCGAGATATGGTTGCAATAATACGAACAAGAGCGCAACAGCATATTGACAATGGCGAGAACTTTAATATTTACATTGTGTTAGTGCACCCATCGCTCCGCATCCTTAACGCTACATTGATGTCGAGAGTCTCTGACACAGCTGTGCTCTGCAGCACAGACACCCTGCTTATCTGTGATTCGGCCAGACTGGTGTTGAACTCCAAAGACATGCGCGGGGTTAGGTTAGTTGGCTGTTGGTGTGAGTGGTTGTCTGAGTCTCTCTAATAACCCTCCAACAGACTGGCGACCTGTCCAGGGTGTACTTTTGCCCTATGACAGCTGAAATACAACCTGAATAAAATAAGTAGGAGAAAATGAATGATGTTTATGAACTGTAGTTAATGTAGTCAGACAATAAGTTACCGAGCAACAGGCCACAAGTCTTGGTGCAGAATCATACTAAGATTTAAAAAATAAAATGTTGGCACTGGTGTTTGAAACAGTATACTGTCAGTAAGACTGGAGCAACTGCACACATCTGGAAACTAATAACTAGAGTAGTTAGTAACATTTTGTTACTGCATCCATTTAGCCAGGTATAATTAGCATGTCTACATACATGTCATTTCTAATGTGGTCCTATGTGGTATGTTGTAGGACAGTGAAGTGTCTGACACTGACCATGTAGCAGTGCCTGAGAACACTGGTATGGAGGGGGAGAACGCACCTCTTTACTGTATTTGTCGGAAACCAGACATCAACTGCTCCATGATGTAAGTATATATCAGTTTTATATTTGCAGTATGCGCAGTAGGGGTGGGCGCTAGCTTCAGCAATGTTATCAGAGGTTTTTTTTTTTAAAATGAAGAGCTTCTATTTCGAGAAAACTACCAATAAGGATATATGCACAGATCTAGAAAACAATACTGTAACATTTTATTGATGCTTGCAGTTTGGAGGAAGCAGTATTTGCAAGTGTAACTAAATTCCAGGCATTTTCCATCCTTCTTTTCCTATCAGCTTTTTTCTAGTTGTCAGTGTGAACCAAGGTGTCAGCAGCAGCATTATAGTGCAAAAGTAGTGACCCAGCATAGATCAAATGTAAGCACAAAAGTAGCCAAGGTAGTGTTTTTCCTGGAAATTTTAAGTGAAAGGATAAAGTAACTGCTTACCACTTTAGTTTAACAATGATTAATGAAATGTAACCGTGTAACTCATCAGCAGTCTGCACAGTATGGTCACATATTAAAACTGAAGAATATGTTGTACTTGTTGTAGTGTTTCATCATGGGTCCAGTTTTTACCCAGGTGCTTAAAGCCCTTCTTTACCCTCATGTAACACCAACAGTAATTTCCAACCACTATTTCCTGTTCCTGTCAGTCAAACAAACAGACGACAAACATCTTCTATAAACAGGAATAATGTCATTTTATCGGATTAGAAAACATCTAATCTAGCGTTGATATTACACTGCTGTTTAGTGTCTGGCTGATCTCAGTGTCACCAAAATATCTGCCCTACATGTCAAACAATGAGAGAACTTGAAACAGTAACATCACCTAGCAGCTTATTTTAATTAGTGCTAACGTTTTGTTTGCTGGCTAACATTGCTATTATTATAGTCACAGTTAATTGACTTTGAATAGCTTTATTTCAAAAGTAATTTTACAATTTCACAGCCATTTAGCTGTGTTAACTGTACATGCTGTAGGTCATAAGGCGTGCATGGATCATTTTTATAATCAGCCTCTTGTCTTTTGTCCACCACAGACTTTGCCATGATAAATTGGTCAGTTGACAACCAGGAGCCGTACACCTTAACCTCAGAGGCCAGGACATCCAGGGGCAGTGTGAACACGCACTTGTTTAAATGGGACGCAAGACGGACTATAGAGGGCCACCCGCTTGCCAGACAACCAAGTGCTGTCCCTGTCCACGGCCAGTGTGAGAAGGACTCTCACTAAAGTCAACCCACACAAAGCTGCTGGACCAGACAATATACCTGGACGCGTGCTCGGAGCCCGTGCTGACCAGCTGACTGATGTCCTAGCGGGCATCTTTAACATCTCCCTGAGTCAAGCTGTTGTGCCACAGTGCTTTAAAACCACCACCATCATACCTGTCCCCAGACCTTCCCAAAGCCTAATTCCACAATGATTGCCTGAGCCTATTCTTGTTAAATGATGAAAAACTCAAAGGCACGTTTGGGCAGTGGATCTGTGTGAAATCAGCAGCTTGCAAAACGAAATCAAAATGTGTGCAATTGATTCTAAAAATAGAAATCACAATAAAGTTCAACATTTACTAAAACCGCCATTCAGTCATCTGAGAATCTTTACTCATGAAATTATAACGGTTAGATGAATGTATATGCAGTGATTTACTGATCAATGATAAAAGGGGAGATTTATGCAATAACGAAGACTGTCATGAAAAGTATTTGGCATCTGATCTCCTGTAACCTGCGGAGCTAAGCTGTTTTACCAGCTCTGCTCTCTGATTTTTCTTTTTTCTTTTATGAAAAAACACAAGTTGTCAAAGTTATTTGTTTGCAAATGTATTTCAGAAATATCGACATACTTTTTTTAATCAGCAGAAACTTTATGTCAGTAGTGCAAAAACCTGCACTGATCTGACCTCATTTCTTCCTCATCCTGATTCCTGACCTGGGAAGGGAGAGAAATATTTGTTTTTGTTTGTCTTCTTGTTTTATTTAATTCCTTGTGGGATTTGGATCCAACACGTAAAGTATGCATATTATGCACACACACAAACACACATGCAGCTATTACCCATTTCTTGTATTCTTGAATAAAGACATTGATTTGACACATTTAATTAGTGACCAATTGTTTTTATTGTTCAATTATTAAGAAAAAAGAAAAGGTGGGGGTGGGTGGGATGGAAAGTAAAGGGAGAGAGGAGAGAAAACCCCAACAATCCCCTCTGAGCAAGCACTAGGCGACAGTGGATAGGAAAAACTCCCTTTAAAGGAAGAAACCTATGACAGAACCAGGCTCTAGAGGGGGCAGTCAACTGTCGGGACTGGTTGGGGGGTGATTGTGAAAAGAGGGGAGGGAGATGGGAGAGGTGTTAGTAGTTAAGGGGGGGGGGGGGGATTAAGCTGGAACAGAGGTGGGAGAGGAAGAGGTGACATTGGCAGTACTGAAAGAAGGAGTGTTCCTCCTCCAGAAGAAGCAGAAGCGTTTTTTCTGTTTCTTCAGCTGCTTTTCCACGAGCACCTTTTTCTCGAGGATGAGGATTTTCAGCTCCTCGATTGTTTCGGTGTTTTGCTTCTGCAGCTTGTTGCATTTTTTCTCCACTTCTTCTATTACGGCTTGTTTTTCTTCCAACCTTTCTTTCAGCACTTTAGATGTTGCCTCCTGTTTCTCAAACTCCTGGAGAAGAAGTTTTTCTTCTCTCTGCTTACTGACCAGCTGTTCTCTCTCTTGAAGCAGGTCTTGATATTTGTGCAGTGTCTCTTCGAACTTTACCTGCAGCATCCTGTTGTTTCCCTCCTTGAGCTGGAGTTGGCACTCCATGTCTCCCTGCTTTCTGTCCAGCTGCTCTTTCTCTTGAAGGATTTCTTTATTTTGTCGCAGAGCTTCATCAAGCTTTCGTTGCAAGCTTTCATTTTGTTGCTTGATGCTCTGCAGATTGGAATCCATTTCTTTTTGTTTGATTTCTTGTTCCCTTTTCTCTTGGAGAAGCTTTTCATTTGCTTGCTCTGTGCGATCAAGCCTTTTTTTGTCAACATTGTACATTAGCTCCATGTCTCGGAGATTGGAGTGCAGCCCTCTCTTCTTCGTGCTGTCTTTCATCTTCTCCTGGAGGAGTTTTCTATTTTGCCGCAGAGCTTGATCAAGCTTTCCTTGCAAGCTTTCGTTGTGTTGCTTGATGCTCTGAAGCTTGGAAAGCATTTCTTTTTCTTTTAACTCCTGTTGCCTTTTCTCTTGGAGGAGCTTCTCATTTGCTTGCTCTGTGCGATCAAGCCTTTTTTTGTCAACATTGTACATTAGCTCCATGTCTCTGAGATTGCTGTGCAGCCCTCTCTTCTTCATGCCGTCTTGTTTCTTCTCTTGGACAAGTTTTTCATTTTGTTGCAGGGCTTCATCAAGTTTTCCTTGGAGCTCCTGGTTCTTTTTGTCCATGTCATGGAGATCCTGTTGTTTCCCCTCAATAATAGCTTCCTTTTCTTGAAGCTGGAATGACAACTTTTTTAGTTGAGCGCTCTTTCGCTCATTTTCCTCCATCAAGAACTTAATCTTCTCTGCGTTTCTGAGCGCTTCATCCTCCAGTTCTTCCAAACGCTTTTCCTCTAGTTCCACTTGGTCACACCAGGGAAGAGAGGAAAGGGAAGAGTCTAGTGGCTCATCCCAAGGAAGAGCGTATGGGTCAACTTCTTGTCCCTTTGGATTTTTTTGAGACATGTTGGGTCTGGATACAGTTACAACTGCAAAGGATCCAAATATTTCAAAAGGCTTTTCTGGCGAACGGTTCAATGCTGCACACATCAAGGCTGCGAGAAACGGACTAAAAGTCGTTGCGCTTCACCCCTATTTATAGGTTTTTGGATCAAAGGAAAGAATGGTGGTAAGATTCTACGTGTGTGACGTCATAATTCTGTAAGGCAATGAGGTTGTCACGTGATATTTTTGGAGGAGGGCATTTTTCAACTTGGACAAATTATCAGTAAAGTTTCAATCTCTGTTATTTTCCCCAAAAAACGTGTTGTCGCAATCATGTTTTCTACTGTAATTGGTGCCAACAGATGGCGCAGTTTAAAGTTGGCTGTTACTCTGCCCAGGCTGCTACCATAGAAGAAGAATGTAGACCAATAGTACTTTAACGATGTCCGCTGATCGTTTCCGTGTAAATCTTAGCATTGCTTTAGCCGTCAAGCTAAAGGTTTAGCTTCATACTGCCATATTTTCAGAGCAACAAAATATTTAAACGGTCTCAGATCATGGTGAGTATTTGAAAAAATGTTTATTTAATGTGAAGCCTGTGATGTGGAAAGGTTAGCAAGCGTAATTTTGCCTATTGTGTTATACACGGGTGCTTACATCCGAGTAGTGTTGATCTTTTCTAAGGTCCATGGGTTTATCCAACGAGCAGCTAAGTCACCGTTATATCTGTAATTTTGTGTGCAACGTCTTAATGCAAAAAAACAAAACAAAAAACCCCACAATGCGTTTTTAAGCTCTCTCTGCGTTCACTGCCTCTGCAAGTGTCAAACTTCCTCGCTTTAGCTGATGCTAACCAACATTAGCGCTTACGGTTCGTATATAAACACAACTGTCAGCCCTTCACTTTTGGTGCCGACCACATTTTGAGCATTTTCTACAGTTTGTGAAATGGTCGCCATTGGCATTACATGCCAGTAGTGTTCGCTAATTGACTTTACCGGGGATTATATTTATTACAACGTTACTGCGTGGAAGTGATCATAGTGTATGCTTATGAACGTGAGTGGTAGGTGTTATTAGTGCGACTTTACCCTTAATTAGTTTTCCCACCGGAAGTAGAGTTGTTTATGCGACGTGATGGCTAGAGCAGTCCCAAACAATCGATTGCGTTTCTTAACAGACCAATTCTCTCCAAACTTTTAGGGTAAGCTAGACTCGAGATATGGTTGCAATAATACGAACAAGAGCGCAACAGCATATTGACAATGGCGAGAACTTTAATATTTACATTGTGTTAGTGCACCCATCGCTCCGCATCCTTAACGCTACATTGATGTCGAGAGTCTCTGACACAGCTGTGCTCTGCAGCACAGACACCCTGCTTATCTGTGATTCGGCCAGACTGGTGTTGAACTCCAAAGACATGCGCGGGGTTAGGTTAGTTGGCTGTTGGTGTGAGTGGTTGTCTGAGTCTCTCTAATAACCCTCCAACAGACTGGCGACCTGTCCAGGGTGTACTTTTGCCCTATGACAGCTGAAATACAACCTGAATAAAATAAGTAGGAGAAAATGAATGATGTTTATGAACTGTAGTTAATGTAGTCAGACAATAAGTTACCGAGCAACAGGCCACAAGTCTTGGTGCAGAATCATACTAAGATTTAAAAAATAAAATGTTGGCACTGGTGTTTGAAACAGTATACTGTCAGTAAGACTGGAGCAACTGCACACATCTGGAAACTAATAACTAGAGTAGTTAGTAACATTTTGTTACTGCATCCATTTAGCCAGGTATAATTAGCATGTCTACATACATGTCATTTCTAATGTGGTCCTATGTGGTATGTTGTAGGACAGTGAAGTGTCTGACACTGACCATGTAGCAGTGCCTGAGAACACTGGTATGGAGGGGGAGAACGCACCTCTTTACTGTATTTGTCGGAAACCAGACATCAACTGCTCCATGATGTAAGTATATATCAGTTTTATATTTGCAGTATGCGCAGTAGGGGTGGGCGCTAGCTTCAGCAATGTTATCAGAGGTTTTTTTTTTTAAAATGAAGAGCTTCTATTTCGAGAAAACTACCAATAAGGATATATGCACAGATCTAGAAAACAATACTGTAACATTTTATTGATGCTTGCAGTTTGGAGGAAGCAGTATTTGCAAGTGTAACTAAATTCCAGGCATTTTCCATCCTTCTTTTCCTATCAGCTTTTTTCTAGTTGTCAGTGTGAACCAAGGTGTCAGCAGCAGCATTATAGTGCAAAAGTAGTGACCCAGCATAGATCAAATGTAAGCACAAAAGTAGCCAAGGTAGTGTTTTTCCTGGAAATTTTAAGTGAAAGGATAAAGTAACTGCTTACCACTTTAGTTTAACAATGATTAATGAAATGTAACCGTGTAACTCATCAGCAGTCTGCACAGTATGGTCACATATTAAAACTGAAGAATATGTTGTACTTGTTGTAGTGTTTCATCATGGGTCCAGTTTTTACCCAGGTGCTTAAAGCCCTTCTTTACCCTCATGTAACACCAACAGTAATTTCCAACCACTATTTCCTGTTCCTGTCAGTCAAACAAACAGACGACAAACATCTTCTATAAACAGGAATAATGTCATTTTATCGGATTAGAAAACATCTAATCTAGCGTTGATATTACACTGCTGTTTAGTGTCTGGCTGATCTCAGTGTCACCAAAATATCTGCCCTACATGTCAAACAATGAGAGAACTTGAAACAGTAACATCACCTAGCAGCTTATTTTAATTAGTGCTAACGTTTTGTTTGCTGGCTAACATTGCTATTATTATAGTCACAGTTAATTGACTTTGAATAGCTTTATTTCAAAAGTAATTTTACAATTTCACAGCCATTTAGCTGTGTTAACTGTACATGCTGTAGGTCATAAGGCGTGCATGGATCATTTTTATAATCAGCCTCTTGTCTTTTGTCCACCACAGACTTTGCCATGATAAATTGGTCAGTTGACAACCAGGAGCCGTACACCTTAACCTCAGAGGCCAGGACATCCAGGGGCAGTGTGAACACGCACTTGTTTAAATGGGACGCAAGACGGACTATAGAGGGCCACCCGCTTGCCAGACAACCAAGTGCTGTCCCTGTCCACGGCCAGTGTGAGAAGGACTCTCACTAAAGTCAACCCACACAAAGCTGCTGGACCAGACAATATACCTGGACGCGTGCTCGGAGCCCGTGCTGACCAGCTGACTGATGTCCTAGCGGGCATCTTTAACATCTCCCTGAGTCAAGCTGTTGTGCCACAGTGCTTTAAAACCACCACCATCATACCTGTCCCCAGACCTTCCCAAAGCCTAATTCCACAATGATTGCCTGAGCCTATTCTTGTTAAATGATGAAAAACTCAAAGGCACGTTTGGGCAGTGGATCTGTGTGAAATCAGCAGCTTGCAAAACGAAATCAAAATGTGTGCAATTGATTCTAAAAATAGAAATCACAATAAAGTTCAACATTTACTAAAACCGCCATTCAGTCATCTGAGAATCTTTACTCATGAAATTATAACGGTTAGATGAATGTATATGCAGTGATTTACTGATCAATGATAAAAGGGGAGATTTATGCAATAACGAAGACTGTCATGAAAAGTATTTGGCATCTGATCTCCTGTAACCTGCGGAGCTAAGCTGTTTTACCAGCTCTGCTCTCTGATTTTTCTTTTTTCTTTTATGAAAAAACACAAGTTGTCAAAGTTATTTGTTTGCAAATGTATTTCAGAAATATCGACATACTTTTTTTAATCAGCAGAAACTTTATGTCAGTAGTGCAAAAACCTGCACTGATCTGACCTCATTTCTTCCTCATCCTGATTCCTGACCTGGGAAGGGAGAGAAATATTTGTTTTTGTTTGTCTTCTTGTTTTATTTAATTCCTTGTGGGATTTGGATCCAACACGTAAAGTATGCATATTATGCACACACACAAACACACATGCAGCTATTACCCATTTCTTGTATTCTTGAATAAAGACATTGATTTGACACATTTAATTAGTGACCAATTGTTTTTATTGTTCAATTATTAAGAAAAAAGAAAAGGTGGGGGTGGGTGGGATGGAAAGTAAAGGGAGAGAGGAGAGAAAACCCCAACAATCCCCTCTGAGCAAGCACTAGGCGACAGTGGATAGGAAAAACTCCCTTTAAAGGAAGAAACCTATGACAGAACCAGGCTCTAGAGGGGGCAGTCAACTGTCGGGACTGGTTGGGGGGTGATTGTGAAAAGAGGGGAGGGAGATGGGAGAGGTGTTAGTAGTTAAGGGGGGGGGGGGGATTAAGCTGGAACAGAGGTGGGAGAGGAAGAGGTGACATTGGCAGTACTGAAAGAAGGAGTGTTCCTCCTCCAGAAGAAGCAGAAGCGTTTTTTCTGTTTCTTCAGCTGCTTTTCCACGAGCACCTTTTTCTCGAGGATGAGGATTTTCAGCTCCTCGATTGTTTCGGTGTTTTGCTTCTGCAGCTTGTTGCATTTTTTCTCCACTTCTTCTATTACGGCTTGTTTTTCTTCCAACCTTTCTTTCAGCACTTTAGATGTTGCCTCCTGTTTCTCAAACTCCTGGAGAAGAAGTTTTTCTTCTCTCTGCTTACTGACCAGCTGTTCTCTCTCTTGAAGCAGGTCTTGATATTTGTGCAGTGTCTCTTCGAACTTTACCTGCAGCATCCTGTTGTTTCCCTCCTTGAGCTGGAGTTGGCACTCCATGTCTCCCTGCTTTCTGTCCAGCTGCTCTTTCTCTTGAAGGATTTCTTTATTTTGTCGCAGAGCTTCATCAAGCTTTCGTTGCAAGCTTTCATTTTGTTGCTTGATGCTCTGCAGATTGGAATCCATTTCTTTTTGTTTGATTTCTTGTTCCCTTTTCTCTTGGAGAAGCTTTTCATTTGCTTGCTCTGTGCGATCAAGCCTTTTTTTGTCAACATTGTACATTAGCTCCATGTCTCGGAGATTGGAGTGCAGCCCTCTCTTCTTCGTGCTGTCTTTCATCTTCTCCTGGAGGAGTTTTCTATTTTGCCGCAGAGCTTGATCAAGCTTTCCTTGCAAGCTTTCGTTGTGTTGCTTGATGCTCTGAAGCTTGGAAAGCATTTCTTTTTCTTTTAACTCCTGTTGCCTTTTCTCTTGGAGGAGCTTCTCATTTGCTTGCTCTGTGCGATCAAGCCTTTTTTTGTCAACATTGTACATTAGCTCCATGTCTCTGAGATTGCTGTGCAGCCCTCTCTTCTTCATGCCGTCTTGTTTCTTCTCTTGGACAAGTTTTTCATTTTGTTGCAGGGCTTCATCAAGTTTTCCTTGGAGCTCCTGGTTCTTTTTGTCCATGTCATGGAGATCCTGTTGTTTCCCCTCAATAATAGCTTCCTTTTCTTGAAGCTGGAATGACAACTTTTTTAGTTGAGCGCTCTTTCGCTCATTTTCCTCCATCAAGAACTTAATCTTCTCTGCGTTTCTGAGCGCTTCATCCTCCAGTTCTTCCAAACGCTTTTCCTCTAGTTCCACTTGGTCACACCAGGGAAGAGAGGAAAGGGAAGAGTCTAGTGGCTCATCCCAAGGAAGAGCGTATGGGTCAACTTCTTGTCCCTTTGGATTTTTTTGAGACATGTTGGGTCTGGATACAGTTACAACTGCAAAGGATCCAAATATTTCAAAAGGCTTTTCTGGCGAACGGTTCAATGCTGCACACATCAAGGCTGCGAGAAACGGACTAAAAGTCGTTGCGCTTCACCCCTATTTATAGGTTTTTGGATCAAAGGAAAGAATGGTGGTAAGATTCTACGTGTGTGACGTCATAATTCTGTAAGGCAATGAGGTTGTCACGTGATATTTTTGGAGGAGGGCATTTTTCAACTTGGACAAATTATCAGTAAAGTTTCAATCTCTGTTATTTTCCCCAAAAAACGTGTTGTCGCAATCATGTTTTCTACTGTAATTGGTGCCAACAGATGGCGCAGTTTAAAGTTGGCTGTTACTCTGCCCAGGCTGCTACCATAGAAGAAGAATGTAGACCAATAGTACTTTAACGATGTCCGCTGATCGTTTCCGTGTAAATCTTAGCATTGCTTTAGCCGTCAAGCTAAAGGTTTAGCTTCATACTGCCATATTTTCAGAGCAACAAAATATTTAAACGGTCTCAGATCATGGTGAGTATTTGAAAAAATGTTTATTTAATGTGAAGCCTGTGATGTGGAAAGGTTAGCAAGCGTAATTTTGCCTATTGTGTTATACACGGGTGCTTACATCCGAGTAGTGTTGATCTTTTCTAAGGTCCATGGGTTTATCCAACGAGCAGCTAAGTCACCGTTATATCTGTAATTTTGTGTGCAACGTCTTAATGCAAAAAAACAAAACAAAAAACCCCACAATGCGTTTTTAAGCTCTCTCTGCGTTCACTGCCTCTGCAAGTGTCAAACTTCCTCGCTTTAGCTGATGCTAACCAACATTAGCGCTTACGGTTCGTATATAAACACAACTGTCAGCCCTTCACTTTTGGTGCCGACCACATTTTGAGCATTTTCTACAGTTTGTGAAATGGTCGCCATTGGCATTACATGCCAGTAGTGTTCGCTAATTGACTTTACCGGGGATTATATTTATTACAACGTTACTGCGTGGAAGTGATCATAGTGTATGCTTATGAACGTGAGTGGTAGGTGTTATTAGTGCGACTTTACCCTTAATTAGTTTTCCCACCGGAAGTAGAGTTGTTTATGCGACGTGATGGCTAGAGCAGTCCCAAACAATCGATTGCGTTTCTTAACAGACCAATTCTCTCCAAACTTTTAGGGTAAGCTAGACTCGAGATATGGTTGCAATAATACGAACAAGAGCGCAACAGCATATTGACAATGGCGAGAACTTTAATATTTACATTGTGTTAGTGCACCCATCGCTCCGCATCCTTAACGCTACATTGATGTCGAGAGTCTCTGACACAGCTGTGCTCTGCAGCACAGACACCCTGCTTATCTGTGATTCGGCCAGACTGGTGTTGAACTCCAAAGACATGCGCGGGGTTAGGTTAGTTGGCTGTTGGTGTGAGTGGTTGTCTGAGTCTCTCTAATAACCCTCCAACAGACTGGCGACCTGTCCAGGGTGTACTTTTGCCCTATGACAGCTGAAATACAACCTGAATAAAATAAGTAGGAGAAAATGAATGATGTTTATGAACTGTAGTTAATGTAGTCAGACAATAAGTTACCGAGCAACAGGCCACAAGTCTTGGTGCAGAATCATACTAAGATTTAAAAAATAAAATGTTGGCACTGGTGTTTGAAACAGTATACTGTCAGTAAGACTGGAGCAACTGCACACATCTGGAAACTAATAACTAGAGTAGTTAGTAACATTTTGTTACTGCATCCATTTAGCCAGGTATAATTAGCATGTCTACATACATGTCATTTCTAATGTGGTCCTATGTGGTATGTTGTAGGACAGTGAAGTGTCTGACACTGACCATGTAGCAGTGCCTGAGAACACTGGTATGGAGGGGGAGAACGCACCTCTTTACTGTATTTGTCGGAAACCAGACATCAACTGCTCCATGATGTAAGTATATATCAGTTTTATATTTGCAGTATGCGCAGTAGGGGTGGGCGCTAGCTTCAGCAATGTTATCAGAGGTTTTTTTTTTTAAAATGAAGAGCTTCTATTTCGAGAAAACTACCAATAAGGATATATGCACAGATCTAGAAAACAATACTGTAACATTTTATTGATGCTTGCAGTTTGGAGGAAGCAGTATTTGCAAGTGTAACTAAATTCCAGGCATTTTCCATCCTTCTTTTCCTATCAGCTTTTTTCTAGTTGTCAGTGTGAACCAAGGTGTCAGCAGCAGCATTATAGTGCAAAAGTAGTGACCCAGCATAGATCAAATGTAAGCACAAAAGTAGCCAAGGTAGTGTTTTTCCTGGAAATTTTAAGTGAAAGGATAAAGTAACTGCTTACCACTTTAGTTTAACAATGATTAATGAAATGTAACCGTGTAACTCATCAGCAGTCTGCACAGTATGGTCACATATTAAAACTGAAGAATATGTTGTACTTGTTGTAGTGTTTCATCATGGGTCCAGTTTTTACCCAGGTGCTTAAAGCCCTTCTTTACCCTCATGTAACACCAACAGTAATTTCCAACCACTATTTCCTGTTCCTGTCAGTCAAACAAACAGACGACAAACATCTTCTATAAACAGGAATAATGTCATTTTATCGGATTAGAAAACATCTAATCTAGCGTTGATATTACACTGCTGTTTAGTGTCTGGCTGATCTCAGTGTCACCAAAATATCTGCCCTACATGTCAAACAATGAGAGAACTTGAAACAGTAACATCACCTAGCAGCTTATTTTAATTAGTGCTAACGTTTTGTTTGCTGGCTAACATTGCTATTATTATAGTCACAGTTAATTGACTTTGAATAGCTTTATTTCAAAAGTAATTTTACAATTTCACAGCCATTTAGCTGTGTTAACTGTACATGCTGTAGGTCATAAGGCGTGCATGGATCATTTTTATAATCAGCCTCTTGTCTTTTGTCCACCACAGACTTTGCCATGATAAATTGGTCAGTTGACAACCAGGAGCCGTACACCTTAACCTCAGAGGCCAGGACATCCAGGGGCAGTGTGAACACGCACTTGCTTAAATGGGATGCAAGACGGACTATAGAGGGCCACCCGCTTGCCAGACAACCAAGTGCTGTCCCTGTCCACGGCCAGTGTGAGAAGGACTCTCACTAAAGTCAACCCACACAAAGCTGCTGGACCAGACAATATACCTGGACGCGTGCTCGGAGCCCGTGCTGACCAGCTGACTGATGTCCTAGCGGGCATCTTTAACATCTCCCTGAGTCAAGCTGTTGTGCCACAGTGCTTTAAAACCACCACCATCATACCTGTCCCCAGACCTTCCCAAAGCCTAATTCCACAATGATTGCCTGAGCCTATTCTTGTTAAATGATGAAAAACTCAAAGGCACGTTTGGGCAGTGGATCTGTGTGAAATCAGCAGCTTGCAAAACGAAATCAAAATGTGTGCTATTGATTCTAAAAATAGAAATCACAATAAAGTTCAACATTTACTAAAACCGGAGTCTCGGAGTTTTAAGACAATGGATGATTCGATCTCATTGGCACTCCACATAGCCCTATCACAACTGGATCAACGCAACACCCACCTAAGAATGCTGTTCACTGATTTCATCTTAGCATTCAACACCATCATTGCCCAGCAGCTGATCGGCAAGCTGGACCTGCTCAGACTAAGCAACTCCACCTTCAACAGGATGCTGGACTTTCTTACTTTGTATGAAAACGTAATAAATTGGTATTAGTATGTAAAACCTATGTTTGTCTGGCGTTAGAGCATTTTTTTTTGTAAATTAGCATTTTCGATCCCTTTTCACTGTGTGTATATTGTCCACTGCAGCAGCCTGGTAGGGGTGAGAAGCCATTTCTGTTGACTCGGTTTTCTCCTGTTTTTCACTTAGGTCAGGTAAGTCTTTTGGTTGGTGTTTTGTTTTTTTTTTATAGGGAAGTTTAGGGATGTTTAGGGGTTTGTTATTTTGGCATTGCTCACTGCCAATGTAAGTAAATGTCTTCATAGTGCTTTGAAAAGTACCGTAGTTTTCGGGTCATAAGCCGATACTTTTTTTTCCCACACCGTGAACACTTATACTGACGTGCGGCTAATGCATTTTTTTTTTCATGCGGCCAAAAAATTTTTGCCTGGTAACAGTAGACTAGTAAAACCTGGACCTGCATGCATCCACATTCCTCTCATTAAGCAGGCATTAAAATCAAAAGTTACAATTCCATGAACAGCGTAAACATGTCCAAAACCAGTCAAGCCTACAGTCATTTTACATGAATGAAAATCAGTTAATAAAGGTGGGCGGATTGATCTGAGGTTGATCCCAACCTATAAGAATAATATAATCTTGATATAATATCCTTAAGTTGTTTGACAACATTCATTTCTGTACAATATAGTCTGGCTTTACCACAGTCTGCTAGAGGCGGGCGGATCAATCGATTGATACCAACCAGTTTCAATAGTGTTATCGGCAATATTGATCCTGCATTTACTTGGTATTGGATCAATAATTGGCAGAAAGATTGCACCAGCTGTGGACTCATAACCCCTTTTGTGAGTGATTATCTAACATGCCAACATATCCTGCTGCTTTGGGCACATCTGTGATATGAAGATCACGCAGTGATGTGTTTAAACAGAGAAGACTGAAGCCCAAAAGTCATATTTTAGATCACATATTCTCTTCCAGATCTCTGCCACTTTTTGATTAGTGGCAACTGACCCATGTAGGGTTGCTATAGTTTGATAGTAGTTTCAAGTTTATTTATTTATATAGTACTTTTAAAAACAACAGTTGTTGACCAAAGTACTGTACAGTAAAATAGTCAAAGCAGAAGACATACCAAATAAAATAGAATATAGATTAAGAGAAAATTGAATCATGGAATGAACAATAGAAACAGAGCCATCTTGATTTAAAAGCCAGAGAATAAAAGTGAGTCTTTTGACATGTTTTGAAAGTCTCAAGTGTTGGAGAGGTCCTGATATGCAAGAGCAATGAGTACACTGCTGTGGCATAATAAACCGTTTCAACTTATAATAATAATATGATCTTTGTATAATATCCTTGAGTTGTTTGACAACATTTGTATGATGTGTATAACCACTGTCGATCCAGATATTGATATTATCAGTACCAGTGTTGGTATTAGTAGACTGATATACTTTGTTTGTATCCTCTAAGTTAGTATGTGTACTACTGAACAGGGTCAAATACATAAAAAAGACTACCTCAAACATCTACTATGAAAAAAGCCTTTTTGTCTTGACTGCAGTGTTTTTTTTAATTTATTATTATTTACAGCCTATATCACATTTAAACAACAGAAGCTGAATGAAAGTGTGTTAGTGACAGGCACATTTAAATTCCAGGTCTCCAAAAAACAACAACAGAGTTTCGAAATACACAAAAAGCTAAAAGGAGTGTTTCTGTTCCTGTTTTTGCTTATGAGACTATATATAGATGACATTTAGTGCTGAATGAAATGGCTATGTAGGAGTTTAAATTGGTTTATCCACTCAAAATCGGGGACAAGCTGGAATCTCAGTGACCTTGACATTAAGGTCAGGGCAGAGGTCAAATTTTCTGAAGATCTTGTGAATGTGATTACTCCAGAAGGGGATCACTTAGGATTCACAAAATGATACCACAGATGGAGTTTGAATCCTGCTGACATCCACGTCAAGGTCAGAGGTCAGCTTACTGAAAATCAACCAAATCACCACTGGGTTTACTTTTACTGTCTTCCTGTTTCTAGCTGGGAAGAATGGTAACTGCGGGTGAGAGAACATTATTATTATTAGTAGTAGAAGTAGTTGGAGGAGAAGGAGCAGTACTTAATGTATGCTAGTTGTCCATTGATGTTCCAATATTGTGATCAAGTTCAACGCCTTCGTTTTGCGGAAGCGCTGCTCAGTTTGCATGAGTAAGTTCGCCGTTTCTTTCTTTTGTTGTGAAAAGCTTGAAGCGGAAATGTCGTCGTTATCGTTGCCCGCCAGAGGCAGAGGAGTCGGCTGTCTCCGGTGCAGACGATCGAAAGATGGAGCGGACAACGCTGCTGCTGCTGCTCGGACTCGCTGTGTCGTGCCGTGCACAGTTTGCTCCACCCACGGTGAACATCAGTCTGGATGAAGATCCAGCAGTGCGATGGATGCCTCTTGCGAAAGTCTTCGACATAGACTACGTGAATAAAGCTGCTGTAGAGGTCATTGAGTAAGTTTGCCAGAAAGTATGCAACAAAAAAGTGCCACTTGCGAACTTTATCTTCGAAGTGGGTTTCGGGGGGTTTGAAGGGTTACTTCAAACATGCCTCTGTTTCAGCGCAGATTACAAAATCCGTGGTTTTAAATGTGGTTGGTGACGTATTGCGTTAGGTTGCTCAAAGCGATTAACATGTTTAAAGTACTCGGTAATTCTACATCATTGTTTGCTTGATCTTGTGTAACGATGCGATTTAAAAGCGATCTTCACATAATATTGCTACCGGAAGAAAGCAGGGGTCGCTCTCATGAGGTCCGCCTGGCAGATTTTCTGAAGTTTTTCTTGACCTTTTGTTTGCGACAGTACTTACTATTTTTTTTATTTAGGTTGTGCAATCAAAAAGTGGTTGCCGGGAGGCGTAGGCAGTCAAAACAATAACTGCCTATGCCTCCAAGCAGTTATTGTTTTAACTGACATCAACCTCATTGGCAGGAGAACCAGGCTTACAAGGAAAACTGGGTTTCTATACCCGGTTTTTACCAACGTTTCAATTCTGTGAAATTTTAAGAATGCATGTCAGTATTAAAAGTTGCCACATTATGTTTTAATTAAACCTGGGATCTGTTTAACATGAATGACTGGGTGGCCGGTAACACTGATGTTATAGAGTGTTACCAGAGTAAAAGGGCAGAGCAGCTAGTTGTTACTGTTTTATTACTTTATCGAGCACACACCTGTAAATTTATGACTGGATGTTGTGAAAGGCAGTTTTATTCAAAGGGGGGAAGTGGGAGTCCCTTTTACATGAGGTGTCTTCAAGGTTGTGATTGCTCTCACAAACACGTTCACACTTACAAGTAAAGATCTGCTAGTATACTTGTCACCCATCAACTGTCAGCGCCTGCAGCACCTCTGTTTTCCTGATAGTTGGAAATTCGAGCAGCAAGAATCCAGTTAAACTAGAAACTGCTTTTCAATTTTAGTATCATGGTCCTTTGAATGTTCTTGGATTTGTGTTGATTCTTTTTGGTTTCACTGCTGCTTTAGTGCTCTTAGCTTCTGATAGTTGTCAGGAGTTTTTTGGTTTATGTTTTGTTTTCATCATCATTCTGTTCATTTGGATTTTGCTTCTTGTTGCATTTAGAGGTCTAGTTAATGTTTAAGTCAGATTCTTGGTAATGTAACAAGATTAGAATTTTACGGCTCTGGTCTGGTGACATTACTATCTTCCTGGGTGTGTGTTTTGCTTTATGTCTTATTTAAGTTTTGGTTTCTGTCACGTTTTTTTGTTCCTCCTTCTGTCTGATCTTTCTGTTAGTGATATATTAACATGTTCAGTGTGAACCCTCTCGTTTTGTGGGCTGTTTCCTGTTCTTTGTTCTTTGTTCTTTGTTTCCTGTTCCTGTTCTTTGTTCTTTGGCTTTCTCTCGAGCCATGTTTCGGTGTTATTTCCCGTTTGTCCAGTTGTGGTTGTTACTTTTGCCTGTGTCTCCTTCAGCTTGTGTTTATCAGCCCCGGTCAGCCCTCTGGTTTTGAAAACATTTTGTTGTGTCCTTTGTGGACTCTATTATCAGCTATTATCTACAGTGGTCCTGAGAGATCAAATGTACTGCAGCTTAAGAAAACACCAGCAAATAGAAAAAGGCTGTAGAAGAACAAAACACAGTGGAAGTTGAATAAGACACAAAAATGTCTCAAAAGCTCACAAAAATAAATGAATACAAAAAGAAAAGTTCACAAAAAAATGTAACTTTTTGTGCGTTTGTTTTCTTCTGTTGTATTTATTTCACTTTTGTTGTGTTCTGTTTTGTCTCCATAAACCTCTATTGCATTTTATTCAGCTTTCACTGTGTTTTTTTGCTTTTGCAGCATTTTTCTGTTGCCTGGTGTTTCTTTAATTTACAGTATGTTTGACCCCTTAGGACCACTGTACCCAAGTGTACCCCAGCATTTGGGCATTTTAACTTAATCGTGATTTTCATACATAATACAGACTTTAATAGAGTAAACTGTAAAATTGAATTTTGTAGTCTGCTTACTACCTGTTTTTGGGGGGGGTTGGATTCTTAATACTTAGCTCTAACATATAACGGTTTCCAGTGAAAATCGAAAACTTTATTGATTCGTTGACTTTATTGACTTTATCGGACTCGTGTCTCCTTCATTTGCCTGTGATCTAAAAATAGCAGCAGCCCTGCGTTCCACAGGCGTATGAGAAAATTAACTTGAAGGGGAGGACGGACAAAATGTAATCATAATGGCTTTTGATTTCCTTACGCCACACCACTTTAAGCTACATGTAGTTGGTGTATTAGAAAGTGGAAGATACTGATGCGAGCAGTGCCTAAGCTAAGCAATGCACTGTAGTGCATGTATGTAGGGAACCACTGTTAGCCACTTAAACACAGGCTGCCTGAAAAACGCCAAGGCAGTCAGTCCAGGGGAAGCATTGCAGGCACTACACACAACTAGCTCTACAGCAGAAAAGCAGAGTATCTTCAGAGATTGACACCATCAAACTCGCACTATGTTGCTTTGAGACACCAAAACACAAAGAGCATTGAGCCTCACAAAGGATTATTTTATGTACAGTGTTTTTTTATTGTGTTTTTGTTGCTTTTTCCCCATCCATTGTTTGAGTAGTTGCAAAGGACAACTCACTGAAACCCTCACAGCACAGATTAAACTTAACCTTCTCTCTCATTGCTTTATCTTATTTCTTCCTTTGCTGTGTTGTCATGTTTATCTTCCACTACATCTCTGCTGACAGGGATTGCAGACCAACATGCTAAAGTTGCTTTGTTTGCTCCAGTTCCACGATTCCAAAATGGTTGCATCATGCAGTCAAACCTATTGTGATGGCCCTGGAAAAGTACGTTCCTCAGCCATATGCGGGGGAGATCCGCGGCCTGGCCTCACACTTGGGAGGAACGCTGTCCGATGTCATCCTGCTCAACTTTGCCTATGAAGTATCTGCGTATGTGTGATTTTTAAATCCACCTAGACATTTGTAGTGAAGCCCCACAGTGAGCACACTAAACAACTTCATCCACTTCCAGATTCTGCACAAGCATCGTGGCTCAGGACACAAAGGGGCACGTGTACCACGGCAGGAACCTCGATTACCCGCATCCTGTTCTGAAGAATCTGACTTTTAACGCAGTCTTCCTCAAGAATGGAAAGGTACATCATGCATTAGCAGGTGCACAGCTAAAGTAATTACGTAGCAACTTTAATTTTTCAGACATTAAATCCAGTTTGTGTTTTATTGACACACCATTTCAGGAGGTATACCGTGGAACTTCGTTTGCGGGCTATGTCGGGCTATGGACGGGACAAAGCCCTAACAAGTTTACTGTCTCAGGTGACCAGCGAGGTAAGACCACACATGGCTGTGGAAAAGGTAGCATCTTCATTTTTCTTCTTGTCTCCAAGCTTGTTTTTTTCCTAAGGAACTGAACACTGGTATAACTGGTGGAAGAACATCGTCTCTGCTTTCCTGTATAAGAGATCCCCCGTTAGTTGGCTGGTGAGGGAGGTGAGAAAAATTAGTGTAGGGAAAAAGAAAAAAGAAAAAGTTGACAATATGCGGAAGTGAAAGTATTCTTTGTGTGGCCTGACAGACACTGGAGGAAGCAGAGGACTTTCAGGATGCAGTCATGCGTCTTTCAAAAGTCCCCATCATCACTGGGGTGTATTACATAGTCGGCGGGGTGCGAGCCGGGGAAGGGGTCGTGATCACCAGAGATCGAGAGGGCCCTGCTGATATCTGGCCTCTGGAAACTGCAAAGGGAGGGTAGGTGAAAAAAAAAAGATCTGAGGAGGAGGATGGAAAATGATTGTATCGCTCAGTAAGCATTTCAATGTGTGTTTTGGGGATTGCTTTCAGATGGTTCAGAGTGGAGACAAACTTTGACCACTGGCTTCCTCCTCCTGCTAAAGATCATCGGAGGTGAGTCATGTCTCATGATGAGCAGGCTTGCTGTGTTGCTGCTGCTGTTATTACACCGCTGCTGTGTGCTCATTTCTTAGAGAAGCGGCTAACAAAGCTCTAAATGCTACTGGCCAGGCGCACATCAATATGAATACACTCTATCAGGTAAGTCAATTAACCTCAACCTTGGTTCACGAAGTCACACTTCTGGTAATCGGAGACGATGTATGGGCTTATAACTCTGTCTCTTCCTCCAGGTTTTGTCCCTGAATCCAGTGTGTAATGGGTAAGAAGGACGTTATTCCTGTTTGATGCCCTTATTTGTCCTCCAGCAACTCTATAAATGCTGGTGTTGCTTAGATGGGATAGTTCACTTAGTGTGTTCATCACATACTTCCCCTTTTCCGACTTCAGCAGTTATGTCAGTGGGCCCTTCGTTGACATGTAGCACATACACTGTATTGCCAAACGAATTCGATCACCCATCCAAATGATTGAGTTCAGGTGTTCCAATCACGTCCATGGCCACAGGTGTATAAAATCAAACACCTAGACATGGAGGCCGCTTCTACAAACATTTGTGAAAGAATGGCTCCCTCTCAGGAGCTCAGTGAATCCCAGTGTGGTACTGTGATAGGATGCCAGCTGTGCAACAAGTCCAGACGTGAAATTTCCTCAGAATTCAAAATTCCACAGTCAACTGTTAGTGGTATTATTAACAGTGTGTAAATGATTGGGAACGACGGCAGCTCAGCCATGAAGTGATAGGCCACGCACTGTTGGGATTGTGGGATCGTTGTTTAGAAGTTGGGCTCAACTCTTTACTTCCAGTGAAAGGAACTCTTCATGCTCCAACATACCAAGAGATTTTGGATGATTCCATACGCCCAACTTTGAGGGGACAGTTTGGGGATAGCTCCTTCCTGTTACAACATGACTGTGCACCAGCACACAAAACAATGTCCATGAAGACACGGATGAGCGAGTTTTGTGTGGGAGATCTTAACTGGCCTGCACAGAGTCCCGACCAAATCTGATAGGACACCTTTGGGTTGAATGAGAGTGGAGAGTGCGAGCCAGGCCTTCTCATCCAACATCAATGTCTGACTTCACTGACATCACATTAAACCCTATGGATTAAGAATGGGATGTCACTCAAATTCATATGTGTGTTAAAGCAGAAGAGTGAATACTTTTGACGGTATAGTGTAGCGAGTAGATTACAGAGAAACAATAGCTGAATGAATATCTCGATGTCTATTTTTCTGCTTTTTAAAAAATAAAACCTCACGCAATGAATCGCATTAAATAGTGACCGTCGTCTGTCTTAATATCCTCCCAGAATTACTATTTACACGACAGTGATGAGCGCAGCAGCCCCTGAGAAGTACATCACACTCCTTAGGCTGCAGGTAATTCAGTTTACACCTTAAACATTTATGCTCAATGAGGCGGTGATAATGTCAATGAAAAAAAAAATATAACATTTACTCAATTGTCTCTTCAAATCTTTTTCAAGGACTGCAACAAGACAGACTGAGCTGACAGAGGTGGAGCAGTAAAGGACGCAGACTCCTTTTTCTTGCGGCAGGCGGCGATCTTCACGACTACTTGGAGGCTGCGCGATCAATGAGATGACAAGGGAATGCACCTGAAATATTCAATGACACTGTGCTAGTGCCTTTAATAAAATAACATTTGCTGTGATTGTTTTTGCCATTTTATGCACCTTATCTTCCAATAAAACGTGGCTTTATTTTAATTATTGTCCTTACTTTATAAGCATGACGAGAAGGACGCCCTGCCGGTTTCACGTCGTTAACTGCCAAGTGCAACAGATTATGCGATGCAGTGCGCTCATGTTGTTTGCATGTTGTTTGTTATTTAAATGAAAACCATGCACGCACACTCAAACCCTATTAGTTTGTGTTTCTAATGTGTCTATTCAGAAGGTGGCGGTGTACAGTTTTAGCTATCAGTTTATTGGTGTCCAGAACGTTTGGTCCTCTATTATAACCAGATCAAAGAATGGAAGGTGAAGAGAAATGCTTTTCTAGTCTTGTTTTTTGTGCTGATCTATCACCGCATAATGTGTAAAATGTACCTGCAGGGCGCACTTTGAAGTGCACATGTTCATGTTCGTTACTAAAATTAACATTACCGCGCTAGCGAGAGGTTGCGGGTGGAAAAATCAGAGTCAGCTTTCATGTTTTGGTGACCCAAAACATACTAAAACCCTGGTGCCAGCTGGAGGAAAGACGCCTATGCTCTAACCTTTATTCCAGAGAGTTGATCAAGATCTGCTAAATCCTGAGATAAGACACGCGAAAAATGATAACTTCTGCATTTCCAAATAGCGCAATAGTGAGTCATCTGGCACACAACAAGCAAATTCACATATTTCTAAGTTAAAAAAGGTGAGCCCAGCAGGCTTAAACGTGTGAGGAAACACACGCATGAGTGGAGGACGAAAGAGTGCGATCACAGGCACACACATTTGTTTATTAAAATCAGACGGAGAGGAGACTGTGGAAAGGCTGGGAACAGAACTGGGCTTGCTAGATTATAGTGAGACAACTGCATTCAACGATGAGGTAGGAGAGAAAAGAGGATACGAGGGATGCCAAGCTCATTTTATGTCACCGGCCACATACAGCCCACTTTGAAACCCCCCTTTCTGTCAGTGTAAAGAAGTTTAACTACTCATTTAATTGATGGGATATCGTCTTTTTTTTTTTATAATATAAAAAGTGTAATTTCAGCAGTACGTCTTACTTTTTATTGCACGATAAAGATGTGCCTCTGTAGTAGATGAAAGAAATCTGTCAGCGTGGTTCTTTGAGCTTAAATGTAAGAAGTAAATTTTAAAATACAGAAATTAATTATTTTGGTTTAGTATGAATGCTCACGGGGAGGTCTTTATTGATAGGAAAAGCTGTAAGCCCTGTGAAAGTACAGTTAAAATTAAAAAAAAAAATTATGTCCTCCTTCATGATGATGTTATTTGAGTCTTTGCTGGGCTGATTTTGCCCCCTGGGCCCTCTGTTGTATGATACAGTCATAATCAGTAAGGCTGAACACTGGGGAAAGTAATGTTTTCGTAACTACTGTCAGGTGTCATAAACAACAGAGCACGCGCATGTTAGTCACAGGAACTTTGACTGTGACATGATACAAGGAAAGAGTAGCAGGAGTAAAGATCATACCGGAGCAGGAAGGGCATCACTGTGCACCAGACCTGACAACCTGGACAGGGTTTCTCCAGGAGATGGCAGTAGTGCACCACATAAGGTGCCATTAAAACCCCTCAGAAGAAGAAGAGAATCACTTCTCCTGTCGCCAGGATCACATGATATGACAAAGCAGCTAGCTGCTTCCTGTGAACGCCGCTTCCCAATTTCCATCCTGACGGCCGCATAGACTTGCGACTACAGTTTCATACGAGATGCTGGCCCTTATAAACAGGCTCTTGGACTGGTTCAGGTCCCTCTTTTGGAAAGAAGAGATGGAGCTTACTTTAGTGGGACTTCAGTACTCCGGAAAAACCACATTCGTCAATGTGATAGCGGTAAGCAGCTGACGATTGCGAAGTCGCACAGTCACAGTGCGGGCCCAGGCTGTTACCTTATATAGGTCGCAGAAGGAGGTTTCAGTACGTGCTGTGTATAACTTTAACTTGTCTGCATTTCTACACCGTAACTTCTAAAGACAATGCGACATGGCTGCTTAGCCGGGTCGCAAAGCTACAAGTGTACCGCAGTAGCTGCAGCATTAGCTGCGGTACTCCCTGTCGTTGTTTTGCTAGCTGCGGTGACGAACTTGGTTGGTATGATATGCGCTTACGTGTGAAACGGTCATGTGAACGGAGCCGTCAGTGCTTTCGTTGCTGCCAATGTGTCAACACAAGCGGTATGTCGACAACACGGGCTGTTATTTGGTTTTGAACACAGTCTGCCTCGTCATGTTGCTAGCAGGGTGTACCGGGGACGACGACACTTGAGTAATCATGGCTGCAGGCTGCCAGCTGCGAATACTTGCATAGTCTGTCATCAAAATATTTCCTAATCTTTCAAAGTGACATCCTCTAAGCTAACAAGAGCAGTCCTCCCACTTTCGTTTGAGTTGTATTTTTATGGCTTGTTGTCATGCAGCAGGCAGCGTGGACGCTATAAAAGTTAACCCCTCACTTTGTTGTTGTGTCTGACAGTCACAGTGACAGCTGTGGGCGGATGTGAGGTTAGTGATGATTCCACGTTTGATTGTGTCATTTTAAGGTCTCGAGCCATTTCCCCTCACACATTGATTGCATACATGACAGTTTAGACCTTTTTGCATATGTAAATCTGTTGACCTCTTATACATTTTCCTCGCTTCTTTCTAAACGTACAAAGTTCTCACTGCTGAGTCATGACCTCAGTCGATGTAAGACTGTGTTGTACTGACCAAAACAGTTTCCCATTTAGAATTAAGGTATTTGGTGCTTTAAACCTGTGGAATGTGTGATCACGGTGCAAAGGTTGGTATCAGAAAGCGTGGTTATTACAGGAGGTATGTGAGCAGTTTACACATTTTTGTTGTTTTGGTTCTCTGTTCCTGCATGTTTAGTTTGAAATAATAACGTACATCCAAGTGCCACGTCATAGTGTGTCAGAGTTGAGGGCTTCAAAAGTATTTGGATTCTTGGATATTAAGTTAAAAGTGGCCAGGCTAAAGATGTGAATATACATAAACAAAGGACAATGAAAAGTCTGTCAAAGGTTGGTTGTTGGGCATAATCACCAGGTCAGGTGATCACATCTTGTGGCTGCATGGGACAAGAATGCTCTTCAGGATGTAGACTACATAAATGTTTTTTTTTCTTTGTCAGTGGGTGAAACAAATCTTTGAGATCAGAACCTCATGGGACTCAGTACAGAATGCAACCTCATGCTAAGCATTCAAAAACACACAGATTGGGTAAAGCTGTGAAACAAAGTACATTGAAAGGCAAGTGTGAAGAAAGTGGGAGACCTTGAGAGCCAAAGCATACCACCCCTCATTTGGAAAGCCTGATGGTGCTGTTATGGTTGCCTGGGGAACTGGCACACTGACATTTATTGATGATTTCTCTGCTGTCAGAAGCAGCAGTGTTAATGTAGAAGCTTATAGGAGGATTTTTGTGTTTTTTAGATCCCACCAGTTTCACTGGACCTCTATTCATAATTAAATGTAAAGAGGTGCAATATCCATGCCTGGCTGAGTCACACCTGATCTCGATGACTGGCCAAAGAGCAGAGTAAAGAGAGAAAGACCTTGTAGCAACCCAAAGCTGTTAGCTGCAGTGAAGGCCTGGGAGAATCACCAGGGAAGATGCAAGCAGTGTGCTTGTGTCTGTGGGTTCAGATACTGGCTGCAGTAAAGTTTGTCTTCATGTAAATGTGTCCAATTTTTTTATTTTTTTTATTTAACCTTTAGACCATTTCCATCCAATTTCGTTTTCCAGTGATGCAAACCCACTCCAATTACAGCTGAAACCTCATGACTTTATTCTTTCGCCATTATTGTATTTCATATTGATTGAGCTGAAACAAAACACGAAGCAGTCCGATTACTTGTGATGTGAACTTTGTGCTGACACATAGATGGCACCATCTTATGATTCATGTAGTTAAAATGGCAAATGCTCAAATTCAGCTAGAAGAAAATAACCCTTGTAATTCAATTATTTCCTAATTTAATCGTGCACAGAAGTGACTAGTGTGCACAGTGTTTTTCATGTGGCTTTTAGATCAGATTAAAGCATGCTGACTTCAAAAAGGAAGCATGCAGTCTTGACTAATATGAGATTGTCCTTTGTCTGCTATTTGTCTCGTGCAGTCAGGACAGTTCAGTGAAGACATGATCCCCACAGTTGGTTTCAACATGCGGAAGGTTACTAAAGGCAACGTGACAATAAAGGTAAGCTAGCAAAAATGGGTATGCAGCTGGTTGCTAAGTAAAAATGTAAATGGGACTATTTACAATGTTTACAGATAAAATGGTGTGTGTGTCGTTTCTGACTCAATTTTGTGCTTTCTTGCGTCAGATATGGGACATAGGTGGACAGCCCCGCTTCAGAAGCATGTGGGAGCGCTACTGTAGAGGAGTCAATGCTATTGTGTAAGTGTGTTGCCAAAAAGGTACAACATGTTCCCTTTGTGGCTGCATGAAAAATGTAGCAAATTGCACATTAATATTCAGAAATGCCTTGTTTCAGTGAGCTCTAATTTGATTATCTCTCCCCATCCTTAGTTACATGGTGGACGCAGCAGACCGAGAGAAGATAGAAGCTTCCAGAAATGAACTGCACAACCTTTTAGACAAACCACAGCTACAAGGAATTCCAGTAAGAGACCTCTTGTTAATTTTTATTTTTTTTTTAAAAACACCAGAAGCTTGTGGTGTTACAGCAAGCACTCGATGATCAGGATCCAGTGACAGTCACAAGCAGTCATTAAAGTCATAGTTAGCAATTGCAGAAAGCCATTAGATGCAGTGACTCAGGCTTGATGATGTTACACTTGTTGGTAATATGAAACAGAGCTTGAATTATGGATGTATTTTTTATTTTTTTTTTCATTGAGTTGACGGAGTGCGATTTGATGAATCCATAAGATTTCCTGCTTCCTCGACTCAGCACTTCACGCAGGCAGTTTATTTTGCCTTAACAATAAAGATTGTGTGATGGTTGAGGCATCTGAAGAGAGAGATGCTGATACATTGCTGCATTAGGTATTGATCAGCCCTGTCTTTCTTTTCCAGGTGCTAGTCCTTGGTAACAAACGAGACCTACCCAATGCACTTGATGAGAAGCAGCTTATTGAAAAAATGTAAGAAATGAACTCCTGCCAAATGTTCTGTTAGTGGTGTTTTTACATAATAAGTGTCTACTTGACCAGTGTTTGATGATTCCTAATAACCCCATAGACTTTTTCTAAGATGAGCATGAAGTACAAGTTTGAAAATTGAGGCCACTGCATTCTTTCTGATAGCCAGCAGGGGTCCTTGTTTGCAAAAATATATCATGTACAGAGGTCCATGAGAACATTTCCATACTCCTCAATTGCTGTGACCTGAGTAAACAATTTTCTTATGAATTTATGATCCCCTCACTAGTTTCATTAAAATAATTCAATCCACTTTCATGTAAAATTTGTAATTTACGGTCACAATTATTAATTTGTATGATAAAGTAGGGTGTGCTTTAGGGCGGGGCTTCACACTGTACATGCGTACAGTGTGCTTGGTTTCTCAGTCAGATCTACCTCTTGCTCATCATGGTTCAAGAAACCAAACCAGGTCAATTCTTGAAAACTGGACTTGAGAAGTTGATGGGTAACATTGCAGTTTATACAGTCTATGGGATTTTTTGCGAATGTCAATCTGTAAGATAAGCTAGTGACTGATGCGGTGGTCACGTGTCCATGGACTACTACCACACACATTTCTCACTTTCCTCATTACAGGAATCTATCTGCCATTCAGGACCGAGAGATCTGCTGCTACTCTGTGTCCTGCAAAGAGAAAGACAACATAGGTAAGTATCGGAGGATTTGTGGAAGTCATGAAATGATCATTCAGGGGTTTAAAAGAACTTGAATCAACTTAACCTTCATTTTCAGTCTCAGGTTAATGTCAGGCATTGTTGGCAGTGCTGTGACTATTCTGTTGAAAATGACGTTATCTTGGCATTATCTTTAATGCAGCATAACTGAAATGAAGCTCGGTATACACGGGATGTAGGCAGTTACATAAAGTATTTAGTCTGTTGATATGGATTATGATTTGTTCTCATATTCTAACCAGGTATTATTCTAGATGATAGAGAGGCATAGCATGCAGAACTACTCTTTATAGTTGTCAGTTAGGTCCTCTTTCAGCCTTCAGGGTGGATTTGGTTGATATCTTGTGGTTTCCTTTTGTCTGTCATGCTGATTAAAGTGCTGTGCAGAAGACAGCTTAAACAGCAAAACAATCTGATGTAGAAGGGATGAACACATGCATAAAGGAATAGCATTTATGATACAAAGAAATTAATAAAGTGAGCAGACCAAGAAATCCATTGTGGCCCTCATCAGTTTAAGTGTACTGCCTAATGCTTCACAGATAGTGTTTGCTTGGGTGTTAAAGATCTGTTGACTGTTCCTCCTCCACCTGCAGATATCACACTGCAGTGGCTCATCCAGCATTCAAAGTCACGGAGAAGCTGAAAGTAAAGCCCCGCCCTCCTCTCCCTCCCGGTCGCAGCTCTGGCCTCAGCCCCACTTTACGGTCATGGGTCCTTGACAGTCAACCCCTTCCACTGCCTCTGTGACGTATTCCAGCTCTCTCCGCTCACTACTGTCGCCACGCGCACCATCCACTACACTACCATAGATGTGTAGCCTCCCCCTGTACAGCACTACCACCACCCCAAAACCACCTGGAGTCTTGAAAAGTTGTCTCACTACTGTGCTAGCAGGTGGATTGTTCATACCCATCATGCCTTATCGCTCATCATTACAGACATGATGTGGGTCTGTGTACATCATGGAGTTTTTCTTTTAAATGTTGCAGTATACTGTTCCCCAGCTACATTAGGATGGAGCTCCTCTAATCCCACAATCAAACATGTGCTCTGTTGCCTGTCAACATTTGGTGTTTACGTGACATTGTGCGATTGTAGTTTTTAAACAGTTATTTGCCAAATGGTGATGATGATGATGGTCACTTGTGCTAAATGCCTTCAATTCCTGATAATCTCTTTAGCAATGTAGCCTGCGTTTTTATTTGCTGGTGTATGGAAGCACTGTTCTAATAAATGACTTGAATCAAAGTTTACACGTAACATAACGATCAATAGAAGGTAAGACTTTAAGTGGCGGCTGCGTCTGGGGCAACAATCCTGAGCAAAGTTTTAAGTGCCTTCAGCTGAGAGCGTTCCCGATCAGACAGTTATTGCCCAACGCACTTTTTGAAGCCTCTATTATAAACAAACACTCAGTACAGACACAGCAGAAATCCCTTGATTACACTTAACGCCGCCTCTCGACAATCTCATTCTGTTTTGTAATCACACAAACGCATTACGACGTCTGAGAAAAAGGCAGTGGCGGGCTAACGCTGAGGATGAAGTAATGAATGAGTGACGAGCGAGTGAGACAATGTTACATGTTTGGTTGCTGGGTACTTTGAAGCCTGCAGGCTGTGAATTCTTATGTAGCTTTTTGAAGCGTAACTTTTGCTTGCAGTTCTCAGGTCGTTCTCAGTCTGAGCGCAGCGTGGGCGTGCCCGAGTCTGTGTGTCCATAATCTTCTTGTTTGAGTTGGATAAGTGGAAGGCAGTGTTAGCTGTGATGATGGAGCACACTGAGAACAGAGGGCAGTCTATGAGTTCAGAGTGTTGAATGCTTGATGTCGTCCATTCTTTGCGATACTCTTATCCGAGTCCTGATGTCTGATTTTCTTTTTTCTTGCTCTTGTGAAAGCCTTAGCAGTCCAAGGACAGTACTGTGTCCTCAGAAAACGACATATTGATTGACGAGCAGTGTCCTTGCAGCGAAAAGACAATGACCCCCCACCCCCCGGTTAAAGAAAACAAAAAGTATGAGCACTGTATACTATTAATCCACCCCCTGCTTGGCCAGTACATCACTATGAAATGTCTTTTTCTTCTGGTTTTCTATGCCCCCCTCCCCCCAGTTTAAAGTGACCTATTCCTTCTGCTCCCATATTTGTATGTAGGCCTGCTCGGCTCGTGTATTTCACTGCAATACCGTCGACAAGTCCATCACGCTCCGTCGTCTCACATTGTTTTTCAGCGTCTGTTGGAAATCGTCGTAATCATAGATGTCGATTGTTGGGACCACAGCAGCGGTGAGGGGCTGTATAATCTGGTGACTGTATGGGAAATTTGGGGAAAGCTTTTGTTAACTGTGTAATAATCTAGCCTATTTGCAATTTGTATGTGCATGTGCTCAACTTATTCACATTCAACTGCAGACTTTGTAAATAAGAAGTTGGCGTTTTTATTCCAACAAATGCTCTGTAGATGTCATGCATTCTTTCCCTGTGATTGCTAATAAATTTGTTTTTATTTTTAAGGATTTCAAGTGTGGCATCACTTATTTTGTGCGTGTGTGTGGATTGTCTATAAATGTTTTGCCACTAGATGGAAGCAGAGGACTTTGCAAAGCTGGAGGTTTAGTGTTTCTTAAACACTCCTAGGTTTGTCAGAGGGTTTGTTCTGCTGCATTGTGCTGTGGCTTTCCTCTGCCCTGGGACTCTGGAGTAAACTCTTAACTCAAAGGTTATTTCTTTGAGTCGTCCATAGCACTGGAAATATATATTTATTATTGGCAGACATTTAGAATGAGACAAAGTGTATGTGATCACAATAATCATGCCATATTTTTCATCTTTCATTCAGTTAAATTTGATTTTATTTACATAGCACTAAATCACAACAACAGTCACCTCAAAGATCTTTATATATTAAGGTAGAGACCCTACAGTAATAGAGAGGAAACCCCAACAATCAGCTGTCCCCAATGAGCAAGCACTTGGTGATGGTGAGAAGGAAAAACTCCCTTTTAATGGTAAAAATGGTAAATGGCCTGTATTTGTATAGCGCTTTTCTAGTCCCTAAGGACCCCAAAGCGCTTTACACAACCTGTCATCCACACATTCACACACTGGTGATGGCAAGCTACAATGTAGCCACAGCCACCCTGGGGCGCACTGACAGAGGCGAGGCTGCCGGACACTGGCGCCACCGGGCCCTCTGACCACCACCAGTAGGCAACGGGTGAAGTGTCTTGCCCAAGGACACAACGACCGAGACTGTCCAAGCCGGGGCTCGAACCGGCAACCTTCTGATTACAAGGCGAACTCCCAACTCTTGAGCCACGATCGCCCACATAGGAAGGAACCTCCAGCAGAACCAGGCTCAGGGAGGAGTGGCCATCTGGCTGAAGGAGAGGAGACCCTGTGGAAGAGAGCAAGACATTAATAATGACTAATGATTAAATCTAGAGTGGTGTATAAACATACAGTGAGTTTAGAAGAAACACTCTGGGCTGGTGGCTTCCCATGATGCACTAAATATAAGTTTTATCAAAACAAAGTTTTAAGCGTAATCTTAAAAGTAGAGAAGATTTGGGAACTGGTTTCACAGAAGAGAGGCTCCTATATAAAAACAAAATAAAACTCGATCCCCCTAATGTACAAAAGAAAAACTTGGTGCTACGTTTGTGGATATATTGTTTTACCGCTATTGTGTAATAGAAGATTAGCACCTCTGTGTTTCTTGGCAGCAAATTAACTATTATGCAAAGAAATGTAACACCCATAACGTTAAGGCAAACGCCGGGAGGGCGTTGCAAACTAGGGGGCAATAAAGCGAACGGTGATCGCGGGCCTGTGCCGTTCAAGCTGGAACACCTTAATTAATCTCATTTCTTAAATGCAGCGTTTAATGAACACCATCTGGCATTTACTGCAGTCAGAAGGTGCGGAGAGATCCAGGTGTTTTCCGGCGGAGAAACGCAGGGTGTGCGTGTCCACATGGGGTCTTTAGGTATGTGCGTCTGCGGTTTACAGTTGCTGTTGGGATTGTGCAGTGCTTACAAACCACAGAGGAAAGGTCACACAGACGACCTAAAGGCGTGGAAAACTCTTAGCGTAGCTGCATCCTGTTACTAGTTCACCCATGCTGTAATACACCACCCGCCACTGCAGCATTGTTGGCATTTCTTGTGTGTACAAACTTGTGAGCTTGCCCTGTGAATGATCGTCAGCCAAATTACAGGAGCTCTAATGAGAAGAATTCCCCAGTGTTCCTGCAAATATGATTTGCTTTCTCTCTACTTCACAGCTACAACTCTGAGCTTAATGAGCTTAAACTTTCCTAATTAATGACAATGCAACTGGGCTGCTCTACAGCTATCTGACATCCATTCAGCGTCTTGTCTATAAAATACTCCATGTATAAATGTGAATAACAGGTTCACTTTGAAGCATACTGCATGTGTATGGAATCCTGCGCTTTCCTTTCCAAACATGGAGACAGTGTTGCACTTTTATCCGTTTTAAAAAGGGGAAATATTAAATATCTGCCCAGTTACAGGATAACTTCCTCCTGACGTACAGTCATAAGCACGCTGAGTTTATTTAGCTGGTTCCACTGAAGCATTAGTGACGACTGAACTATCCCTATAAAAGCAAGAGCGTTCCCATTTCCTTCCTTCCTTCCTTCTTCCTCTACCTTGGTGTCATTATAAACTGTTTTTATGTCTTCCAGACAGGGCTGTAATAATATTTAGTTCACTTCCAGCATTTAGACTTTTAGGTCATGCTGTTTATAATATACAGCATTTGCAGCGCACCCATGGAGCATCTCACTAAATCCTGGAGCTGAGAACATGTAGTTCAAGGAGGTCACGGTTGTTTCGTGTCTGATTTACAGCATCTGTGTTGATATGAGTTTTAAACAACAAGCTATTAAATCTAAACTTCAGCTCAGTTACAAAGATGTATGGCATGAAAATGATAGAAAACTCAAATTCAAACCACCACACGCTGAGTACGTATGTAAGTCAACCAACTCCTGGACTCCTGACTTTCATATTTCAGATTTTTTTTCCAGGTCTTTGTCAGACTGCTTTGTTCATGTGACAGCAGCGAGGGCAGAGTATCACTGTGTTTAGCTGAGCTAAGTGTGGGGCAATTTGTCCAGGGATCTGAAAAGCTTGTTTTATGATACATAAATAATGTGTTCCAAAGTTGTTAAAACTATAGTGTTGGGATTAGAGGTTTGGAGCTCAGCATTGACAGGCATCTGCAAGCACTTCATTCAGTTCCCTGTGCGGACCGTAATTTGGCACTAATCACTATGTGTGGAATGTCACATGATTCATACAGAGCTGCATGGTACATATCACCATCCTTAGTGCTCGGCACCCTGTAAAAGACAGATGGTGACGTGCACACACACACACCCTGTAGTAACCCAGCTTAATGGGGCTCCATAGACAACTGCATTCCTGCACTTAGCTGTTTTACCCCAGCCTTTTATGAATGTTTATTAGTGTGGATACATGAGTGAGTGTTTGAGTCAAATTAGCTGTGGTTAAGCAATCTCATTAGACTTTTTTTCTCTTTAATGAAACTTTGTTAGATAAATGAAAGCTCCTCTCAGGAGATACTTATTCACAAGCAGGCACCACAGCAGGTAGAGCCATATATTTGATTTGGCAGATCTTTACATCCTGATATAACCTCCAGGGGATTTGAGTCTCCTCCAGGGACTGAGTATGGGATCCCTCACTTGTTTGTTAAATATGTAAAGTACTACACTATGAAGCCACTGATTACTTGGTTAAATTAAATACAAAATTAAATTTTCACACCAAAAGAATTTATTGTATGTAGAAGTGACCCACCTTGCTTTCTTTTTAATATCCAGAAGGGGGCGACTCCTGGGATGCAAAAGAATTTGGTCGTATTGTCTGTGAAAAAAAGGCATTGCGCTCCCTCATTCTGTAAGCTAAGTTAATGTTTCCTGTTTTTATTTATTGTCTTTATTCTCTATTTTATATTGTTGACTGAATTTGTTATATTGACTGAATATGAAATTCATTTAGGAAATTATGGTTATTATTAGAATCAGAAGGGAGATTTCCCAGTGTGTGCTCAATAAATAATAACTTTACAGTAATAACCAGTGAACGTTTCACAGTCAGAACCACCACTCATTCATCATGCCTGGTTTCTCGTTTACGCCATAGATGACACTAAATGATAGATGTAGCTACTATGATTCATTTATTAGTTCATTTCCCTGTGTGGACCTGCATTCTATTTCATGGCCAGCAGGGGGCGATCCCTCTGGTTGCAAAAGAATTCTGGTTGTATAGAAGTCTGTGGAGAAAACCTTGTTTAAGCGAGTGAGTGTGTCCTCTTGGTGTTTTTTAAATCAAATGTGGTGATGAGGGTGGGTCTGACTGAAGCTATATGCTCATTAGCTGCCAACTTGTCAGTTACAAGTTGGCATTCAGTGAGTATATCTTGGATAATCCTCTTTTCTCAAACTTAGACTGACTAAAATTTTAAAAATAGCTCATTGTTATATATAATATAAACCGAAATTAGCAACTGAAAACACGAACCGAGCTGCAAAGTGTTTATGGAGGTCCTGGCAATTTCCTATAGACTTCTATAGGACCTAAAGTCTTTTTGCAACCCCACTTATTGCCTACTGGTGGCCATTAACTAGAATAGCTTGACTTTTGAGCTCTGGAAGCTATGCCAATCTTTTACACCATAACCATGTTAGCAAGCTATTACTAGCGTCGGGCGAGGTACTGCAAGCATGGTTGTACGCAGGCATTGTTAATAATAGGCATATTATTTTATATTAATACTTATCTGTTCAAGGCTCTTTTTTTTTTGTAATTTTTGTGAAACAACCAAGTTTTCTTTCATTACTATTTTTTCAACCAATTAATCAGGTAAAACGTAAAAATATATGACAAAAACTGCTTCAACCAACACACATGCTTTATACTTGAAACAGAGATTTTCATTAGTCACATAGTTAAGAGTGTACTCGAGCTGCAAGTGAGAAACTTGTTTTTGATTTGACATAAACCTTTTTTTTGCGTGATTGTAGGAGTCCGAAAAAGCTGCTGAGACCTTCAAATGCAATAATTCCATTTCCACTCAGTGAGAGTAATCTTTCAGGTCCATTCTGTTATCCGGTGTCCTCTCAGATAGCCAGCTCCCCTGTGAATGCTTTCATACTCTCACCTCCCTGCCTCGGCTCTGACACTCTCCCCTCCTCTGATTCCATTAAAAATCATAACTTCAGCTCCTGGGACTCTGATCAAACAGGGCGGCTAATGCATTTTTACTGCGTTTTGATTTTTTTTTTTCCTGTGTACCTCATATTTACATATAGATTGAGTATTTATCAGTCTGCGTTTTAAGGCAGATTCACTGTAGTCCACTTTATTAAACCATGTTGGATTTATGTATATTTAATGAAAAGTTGGTGTAGGGAGTGTAATTCTTTGAACAAGGGAGTGTATTTGCTATGTGGGGTGAATAGTAATGCAGGGACTGAGCACAAGCCTGAACCTCTTCTCTCAGGAGCTCCACACATGTGCAACCTTCAACATGTGATTAATAATGCAAAACAATACATCAAAATCTTCCTCCGAGCGCAAAAATCTTTATTGGTTGTCTGGACTCCAGGAAGTCATTGCACCTGGCTAAGACATAGTCCCACACATAATTCACTACTGTTTTTTTAGGCATGTGTTACATATATAGATTTATAACATCTAATAATTTGAGGTGCTGACATCTAATTTTGCTGTGTTTGGGCCAATCTGGCTCCTTTCATCTCCTTCCGGTCTGTAGCTAAGCTAAATTAAGTAGCTAGCAGCACAGCAATAGTAGAAAGCAAGAGGTAATATGCTAACTGTTACATAGCACACAGGAGAGGAGAAAAAAAAAGGCTTTTTTTAGTTGAAAACCAAGGGTAGATATTGGGTAATTGCTACCCACACAATGCATACAATTAGTTTCCAGTAGTGCAAACACAACACTGTTCTCTATCTCACCGTAATTAGGCGGGTTTATTCATTAACATGCCCTGGGAGGTCTTTAAACCATGACAAACACAATTGTGAAGAGTGGAATAAAAGAGCATGTCGCCATAAAATGTGTCTTTTCTGATAAATGTTGTCCAAATCCCTACAAAGGAAGTCTTCACTGTGCGCTTCCAGCGTTCATAGCTGAAGGCTTGAAGAATCCGCTGCTCTTTGTTTGCCTTAGCACCAGGTATGAGTGTGTTAGAGGACTTTGCAGGGGCCGTGTGACTCCTTTATCCTCCAGTCACCGTAACTTCAGGTTGACAATGGCTGTAAACCCCCATGGATCATGAATAGATAGCACTGACAGGACAAATGGTGCACTGTAGGCTGGAATGTTGAGGGGGAAAAAAAAGATTAACAATAGGGGCAAAATAATGTGGTGCAGACAATGTAGCAAATGAGCAAAGGGTCAGCCGTGCTGATTTTTTCCCCCTTTCAAAAACATGGAGCGTTGTTTCACTTCCATTGCTCCAAGCACTAAGCCTGGCTGCCAGAAAGAGTTAAATATCATAGGCCACCTTTATTCCTCTAAATAAGGCCTTGATGAGACTTTGGACTCAGTTCAGTGAGAGGGACAGATGTTCTCAAACGAATTGGAAACCAAGCGACAGCTGGATTTAGACCAGGTAGCCTGCCTTTGATATCAGCACTGCAGGTAGCCTTGGCAGAGAACATGAGGCCAATCAGATGTAAGTACAGCCTTACCTTGGTTTGATCCCCTGCCAGGGCACACCCTACACCTCCAAGCTGACACGGTGTGCATATTCATCCTTACTGCGTGTCAAGTTGCATCGGCAGCAATGATGGAGTTAGCATAGCTCCAGATAAAAAGTGATTTATGAAGAAGCCTCCAGTGTTTTGTGAGATGGCGATCTGTTGCTCTTCTTCTGACTCAGTCTTCTTGGCTACATTTGTTTGAATTCTATTTTTTTCAGATTACCTTAGGGAAATATCTACAGCACTGTCTCTCGAGCACCATGATTTATTCTTGCTCATACAGTACAAGTAACATTTGTCCCCCTGGGTTTGGGCTCCATTATAAACTATGAAGAGGCTGAAGTTTTGCTGATGAGAAACAGCTGCAGCACAAGTTACCTCAGTCGCATGAAGACATAGGAAAAAATAGCAACTTGGCAACTTTTAGCCAGCTACCTGGACATGCACACTTTTCAGCTACAAGCAGCCTGCAGAGGGAAACAGAGAAAAGCGTGCTATGGGACAGCAACGTCTCTCAAATGCATACTAGATACTGAGTTTTGCTATGACATCCTTTTTTCCTTCCTGTAACATGTTCATGTTTTCCACACTGTATTCTAAGTGTGTGACTTTAATGGATTGTCCGTTTTAATTATGCTGACTTGCTTGCACTGGTTTGCAAATGGTAGTTTTGCTTTAGCAGTGCTGTTGTTGAGATTTTTCCAAAGCAAACTTTCCAGTCATTAATTCGCTCGCCTATACAACCACTTCTATGTGTTATGGTGTAATTAAAGAAGTGTTTGAACATGATCTGATGAAGAAAAGTGTTTGGCTACACAGAAAAGGAGATGAGGCATGGCAATCACAGCCGGAGAAAGAATTACATTCTTTGACATAGTTAGCATGTCCTTCACACTCACTCCGTTGCCAAGTTAAAAGCATTTCTGGGAGCCTGATTAAAGGTTGCATACAGAACAGCACTGGAGCACAGCATATGCAGGTCTTTGAGAGCAGAGTCCTTCAATAAAAAAGCATGATGAAGCAGGACTGGAACGCTATTGTTTTTTCAGGAATGTTGTTTCCTTGCTGCTGGCATTCGCCTCCGAAATGAGAACATGTTACTATTTCTGGTGCAGAATGTCTCATTGTGTCAGACCACAATGAGGACAATGCCCTCTGAAGGTGACACTTCATAAAGGTTGGTTGGTGGTAAACAATAACCCGGGCCAGGGATCCAATGCCTGGGAGCTCAAAACTAAATGCCAGTTCAGATGAGAACTCAGAGGCAATAAAAAAGCCCTGTACCTTACACTCCATTTATACCTCCTCATATTATTCTTAAAGGAGTTTGAACTGTTGGAAAAATTTATTTTTTAAAATCAGACGTTTAATTATTTGTAAATGAGCTACTTTAAAGTATGTGGTATTTAGGTATTTGCTTGGTTACTAAACTACAAAAATTTAAAGATCAGACACCGTTTGACACCTTCAAGTTAAACTGACTGGTTCTTACATAGTCTGTCTGAGAACACAAAGCACTTTTTTCCCTATATAAATGCTTTCTGTCTAACATACACACACACACAGAGCAAAGTGCAGTTAGTATCTTGCCCGAGGACACATTCCACACAAACTGGAGCAGCTGGGATCGAACCACTAACCTTCCAGATAGTAGATGACCTGCTCTATTTCCTGAGCTGCAGCCACCCCAAAAGCAGAGAAATTTAACAAGTAAGTAAAATCTGTTTTCTGCATGTTAATCTAGAAGTTTTGAAATTTTAGGTATCATATAAAAGTAAAAAACTGACATTTAAGATGGTAGTCTAGTCTCTCGCATGCATCATATTTTAGGCTGTTAAGAAAATGAGTGCAATGAATTCTGACTTAAACATAATAATGAACTCTGTTATAAACAGAAATTGATGCGTTATTATTTGTCATAAAACACTTTTTTCCTTCACTTAGAGAACATACAGTAAAATTTCAGGTTGCTATGTCGACAGCAGGCTAGCTGTCTCTTTCAGTTTCCACTCTTTCAGGCACTAGCTGTAGCTTTGCACTTGGCTTGCTAGCTAATAAGCGAGCGGCACAAATCTTCTATTCTAACTGTTGCACAGAATACAAATAAAACAATAAACAAAAAAACAAAAGAAAAAATGGAGTGATGAGATTTTTTTTCACCAGCAGCCCTAAGTCGGGTCATTTCCAGCTTCCATCAACTTAGCATTAACATTGTCCAGACACTACACATGCTGAGGTAACTTATTTTAAGCATGCAAACAAATCTAATGCTTGGAAACAATTAAAAGCACTATCTTTTTATGTCAATAGAAAAGAGAATTAAATCATGTTTGCAGACTTCCTGTTCTCCTCCCATCATGTGCACCTGCAAGAGGCTAATTCTGAGTAAACATGAGAGGGAAATTATTATTTGTTCTTGTGAAATTGGTTATATTTTCTTTGGAGCCACACAGACAAGTTCCTGGCTTGAGCCCACAGTATGAGCCTGAGAGGATATGGACACAGAGAGAGGTTGTCCATACTGACAAGCTGCAGAACAGGTTTTCCAGTTTATATGTTTGCACTGAATAGTTTACAGTCTTGGCTATTTCTCACTTTAAAAGAAATGTTTTTGTGGATTTTTTTTTCAGTCTCCAAGCATATCCTATTTTTATGTCTGAAATGTGGCCTATAGTTGTAAAAAAGGAGGGCTTTCATTTTCCTGTGACACTTGCATTGTGTGCCTTGTTTACAGGCCTGGCGTGTGGAATGCATGTGTAGCTTTCTCTGGCTTATTGCATTCTCATTAAGCTATAAAGGTTCTCTGGAGCTGGCCTGTTTTCTGCAGCTACGGTGGTCTTCTCAGCGAAAGACGTGTCATGTCCCACGTCATTGTGAACTACCGTCTCCACCCTTTCACTCAGAGACACGTCACCTCTGCCTCTCAACATGCGAAACGTCACAAACTCCTAATAATCGCCATGCATGATTTCTCTGGAGAGGGTTGACAACTATCTTTGTGTCCTTAGCGCTGCCTCTCGCTCTCGAGAGGCTCTGTGCATTCCTGCAGCCGTTGGTCACTGAGTCGTTTCCATTGTGGCTGGAGAGCATGGGAGAGCTGTGCGTCTCCGGACTGATGGATGGCCTGTCTGACTTTATCTGAGCAGGACGGACGCTGCGTTGGCTGTGACCCAGAGATTGTCACTTCTGACTGCTTTATCAAGGCCTGACTTATAGAGCTGTCATCCTCTTAGAGCAAGGTTCCCAGGCACCTCGTCCAGCCATTCCCTCCTTCTGTCTGTCACAGTGCCACCCAGGGACCTTGGCCTGTATGGCTTCATGCTTGACTGGATGCCTGCATCCTACCCACCCAGGGACTCATTCATTAAAAAAAAACAAAAAAACTTGTCTTGATCCATCAGCCCCACCCTTACTTGTTGTAAGAGCCACTCTATTGCCAAGTGGTTTAGATGTTCACATTTTAGATATACAGCAGATAGACTGAGTGTAAGTAAAAGATGTTTCCTGAGCAATTTCATAAGATGCCCGTTCCTGTTACATCTTCCTTGTCTTATGTGCTCAAAAGACATGACTTTCAAACACTTTCAGTACCATGGTGGATATGCCTCTTTTTCTGCTCTTCACACTACAAAGCCCGAGTGTAAAAAAAAAAGAAGAGAGAGAGAAAAAAGATGGCAATTTTTCAAACATATTCTTAAAAGCTCAGTCCAAGCTCGAGCTTGCTATGAAACCACAGCGGAGTTCCTTCCTTATTCTCACTTTGATGAGCCATTGGAGAGCTTGGCAGGAAGCCAGGCGAAGTCTGGGGCCCTCTTGCACATTCTGATGTTTTGTTTCAAACAGAGCAGCTTTTGTTCAGCTGTCGGAAAGGGAGGGATTGGCAGCACGTCGGAGTGTGTTTAGCAACCACAAACACACTGCGTGTGTTTATTTTTCTTTTTAATTTTTTTTTACCAAGGTAATAAAGATGCAGTTACACGTGTTTCATACCGCCACCATGAGCATCATCAATTAAGAATGTGAGGAATCGTGCCCGTGTTTGCGTGCGTGTGTGTACGCTCATCTCTAACAGATAAATGGGCTCAAGGATATTCCAGAGGGTAAAAGATCAGTTACAGAGTTTCGTCTTCAGATCTGTCCTTTGACTTCTGTTGACAAAACCTGATGTCCTTTGAGCAAATCCATAAATAAAATATAAAAATGACCATTAAATTCTTTTCAGCATGGTTTGTCACTTGGAGGCTACCTATGGCAGGGTCTTTTGGTTACTTTGCTCATCGTAGACTTTACTTGTACAAACTGTATAAACTGTAAATAAGGCACATGCCATTCAGCTCACTGCTCATCAGTACTTTGCTGTAATGCATATTGTGACCATCAAAACTGAGACACCAGGGACTCGTTAGGACCACTCGGCATTTTGACTCCAGATGTGAGGCCGTTTGAGTGCATTCACACTAATTTCCCCAAGAGACTGAGAGTGTAAATGACTGCGGTTTCACTGAGAGTGGCTTTCTGAACAGTAATGGCAAAAACAAAACCTTCCCCCCCCCCACAAACTGTGTTTATCCTATTCGTAGCCATGGCTACAGGTGTGTTAATCTGTCAGTGTGTTGCTGCTTTATCATCTGGCATAATGGCGTATCATATATCTAACTTCTGTGGGACGCCTGAGAGCGCAGATACAAACTTGGCTTTTCACGTCGAGTCCTATTTCACTACGTGGGTGAATGGGCTGTTACATTATCATGCATTTATAGATACACTGTGATCCTTCACTTAAATGTGATGTATAGCACTAGACTGGATTTTGACCATCTGAAATCAAAAGCACCAGCATCCCTATGGTAATAAACCTTGAGAGTGGAGAATGGGGCCAGTGTGTCAGCCAGAGTCATTCCAGGCAAGCTGGAGTCTTTCCTGTAGCCCCCTCCATTGCTCTGCTTTCCATCCAATCTGGATCATATGCCTTTAATAGCGTGTAATCTCTTAAAGGGTGAGATTTATGTCCTCCTCCTCTAGTAGGGGTCTGCAATCTTTTAGGAAGAGTGAGCGAATGCTCCTGTGGGAAGAAACGATCAACCTTCTGTAAATTTGTGTGGGAAAAATTTCAAGCAAAGCATCTATAGTATTTAAGAACGAGCTTAAGCTGGACACATTTTTCATGTACCTTTCTCACTTTTAACGCACTGGTCGAGATTCCACATTATACAGAGCAGGTAACAAATATGTGGACAGCTTGGCCATCAGCTTGCAGCTTATATAACCTCAATAGCTGTATTGTGCCAGTTTATTTCCTGAAACTGTTGCTGTGATGGTTCTGTGAAACTTAGTATTGTGTTAGATGATGGAATTCATGCAGAAACAATGCACATTTGTTGAGCTTATAAAAGAACAATGCCTTTGCTGATTTATGGCAACTCTCTTTGGTGGGCTGAAGTTGCTCATAGTTTTGATATACTGGCTAGTTCCTCGATAAGCTGCTCTGCTACTCCAGCTTCAGTGTGTATGGAACATATTAACTCTGGGAAAATCTCAGATCAGAATTAAATGCTCAGTCAAAAAGTGCGCTTCCAAAATTGAAATTTCAGTTCTTGTCAAATTAAATGCTCAAACCTTCACTTTAATATGACTAAAGGTTATCAGCTCTGTATTTATCTGCCTGTACTAAGCCCATAGACGGTATAAACGATGCATGTAACTACCATGACACTCACTGATTTGTGGTGTCCCTTCCTGGAGCCTTGAGGTGAACGTTTCCACTGTTGCGGTCCCAAAAATCTGGATGCAACTCAACTCAGAGAGCTATTTTACCATTACTGTTACAATTTAGGGTGTTAGCATTTTCTGTTTGGCCATAAACACAAATTACAACTGTAGGCTCCAACAGTTGCAGGTCACTGAGCAATGTTTGGGACAAAGTTGGTGAGCTGTGTAAAAAAAAACTAATCATGCTTGTGCAAATTGCCTCAATGAATATCCAATAGATGCTGAGGCCTTTCAAGAGAAAAGCATGCTGTCAGCACAATGCCATAACTTTTTTTTTAACGTGTTTTAATATATCAGGTTAATCTGTCCGGTCCCTGTTGCCACTATGTAGCCGTTTTACAGACTTCAGTATCTTTCTTTGATCAAGCTCGTGTTGCATTTCTCAGAAGAACAAATGAGCCACTTAACATACTAATCTAAGCCAGCCTGTTGAAGTTAACCAGGAGAATATTTCTTGCAATGGCAGCTCACAGCCCACATACATCATGACAAGCACATTTCTGGATGTGTAACATGTAACATTAACTGGGCTTTTCTACGCATTAGCTTGTCCAGCTTGTGAAATTCTAGCCTTTCTTGATTATAGCTGATGCATAAATCAAGGATGACTTTATCTTGTGAAAGCAACACAGTCTCGATGAGCGAAAAGGTTATTGGATTAATGGTACCGGCAGCAGCATTTACAAGGCTGCAGTACCTTTGATGTCTCTCTTAATGCAAGCCTCATGGATGAAGGACATACATCTATCATCACAGACTGATGAGTTTGTTTGGCTGAAATATAGAAGCCAAGTAAGATTCAGTGGCCTTACCTCACTCTCTGTGCTGAGGTCAGACTTTGAAGTAGATGCAGGTCCTTTCAGATGAAACTTTGCCATTATTTTCAATGATTTATGCATTGTTTGCATCAAAGAAATAATTGTGAATGTATTCATATGGTGCTGGTGAAGGATTACTTCAAGTATCATGTCCTGCTGATTTATCTACATATCTGCCGCAGGGATTTAATGACCTGAAGAAGAAACTTTTCAGCTGAAAGCATAGCAGCTGTGGCAACAGATGCTTCAAGAATTACTTGTATTTGTTTTAGATAAATGCTGATTGGTTGAGCCCATTTCTTGTACTCAGCTGCATTTATGCCTACTCACGGTCCCATTTTTAAAAGAAGCCAAACTTCCTTCTGTGAACAGTACTGCAGCAAAGACACTAAGACATTCTGAGTTCAAAGTCTTAGATGCTTACCAGCTGTTTTGTCTTTCACTCCAGCAATGCCCTGTCGCTGAGGTTACATGTCTGTACGCAGAACTGACCCATGTGACCTGGCAGAGTGCCCAGGTAGACAGTGCCACCCTCTGCCAAGGTGACCTGTCACCACAGGCTTTTATACCAGTCTGCCATGGGCCTTGCATTGCCCAGGGGAGCTGTAAAAGTGTTAACACCATGCTCACTTGGAGCACTGGTATTAATGAAAGGCCTGGTTACAAGAATAGCCACCTGTTCTCATCTGGTCTGGGATGACTGCCCCGACTGTCCCCAAGGACCCCATTCCAACCACAGCTTCCACAGACACACTGACAGGAGAGGCAAAGCAAAACAAACACACCACTGTGGCTCATTGTGGAACTCAGTTTGTGGACTGTCACTCAAAGTAGTATTGCACTGCAATTTGCAAGGCCTCTGACAGAATATCTACGATAGCTGAAATCCTATTATCCAAACTGATTCTTCTGTTCAATGCTATTATTTGTTTAGGCTACTTAAAAAAAACAACACAATTTTGTAGTCATAACTATACACTGATTAGTTTGTAATTACGTATTCCAATATAGCGATGAGTTTTTGTAAACGTATATTATTGCATTAAAAATAGAAGTCACCAAGTTTCCCCAACATCCTTAATACAGTGGCTGAGATGGGCATCGCTGTTCAGCCTGAACATGTTTTATTTATGCAACTAGACAGTGGCCACAGATATATGTTACTTATAAAGAACAATTAATAGCTTTTTCCAAATATATATGACCATTTAACATTTGTACATCATCTCTTCCTCATTATGTCTTTCATGTCCTCCACCACAGCTTTCTCTCCTCTCTCTTCCTCATTACCTCAAGCATCATCCCCTAAACTGAAGTCAAGGATCTCGTTCCTGAAAATGTGCATACAAATGCTTATTTATTTCCAATATTGTTGCAATTACTGTCAGCAGATTAGACAGGCAACCGTCCTGACTCTGGAAAGCTAACAACAAGCCAGCTAAAAAACAGCTGCTGGTTGTAAGCTAACATTTTGTTAGCTAATACTAGGCTAGAGTGTCCTAAAGATCACATGTTCTCTCTGATAAACAGTTTGACTCACGTCATGTGAGAGTTTATATGCTAAGTGTTTGAGTCCAACAATTCTAGATCCACTTCAAAGAAAGTTTCACTAATGCCAGCTAACAGCAGCTAACAGCGACAAACACAACAGCGCTTACCAACAGAAAAGTTGGGGATATCATCAACAACTCACCTCATTATCACTGTAATTGGACAGAAGTGATATTCACTGACTCCTCAACTCATATTGGACTCATTTTGCAAAGTTTTATAGCCTCCTCGAGATGAAATAGCTGGTCAATTGAAGCTAATAGCGGACTGACAGCCTACTCTACAGAAGAATGGTTGCCAGAGTTGTTTGTCCTACATTGTGGCCACTATAGCTAGGATCATGCACATAAATTGGGAAAGGTAAGAAAACAAAATCACGATGACTGCACTCTGCAGTCTACCAACACCTAGTGGTGAACCTTTACACACTACAACCTAAATGTGAATTCCTACTACAGTACTTGATTTTCCCTCAAACACACAGTTGTACCAGCTGCTGACTTCCACTCTATATTCACAAATGTACTGTATATGTGTAGGATATTTAATATAATTTTTATTTGTATTTTTAAGGCATCACACAGGAACATTTAATGTAATCTAAAGCCTAATTAGCTATTCATAACTTTAAAACCTTGTTTTAAAATGATCAGGGATTTCTAGCATGACTATTGAAATTGACACGTAGCCAGCTTTTTCACTGGTAGTCTGAGCACTCAGCAAAATGGCCAAGAATATTTTAAACAGCTGTCAACTTGTCACAATGCTGGCCTAACTACACAACAGTCTAAACTGGCAAAACCAAAACACACTCCAGCTTTCACACTTATGCAGCAGCAATAGGAGGTTCCTCCACATCACAACAGGTTTTGTTTTGGTTACAATAGAAGAAATGTCCTGATATGTAGTGACAAAACCAAGAAAAAGGGAATTATATGTTACAAGTGCTTCCAAGCTTTCACTGCACCAACCATGTTTGGAGTTTATAAAGTACAGTTTAAGCTAACACAACTGATATCAAGTGAAGACAAAATGCTTTAAGATGGCGCAGTTATCTGCACACCTCTATAAGTTTAATCATAAACAGGTTGATAAAAACATGCGTAAATCTCTTTCTTAAACAATCATGTAAGCTTTAAATTAATTATTAAGCCTTTTATATAACCAGATTTTAAGCAAATATATAAAGTGGAACCAATTTTCCAATGCTCTCTAGACGTTTTTCTCAACATAAGGAAACCATATTGGCAACATCAATGGGGAATTATGTTGGGTCGAAACCAGACATCTGTCTCAAAGAACTGGAAGTGAGCCATAACTGTTATTTCAGTTTGTTCAGTGGTCACTGGAAGCCTTACCTGCATGTAAAGGCTCGTCAAAAAAGGCTGTTGTCAACACCACTATAGTTGGCTGAGCAGGTGACTTCCTGCCATTTCCCCCCCTTTCCCCCCCTTCTCATTCCCCAGTCAAATAAAAGCCAAAAACGCACCCAAAATAATAATCAAAAATTGTCCCAAATAAAGTTTCTATGTGCAGTTTCACAGTATTTTTACTTCATTTATGGCTTTGTCCCTTACTGTTTGGATATATTTACAAATCTATATATTCTGAACTTTTCTTCTTGTTTTTCTTTCCCGTCCCCGAGTCCAGTCTGGCCTGATTACAATAACTTAGAATGAAAATAACTAATAAAGATCAAATAAACTATGACAATCAAGTGGACCAGTATAGCAAAAAGCCCACTTGGGAAAGTAAATCTGTTGGACATTTTTCTTGGCCTTCAGACAATAATTCTGATTGCTACAGTGCCAGACAGGACACAAAAAAAAACCAAATCTATAAAGCACTTCAGAAATAACAACTAATAAAACTGACAGTTCAGGGATGGGCAGGATCCAACAAGGTGCGTATGTACAGGTTAAGTTGCCTTATCTCTGTTGGCTGCGAAGTCAAGACTACAAATGGTAAATGGCCTGTATTTATATAGCGCTTTACCAGTCCTTAAGGACCCCAAAGCGCTTTACATATCCAGTCATCCACCCATTTACTCACAATGGCAAGCTACATTGTAGCCACAGCCACCCTGGGGCGCACTGACAGAGGCGGGGCTGCCGGACACTGGCGCCACCGGGCCCTCTGACCACCACCAGTAGGCAACGGGTGAAGTGTCTTGCCCAAGGACACAACGACCGAGACTGTCCAAGCCGGGGCTCGAACCAGTAACCTTCCATTTACAAGGCGAACTCCCAACTCTTGAGCCACGATCGCCCACTACAAGGTTATTGTGGGTCATTTATGTCAACTGATGAAAAACATTTCATGAAATAAGGACTATGGTATTTCTAGTTCTGCTACATTACTTTTGATTCCTGAGGCTGACAGTGTAGCACTCATTTAATAGAAACAGGCTGCGATTGCCTTGTCATTTGCTCCCCTCCTCCTCGTTCACCACACACACGCACGCACGCACGTGTTTCAGGTGTTCAGCTAAACGGCACACAGATGGAGACAAAACCTCTGGGCACTGTTTCCATTTACCTTTCAAAATAAAGATCTTGCACTGTGTTTATTTTATGCATGATGGCTGATTACATATAAGTAATGTATATTTAGATGGCTGCAGACCAAAGCGAGATTTCCTGAGCTGTTTTTTTTCACAATTTATTATCTCAGTCTCGTAAGGGCATCATTAAGCTGTTTGTCAGAGTCAGTTTAGAGTATTAATGGCTAATTATATGACCGCTTTTCCAGCTCAAAGTCGCTTACAAGTGCAATAATTAATTCATCGTCTTTTTTTTCAGTGAAGGCACATATTTAATCATTCTGTCATCAGTGCTCTTTTCTGTGGGCCTTTTGGAAAGTATTGTAAGGGAGGAAATGAAGGCACATTTTCAAACCCACCATGCCTTTGTTCCTTCTTTTTACACCCGCAACTTTCTGCACTTCTACATCTGGGGCAGCTACTCAGAATAAAGGAGGTGCTGTTCAGTTTGCATGTAGAACTCCACACTTTTAAAGCCCAATGCTGACTAGTGGCTTGGGTCAGAATGACAGTTTTTCCATTCGGTCAGTCCATTGTGGATTCTGTGCAAAAAGAAAAAAAACCCTAGGTGTAAGGAAAAGGGTGCAGTCCCTTTTAGATTCCAGGATCTGCAGCCAATGTCATCCTCACTGCAGCTGTTGGTGGAGGCCTTCCTTTATAGCTGATTACCTCACCATAACCGGGTTATGAAAATATCATCACTCGTTATACTTGTGCGTAAGGACATAGCGTGGCACTTCCCTCGCTGCTAAATCGAGAATGGTCAGCAATGATTGTGTGTCACTTACAAGAGGTAGAAAGCTTCCAAGGAATCTCTAATATCCAGCTGTGATTTGAACGTTTCTGTGCTTGTTGTCTTTTAAATCGTTGCATTTCAAATGAATTCATTTAACCTCTTTTCTTTTTTTTATAGGCGGTAAACCCATCGCTGTGTAAGAAAGACCTGACTTATGCCTATTTCAAGCCACATCTATTTCTCTTCCCTGAAGTTTCCATCCTCCACTTTGACATCCCTCACTGAAAAGCTGATGTCACTCCAATTTTCTTTTCACGCTCTCGTTTTCTTTTCTAAAACTTGTTGTCAAAACCTTCCACACTTTCAGAAAAAGCTTGTTTACTGGAGCAGAAAGTGCAGCGAGAGCGGCTCAAAGGGGGTCTGAGTTTCTTTTTGTACAGAGGTAATTATGTCAAAACAGAGGACTCTTTTTTTTTTGTTTTTCTTTTCCACCTAAATTATCTTCCAAGTTTGCCAGCAGCTGTCACGGGCAATTTTTGCTCTTGAAAAGATGAGGAGGGGAAAAAAGAAAAAAGGAGAGAAAGAAAAGGGCCCAGGAGACATATTTAGACATAAAGCAGAGAGGCGCAGAACAGATGATAAGTTCCTCGTGAAACAGTATCCAGTAGTTTTACCCAGTGCCTGTTTGCCTTTTTACACACCTGTTCTCCTCACCTTTCTCCTGAATGAGTCTTTAAGATTCTTCCTTATTCATTCATATCAGCAAATTTGACTCATCTGTGCAGCATGCGACCATCCTGAATCTCAGCGTTAATGGATCAGCGTCCTTTTCTGTCCTCCTGGTAAAGATTTAAAACTACTTTTATTGCTTCTAGAGAACTGAGCTCGCACCATGCGGGAACTCAAAGCGTAGAGGTCCCTGCCGGCTGCTTCCTCATAAACAACATGAACGGGCGCGTGGCCTCGCAACAAAGTTGAGCATAAATTAGACAGAGGTTATGATCTGGGGCCCCAACGCTTGTCAGACGGTGGAGGTGAGTGCGTGTTCGGGTGAAGAGGTGAGCAATAGATTGTTTAGAGGCAGACGGAGACAGGAGAGGTCAGAACCGGCAGAACAGCGAGAACGTGGACACCAGAACTTGCCTTGGCTCACACATTCTGTTTAGTACTGTAAGCGCATGTTGTGAGTTAAGGACAAATTTTCAGGTGAAGAGCTGATTTGAGGTTAGGTTAGGTAAGCTGCTAAACTGTGTGTGTGTGCTTGTGTGTGTGTGGGTTCCATTCAGGTTGGTTATGAGACATCCTGTGTGAGGAGCACAGAGGCTTCTCTATTTATTGTAATGGCTAACATTAAAGTGCACAACACTTTAAATAGACTAATACAACAGCTGTGCGGGAGAAAAAAGTTGGGAAAAACATGCGCAATCTGATTATAATGTGTAAAATCTGATTATGAACCAAAATTAGATTATGGTGCATAATCTCTTTTTTGTTGGAGAAAGCATTACAACTAAGAAAAGTAAGAAGTATTTCCATAGCAAGAAATCAACCACATCTTTCAGTCTTTTAGTTTTTCTTTTTGTCTGTTTTCAGTGAACAGAAGGATGAAAATGCAGAAAATGTGAAAGAATCTGGTAAAAACAGAAAATGATCTTTTCATGTTTTCACTCAGATTTGACACAGGGATTAAAAATACACATAGAGGAAATCTGCAAATGTAAATGCAAATGAACAAGTCCTGCTGTTCCACAAGTATTCGGGACACTATTGAGACACTATGCAGTCAGAACTCATTATCAATATGGAACTGCATGTACCACAAAAACGTAATACTTCTTCTCATTGCTCCACCCAGATCTAAAGTTGATTCCCTCTGGACATTTTCCTATTTCATTAGTTTTTCTTATGACCTGAAGGATTTCTTCCTCATTTATCCAACTCCAGTTTTTATCACAATCACCATCCATACGTCTGTCTAATAGGTTCATTACAAAACTGATACAAAAAAGTCAGTTTTGTAATTGCAAGGGAAATTTTTTTTATAGTATTGTTAAGATGAGGATTTTCTGTTAGCTGTTGCAGTCATAGATCTCATCCAGTCAGTTTTAATTACCAGTGAGACCGGCTGGATGAGTGCTCGGGGTGCACTGGGCTAAATTGACCTTAGCAGTTGAGTCTCCAGTTTGACTCTTGAGTGCCCCATCTCACCACATTCTCTGTCTTTCTATGCAGCTACTACCTTGAATAAAGGGAAGTAAAAGGACTGGTTCTTAGATATTGCTGCTCTACTGTACTTTAACATTCAGAGCACTTTATACATCAAGCCTCATTCGCAGAGTCATACTACAGCTTTGTGTCTACTCCTAAGTACTTTCTAACATTCACACTCTGATGAACACATCAGAGAGCAACTTGGGACTCCGTATGTTGCCAAAAAGTATGCTGGCATGCAGAGTGGAGCAATCAGGGATATAACCACCAACCATCTGACTTGTAGATGACCGACTCGACCTTCTGCCTGCCTGTCTACCAAAAAGTAAATGGGTATGAAAGGAGAAGATCTCTTTCCTAGTAAAAAAAAGAAAGAAAGAAAGAAAGAAAGAAAGAAAGAGTTAAAAATGAAAAATGGGTTGGTGAAAAGATGTCTCTGCAGATGACCAGCAAATTAAAACCCAGAACCTTTTTGCTATTATGAGGCAGCGTTAATCCCTGACACACTAGCATGTAGGAGGAGAGTTGCTACTTTCTGGAGGCTAACCATGCAAAACAGGACAAAACAAAACAAAACAGACAATAAAAAAACTGATAAATATGGCTTTTATATTTCAAAGTAATTCCCAGTGTAGTCTGGTAATGCAGTTCTTTTATTTGGTCACAACCAAAAAAATATGAAATGTATTCCTTAAAAAAAACATTCATAAATTTGTGATTTCTCACCTTTCAAACTAATTTAAATGTAAAACAACTGGATTTGACCCAGAACACATTCCCCATGCGTACTTTTTGGGGAAAGTTATGTAGCAGTCTGTAAATAAGTAGCTCATTTAGCACTTGGGAGTGATTTTCAGACCCAGTGAAATACTTGTTTTATCTCTGGTAACTGCAGTATTTCCAATAACATTGAAATTTGCTGAAAAATGATCATATTAACAAATTCCCTGAACAGAATGATGTCCCTTTGGATATTACACTGGATGTTCTCATACATATACAGTGAAACTCAAGTTATGACTCATGTGTAAAGTCCACTTGCTATGTAGTGAAACAGAGAAAGGAACGCATGTACTGACAAATAACTTTGTGAGTCACCTGCAGTGAGCCTTACTGTAACACAACCTAGGGATGGGTATCGAAAACCGGTTCTTGTTGAGAACCGGTTCCCACTGTTTCAATTCCTTGGAATTGTTTGCCATTTTTGCAAACGATTCCCTTATCGATTCCAGTCGCCCCGAATGACGTCACCACGTTGCGGAGCGTCATTTACCTGGCAGGAAACATGGTAACTAAGCGGCTCAAACGCTCAAAAGTTTGGTTATACTTTACGAGAACAGATGACAGCAGGGCAACTTGCAATACTTGAAAAGTAGATATTTCATTTAAGGGAGGAAACACTATGAATATGCAAAAGCATTTGCTCACAAAACACACGATGACCTTAAATGAATGTCGTGTTTTTAATTCCGCTCCGGACTCGTGAATCTCAACCCAGCAGCAGCGGTAACGTTTGCACGTCCTCTCCCGTTAATGCGGTAGGTAGGTAAATAATCAACTAACAGTGCATGTTATTAGGGCTGCTCAATTATGGCAAAAATGATAATCACGATTATTTTCACTGAAATTGAGATCTCGATTATTTGACGATATTTATTTAACCCTTTAAGACCTACTATAGAACCAAGTCCGCCAGAGCTTATATTATATTTTTACATGCTGTAGTGCCATTTGTGGGAGCATTTCAAGTTGCTATACAACTGTTATAGCCCATATTTTAATAATATGTATGCATTAAGTCCATAGTAACTGCATTAATTGCAAAAAAGTGCAATAAACTACAAAAAAATTGAAAATCGTTTTTGTTTTTTTAAAAAATATATTTCTACTTGGAGAAATTTAAGAGGTTTATCCCTCAAAACTTTAAATACAAAAAGTTGCAAAAAATATTTTACAACAACAGGAAATTTATTTTGAGTGTTTTCATAGTTTTAATTTGGAGATACACCAATTTTTATATACTGCAGGAAAAAGGCCTACAAGTAAAAAACTACATTTTCCGCGAAAATGACGTCACTTCCGGTTTCGGGCAGGAAATGGCGGACATGCGACAGTTCGCGCTGAGTCTGTTTCACTGTGGGAAGTGTTACCCTGAAAACCATACATTTCACACCTGAGCCTCAACTCTCGTGGCCTGGTACCAAACGACTCACGGACCGGTACCGGTCCAAGGCCCGGGGGTTGGGGACCGCTGCTCTTAATTGTTGTGACGCGTGTTCGAAATGCAGAGAGGTGCGCTGGATTTGCCAGACGGAGCAGCGCGAGAGTAAAGCATGAGGGAGGGGCTAATAATCGGCTCAGTCATTTTTAATGATCGTTGAAAGCCCAGATCGTAATCGTGATTAAAATTCGATTAATTGAGCAGCCCTACATATTATGTTAGCGTGATCTGCCTTATTTCAAAACCTGCCATTACTGTGCATTTAGGCGACCATGATGAGACAGACAGAGTCTGGTTGGCTCAGATGCTGGCAGTTCTCACTGCGTCTCCTTTCAGGCCAGGATAGACGAATGTCAACGAGCAGTGACTAAGTTTGTGGTCAAAGGCTTGAACCCATTTGCTACAGCAGATGCCCCCGATTTTCAGTAAGTGAATGTGTTTAATTGTAGGCAGGGACATTACTGGATATTCTTGTGTAATTTCTACAGAATAATTTATGTTATACTTTGTTATTGCTACAGAAGAAGATTTATTTTATTATTTTACATTTACAATTTTTTTTCCTGGGGACCCTGTGACACCCATTGAAGAGCCATAGGCTGTGGAGCTCTTAAGATCTCACTGTTGGGTTTGTAAGGCCATATTACTCCTAAATTTCTATCTTGTTCAAAGAGAAGATATAAAACAAAGTTCTAAGCTAATCAACCTTAGTGTTCCCCTTTTTAAAAAAAAAGAATCGATAAGAGAATCGAATCGTTAAACAGAATCGAAAATGGAATCGGAATCGTGAAAATCTTCTCAATACCAATCCCTAACACAACCTCTTACGTTTTATTTATTTTTGAGTTACAAAAAAAAGAAAAGAAAAAACACAAAGTTTATATTTAGATTAATCTATGCACATTAAGCACAGAGTTTTTATCAGTGCACTTTCTATGAAACATGAGACAATAATTGTAAGAACAGCAACCATGTCTGAAAAGCTGGAGCTGCTGATGAAAGGAAGTGGGTGATCTGACCTTGGGCCACTAATTTTACCTTCTTACCGGCATGTGAGAGCTCACTGTACATCTGTCATCTTGCCCAGGATCATTGTTATGATTTGAGAGTTGGATTACACGCTGGCAGTACCTTTTTCTTTGTTACTTTTTTCATGTGGGGCCCTAAAGTTGATACTCTGTGGTCCAGTCAGACCATTCTCATTCGCAGGGCATCAAACACTGCAACTTCAAAGCTGTATCACTGCGTTTAGATGTAGGATTACAGCAGTAAAGGGTTAAGCCACATGTGGTACACAAAGAGATATTAATCATTTGGGAAACAACTTGAGCCAGCCAGGAGTCGAACCTGGAAACTTCTGATCCATAGTCAGACGTGTTATCCATTGCACCACTGGCCCATGAGATGAGGAGCAACGCATCGCTCAATTAGCATCTACATCCTGAACACAGGCTATCCTGACATTTAGAAGAACTTTGTCTGTAGTTATAAAATGATATCATCCAATATCGCTGCAGCCAGTGCATCAAAACGTCAACAGACACCTCGTTCATGTTTCTGCAATGTCAGTATGAGACGTCTTTTTTTTTTTTTTTGGTTTTGTTTTGTTTTTGTTTTTTTGGCTTATTCAAAAGGCCACCCACTCCATGAGCTCCATATGAGGAGCTTTTGAAGTTTTGCTTCAGTACATCAGTCTGTGTCTTTGTAATCAGATTGTGGTTTGAGCTGTGTTGTTACTATATCCCTCCGCAAGACTACATGTCATGCACATTATGTCACTGACCACAATTATTGTTTTACATCATTCATCCCTTCACTGTAACCGCTTATATTTGGGATACATTATCAGGCTGGAACAAAGAGCGGCTCGTGCGCGGCTCGTTTTAGTTTTAGTTTCTCTTTTTTTTGTTCACCTAAATAGAATCCTGCACCTCATCAATCTACCTCTGTCTGTCGTGTTCATTCAAAATGTATGTTTGCATGACGATAAGACAAAACAAAAGATGCGTATCTTTTTCACATGATCTCATCACAGTTCAAGCTGATTAGGCCTGTCCCCACTTTATCCATTTTCCCCCTGCAGACAGGAAAGTTATGTATTTTAAATCAGTGTCATCTTGATTACGAAGAGGAAGAATCCAGTCTTTCATCTGTTTGAATGACGTGAAGCAGACGCTATTGTGTGTCGTGTCAGCTGATATCAGTCGGACCTCTGTAGCGGTCGGACGGATTCACCCTGTTTAGCTGAAGCTTTATCTCCCTGTCTCGTACCATCATTCTGGATCACTGCGTTACAAGACAACGTTATGTGGGTTGCCACTTCTCATTAAATGTGTCGCCACTTAGGGGAGGATGGAGATAAAAAGCGGCATGTTTTTGAAAAACTATCTGTGTACATACGCAAAAACATCCAGGGCGCTTACGGGGAAAACAAGTATGTACAGCTGCTTGATGGAAAAACAAGGTAATATGGAAATAAAATATTTTTAAAAACAGTGTGTTCATGTCTGCATGGTGAACTGCTTTCTCTAAATATAAAAAACTAAACTAAACTAAATATAACAGCAATTCTGTCCAATATTTGGTTCTTGGTTATGGAGCTAAAGTCTGGATTACCAAAGTTATTGAAATACATCCTGAGAGAAACATGAAAGTTGTAATGAACACAAAGGTTAACTTCATAATGGAATGATAGGAAAGTCATGTGAGAAGGATTTCTGTGCCAATCTGTCATGTAGCTGTTACATGGACCGATTCTTAATTCTTAAGCGCTTTCTACTCTGAGTACTTAAAGTGCTTTACATAAATTGTACATTCACCCAATGACTTCTTCCCCCCTTTTTCCTACATGCATCGTAGAGCAACATGGGGTTAATATCTGGCGCAAGGATGTTTAGCATGCAGACTGGGATCAAACCACCAAGCTTCCAGTTAGTAGGTGACCTGTTCTACCATCTGAGCTACACCCACACCATAGCAACAGAAAAGCTCAGGAAGCATCATAGCTATATATACAATAGTTGTCAAGAAGCAAACTATTTAAACTTCAACACTGGGCTTGAGTGAGTCCCTTCTTAGATAAAACTCTGTAACTGTGTCAGATTAGATGAAATAAGACTCATACAATCAAGTATAGCTTGCTGTTCTCTACATAGGAAGTGCCAAAAGCCAGTTACAAATAACAACTTAGTGAGCATTAGAATCAGTGAAACCAGCTAGATTTGTTTTATAAAAACCAGAAAAAAAAGAAAGTCTGATTAGGGACATATGCATGAGTAAAAAGGACCGTAAAAGGTTATTTGCCTTTAAGCATCTTTGAGTCATACTGTTTAATTTTGTTTTGGATCAAAATGAAAGTTTCAAAACCTTCTGGCATGCCAGTCCTTCTTTCTGGAAGTTTTGGGGGGTCCCACAGGCAGTGTTGGTCAAGTTACTTGAAAAAAGTAATCAGTAACTAATTACTGATTACTTCCCCCCAAAAGTAATCCCGTTACTTTACTGATTACTTATTTTCAAAAGTAATTAATTACTTAGTTACTCAGTTACTTAGTTACTTTTTTAAAACACGATTTACAACCTGAGGAGGTGATAAAGCGATAGATCTTTCAGCCCAATTCTACTTTTTCTGCATAATCCATCATACAAAATGGAAAAGTCTCTATAAAACTTGTTTTATTAGTTTTAATCTTTTAATTGTATGCATGAAGCAAAAATAAAATTATATGCACCATTCTCTGTCTTGAATAAATTTGTTTAACATTTAAACCTATTTTCTGCACATTCCAGCACATAAAATAAAATATTTTTTGTGTTTACACTCAGTCTTTCAAATAGATGCAAGTAAAACACAGCAGAAAATAAATAAAATCAAAGACTAGCGGTCCTTTTGCTCTATTTTCACCTGTAAAGCAGGAGTGGGGTAGGCGGAGGTTTACCCTGGTGCAGGTGTGCCGCGGTCAGTGGAAGAATCCGCGAGTTTCTCTGTGAGTTTCCCATTACCTCGTTGCGCACTCGGTGCTTGTTTAGGGTTTTTTTTTTTTCGCTGTGAAAAGAAGTTTTCTTCCCACACACAACGGACACTAATGTTTTTGCCACTTTTTATGGAATCAAACTCAAAGTAAGGTCAGTACTTCCACGCTTTAAACGCTGCACACTCATACTCTCTCCCACAATCGATATGTGATCCACTGTTGATCTGCACACAGCTGTTGTCATGAACGTTGCACTCGCTTACGTCACTGTCATGAGACATTCTCGCAAAAAAAATCACGGTTTTAGTAACGCAGTAACGCAGCGTTACTACGGAAAGTAACGTAATCTAATTACCGTTTTTGCAATAGTAATCCCTTATTTTACTAGTTACTTGAAAAAAGTAATCAGATTACAGTAACGCATTACAAGTAACGCGTTACTGTAATCTGATTACTTTACTGCCCATCTCTGCCCACAGGGGCCGTTGTCCGATACACCAAGTCTGTTGTTGTACCAACAGACTATATATAAAAGATGGATTCAGTGAACATGATGTCACCCACTAGTGTGACTGCCACCTTTTTAAACTAGATATCACCGTAGCAAGAGGAGGATCTGACTTACCCGGCACAGCACATTCATACAATAGCAGCTCATAAATCATCAAGTGAAATGTCCCAGTGAAAACTAGAAACTGATTCAATGAGTCGTTACTCATTGAATCAGTAAATCACTTTCTCTTTTATGCAACTAAACTTCCTTTTGCAGGCTTTGTACACCTTTGTATACAGTCTATGTTACTGCCGGATACTCGTTTGCTCTCCTGCTTCACATCGCAAAGACTTCTCAAGACTCTGGTTGTTTTCACCATATTGTGCAGTGTGACATCAACACAAAGCAATAACCACGTCAATAAGGTTCAGCGTCTGGGAACCGTGAACATCTCAGCTAAATTTCATGGGCGCTGAGCCGGTAGTTGTTGTTACTTTACTTATGTGAGAGATCATTGAGAGTCGTTTACACTTGCAAAGACAGAGAAAAAGGGAAAAAAGAAAAGAAAATTTGGTTGAGACATACGGCTGGGTGACATTTGGGTTTTAGAGAATATAGTTAATCATACGGAAAAGACATTTCTCTCCATGCACCACTGGAGTCACACAGCAATAACAAAGAACAGTTCAGCAGCTGTGGTCACATTTGGCGCATGATATGCCACTTTGTTTGTGTCCAGTATCCAACAGGACTACATAACTGAGTGAGGCGCAGAACAGGACCTGTTTTCATTAGAGCTTTTCCTGAAGGGAACTGCAATTTTCCTTTATTAAGCTTTAAAGTTAGAGATGAAGATGGATTGTGTTTCCTTCATACTGGGGAACGAGTGCCAGGCATGACTAACTTGAAGTCATTTTAAGGGTTCCCCCAGTGTGTACACACAGCATGTAGGCATGCACAATCTTGCACATACTGTGCGTGTGTATGTGCAGCGGAACATATTTAAATGCATATACACAAGTGGCAGCATTTATTTTCCTTTCACACACTTCGCACGCACGCCCAAAGCACTTCTGTTCTCTTTGAAAATCAAATTAGGGTTGTCAAAAAAACCAACCCCCCCCCCCCCAAAGAAAAAACAAAGAAAAAAACAGGCACTGTAAGTTAAAGAAGACTTTTAGACTCTGTGATGCAAAACAAATATCACCTTAACCTTTTCAAGCTGACAAGCTGTTTCAGCTGCACCTATTACTCTGAAAGGAAACCACATTTTTGATATTCATCTGACATGTGCTAATTTATCCGTCTTTACATGAGATGCAATGGAACATGATGCATTATTAACATGGAGAAAGGAGGATTTCAGGTTGGATTTACGCTTTTGATCCTTTTGGAGAGTCTTTTTTTTTTTTTCATTTTCAAAGCCAGTTGAGGAATATTTGGGAAGAAAGGAATTTTAATTTCCAGAAATTCAAACCAACACACAAAGTGAATATACTCCCCACTCCTTCTAGCCCCCTGCTGGTTAACTAATAGGTTAGGAGTGATTGACAGGAGAGATTCACGCCTCCTGCCTCTCATGCGTCTGCTTGTTAGGATCCATGGCTTTCTGCACATTTCAGCTTAAAATTAGGAAAGCACTGGGATGTGACCGGCTCTTTCTCTGAGATGCACAATTCAGTTTATCTTTTGGCTACCAACCTTTGAATCTCAGCGCTTTAATCTGAATTCCAGCCACTAAATAGCCATGAAAAGATATGATCTAGATTCCCCAAAGCGTTAACAACTATCTTCACGCTGTTTTACCTCTCATCGGCTTTTCTTTGCTTCCTGTGTAGCATGCTTCTGATCCCACATTTCCTGTTGTTTCATTATTATCCTGCTTCAAGATTTAATTCCCAGAAGGTTTATGAGCTCCGTACTCTGTTACCTGCTGACACTAATCTACATTGAAAGTCTCCAGCTGCTACAAGGCCCAACATCTAGCTGCAAAAAGCTTTTCAGGTCCCTCTGTACATCCACTTCCTTTCAGCTGAGTTGTAATGTGGCTTGTATGTCTGCAAATATGTCCTTGACATTGGTGGACCCGCTGGTGACATGCATGAGTGTGCATTTCCCTGCAGTCTGTGGTCTTTAGAGGATGAGTCCGTCAATAAAACAACAAATCTTTTTTTTAAGTTTTTCTAACATTTGTTGAATGCACCGTACATGTGTAATTTTCCTGATGAAAGCCTTGTGCTACCTCTGGACTGGCAACACTGCCAGATTCTGTCCCGGGATAGGCTTTCAGCCCCCTCAGTGACCCCATTAAGTGGTTAAGAAAATGGACTGATGGAAGTGACCTGACAACATGACACAAACACCTTTAAATGCTGTTTCACAAGTGCTGAGCAAATTTTAGTGTCTTGATTTGTGCGGCCTTGTGTGACAGCTCACAATCAGCCTTGAGAAGACTTCACCGTGTCTCTTAAAAGTCCCAAACTTCTAAAAAGTTTGTTTTTTTTACCATGACTGTTATAAATATGTCAGCACGCACAAGTTGTGTGTACAGGCATCAGGAGACCCGATACTGATCGATGAGGAGAAAGCGTTGCTGTGAAACAGGAGAGCTCGTGCATCACAGTGATGTTACGTCATCACAGTTTGGACGTGTTTTCAAGCTCTGTTTGCAAATTCTGCATCATAATCATGTGCAATTTGTTAGAGCTGGCATGGAAAAAATGTCCTTTTGTCAACAAAGGCCCAAAAAAAATCATCACGTTTTAGTTATACTGAATTAATTCGTAGCCATAAGTTCACTAAACATTCTCTGATTCGAAGCCTGACGAGGAAATGATGTGACGACGGGCGACAAACATGGCAGACACGACGTCAGCTAGAATGTTTTTTCAACATTAGCTTTCATCAGCCAACCAAAAATACCCACATTTTTTGCCTTGAAAGATTACAGAAATAGCGCACAGGGAAACATTGCCCAGCATGTAGATTGAGTGATAAGCCATACAGTGAAGCCATCCTCTTGGGTATAATCACTGTAACATTTGCTTTATGGGCACATGCTAAAGCTGGAAGCTGTCAGCTGAATGGACACAAACGCAACTCTTTCAGGCCTAATGACTTGTGGAAAATGATGCTGACTTTTTTGAATGGGATACTATTTGAGGCAGAAAATATTTTGGGTGAGCACCTAGAAACAATCAGTAGTATTTCACTTTAAGGTATTTTGCCACCGGCTTCACTTTTTAGACTTGGTGACTACATCTGATATTTTAAACACAGTCTCTTTGTGCTATTCATTAGACTAAGTTGTGCTTTCACACATCCTTCCATGGCCCAGAAGTTGTTTCCCTCCACCATCATGGAGAATTTCCAATTTCATAGACTGTACCTTGAGGACAATGGGAAATACTATGGGAAGAGTTTAGAGTGAGGAAACAAAGGTGTGTGTGTGTGTGTGATAAAGTGTTTTATCGTGTGAGGTGACGTAGATATAGATTTATCAGCTTCTCCACAAAATTCACTCAGTGTGATTTTGATATAGTCAAATATGAAAATATAAATGATTACCAGAGTACCTGAGTATTTTTTTTAATGTATAATATTATCTGCAGTGGGGACATTTCTAGTTGTGTTTTCTTTAACATATAGGTGGCTACTCATTACTTTTTCTATTTCAGCCATTGTGTTGTAGATTTGCTACTGTTCTTGGGATCATTGGCCTTTTGCATGAACCAGTTTGAGCCAAGCTTTATGTGTCAGACAGATGGCTTCACGTTTGGCTCTGGAATACTTTGGTATTCAGAGGAGTTCCTATCCGACTCAATCACTGCAAGACGCCCAGGTACTGTGACTGCAATACAAGCCCAAATCATCATCCCTCCACCACCGTGCTTGACAGACGCTGTGAGGTGCAGGTGCTGATATGTTATGGTCAAGCATGGCCGCTTTGATCTCATCTGTTCAAATGACATTGGTCCTGATCTTACAGTTCGTTCAGATGTTGCTTTTCAAAGGGAAGTCTTTTTCTTTTTTAAGAGAAGATGTTTTTCTCCTGGCAACTCTTTCAAGTAAGGCATACTTCAGTCTATTTCTACTTGTACTGTCATGAACTTTCATTTTTAACTTGCTAACCGAAGCTTTTAGAGTCTGCAATGTAACTCTTGGGTTTTTTACAGTTTCTATGAGCATTACTCGGTCTGACCATGGGGTGATTTTCCTGGGACACCCACTCCTGGGCTGATTGACAACTGCAGTGAATGTTTTGCACTTAAAAATGATCTTTTTCACTTTATTTTACTAACACATGTGCTCCAGAATAGAAAAACTGCCATAACCCCTGCTTTTATATGCGGTGCTCACACTTTCTGATCATCAGTGCATTTGATTAGCAGCACCTGGCTGCTACTTATCCTTGTAATTTCTATGGAAGCAGTAAGGCTGTTCTTAGTTTTTGCACACACCGCTTCTGCACTTTGTCTGAATTCTTGGTGAACAAATAATGACACTGTGTAATATGCCATGTGTTGTGCTTCACCTCAGGATGCACCTATTTTTACCACCTAATTTTAAGGATCGGATTATTTTCATTATGTTCTTATACATAAAACCATAGAATTTAAAGAGATTTACTTTCTTTTTACAATAACTATATTTTCACCACACAGCTTATTGCCAGTGGGGTTTTTTTGGATTAAAAAAATACCCAAAATAAATACAGTGAAGTGCTACAACAGTAATAGAGGCTACTGCTTTCTACATTGAAGTCTGAATGGTAAAGTGCATTTATATATAAATAGTCAACAGATTTGGATAATGGGTGCTTGCTTTATGGGAGTAAACGACTACACTAAAATTATCTTTTGAGCAGGGAATACCAGAATTATCGCTGTTGGTACTTGCACGTGCTTATTTATTGTAATTCAGGCATAAAAGTATTATAACACTTGCCCCAAACCATTTTAACACTCTCACTGGGCTCTTTTATTACATACATTATTAGGTGTATCTGCTGGGCCTGCATTTTCTCTCTGATTCCAAGGCTTCTCTTGGCACATAAATGTACCACGAGTCAAACAAACGTGGCGCAAAATGGATTAACTGTAATAATTTACCTGGTTTGAGCAATTTGCAGCAGGCCTCTGCAAGTTCATTTCCTCAGAGTAATCAAATAAAACAGAAACCAACGACTGCTTTTGAGGCTAAAAAAACACAAAAAACACAAACACAAGTTTGTAAATATATTACAAGTTTCGGAGAATAAATGGGAATATAAAGAATTTTTGATGTGTTGTTTAAACATGCAGGAGCACTGGTTTATGCAGAAAGAAAAAGTTGTTTGTCACTAGAGTATCTATGTTTTTCTCTGCTCATCGTGCAAATACAAATTGCTAAGCACACTGGGAAACTTCTTTGTGATTTATCATTTGTGCTTTGCGAACAAGCATGTTAGGATTTGGGAAAATGCATTTGTTGCTCAGAAACTGGCTGCATACTGTAGCTGCAATTAGAGTGTAATTTATCAAAGCAGAGCTCAGTCAAGCCATGGCAGAGGTAGTGTGTTGTACCCCCTGCTACCAGCTAAATTTCCACATTTTTGTTCAGCCAGAATGACTTCATCTGGATGAGGAAAAATATAAAAATATGGGGAAGGAACTCACTTTACTAGGCAGTCTTGGTAATTAAAAATGATTGACAGACAGCCAGGTTAATCCTTCAATCCAGCCTTTGCAAAAAAAAAGAAAAAAAGAAAACCTCCCCCAGAGCTGTTTTGGGTCCTGGCTTGGTTCCACCCAGGTCCTGAACACATGTGGTTTCCAGATGTGGCTCCTGGGATGGATGCAGTCAGGCACGTGGATGACTCTCTGTAGAGAAGCACTAAGGAGAGACTCAGTGGTTAAAACACTCACACATTTACATCCCTCATGTGTGTCCCTCAAGGGAGGATCCTCCTGCCAAGACACAGTGGTTTAAGGGGAGCTGCAGCTCTTATAATTGATATTTTGGTAAAAGCTCCCCCCCCAGGCTTTATAGAGCTTCACTGAGAGACTAAGTAACCAAATCTGTCATAAAGTTGTTTTTGGGCAGTTTAAATATCTGTGAAACACCACTGTAACACTACCCACTCACTGTCAGTCACTAGGTGGTTAAACTAGGAGAGCATACAGAGGTAAACATCTCCCTTGGGGGGTTTGAAGAGGACATCAACAGTTAAGGGATAGCTGGGTCCAGAAGTTTAATTTCCCCCAATTCTCTAGTCCTATTTTAGTTTTTTGTTTGACCAACATCCTTATCTCATAGATAAACCACGTACATTTATATGGCTTTTTCTTTCTTTCATGCTTTATATATCACTCTGGCATAGTGAACAGATTTCATCACTATAATACACACTGTACACGTTGTCCAGGACAACCTCTGGAAATGTAAAAAAAATGCAGTGAAACCTCAAACATCACTTTGGAGAAACGTTGCCAAACTTTTGATGTGGTTTGTATTTGATTAACTGGTGATTTTATACAGATGAGGACAAAATGATTACAGTCCCGTGTCCCACCCATTCAAAATTTCATTTTTTTTTTTTAAAGTTTTGAGGTTCTTTTAAACAGAGCTTAAAGAGAACACTGGTTTTCAAAAGGATGCTAACATTGTTTTACACAGAAAAACAAAAACTACCAGGTTTAAAATTATTAACTCGCCTGGTGCTAATAGTAAGTTGTTTTTCATTTTTTTACTGGATAACAGCCTGCAGTGATTTGTTATAGTTTTCAACACACCTCCTGAGCAATCCCAGCCCATTCTTCTTTGGCAAATCTTTCAAGCTCCTCCAGATTTGATGGTTATCTGACATGGACCTTGTCTTTAGTTCACCCCACAGATTTTCAAAGGGATACAAGTCAGGGCTTTGTGCAGTCCAGCCAGTAATGTTCACTCTGGTCTTCTGGAGGTAGTTTTCCACTAAGAATGATGTATGTTTTGGGCCGTTGTCATGTTGGGCTACAAAAGGAGTTTTGCTGCTGACTGCTTGAAGTTTTCTTTAGAAGTCTTCACACATCCTTCTTTCTTCATGATTAATTCAACTTTGACAAGGTTCCTGGTTGCAAATGTACTGAACCATCACCACAGCATAATACTCCCACCACCATGTTTCACAGTGGGGACCGTGCTCGTTGTATGGCTCTCTCTTCTAAACATAAGCAGGGTTTCTGTGACCAAAGAGCTCTAATTTTGTCTAATCTGGCCAAAGGACACACTTCTAGTATGCAATATCTTTCTCCAGGTTTTCCTTAGGATACTTTAGTCTGGCCTAAAAGGGTCTCTTCTGCAGACGGGGAGTTTTCTCAGCATGCAACCTCATAGTCCATTCCTGTGTAGAGGCTTGTTCAGTGCTGTGTGGCACTCTTTGAATTTTTGGATGTTATGTCTCACTCCAGTTCATCAAGTGCCCTGATAATTCGTTGTTTCTTTTCTGAAATTATTTTGTTACTGTGTGCAAATAATAATTTATGCTTTGTAAAGAAAACTAGTTTGTTTAGAAATGCTATGCTGAAAATCCCTCAAAAACTTCATTTTCAGAGGGAAACATCTAAGACAATATAACCTCAGCTTGTAGCCTGCCACCATGAGCGTTTGTGGACTGAGGGTGACAGGAAATACTTAAGGTTACATCTTACCAGAGTGGTCAAAAGCAAAAAGAGTGCTTTTCTTGAGGCCTTAGATGAAGGATGCTCCAGGCACAGAAATCATAGCTGTTATCTCTGGGACGAACGCATTAAAGAACTAATACTCCTTCCTCAAATTCAGACTTTTTAGTTTGGACAACTGGACAGCTCTCTCAGTTCAAGAGTTTGCAGTTCTGTTTGATCATTTTTTGAGTTTTTGCTAACCCTAGCAAGTCTTAGAGACATCCTCACCACGTGGCTCCATCACAGTTTGAGAGAAAAGAGTGCACATATCTCTGATCTCGACCAAAATCCCCAGAGAGCAGGTTTTCATCTCTATTCTTGATAAATCTCTGAACAAAAACAAGAGATTCTGATGTTCTTCAAAGCGGGCTGAGAAAATCTATAACCCGTCTGGGCGGAGCCTTTCATCAATATCACATGAGGATGTTAGAGCATTCTCATATGAAGCTGGCAAGGGGAGGTTTTGTTTCTCCGCTGAAACTCTGGCCACGCAATGCTGGCTTTTCTGTGTGGAGCTGTGGGAATGTGGCAGTAGAGGACACACTGTGGCCACTGAAAACCAAGCAGGTCTTGACAGGTTGAAGGTCTCGCTCAACGAGAGATCGTAAAGGTTTGCCTGCAGCTGTAGCTGTTTTAATTGGCTGGAACTTCCACGTGAGAAGAAGTAGTCGTCTTTTTCGATCGTCACAAGTTCTCCTTCAAAGGAACAGATCAAAGATCTTAACATACCTGCCTGTTGAGGGCTAAATGCTGGATTGATGGATGCAGACCTGTAACATTTACTGAAAGTTGTAGTCATTCAGTTTGGATTTCTGTACTGACAAGAAAAACAAAATAATTTGAATCATTAAATAAAATAAAATTGTAATTAAATACAATGAATTAACCGCATTATGAATCCCCCCCCCCTCCCTTGTTTCTGGAGGTCTGTTGAATTTTTGTCTCATATTTCACTCTTTGGTCAGCTCTGTTTTGCTTCAACCTACTAAATGTTCCAATTATTTTGAGCAGCAAGTTGGAAACATCAACTGTCTTCTGTTTGGAGTTGGACGGGCAATTAACATTTAGATTTTACAGGTTTTCCAGTGAAAATAGGTGCAAGCAGAAGTTTAATGTGTGTCACAGGCTGGAAATTCATAACACTGAGCTGACATGTTTTGTAAACGAAAACTCATAATTAAATGTGCATTCGTTACCCTTTGTACACGCTTGATCCTTTAAAGTGGGATTTTTTGTACTTGTAGAGTTTTTGCTCTATATTAAAGAATCACTTTGCTATAAAAGAAACTTTCTCAAGTGGAAACTCAAAGCTCCAGCTCCCTCCACAGATTTTCTCCAGGATTGAGATCCGGAAACTGACTGAGCCACTCAGTGACCTTAATGTGCTTCTTCTTTAACCATTCCTTTGTATGTTTTCAGGACCCATCTTCAGTGTCCTGGCTGAGGGAAGGAGGTTATTGTCCAAGACTTCACAGTACATGGCCCCATCCATTGGTCCTTAGCTGTTATCAGAAAAACACCCCCAAAGCATAATGTTTGCACCTGAGGGGATGATGTTCTTTCCACCAAAGAACTTGATTCTGATTTCACTTGACCACAGCATTTCAAACCAAGCCTTCTCTGAATCATTTAGATGCTTAAGAAGGTACAGCCACAATCGCGTGCCAGAATTGTGGCTGAGTTCAAGGAAACCAAGTACTTATTTCACTTAAGTTTTTTGTAATGTGTGTTTTTGTGGATTTTTGTTTGATATTCTGTCTGTCTCTATTAAAATTAAAGTATCATAAAAATGAGAGACTGTTTATTTCTTTGTGAGCAAATTTACAAATTTAGCAGGTTATCAAAAAACTGATCTCCATGTACATGTTTACATCAGGGTCCAGATGCATAAATCTGTGTGGGGTTTTATGTATGTCAGTGGATTCACTACCCTTGCTTGCACTCACACAATCAGCCACAAATGAACATGTAAACAGCGTTGTGGCAGCTCTACCACTCAGACCTGTCAGCAGGAAAAACAACAAATGAGGTAGAGTCAACCACATTGTGTCTTCACATCACCTGGTAGATGTGGTTGTGGTTTGCACCACTAATTTATCACTATGCATGCCTGGTCCGAGGTCTAAGTGACTCATTCTTACTGTGATTATTTTATAAATGTTAGTTTTTGTGTGGGAAAAGGTGCAAACATGCTGTATGCTTCAAGTTTTCTCTTGAAAATGTACGAAACAGTTTTCATATAAGTTATAAACACATATTTATCTCACAATTTGCCTCAAAATAATAAAAACAACCCCAACGAACAGTTCCTATCAGCCGTATGAATGCCTTTCCTTCTCCCTGTCATCTGTTAGTGAACCGTTATCTGTCTTTTCATACTTGGCAGCACCGCTCATCAACAGCAGCCACACCTGTACGTCTGTCAGTGTTCCTCCCTCTCCACTGCTCTCCTCTCATTACATACAAAGCATGCACTGTATGAACCAGTGCCCAAGGAACAACCACCTTTATTCATCTTCACTCATCTATTTGTTCTTCTGCTCCTCTACCCGCTTTGCAAAACACAGACACCAGAAGAAGGTTATTATCTGGAGGAAGGATGATGAAAATCACAACAAATCTTTCATTTCAGCAGTCCCGAGGACTAGTCTGGGTCTCGCAGGCAGGACATTCTGATCGCTTGATCTGGAACTGATACTGTTTAGGGAAAAACATGGAAGGAAATCCTTGAGTCTTACTGAGACAAAGCGAGGGAGTGCAGCATAAAGACCTCGTGTCAGATATGGAACATTTATGTTGCACAAAATCCTTAAGTCTTCGTGCTTCAGAGCACTTCCTGGCATTATCTATATGCACTGGTACACACATTGTCATCTTGTAGATTAAGCCAGGAAAGAATAACAACGCCTGACCACACATTATATACAGTGTTGCTTTCTTACTGATGGGTCCTGTGACACGACGGGATAAAGAGGACCAAGTGCACTGGCCCTATTTGTGGTTGCACAGAGTCTGGTATGTGCAGAATTTGTCTGAAAGTTTCTGTGTCAGTGCTGTGGCTTGACCTCTCTCTGGGTCTCATCAGGGGTCTCTCGGCCTGAGACGAGGAGGCAGGAGGGGACTGGCACTTCACTCCAGAGGAAATGAAAGAGCCAAAGGTACCCAGTCCCTGCTGACCTCTTACCCTTTACATTGTCACTCATAGTGACCTCATAGAACCTGCCAACAGCTTGCCCTGTTTTAAATGCTGCTGATTTAAAATGCATACTGTGGTGCCTCCCAGTGATTTCAATGGGAGGAATGAGCCTGATGTCTGTCAAAATGAGCGTTTCCTCTCTTGATTTGACAGATGAAAAAAATAACAGCTATGTGACACAAAACAAACCCCATAGCCGCCTTTTCAAACCATCAGGCATTTGGGTTGGTTGCATTTCCGACTCATATATAAAAAGCACCTTTCTGTGCCACATGTGCACGCACCATGACATTAAAACTGCACGTGTCCAGTCTAGCCAAAAGCACAACTCAGTTTACCATGACAGCGGCACCATATTTGTCACTCTGAATTTGTGGTCCTAGAAACTGGAAGTCCCTGATATCAGAGAGAAGGCTTACAAAAATAATAACTGGTCCAGGGAGCTTTTACTGTATTAGCAAATTGAAATTGAATGAAAATCAGTTTTCATTTGATCTTTGACATCATCCTTTTTCTAAGTTTAACATACAGATTTTAGGTCTGACCAACAGCCTCAGCTGTCAAAGATGATGTCTAGTGATAGTTATTAAAATATATATATATATATATATATATATATATATATATATATATATATATATATATATATATATATATATATATATATATATATATTATATGTTATTTTACATTTTTGAAATATAATTTATTATACAAATCTCACTAATCAAAATAGTCCCAGGTATAGTATTTGATGCATAAACTTAAGTGAGAAAACACAAAGTCTAAGGTCAGTGCAAGCTTTTGCCCCAGGTTGGCTAAACTCTTCAGTATCCTGAAAACTTCAGTTGCTGTCCTCCCTGATGGACCACCCTGTATGTGGCCTGCACAGAAAAACAGAAACATGTCCAAGTAGTCAGCTGGAACTTAATGATGCTCCTTTACAGAAACATGAATGAATGTCTACTATGAAATTTTTAAAAACCTAAATCATCTTAAATCAATACAACATACCTGCACAGAGGAACAGGAAAATGTGGCATCAGTGTTTGCAGTTTGAAATGGTAAATAGACTGGTTCTTGTATAGGACTCAAAATGCTTTATACAACATGTCTCATTAACCCACACATCTGTACAAGCACCTTTTTTTCTACATCTAAGTGCTTTCTATCTGATATTCTCATACATTCACACCCTGATGACTCAGGTCAACTCAGCGCCCTATATCTCACTCAGTTTTACAATGACGTGCAGACTGGAGCAGCCGGGGATTAGACCATCAACCTTCTGATTAGAATATGCCCTGCTCTACGTCTTAAGCCACAGTGTTGAGTATGAGTGCAATCAAATACACCTGCCTTTGATTAACCTAACCCAAGCACATCCATTGCCCACAGCAATTGGGAAACACACACAAAACCACTCTCAAATAATTGACAATTTCCTGCTGCAAAACAGAAGTGAGGCAGTGTGTTGGTCTACCACGTTATATGACTTTAAAACCCTTTCACCCCATCACAAGGTAGATGTTGGCATTTTCACAAGTTGTAGATCCGTAAAGAAGACACTGAAATAGAGCTGTAGCACTACAGAGCATCAATGTGTGAAAAAAACTTATCTCAGAAAAGAACATGGCAACATGGCAAAAACAAAACAACCAAGATTTCTTGAACAATGTCCTTTAGAAAGATGAGACAAAAGCAGAGATGATTGGCCATAATGCAGAGTGCTGCGTTTGGAGATAACCAACCACAGCACATCAGCACAAACACCTCACACCAACTGTCAAACACGGTTTTGGAGGGGTGATGATTTGGGTTTGTTTTGCAGCACAGGACCAGGGCATCTTTTAGTTGTTGAGCTGACCTTGAACTCCTCTGTATACCAAAATAGTCCATAGTCATACATGAGGCATAGAGTTTGGCCTAAAGTCATGCAACAGAATAATGATCCTAAAAGCAGCAGAAAGGGGGAAGAAGGCGTTGCAATGGTCCAGACCCACTGCTGTGGTGGGACCTTGACAAAGACCTGGGCATAAATGAAAGCCAGCAAACCTCGATGAACTGAAGCAGCATAAGAAGAGTGGGCCAGAGTTCCTCCACAACAATGTGAGAGACTCGATGAAGTCAAAAAGCTAAGTTAGTGCTGCTAAAGGTGGTTATACAAGCCTTTGAATCATGGTGTGTATTAAGTTTCACATGAATGTTTACCCCAGTATTAGTGACAGAGGAGACAATGAAACATTCAGAGGTCTGGTTCGATTTTGCTAGAATCCATTTAAAAATTTTGTGCATAGTGTGAGTTTTTCTGTCACTCTTGTGCGTTTAAATGAAACCGTGATGAACATTAAAACAAAAGTGACCAGTGTCTGAAAGAATGCTATCACTTTGCTAGCTTGAAGAGGCTAGCAGTACCACTGTGCCATGTCTGAAAAGGTCTACAGCAAGTCAGGTTAATATACTATAAACTGTTCCTGTCCTATGTCACAGGGTTAGTGGGGTGCAAAGAGGGTCTGAATGGAGCGTGTGTGTGTGTCCATGAGTAAACATGGAGTCATTAGCCACTTCCTCCTGTGTCTCCTTTGCACAGCCACAGCTACTTGACCCTCATAAAAGTGATTAACAGCGTGTCTAGAGATCCTTACTCATATGAACGCAGTGAAAGCTAAAAAAGTTTAAACTTTCACCCTGTAGGACACATTTACTGTTGGCTCACCTCATATTGACAGAGACAAACAATAACTTCTCAAACTCACATGACCTAACTCCCAGTGCCTCATCAAATCAGTCTATAAGGCTTCACGCACTTCCTTTGAGTCATGTAGAGGTTTTAAGATGTTTCAGGACAGAATAGCCCATCGCCCGACAAACATATGACATCGGTTAATGTGGAGCCAGGTTTGTTTCATGGGCTTCACTGTAACGTTACACCACAAGTTGGAGGGCATTTGCTGTGCTTGTGTGATTTTAATGGAACCAAGGGAGAATAGAGGCTCCGGCTTCCTACCTCAACTCTTCCAGTGCACAGACTAACAAGTTTGTTCAAACATTTTCCTTCCTTTCTCACAAAAGATGTATACAATTCCCATTAGTGTCTGCTAACAATGACTTTTATAGATTATAGATGTCAGCCAGCACATTGGTTTCTATATTGTGCTGCCTCATTTTTCATTCTTTAAAGCCTGTCATGCAGTATGGAGGGATGTGGTTAAAGTTTACCGTTTACTATAAGCATGTCAGCGATAGTATATGGGTCTACTCTAGTTATATCAACTTGAGTAAGTAACCCCCTCAACAACCACACGTTATGATAGTATTAAATCTTGAGATCTGTAAGTGACATACAATACCAGAAGAATGAGTGTGGAGACCACATTTTTATGATTTTCTTCAATAATTAATCCTCCTAATCCAGCTATCATCCTGTTGTATACCTTGAAAACAATTTTCAGTCTTTTATTTGACTTTAGGTTTGTTCAGCAGTCGGCCTGCACCATCCACACCTAATTAACATCGTTCACTTTAACGGTGGAGTAACTCGACACTAAGCAGAATACCCAATAAAGGCAAAACATTCCCACCCTTACCTGATCCAATAAGCAAGAAGTGGTAGGAGGGCTCATTACGGCTCACACGGGGCACAGTGTCATAGCACGACTCATAAAAAAACATGGCCACAGCAGCTGTGGGGGCTACACAGCTCACTTACACAGGCTTTATTTGTGTTTGGTGTGTTTGGGGGGTGGTAAGAGCATTTTGGTACACTGTCTGTCATGCTGCTGGAGGGGTCCAACCTGGGCTTCATTTTATAAGTCCTTGGTGCCAGGGGCCCCTGCTCACATCAGCGTGGGAACGACGCCTAGGTTATGTGGAAGTTTTTACAGTGTATTGTCCAAAGGAGTTGGAGGAGGGTGCCTCAGAGACCATGACCTTTATAACATCCATATAGCCATACAAAATTGCTCACAACCCGAAACTCAAACTTTCCTGGTCTTTGTGTTAATTAAAACATAAACAGAGACGATGATTTATATGCATGTTAGTTGTCTTGATGGTAAGCCATAGTTTTTCTTGCTCATCTCTGCCCTGTAATGGATGTATTCAGCCAGGATGTATGTGAGCAATGCGTCAGTGGGCTTGACAAATCCACATCTTAGAGTTTTAGTTGTATTTGCTCTGGTCCACCACTGAATCATTGGTCTTTGGTTAATGAATCAGCTTTGACCAAAACCCAGACATGCCTTTTATTATGTTGTCCACATTTTCAATTTAAGAGTCATTAAACATCATAAGCAAAGAATGTTATTTTGTTTTTGCTCATTATAAGAGCAAGACAAGTGAATCCCTGGATTATCTAGGGTTTCATTTTTAAAAGTTGCACATGGTTCAGCTTTTAATATTTGTTACATAAATGAAGTGGGAGGTTACAGACCAAAGGAAGTAAGAAACTGCTGTGAGGCTGTTTCTCAGTTACAGACAAAGAGCTTTTAGATAATATACTAACTCATCATATAAGTATATTAGCTAAAAGGTTAGCTTATATGCTAACTTAGATGTTAGCTTAAACATGATTTCAGTTTCAAAGTTGACCAGGATTTAAGAACTGCACTGCAGAATTAATGATAAAATAAAAAAACAAAGAAAGCATTAAAATATGTGTTGGCTTTGCCCCGCCTCCCGCCTGCCATGCTAATACATATTATTTTACTAAGGTGACAAGTAGGTATTTTCAGCCACCACACAGCTGAAACGACTCTACTGCGAGATTCTGTGCATCTGTGAAATACAGAGCAAAACAAGGTGTTTTACACTGGGATCCAATAACAATTAAATCCAGCATTGCAATAGAAGTAACTGCAACCACATTGTTAAGGAATTTGTCACCATTTAGTTTGTTATTCGCACTGTAAATCTCATCTTTACCCACACATGCAGTTATGGCACATTATTTTATGTAGTGATTTATGTGGAAACAGGACATTTTACTGGTGTGAGTTAAGAGGACACAGCTTAGCGTGTATCCTAGCAGGTGTCTCTTCTTCCAGCAGTCTCTTATGTCCCATGTGTCCACTCCATCAAAGCTTAACATTTGAATGGACCTCCCTGTTCTCATGAATGTACATATATAGAATTAGGTTCCCAGGGTAGAGCATGAAAAAGCCTTTAGCAAGATGTGTGCATGCACCTGTTGAGGGGTATGCTGGACTGTTTGCGAGTGTTTGTGTCTGTGAAGTGTATGTATGTGGTCATTGAAAGAATCTGCTAAATATGCCAGTTCAAGACAGGCTGAAGACTGATGTTGGAAGACATTTGTTTCAGGATTTAGATGTTTTTTTCACCTGCTATAGACATTACTTGTGTTACAACTGTCTTGTAATTGCAGTAGAAAGAGGAACCTCCAGCATTTTTTCTATTTTTATAGAATCAGATTAAAATATAAATATTTGATATTTTTGAATATTTTGTTATAAAGTCTCATAATTTTTAGCAGGTAATCGAGCAACCCTGTTGCCTTAAAAACATATTAAAATGTCTGTAGGTATTGTTCAGTGGGGCTTTTATTTTGATGTACTTGACATACTTTCTATAAAAGTTGGGAAATATTTAATATGGCAATTCTTTGTAATTTATCCAAATTGTTGTATTTGGAAGTATTTGTTGACAAAAGGAATTATTTTTTGAATAATATTATTTTATTAATTAAAATTTGCATAAATTTGACTCACACATGGATTATGCCTTGTTTCCACAGATGTTTCACGAGTCCCATCTGGTGATCTATATTACATTATAATAATCCTGCCAACTGCCACTTATCTACTTCTTAGGCTAAACAATCTAAGATATCCCCTGAGCTTTTAATTCATCTGTGTTTCATCATGACATACATCTGGGACCAGTTGTTTGTGGCATTTGAAGCCTCACGATGAGCGGATGGAACCTGAGACTGTGTACGTTCCCATGAGTTCAGGATGAGCTTCATCTCCACTGCTCTGCTGTGCTGCTTCAGCCCAAACCACAACAGATGTTACTGAGTGCACATTAGTAAATATTTACCCTGGTGAGGAGCCTATGATACTGAGGGAGGTGCACAGTCGATGGCGACGCTGACAGAGCAGCAGATTCTGGCCTCTGAATTAGCCCGGTGTTTTCAGTCTCAGAGGTCGTGTTGAAAACGCACTGTTGTTATGCAGCACGGTCCAATTTTGTAGAAAAGGCTCGGAGGAAGTCTAAACCCAAACTATGGGAGGCAGCCATTAGGGCTGATTTCAGAACTGGCAGAACATGCTCTGAGCTGAAGCCCACAGCCGGAGGAGACTAAGTGAAGAGAGCATTATGCTTCTGATAAGTACTTTCATAGTGCCCCCTATAGTGATTTCACATTACAGAGGTCCCTGCTGAGTGCTGAGTGGGGTGAGATGTAGTGATAAACTCTTTATGATATAAATCTTTGAGCTGATTAGGCTGATTTGAACAGCTAATGTCATGCTTACAAGGATTTTTTAATGAATGAAAGGAAAAGGCTTTGGAAAGTTTAAAAAAAGCGCTTTATTTAATATCTCCCAGGAGAGTTTTCAAGAAATATGTGCAATACATACAAGAAAAGGGAAAAAAAAGAAGATTTACTTTTAGTATGATATGAAACCTGACCTGCTGCCAAGTAATATCCCAGGAGAGGGGGGGTGTAAAAATGTGCCTCACTGCTCTCAGCCTCCTTCTTTCTAATGAAGATAAAACAGGCACGCTGCACTGAAGTCTGCCTGGATGCAAGTCATTACCAAAGCTAATTGGTAATTACTAGATTAATCAGCAAAAGAGGTACCTTTCAACATGTGGAAGTTTTGAATTGAGCGCTTGCTGTGTTTCTGCTAGTTGCCAGCATAAACGCATTGCAAAGTTAATGATAAGACAAGATAAAACAAGCCAGCGACGCTGGTTTTATCACATGTAAATGTGTACTGTGAGCATTTATATATGCAAACATAGGCTTCCGTGAATGTTTCTGAGATGATCCTTCTGCATGCCTTATGAATGTTTGGAGTGTTTCTGACATTCCTACATGGTGTTAGACATGATTTGCGTGTTGTGTCCATGTAGCCGGCAAAAAAAAACCACTCCTCTGCTTCCCAACGTGTATCTCCAGAAGGGAATAAAAGCATTAATTATGCATTATTTGAATGATTATACAAGCATATGAGATTAGGAAGTGCAGTGATCTTCCATGTTGCAATAACAGCCTGTCTATGTTGGTACAGCTCGTCTCATTAGCACCATTCCCACAGCTGGATGTGGGCTAACAAGATAGCCGACGTTCACTCTCTAATTAGCTCCTCTGGCACCCCACATTCGCCTCTTGGAGCTCGGCACCGGGCTTTGCTATTGGAGGGGGTGAGAGATATTGATCGCTTCTTTAATGATAAATTCCCTTTGTGCTACGGAAGCCAGTTAGTGAGGTCTGTAGGACTGGCCAGACCTTTTCCCTGTAAAATGGTTTCGGTAAAGAATGAGAAAAATATCTTTGGTGTTCAGAATAAGGAAAATCCAAGGCACCTTTCAATGTGTTGTCTTCAGCTGGCCTTGAGTCCTGAAGCAGAGTGACATAAAAGGGAGGAGGGTCAGTAGTTTCCTCATATGCAACAGGCAGAACATTTGCTTTAATTTTGCTTATGAGTACTGGATTGCAATGGCTGATGTGTTTTCTCAGCAAATCTGCAAAGTTCATGCTTTCATATTTTCCCTATTACTTATCTGCATCCTTGTTAATGACCATGACATTGCAGTTAGCAAGTCATTGTTGGCAGGTCAAACATGTCAGCGGCACTGGGCAAGACAGAATGATAGGTCTCAAAGAGAAAAGGGAACCAAGGGGTTAAAAGGGCACAAGGATGGTCAGAAAGTGGGTACCGGGAACAACTCTTGGTAAGGAACCCTTTCAGCCATGGTGTAGGGTGTCTCCAAACTACATGCCAGTGGTTTATTTAGCACCAGGCAACAAGTTGTGGGGAAACCCAATCTCCTTGCCGGCAAGCGGCTGCTCCGTCTTCAGAAAGGGCCGCCCTGATCTTCGTGGCGTCTTCTCTCTCACTTGTCTGTCTTTCCCTGCATGAAGTCCCCCATTAGGTGACGTCTGAAGCCTCTTATAGCCCACCGCTCAAGCTTTTTCTCCCGTGGCCAAGTTGAAACCTCTCATATTACACTGGATGGTGGGTATCCTGTCAATGATGGCCCAAGGGCAGATGCAACGTTGTAAGGAGGGAGGGTTCATCTGTTGGTTTCCAAGTATGGTAGTTTGAAAATACTCCAAAAGAAATGGGACCTGGTGGTAGACCTTGCTGGTCTATGGGCTTCTGGACCAGGTTAAACATACCAGACTGTGTACTTTTGACCATAATAATATAAATATTTTGAAGTTATTTAGAGGTTCGTAGCTGACCTCTTTAATATATATCCAAAATAAAAACAAGCACATAGCCAACATTTATCCAGGACGACATAACTGAGTCAAAAGCAGTAGTGTTAACCAGCAAGGACTGGACAGGAATGACCGTTTGGATTACTCATATCTCATTAGCATGCAATGAGAACACACGCATGGTCATGGCTGGACAGCGTGATTAATGATGGGAAAGGTCAGTCAAACATGTTCCCTGGCTTTCCACATCCAGACAACAATTAAGGGTGTAGGGTTCACTGTTTGCTATCACTGGTGGATTTATCAGTACTACGCTATCACTGCTGTCTGTTGTAAGGGCCAATGATGTGGCTACAGCTGGTGCCCCTAAATAGACTTGTGACATGAAATTGGATGATCAGAATGAAACTTGGATGGGCTGACCTATTGTTTTAAGACTATCACGTCTAGATAGTATGTGATGTATTACACTCTGCTGTTATTGGAAAAGAAACGTCACTATTTTGGTCTTAGTCAATAATGGCCTGAGAGATTAGTTACTATCTGCTTTGAGAATTGAAACTATGCATTACATGTGCCAGGATACTGATATACTGCACAAGGGCAGTTGCAGACATACTGGTGGTCCTGTGCTGGCCCATGTGTGGACTACCTCTGGCAAACCTAATCTGGGTCACCAAAGGGCCGTCATTCTTTGCTGTATGTGGGCCATGTGTAAGTTGTGTGCAGCCACGGGCCAGTTGCAGACACACTGCTGGCCTTGTGCTGGCCCAGAACAGTTTTAGCTCTGGCCCCAGATGTCAGCCTAATGTGTACCTTCATCAAGCTATGTAATAACAATATGTGCCGGAACATGATAGTGCAAAAGCAACTCTGTTCAGACAGTGAATGGACTGATTCTTATATAGCGCTTTTCTACTATCCCAGATTACTCTATACAACATGCCAAATTTACCCAATCACACACTTTCTCTAAACTAAGTGCTTCCTAACTACATTCATACACATTCACACTCTTGACATGCAGATTGGAGGAGCCAGGAATCGAACCACTAACCTTCCGATCAGTAGGTGACCTGCTCTACCGCCGGAGCTACAGCCTCTCACTGGCAAAGACGAGTAAACCCTCACCAGGTTTTGGATAAAGTGTACACACACAAACCTGGCAAACCTGCACAGTATTGCAACACAACATTTGGGTCTTCTAATTAAAATAGGAAAATAGGAACATAAAGAGTGCCATCATTGCCAAACCTGGCCCACATCTGGTTGACATACACTGTACCATGACACCAGTCAGTCTGAATTGCCAGCTTGACGCCGGATCTGGGCCAGACCTTTTTTCTATGCCTGGGCCACATAAACCAAACCACAATCGGGCCAGTTGTGGCATGCCATCACATAAACGGTGCCATCTATGCCAGGCCTGGCCTATATCTGGATGACATACCACTTACCATGCCAGAAGTCAGCCAGGAGTGCTGGCTTGACACCAGATCCGGGCCAGACTTGTCTGTTATGTGGGTATCTGTTGCTAGAACAATAGCTTTTGGGGAACTGGTTACTCAAAGATGATGTAAGTATAACACATTCCAAAGTATTACTATAACTGTAACAACTGTTGAGGATTTCTAATAAAGGCACTACTTTTATTGTATGAATGGACAAGAGAACGATAGTGGTGTTCAAACATCGTCTAGGAAAGAAACATCTGCACTGCTAACAAAACACTGACTCATGCTAACACAAAGCTAGCAAAGAACCTAGAGCAGGGGTGTCAAACTCAAATACACAGTGGGCCAAATTTCAAAACTGGAACAAAGTCGTGGGCTAACATTAATATTTATTGAAAAAAAAATCTTCCTCCAGATATAAGAATGAATCTTTTCTAATGGACTCAAACACGTTTTGCTGAAAAACTGAATATGGAACAAGCAAAGCTTAATACTAAACAATATACTGTATATATCAGAGGTGGGACCAAGTCATTGTTTTGCAAGTCTCAAGTCAAGTCTCAAGTAATGTCAGGCAAGTCAGAGTCGAGTCTCAAGTCACTGGTGTAAAAGTCCGAGTCAAGTCACAAGTCTGAAACGTTGAATTTCAAGTCCTTTCGAGTCTTTAAAAAAAACAAACGAAAAAATAATGTTGCAGTTATGCTAAATGTAAATATTAGACCATGTAATTTTAAAATCTGTGTTTTTCTCAACACATACAAAATAGTGAACTTAGAAAATATACACAAATTGTGAAATTGCACCTCTTTAAAATGCAGCTCAATTAAACTTAGCTCCAAGAATAATTTTCACCGACAGTTCTGAGATAAGCTGCATGTTATTCTTGGATGCGGTTGTAGGACCAGCTTTAAAATCGCATGACAAAAATATCATACACATTAAAAAAAACTGTATCACCAACGTAGCCTGGAAAACATTTGCTAGTTAGATGAAGTCAGCTATCTCATCGTAGCATATTTATATGCATATTTATAATTATACGGTTCTTGGAGTGAGTGCATACACTCATGAAGTTTAGTAACTTCCGGTCACTGCAACAAGCCCAGGTACAGTTTACCGACGGATGGGTGCAGGACCTTGAAATGCACCGTGTAGAACGAAAGACCATCGTATGTATCATAAGTTTACCAGTCTCACAAATCGTCTTCATAAATACACATTCGTTAACCGTTTATTAATATAACCTTTGAGCTCAACGGTAATTAATTAGTAGTGGAAATAATTTCTGGTAGCATCACAGAAATGTAGCAGTGACAATAATATTGTATGCTGTAATTGTACTGGGCAATTAGTGATACAAAAAACCTGTTTTATCCTGTGAATAAAAGTATGTGTTTTTGTCAGTGTACCATAATAACAGAAGCGAAACGCAATATTGTGTCAGGATAATTTACTATTTATGCACAATAAACACAATAAATAAAGGAGCATAGCGCGACAATTTCTGTTCAGCGCCAGACTTGCTTGTAACCTATATCACCAATTATGTTAAGAAAAATGACGTATTAACTACAACAGCAGACTGACCTTCGTGTAAATGCTTGGAGCAGACTAACCTGTGAGCTGGAGTGTTCTAGGACGTTATATTTGATCTTTGAATGGCTGCAATCCAGTCGCATCTTTGTTACTTCGGAAACATGGCTCGAACAATTTCTCTTCCACGACGTAATCCGATAACAACCGATCTCTTTACCCGTCGGCTTCCCGTGGCTGTCATGCGACCGGCTATTGCAGTTAATAATACAACGGCTTCTTGACATTTTTGTGTTTCTTTTTATCGCTGTGTGACTGATTTTAATTGAAAGCCTGCGTGCGCTAGTACCGCTTGCCACGAGTTCCCAGAATCCTTTGCGGTTCTACCCGTGAATGACGTCACATTTTCAATCTCTATATAATATGCATGTTAAATTTTGTATTTGGGGTAAAATATCAAGTCTTTTCAAGTAAACCGGTTCAAGTCCAATTCAAGTCCCAAGTCATTGGTGTAAAAGTCCAAGTCAAGTCACAAGTCTTAGAACATTTTTTCAAGTCAAGTCTAAAGTCATAAAATTAATGACTCGAGTCTGACTCGAGTCCAAGTCATGTGACTCGAGTCCACACCTCTGGTATATATTAGCTGTATAATACCAGTAGGCTAGCTCTAATAGTAATTTGGTATGGCTTCGCGGGCCAAATGTAATTAGGCTGCGGGCCAAATTTGGCCCGCGGGCCAGAGTTTGACACCTATGACCTAGAGTGAGCATATCCCAACCTAAACCCAAAAGCCAGAGTCGAATCTTCAACAGGTAACAAAGGCAATGATGAACAGTAATGTTCATAGCATTGTAGCCTCCATTTGTACATACACATATTTCTACACTAGAATTTAAATCACTTTGAAGTATCTTCAGGCTGGTTTTAAGCTTTACTTTGTGTTGTCAGCTTTGTGTTCAAATTTAAACATGTGTGCCATTAGTACAGGAATTTGATCCTAATGTTTATATTATTAACTTGTAATCATGTGCATTTCAGGTCGTGTTACAATGTAATGCAAAACCAATGAGTAGTGTAACAAATTACTATTTTTGGGGACTAATTAAGTACTTTAAAAAAAGTAATGTGGCAAGCTTAAGCATAAGAAGGAGACAGAGATCTCTATTCTGACTTCAGTTCCTGTGTTCCATACACTGTTCGGCTACAGGAATGCAGCTTTATTAGCATAACACTCCAAAATACAAACAGTGGTACAGCAGTCTCATTCGTGGTGACCATTGCTAGCAATACAGAACAAACAGCTACAATTTTCTTATAAATTAACAATAACAAGGAGAAATCAACATGAGATAACTGGAATAGCTGTTATAATACTGTAACTTAACACATGAACCTCAGCACGAACAGTCCCATGATTCTTTCGGCTAGTGGCCCCTCCCCTTGGCCCACTACATAGCACCCACCTGAAGGCGTCGGTCGTCCGCTACAGTAATGAGTAATGCGTAATTCATATTGTTTTGAGTAACGACCCCAATAATGCATGGAGTTGTTATCACCCCCCACCCATCCTACCCCCCAGAAATAAACTACTTCATGTTTTACAAAGACAAAAGTTCTCAAAAGAAAACAGACAAAAATAAAAACATGCACATTTGTGTAAATTGCGTGGTGTTACTTTTTTTTTTTTTTTTTTTTTTCTATAAATGACATCAGAAACAGCAGTATGCGACATTACGTGATGGCAGAGCTTCAGTTCATCCTTTGTCATTTTTTTTTTTTTTTTTTTTAAATAAATAGGACAGGGGGAATGAATGAGAGAGAGAGGGGGAGAGAAAGAAAGAAAACCAAAGGGGAGAAGAGACGGTGAGAAGGGGGGGGAAGAGAGAGAAAAAAAAAAAGAACTCCTGGGTCACCTGTATGGAGAAGAAAAAAAAACAAACAAACAAACAAAAACAAACAGAGGAGACAGCAAACAACAAAGAGCAACATAATAATAGAGAAAACAAAGCACCATCACAATAAACTAGCTAGTCATAGATATCAGTATTTACTAAGTAATAAACGATATTGTGCAGCACGCAAGATAGACAGCGCACAGTGTGCTTTGAGGCAGCAGCCAAGAAAGCTTTAGTCCGCGTCTGTGAATACCCATGTGTGCATACCTGTGTGGATCAGCATGCTTGCATTCCAAAGGTTTCTCCATGTAATGATCTGCTAAGGAGTGTGGGGGGGCCACAGCCCCGTCCTCCAGGGTGTGAAGCGGGTATGGAGGAGATCAAAACTCCAGACATCCAGAGGCCCCCAGAACACAAGAGACCATGGAAGACCAACAGAGGGGCAGCCGCGCCACTGTCCCAGTAAGAGCTGAGGAGAGTCCCAGATGAGGGCTCGCCCAGCAGCCGCGGAGCAGAAGTCAGGGGGAGTTGCAGTGACGCGCCCGTGAGCTCCGCCGGCCCCCAGCTGCGCCTGAGTGACCGAGCCCTAGGCCGAGAGGCCGGGGGCACCCCACCTCCAAAGGGGCCCGAGCGAGCCCCAGGCCCCAGGCCCCGACAAGCGGCCGCCAAGGAGTGAGCCGGTGTGTACCCGGACGCCCACCCCCAGACACAAAGAACCACCAACACACCGACACCTGAGGGAGTCCGCCACCGGCAGGGGAAGTGGTGGTGGGTGGAGATAGGCCTCCAAACCTTGGAGGGCCTGAGGTGTCCCCAGAGAGGTGGCGTCTGATACCCAACCTGACATATAGACACAGACATACAGGCACACACAGACACAAACATCCATTCCCACCCTCATGCTCTCATATGCACTCACTCCACACTCAACCAACGTGGAGACAGACATAAAGAGACGCTGTACACACAATCACACTCCCCAAGCGTACTCTACAAACCGGGTCTAGGTACCCTTGCCCCTGGAGGGGGGAATTGCACCCAGACCCAGGTGGTGTTACCCTTTTCCCTGCGGTGGGGAGAGGCAGACCACCCCGACTCCGCAGCAGCAGGGAGGCCCCACACCCCAGACCGCAGTCGGACGGCCAACTCCTCCTACTAGCCCTCCCGCTCCAGCAGGCCGCAGAGAATGGGGGTGGGGGAAGACTCCAAACCTCCCTCCACCCGCTCATTGTAGTGTTGATGCATATGTGTTCTAAGGTGCAATTAAAACCCAGGAGGGCATGGAGCTACCTGCCAAGGAGCAGCAGGTAAGCGCATAGTCCCTCCTGCTAACCCTCAATGTCTACGTGTATTTAAAATTGAGAGGTGGGCAACGACGTCAGGGGTGAGGTATACACCCTGATGGTGATTTGGACTCCGTGATTGTGCCCACCCCCAAGATCCTATATGTATGTGTAATGAGAGTGTGAATAATGTGAATGTCTAAGTTGTGGGATAAAATTGAGGCAGAGGCAGCCAGAAGGGGACAGGGGGGGGGGGGGGGTAGCCTCCTCTGCACCCTGGTGACATACCCCCACTCCAAGGCCCTGCATGTGTGGGTGGTTGTGGAGGAGCGGGAAGAGGGAGGCAGCTGGAGATGGGGAGGGAAGGAAGGGAGGGGCAGGTAACCCCTCCCTGGGGCCAGCTCCCCCGCTGACCCCAGTAGGCACTCCCACCCTCCGCGACCCGCCAGGGAAGGGGGGCCCAGGCCCATCAGACCGGGGCCCAGTGCAGTAGCGCCCCCCGGCTCCACAGAGCCCTGGACAGTCCACCCAACCCCACCACAGAGAAAACTGCACCCACCCCACCAACCACACATCTTCCAGACTACATAAGACGGTAAACACCCAGGCTGAGATCTTCCTCCACCTCTCCTGTATCTCCCCCTCCTGCAGAGAGTTCCTGAAGAGAAGAAAGCTCCTGCAAGATGTGACCATCCCCCCCACCAGTTGAAGAGCCCCCCAGGCGGCTCGACGCACCGGCGGCACCCTGCTCCAGGGCCGGGCCCCCATGCACCCACCCGCCCACAACCCCGGCAACACACCAACCAGGACCCAAGCCCCCGAGGCCCGGCCCGGGCCCCAGCCCAGAGACGGAGCGCCCCCAGAACCTCACGCCCATCCCGGACCCACCCAGGGGCAGCCAGGTTGCCAGGTCAGTAACCCACGTCCGTCAGCACAGACCCTCCCCTAGCCCCGCTGCACGCAGCCGCGAGGAAACAGTCACCTGAGAGCCAACAGAGCCCTCAACCGGACGTGACCGCTACCCCGGGTTGAGCCCCCCAAGGAAGATGCCTCCGGGGAACCCCCCGACGCCCTAAGCCTGTCCCAATTGCGTGGTGTTACTTACATGCAACTCAATAAACCTGGGTGGCCTGGGATAGCCCTGTATTTATAGAGTGTGATAATTGCTATAGATTCAAATCCAATTAAATTCAATTCTGTTTTATTAGATAGCGCCAAATCACAACAACACTTTCTTCAAGTTGCTTTATGTTGAATGGTAAAGACCCTACAAAAATGAGTCTGCGCGCTTCAAACATTCAGTGTTTTTCCTGTCATAAAATGTTCTGAGCTTACAATGATTGATGCATGGCACTAAAGCTATAAATACTATATGCACAGTATTAGTAGGAAATAAGAAGCAGACATGTAACATCCACAGCTTCCATTACATGTTGTACTGGAAATGTTCAGCATGGATATTTTCCTATTTTTTTCATGTTCAAAAACACTACTTCATCAGCAGTTTGCCATGAACCACACTTTTTCAATCATCCGCATACGACTTTTATTTTCACCTGATAATCTGTTAAGCACCGTTTGCAAATGTTGAATGGTGACCTGATACTGTGAAACTCTGTGAAAAAATCAAGCTTGAACAGCTGTCTGATGAAAAGCAGATGTACTGAAACAAAACAAAAAAGTGTGCTGTGAAGATGATGTACTATGTGGCAAAAACCCTTGCGGTCACATGACCCCATCTGACTGACATACAGTTAGCTTCTGAGCCAGATAACGGAGAAGCTCTGTGGATATGTGAGGCCTGAAACCTGTGTAAGAGTGCTTTAGTCAAACAGGGCTGCATGTGCAAGTGATAAGTGTAAAACCGTCTAAACAAAAAGAATATGAGACATATCTATCTGTGGGCACCTCGACATTCTAACAGTAATGATGAGCACTGGTTCCTTGTGTGACTAAAAAGTTGGGATCAGTCGTAGTACATAAGCCTAGGAACTCATAGAAGAATACACAGGCAGTCTGACATAACAATTAAGGATGATCTAAAAGAGATGTAAAGACATACAGCACTATTTTCAGTATAACGAAGTTTAATTTTAGAGTATATAACAACACTGGTGGTATACTGTATGCTCGGCTAGGAAATTAATAACGCTTGTGCTGAAAGCAGTGCTGATCCATGCATTCCACAGCAGAAAGCGATTGAGAGCTGCTGCAAATGGTGTGTAGCCACAGCCCACAAGCAATCATGGAGATCTAAGTCAAATACCCCTATTCCCTATCATGGCACAACAAAGGTTTTCCCAGCAGCCACTTGGTATTCCGTGCGGAGGACTTGTGTAAAGATGCCTCGACCCACAGTGGGGGAGAAGCCTCCCCTCTTTTATGTCAGGCATTGTTTTACATATGTCTGTTTTTTGTTTTGAAGTCCAGAGATTAAGGCTCGCTGTGAACAAGGCAGGTAATCCTCAAAGCAATACAGGCAATTAAGGTGATTAAATGATAAGATCAATTTATGAAATATGGTTGTTTAATGCCAGTTATCACGAGGGATATAACTGGCGACTCTGGAGACATGCAGGTAATTAACGGGGCATGAAGGGTGTAAACACCAAGTGGTCACGCGGGAGGCCTGCTCAGATGGAGCTGTGCTTTGTTCATTTACTCACACAAGCTCAAATCGCAGTGTTTTGATATCGTGCAGACCTCAGACATGGAGTAGGTTGCTTATTTGCTTTAAGCAGACGTTGTACAAACATTCACATTTGGTGATGCTCAAGTGCCAGGAAAGTCTGCTTTTGCAGAAGCCTGTCTTCAGTTTACTGTGCAATGAAGCAGTGGCAACTTACAGTGCATAACAGTAGTTAGATTCTTTGCTGGTGCAGCCCACCATACAGATGAAAGGTAAAAACCTTGGGATAATGTCCATTTTTGGACATCTATGGTTTATAATGTACGCTAGGGCAGTATTCATTTGCACTTGAATAAGTATGAAGTATACAAAAAAAAAGTCTCGTCCCCCGTGGAGCAAGAAATTAATAATAATTAATGATTAATTTTAAAGTTGTGTACTAGAGTGAAAACGGGTGAGTGAATGAGTGAGTGGCGTTGTGCGCAAGAGTTAATTGTGTATCTCGTGAGGCACAAAAACCCACACTGAATCAGTGATGATGCCTAGCATGTTTGAATTGTTTTGACTGTCTTACACTGGTAAGTTGAGCAATGTGAGCACAGAGCATCCTGCCAGCCACTGAGTTTTCTTCTATGGCTTGGCTGTGTACAACTGTAGACATGGCTAAGGTAATAGGGAATGATGTCGCCACTACAGGTAGCTGGAATTGTGAAAGGTGGTAACACAAGACCAGCCAGTAACACACACGCAGCTTTGTTTGTCTAGATTCTACCTGCCTGCGAATTACATCATGCAAGAAAGCAGCGAGACAAAAGCCCTGTGCTTCTTTTTGTAGTCCACTTACCATTTGAGTAGTGTTCACAATTTCTGTCTGAGCAGCCTTTGGGTATCAAGAGCAAAAGAAGAACACATTGGCAAAATTTGATACTGAAATCATCAGCCTCATGACACTGTAAAAAACTGCATGCCGCAGCCTAAGCTGCATTTATTAAGCCATTTTCTACCTTCTTTTCACTGCGTTTGTCACTTTGTCACCATTAAAGATATGTTGGAGGATGCAGGTACTCAAAAACCTGCATCACTGAACATATTTGTGTTGTTTTTGCAGGTTGGGGCGTGTGGATTGGTTTTCATCCCCGTGAGTTCTATTATTTAATAATGTTAAATTGGATAAATTAGCTCAAATTAACTCACAACAGATGGACATTTGTACACCTGCAAAGACCACCCACCTCAGATTATAGCAAAATTATCTATGATCAGAGAGTACAAAACTTACAATATTTTTAGAATAAGAATCCATCCAGATCATTAGGAATGTGCTCCAGTGGAGGTAATTGAACTTTGCATGCCAAGCATCATAAATATAGTAGCGTGAGTTGGATTTAGTCTTGAGTTGTTTTGCTTTCAGAGCACGCCTGACTGATAAGATTGTTGGAGAGATGGCGGTTGTGATAGCTAAAACCCTGTACTCCCAGTTTGGAGTTTTGCAACTTCACCTGAGTCATGGAGACTCATCTCGGCAAACTAGGAGCATTTACTCACTTTTCAGTCAGTTCTGTTCCGGGAATAACCTTCACACACTTGTGAGCAAACTCAGACACCTTATTTTCTGTTTGCGCTGGGAATGTCATTACTTTATCTGTGATTGAAATATGCATTATTTAGCACAGCACCATATATGTAATTCTTTGGTAAATATCTCTGAGGTTGCATAGGAGACATGGAGATTTTTTAATTTGAAGAGTATGGTGAATCATTTTATTTCCACAGAGAGAGTGAAAAGGTCTTTGTGTACATGTGTGTTTTCTCTGTTTGTGCATTTGTGTGAGTGGGTGAGAATGCATTAGCCAGACCCAGACCCATGGGTCTGACAAGTCTTTAGAAGGAACAGGAACCAAGGCCTGTCGTCACGGCACATTCAGCTGCCACCAGCTTACACTAAAATCAGCTCCGCTCTGCTCTACATCTACTGAGTTTAACTCTACAGGCTGCAGCCAAAGGTCAGTGTCTAAAAAGGCAGATATCCGCTGCACTGTAATATGATGAACTAAAAAAAAAAAAGTGGTCACCTTTTCTGTCAACATTAAACACCGAGACCTGCTTTGGCTCTTCTTTCTTTCCAGTCACACAGTGTGGAATTCACGCTCGCACCCTGATGAAAGGACGTGGAGGCTAACTCATCTAAATGCTAGGTCAGGCCTTCACTGTCAAGGCTGTTTTTCTGCTCGTTCCCTCATTGTGACCTGGCACCTTTCTCAAAGTTCACTTCTTTAAAAATCCCCCATTAAGCCCCTGCTGGCGTAGAATAGTTGGACCTCTACTCCAAATCACCCAGCGATGCCTATCCTCCACCTTTTATTTCATTCGTGAGTGACTCTGAATGCAAAGTATCTATTTATAGATTTGTCATTCATCCCTTTTCCTTAATCAAGCCGTGCTGTTTCGCCAACAGTTATGCTTCCCTACATCTGTTTCTAATTTCTTGGGGGGAAAGCGGGATAATAAATCCACCTCTATCAGTAAAGATTTAGAGAGAAGGGTTAATTGAGATATGTGGATATGGGCATCAGATTACTTCGCTAAAAGCCTTTATTTCAAGAAAGAATAATGGTTCACTTCAAGTACTTTAGTTCTAATTTTGATCTATGTATGGTGTTTAAATTATGTTGTTTGGGTTTTAGCCTTGCTGGAACTGCTGTTCCCCAAAATTCCTATGCTTTTCTTTGCATTACAATATGCTGAGCACTCACAAACAAATATGGTTTTATCGATCAGATACAGAAGCTGATTTTTTCAATTAAAGTTCAGTTCAATACAGTGTGAGCTCCACTGTATAGTGTGAGTCAAGATATTGAGCATGTTAATAAAATTGTCCAGTATTCAGTCAACAACAACTCATAAACTGTTTGATCCATAGGTACGTGGGCATAAAAGACTCAATTAATGAAAATCAAGCAACATACCTGATTTCAGTTTGGCTGTCCACCCCTTCAAGGTCATCCTCTTGTGCACCTCTGCACTGCTGCTATTTTCAGATTGCTCTGTAAAATCCTGCTCTGACTCCTTTTACTTGTGCACCTTTGATCAAGGTTATTATAATTAACTAAAACTAACAAAAAAAAAAAAATCAAAACTTTCCGTAACAGGCTTTGATAGATTTATAGAGATTTCGGATATCTACGACAGCGGTCCCCAACCCCCGGGCCGGTCCGTTAGTAATTTGGTACCGGGCCGCAAAAGTTGAGGCTCGGGTGTGAAATTCATGGTTTTCAGGGTTTTTGTCATTTTTAGCATCATTTTTTTAGCGTTTTTATCGCTAACTTGGTTTCCCTGGGTCCTTTCCCGTGTGTTATGAATGATTTTTTTTGGGGGGGGGACTTGGTTTTATTTTGTTGTATTAATCCGCGACACCTTAAAGGCGGATCCGTGAAAATATTGTCGGACAGAAACCGGTCAGTGGCGCAAAAAAGGTTGGAGACCGCTGATCAACGAGAGTGTGAGTCAAGTGCTTTCGAAAAGTTTGTGTTTTTATTGTAAAACTGATTTTCCTAAATCTTGACTCTGGCATATGCCCTACATCCAATAATAACTAAACTAAAATTAAGAGTAAAACTAATAAAAACTAAATTGAAACAAGCAAACTCACTCTGGAAACTTATTGAAATGAAAACGAATTAAAAGCAAATAATCAAAATGAACTAAAAATAAAAACTAATTACAGTTTATAAAACTTTAATAACTCTATCTGTGACCTCAAACTTTTGATTCAAACTGACCCTCCTTACTGTCACTGCCACTGCTTTTATAAATAAGATGTAAATCTTAAAAATGCAAAATTAAATTATCTTTAGAAAGCTGCAAACACAACTCAAACAGGACAAAGCGAGGCATTTGTTAGGGGATATTTATAGTACTGTTCCTTCAACAGGAACATTTTATGTGTGACTTAAGCAAAATAAACTGTTTCATCCCTCATTGTGATGAAGGAACACAGACTTCACTGTGTGTCATCCAAAGCACTGGGGAAATGTTGTCACAAGCTAAAAACAAGACACCTCCCTTTACCTGTTTCAAATTCTCTTGAGTCAACTGACCTTTAAGTTGACAGGAACCATGGCCTTATTCCTTCTTATTTATTTATTTAGTCAGAGGTCATAGCGATATTGTCCACTGGTGAATTATAAACTGAGATCCTATCAACCCAGCCACACTGGTCCCTCTCCTATCCCATTATGTCATATCTCTTCAACACACTATAACTCGCTTTACACTTTGCCTAGTAGTTTTTGTTGACCTGCACATCTGTATTTGATGATGTTTTCAAGCTGAGTTCAAAGTAAGGTCACTACAAATTACAAGGAAGGTCACCACAATGCTTTTCTGAAGAATGACACCTGGCATTTAAGCTGAAGAGTTACAACAACAAAGAAAAGCGGTTTTCTTTCAGGAAGATACCATCTTTGATAGGCTAATAGTCCACATTATTTCAGTGCATGGGACGCATTGCTGAAAAATGCTTACAGCTGTCACCACAGTATCCTGCGCATCTAACTTTGTGGAACAAGTGTGGATTTTAATTGCATCCAGGAATGGGGGGGGAGGGGGGGGGGGGGAGAAATGATGTCAATACAGTAGCATTAGTTCGTACAGTCTCCATAACAAGTAATTTTAGATGACATCAGCTTGCTCCTTTGAATAAATTATTTTATAATCCTTTCTCCTTTGGAAAAGGCTCACACTAAGCCTGGTGATAATAGGCTGCCATAAGTGAAAGTAGACAAGGACTGAGCTTGTGCAGATAAACAACCAGCTGAGGAAGACGGGAAAGTGAAGAAGGAAAAAGCTCTGACCAAATTCAGCACATTCAGCAATCTGCCTTTTGAGTTTCTTCATGTCTAAACAAGATCATTTTTCATATATACTCATGTTTATGCAGATAATAAATATAAGATAAATACATGCTTTTTTGGTACTTTAAGACAAGGATGGTCTCTCTACTAACATTATGGCCAGAAAAAGCAAATTGAAACGGCACGACCTGGATGAGAAACAATAGATTGCTCTTCACTGGTTTATTCTGTAGCTGGATGTACTATGGTTTCTATTTAATTGACATGTTGGATGCGTTAAAGTTAATGCTTTCACTTCAAAAATCACCACGGGCCAAAAATATGCTTTGAGAGTCTGAAATACAGAGAAAAGACACAGAAGCTCTATATTTATTGACATAACACTCAAACAAACCCCAGGCTGAAATGTTTCATTTCACTATATTGTTATAATGAAGACCAAAGCAAATCATCAGTAGGACTAAAGAACATGCGCATGAAGAAAGTTGTAACATAACAATAACACAAACAACACAATGGTTGTAATTTAAATCAACATCCTTGCTTTAGGACAGTGTTCATCCACACCCGTGTATTGATGTAGCTAGCTACACTAGGAATTTGTTCTCTCCAGATGATATTGTAACAGCTGTACTCATCTCCAGAGTAAATGTGTGAGAGATGCTGTCTTTTGAAGTATGAAGGATAGAGCCAGGCAGTCTTTGCAGGTCAAAGTAATTACAGAGCAACCTGAAGAGAAAGGCCAGAGAGGTCAGAAAGAGGTATCTGGTCTGGCCTCAGATTACCTGCTATGACCCACCACCCCTCAAATCTTATTGTTAACACCACAGATTTTATATTGAGAAATATATTTATAACACACTATAGCTTGAAAATCATGAAAAAGGCTTTTGTAAAAAGGGGAAGACTGTCTTAAGAAATTCCAGGGTTACCTTTTTTTTTTTTTATAACATAGTAACCTTAATACAGGACTCTGTGTGTGAGCTGTGTGTTTTTTAGACTACCCACCTTTCTTTGTGTTGGTGATCAAAATCACACTTGCTGTCCACCAGAACAATCTTTTCCAGACAGCATTTCAAGAATTGTCTTTTATTAAATTCATCCCTGTATTTAATGGTTCTTTCCACTCATTTACATATCATAAAACATTCCTCTCAGCCCTGCTAGCTGCTTTAAAGGGCAACACAGAACGTTAAATTTACAATATCACATTTAAAGACATTTCAAAAAGCATACTTTTCTTAATTTAAGGAGATTCATAAAAACAAATACTGATATTACAACCCCAGCTGTCTTAGGGCAAGAGGCATGAGACACTCTGGACAGGTCATCAGTCTAACACATAGACACAGACAACTATTCACATTCACACCTATGGGTAATTTAGAGCTTCCAATTAACCTATCCCCACTAACTGGACATCTTTGGGAGGAAGCTGAGGTACCCACGCAAACACGAGGAGAACATCCGAACTCCACACAGAAAGACCCCGGCCTGATGGTGGATTTGAACTCAGGCCTTTCTTGCTGTGAAGGGACAGTGCTAACCTCCGTGGCACCGTGCTGTCCGACTAGTACAAATGTCCATACATTATTTTCCTAAATAAAAAAATGTAACTGTGTGGGTCTCTTTGTCACTCCTCCATGCTCTTGTCTTGCTGTATGTCATAATGGAGCTGCTGCTGTCTTCACAAACACATTGTAGACAAAAACACTGTAGCATGTAACATGTGAGCCAGCAACGAGGTCAGTGTGTGGGAAAACATGTCTATCTGTGAGTGAATGTGTGCAGAGGCAATGACCCTGACAAGCAGCATTTTAGCACATCCATAAATCAGTTACATCAATGTTTTCTTACGTGTGTGTAGAGTTGATCTCTTCCAACCAAAAACACACCATGCATATCTCTGTTTCAGCAAAAATGACATATATGCATAAATGTCTGGCTTTTATATGTTGACGGGGAGAAAGCCGTTGGTCGCCAAGATGACATCTGCCACCGGTGTCGCTGAGATATGAGTGACTCTCTGTCTCCCTTTTTCTGCAACTCTCTCTGTGTGAGACTGAGACCCAATGACGCCAAGATAAAAGGGGATGTCACTCAGCATCTGCAGCAAGGCTACCCACCTGCTCCAAATACCACACAACTCAACAGCTAATGAGATACCTGTCTGTATTAGCAGAGATGCTGGAATACAGTATTTCATTAAGGGTCACTGCCGGTTGGCTGATTCCAGCCCAGCTCTGGCATTGAGTGGTGGCAAGACATGGTTGCAGGACAATGAGGTGATTATCTGTCATTTGATAATGCTGCCAAATACCAGCAGTACCATGTTGATTGAGCTGCTATCAAATGCCAAGATCTGCGGCTCTGGGGAACAGGTGGTAAATAGTTATCGGAGCCTCATGAGACCTCCTCCACCTATAAACCCAATCTTCAGTTGCACATTAACCTTGCTATAAGCTAGAAATGTCATGGTCTTTTTTTTCATCTTTATTTTTTTTATATATAAGCCTTCTTTTATACATATATTCTCCAAGTGTCTTCCTTATCCTTCCTGCGACTTTTCTGCATCCCACTGTTGGCTCCGCAACATTTTTCTTGGTTCCTGTTTCAATTTCATCTGTTTCAGCTTTATTTTTTCATGGTTAGTCTGGTATTGTGCGTTCTTTACTGACGCTCTAGTTACTGAAGCTCTAGATGCTTCGAGTTTACCCGAGCTTTATTTTCCCTTTGCTCGACGTTTATATTTAGTCTGTGTGTTCTCCCTCAGTTTTTGTCAAGTTGTCATCTGGTCTGCTTTTTGTTACCGTTATCTTTTGAGCTTTACCAGCATGCCAAGAATGGTCTTCTCTGTTTTCAGATAATTCATGTCAAAGATATTCCTCTAAATCTCGAAATTTCCACCAAGTGTTTTTGTGGTCATCGAATACAAATTCGTGTCCATGCTGTGTCTTCAGCTCGACTGAAACCACATCGCTTTGTGCAAAAAAAAAATCCTATTTCCGAGACATCACCCTTTATGCCATTTATGCAAGTAGCAGCTTCCAAAATGTGACGGAGTGGAAGCTGGTTTTGCACTGTTTGAAGCACTAGCCGAGCAAACTGGCTAAACATGCTCAGACATGATATGGATTACGTATTGTGACTAACCAAAGAAATACTTTTGTAGTTATCAGCAACTTACTGCTTCAATAGATTTAAATGAATCCGAATGCCAGTGTCATCTGGGTGAAAGAAAAATGTTTCAGCACTGAGAAAACGAAAAGGTGACAACACACTGTTGACACAGCAATGGCCTAAGTTCAGAACAGATGAACAACTAAGCCTGCAGACAAGAACAGGTGGCCCAACATTCATGCAGCTCAGTCATGGACATGATCCTTTAACCCTCAGACCCTTGAGGAGACATAAGTAACCTACAGTTTGTTTCACATGTTAAGGAACAGTTGTCCTCTGTCAGCGTTCTTAGAAATAAACAGTTAACTATTAGATTGAAACATTAACTAAGAATAACCAAATCCCCTATGTTACTCTGTGTTTTATTGTATGCATTATACTATGTGAGTCTTACCTGAACCCCTTTTAAGCTAAACAAAACTAATCAGTGAATACATCCATAAATGAATTTTCTATTCTAGCAAAAATAGAAAGGCACTGAACTGGTTCAATTGGAGGTGTCATAAGGTCTCCAAACACAACAGAAAATCAAGATGACATACAAACAAGATGTTATTTGTTTGTATGTGTTGATATAGTGCAACAAATGAAGCATTTCATATTTATTAATGGACGGAGGTCTGCACAGATGCATACTATGTTGTAAAGCACTTTGGGTTTGCATATAAAATATATGATTTTTAAACAGTGTATCACTGTATAACAGCACCGTATCAAAAGGTTTCTCTTGATCTTAGTGATAAATATGCACATTAGAGCACGAGCATGCTCTTGGACGTGTCTGCTCACGGTCAGGTCGAATATTTGGCAGGTTGCTGAGGTGACAGCGTGGTGAATAATAGCTGTTTATGAGAGAGACACATCAGCTCTAAAAGTCACAAGCTGTAAATTATTATTGTTATTAGGAGGGCTATAAAGTCTTCATGTGAGTACAGGCCCTGTGAATTTGAAGCATTAGAACCACAAACTGTCTTTAGTTAAAGCATGGGATCCTGAGTGTGTGATTTACAGAACAGGTCATTTGGTGTGTATCACATCAGGACATTTATAAACACCCATAAACCCTCTCTCCTGGCTTTACATGTCTACAGAGAAGTTATTTATGGGAGCAATTCCTTCGTACTGGTTAAAGTCTGATTTCTCTTTTAAAGGTGGACCTTTTTCTGTCTTCACTGGCTTATCCCATTTACTTTGTCATTAACAGTTCACATTTAATTCAATGATGTGGTGTAGTTTGGCAAAATGGATGTGTTCTTTAAAAAAAAATCACTCATTGCAGTTTATCACTATTTGTAAAAAGCAAAACAAAAAAACAGTTTAAATATTCATTATCTTTTTTGTTTTGCACATTTATTTATTTATTTTTAAATTTCCCTCTGAAAAATCACCATAAAGGACGAAAGATTTTATTTCATACCATTTATAATCTCTCTGGTTTATTGGCCTGCTGGTTTTGGCAACACTCTCTGGCATAGGCAATCACCAGTTGCTATGGACGCTTCACAATTAAAAGCGAGCGTGAGCTGAGTGCTGCTAATACTGCTCAGAGTAGCATTAGCATGGCTCTGATCTAGGACATGAAAGTGAAACGCGCCAGACTTGCTTCACCCAACTGGGCACATTTACACAGTCTGCACACAATGCTAGCAGAGAATCCCTCCCTTTAAATATGGGGCGGTTGCCATGGATACCACAGACTCAACACCAATTTCAATTACTCTCCATGTGGCACTGTGTGAAGGCCACACTACCTCAGAAATCCGACTCAAAGCAGCAGAAATGAACGCTTTGACCAAACTGACTGTTATTAACTTCATCTTGTCATTCATGAGCTGCATGCATATGGTGAAAAATTAAAGGCATTCCTGAGCTATGAAGGTTTTGGGATTTGTCTTAATCAGGCACATTGGTAACTCCAGTATCAGCCCATGAGTTACCACAAACCCTCATACACATTTATTCATGAGAGCTTTGTGCATAAATACAGTGTTAGGCACACACTACAACCTCAGAATGTTTCAATAATTCAAAACCAAAAGTTTCTCTGCCTGTGTCTCTTCTCTGTTTTTATCACATATTCCTTTTGCTTGGTTGCTCTCCTGGGAGCAACATGGCAAGGCTGGAGATTTTCAGTCTGGTTTATTCATTTTCCTCCCTTCCCACCTCGGATCAAACAGTGACACCTCATCGGTTCTAATCTGCATAACCTACCTGCCATAACCAAAGACTTGGCTTGGGTGCTTTTGAAAGAATCGGACATATTTATTTTTCCGACCCTATCTTTGTCATTGATTAGAGGCCAATAAAACTACCACACTGGGTTGTCAGCATACAGTAAACATAATAATTTGACCCACATGTACAGACCTTGTGGTGATCCAAAAATGGAAACAAAAACATCTAGAATGGATTTGTGCCAGGCAATCAAGTAGATCTTGTGATATTTGACTGGATAAGGGAAAAACCTGGATGTGCTGCTATGACTGACCAGTGAAGTGATTCATGTTATTCTCTGAGGCGACTCAAACTAAACACTACCATGTCATGTATTGGTTGTCCAGGTAAAAGCTCGCAATAGGTGTTAAGGTCACCCAACTCTTTGATCTCTCAAATGTTACTCATGCAGCAGCAGGAGGGTAGTTACCAGCATGTGCACAGGTAAAAGACAAAAAAAATCCCTCCTGCCTCAGTCAGTATTAACTGTTCTCTGTGTGTTGCTGTAAATAAGACTATTTCCTGGTGACAGGCACATTTCCCTGACAACAGACCACCACTGTCCTTCAGCTTGTAATGTAAATACCCACTGTGGAAAACCCCCTCAGGGTGGGGTATAAGTATGAAAGTGTGTGTTTTTATTTGTGTGTGCAAATGTGAGGTGGTCTAGGATGTGGTTGTGTTTGCACTATTGTGCATAACAAAGAGAGTAGAAGAAAGAAAGTGAGCCTTCTGGTTGGGTCAAAGTTCACTGCACAGCTTGCTCATTACAACCTTCAAGGATGGTTCAAGCTGTTTGCTTGCTCAGGATGAAAGATTTATGGAAACCTTTTGAAATTCTACCTTCGGTGACTGACAGAGGTTATTTAACATGTATCAGATCTATAAATGATCATTCAACTCATAATGTTCATATCTGAAAATATTATGTTTGTAGATATAACTTGCTGACAAGCAAGAAGCTTCTCTAGTTCAAAAATACCTTTTTTAATAGTTTTACATTTTCATAATTGATTGATCCAGTCCTCAGTGAGATTTATGTAAACTGTCATGTAGTTGTAAAAAACATTACTAGCTGATTCAGCTGTTTCTTTTTATTAATGACAAGCAAATATTAGCATGCTAACTTGCAAAACTAAAGATGGTCAATATGGAAAACATCAACTTGTTGGCGTTGTCTTTTTAAGCATGCTAACATTAGCGTTTCCAAGCCTTGTTCCATACTAGTATAAGCCATATAAGGATTACATGTTGTGTTTTTTAAACTGCATCCATCTCTTCCACCTCTTTTGTCATGACATATTAGGTTTATTCTCCTCTTTGCTTATCTTTCTTCTCTTATCACTCAGCTGTGTGACACTATCCAGACCTCCATCAGAGAGCTGCTTGCTAATACTTGAGTGTACTGTTGGGCTGCCTGCTGGGATAGGGGGATAATCTGATCACCTGTTCCACGCTGCATTCCCTCACTCGCTATCTGGGAGAGCTGCAGGTTTTAGTTGCAGGTGGTGTTTTCTTCTACAGCCCCCCTCTGTTATATTTTTTCTCTCATTAGCTTTTCTCATTGAAAAGGTAATGAGGGTTGCTACTGACACCGTAAATGTCCATGAATCACCCCAGGTATTTCTCACAAGAAAACTTCTGATGTAATACCAAAGTTTCCCTGAGGCCAAGAACCATTACCACAGAGCTCAACAAATGACTGTTTTATCCTTTCCTGTTTAAGAAGAAAATAGTCTGCATGCCATAGAGATATTTACTATTATGCTCTGGTGGTGGGTGATTGTAGTATTTCCAGTATTTCGAGTAAAGATAAGTTAATGCTACATTTCAGCCAAATGGCAAACCCTTAGCTGGAACCATAACAGTTTGCTTTATTTCTATGTCACATATCTCAAAGTGATATTGCTGTCCAAGCTGGGACTGATCTCTCAAAGTCACACCCCGAGACATGCAAACTGTGATCGCCCGCCTTCAATGAGAATCAGACCAGCATGCTTAGCTACTGGCCCGAGTCTGGGCCGTTGTGAGTTGGTCATTCATCACATAATAACTTAAAATCTGAGATCAGGACATTCTCTCTATACAGTGGTTTTATTTTATCCCTTTTCTTTTACATTTCATAAAGCGTTTATGAAGCAAGCTTATCCTGTCATCAATATTGCCTAGAGAGTACTAGCAACAACAAATCCACCCTTGGAAATATTTCGTGTTTTTAAAACTGATTTTAATGACCTGGCACCGGCACGACTGGGTGACATGCATATATTGTCCTCAGACTCCCTTCACACTCTATAACGTAATTAGATAGAAACTCCTGAGGCAGTCTCACAAATATGTTTCTCTCTTTATGCAAACCAAAGAAGCTGCTTTGAAGTAAGTTAGTATTTTTAAACTGCGGGTAAAAGAGCGCTTTCTGTTTCAAGTGTGAGTCATACTAACGTGACAAAAGTAAATTTTGTGCATGAGACTAATGTTGATGCCAGGGAGCAAGATTTGTCCTGGAAAATCCTTTAGAGGTGACAGCGCCAATAGGTCGTATTAGGAGAGCACAAAGGGTTTTCAGGGAAGGACAGAAATCCAGCCAGGCCTAGAAACCAAAACAGTTTGCGGTTCAAAAGGTTCATGCTGAGTACTGTTTGATGAAGTCTCCTGCTCTTGTTTGAAAGGAATGAAAGTCAGTATAATTTCCAGCAGTGTGTTACTGACAGGATTGCTGCGCTGATACTAAACTCGAAGCCATTAAAGACCTTGACAGATGGTGTCTAGTATACACAGGCCTTCACATACGGCAACCTGCTCACATATCATCTAGGTAGAGAGCTATTAATTACTGCCAGTAATTAGAAGTGCATAAAACTCTGTGACTTTATCACCCTTTAGAGCCCATCTGTAAGATATGAACATTTGGATGACATCTGATCATGATGTCTGTTGCAGCTGGGTCTCCCACGCACACCTGAGCAAAATTTCAGTGGCTCTGATAGTGCTGCAGATGGAAAATAATCATTCCTGACAGGAAAAGTCTGGCTGCACTTGATTTCTTCACTCAGGGTTTATAAAATAAACAGCAGCATGCCTTTAAAGTGCCCTTTAAACCTACACACTTCTAAGTTATTAGGAAGAACTTTCACTCAGTAATCAATCATATCCTGGTCCTTGAGTTTTAAGGTGTTCCTCTTTGTTCTGTTTTAAGTGGAAGAGCTGTTTATTTACTGCCTGAAGAATTGTGTAGTTGTAAGCTACAACATGACAAAGTTGTACCGCACAGCTGCATTGTCACTGACAGGAGAATGAAATCATTCTGGAAGTGACCTCTGTGCATCTTCAAGGCAGTCTGGTTGCACTGCTTGCATTTTTTATTTATTTAGAGCTTTTTAATCATACATCCCTGAGTCCTCCACGGCACTGCGAACTATACATTTGTAGAAAAACACAAATGTTGCTACAGACATCTAGGGGCACACAATGTTCAACCCAGCAGCCACTCCCATGACATCATGCAATCCCACTGAGCTCAGTTCACACCCAAAAGCAGCTAAAGATTAATGTGTAAAAAAGGATTGATCGTGTTTGTGTAAACTTTGCAAAAGTCAATTTTACTGATTAAGGACAAATCCAATCTTGAAGCTGTGTATCATTTGGCGATGTTGACAGTGTTACTTAGTTCCCAGAAAATTAATTCAATCCAGGCTTTGGCCTCCTGGCGCTGTGTAGTCTACAAACTGAGAAGCTGCGCAGCCCAGACATGCAGGACCCATAGCCCCTCCAGCACTATGGCAGACAACACAAGTGCCACACATAGAGAGCTGGAATTTTAACAGTACTTAAAACACAATGTCACTAAGTCTCTTGATAGTCACATGCAGGTATGTTTCTAAACTTTTCTCCACACTTTTGGCAATGGGGGGTTATTGTGCTCAAGCTGAAGGACATCAAAGTATTCACGCATCCTGCAAACGCTACAGTTGCAGATAGTTTCAAGATAATTTTGAGCATGACTGTGCACATCCTTCCTGTCAGTCTTCACTGGAATCTTGCTGAGATATTTATGGATGATAAGGGGCATGCTGATATGTGCATTTTTGTTCTTTCTTCTGGCTCAGACCTACTGTATTCCAGTCACAGTAGCACGGTAACTAAGAGATAAAATTAGTCAGCAAATGTGGATTTGGCACAGGTGAGAGAAATTGGTTTTTGGGATGTCATGTCATAACAAGATATTCTTTTGGAATAACAAGTGAGTTTTCGTCATTACTGGGTGGTGTGCGAGGCAGTATCACCCTCACATGTATGTAAGGCATACCCTTGACCTTTCACCAGGGTAGTCGTATCCTGTGAGCTGGCAAAAGGAAAGAGACAAACGTCAACAGGGAGAAGCGAAACAAGGATGGTGCTTCAGCATCCTTCCTTTGTGTTTTGAACACCTTTTTGGAAGAGTAAAATCTGTTTATATGAGACCTGACAGCATTCTCACTTCACTGTTTGACCAGTTTTTCTCCCAAAGTACCAAGAAAAACTCTTTCCTAGTGGAAGCCATTGAGCCTGCCTCAGCTTTTGTCTACAAAAAGGCTTTCAACCAGAATAGACTGGTCTGGAAACTTTACCCCTGATTTATCCTCTACACTGGATTACATTTGATTTGAAAGTTTTTGTAATTACTTTCAGTCCTAATCCTACCGACATATTTAACATCCTTTGTGTCTCTTGCTTAAATACATCTTTAACACCTTTTCACTGTGGTATCACTTTTCAGTAATTTCAAGTAAACTGTGTTTGTGTTTTATGTATATGATGAAGCCAATTGGGGTCATAAAAGAATTTAAATGAACCCACAGTAAGCCATCCTAGATATGTAATCTCTCCAACATGTCCAGGATCGGCCTGGTTTTCATTACATGTTTGAAGAACCTCACCTAGAAGGGTCCCAGAAGGGATCCTGGTCAGGTGTAGTAGCATCTCTACTCTGAAATCATCCTAAATGACCAAGCACCCTATTTCTAAGGCTGAGAACAAACACTCTTTCAAAGGAACCTCATTTCTACTGCTTGCACCTCTGATCTCATTCTTTCAGTTGCTACCCAGAGCTTGTGACCATAGGTGAGTGTAGAAATGAAGATCAGCCTGTAAATCGATAAGTTTTCACCCAACAGACTGGTATAGCATGTGCATCAGTACCACGATGGCACCAATCTGCCTGTTAGTGTTCACTTTTGCCTTCTTTTGGGACAAAAGCCAGAGATACTTAAAGTCCTCCACCTGGGACAGCAACTCATTCCAAACCTGGAGTGGGCATCCAGGCTATTTCTCATGTTAGCTGATTCACCTTCAGCTAACAGTCACAGTCTTCCTTGGGGAATGAGGTAGCTTGCTGGATGTTATACTAATTTTGTTCTGTTTTATGGATGCCTATTCCTAGAGATCTGTTTATTGCCTGAGTATTGTTTTTTTTTAGTTTACATATTATTCTATGGAAAATACTTCATAAAAAAAAGGGACATTTGGTGATTTCTCAAAAACGTTTAAAAAATGGCAACAAGTGATAATATAGACTATATTTTGTTAATTAATTCACTCAATTTACTAAATTATGAACTGAAATCTTATACACTTCTTTGTGGAATCACACTACATTACTCAGAATAAACACCTAAACTATCCAGTTTAGCCCTTCACCAACTCTTGCATCAAACCTTTCCTCCAAAGGGGCTCAGCATTTAGATGGAGGCAGCAATATGAACAGCAAATAGTTTACCTGTGAACACTTGACACATCCACCCATAAACACTAATATTTGGTCTATTAAAGTGCATGTGGAATGTAGCTGAAAAAAAATTTGATCTGGAAATGTCTCGGTACACAGACTGTTAAATCCTGCTCTAAAATGATAGCTGTAATTGCTTGCAATTTTGCCATGTATTTAATGTCTTTTAATGTTGCATTTAACTTGAGCTGGCCTACTCAAGTCAGCTAAAGTAGTTTGAGATACTGGGAGTGTATTTGACTTCATGGGTGAGAAAGGTGAGGATAAGGGTGTGGGAGAGGAAGGGAGTATCCTGTCTCTCCAGAAACAATACAAGTTACACAAGCCAGTATTGAGAGTCTGCAGGATCAGTTCTCTTAGGGAGTTTAAGATAACCCTTCAGCTCTGGCAGCGGCACCACCTCAACAACCAGGTTTACGTAGTTGGCATGGAAATGGTGAAACAGAAAAGTATCAACTCAAGGGAACAAAAGTGGCACAAGGTTTGTGGTTTTGCTGGGTGGATTCATTCCACTGGTGGTTGAGTATCGTGTTTTCATTATGTTTTGTAAATGAAACCCAGCCAGTTTGTTGTTAAGGAGGCAGAATGTAGAGATGGGTGCAACAATTTCCAAAACTGTACTTGACCTGAAAAACTAAAACAAAACAAAAAAAAGACAACTTCTAAATGTATTGGTGAATTTAGCCAGTTGGAAGAAGTCACAGGTAGAGATGGGTATTGATAAGAATGTAGCAATGACGATTTCATCATTGATATTAATTTCTCTATTGATTCTCCTTGGATTCTCATTGGCTCTGCTTTGAGAGTTACCACCATTGCTAAGCAGTGTATCAAATCCTTAACGTGGTAACACTGTGTGATCAAATGTTCATTCATGTTGGAGGTATTTCCCCTCTTGGTTGCCATCGGTGTTGGGGTAATGCAATATATTACTTAATGACTCCCAGGAGAAAGTAATTTATTACAATACTCTGTACATTACTTTCACTCTGAAATATGACTTAAAACACATTGCCTCATAATTACCATTATTATAAACCTATAGGCTACAGCCTCACACACAAACACTAATCCCTATCCCACGGAGGACACAAATATGATCTTTCTCTCAGTATTCACATATGAACACAAAGCTGATAGCATGACACAAAATGGTAAATGGCCTGTATTTGTATAGCGCTTTACTAGTCCCCAAGGACCCCAAAGCGCTTTACACATCCAGTCATCCACCCATTCACACACACACTCACACACTCATAAAGATGAAAATCAGTACAAAGAGACTTCAAAGCAATCACCACAGTGATTCTACTATTTTAGAAACATGAACAGATAGAAACGGAGGCTGCAGCCTGACTGACAATCACTGATACCTGCTGAAATTCAGGGTCTGGTTGCTTGGCTGGGGCCAGCGTTCACTCCGCTTTAACATCATTATGAGTTCTTGGTTAGCTTAGCATTAGTGTCTTGATGCAGCTGCTTCCAAAGATCTGAAGTTGTGCAAGAAGCATAAAACAGTTTTTTTCCTCTGTATTACTCCTGCTGCAGTTTCCACTTTACAGTAGTGCTCTTATCTTTTTGTGCAATTAAAATAAAAGTAACGTTCACATCCATGATGTAGACGGTAGATTGCGACACTAATTCCTCCAACCGTGCACAAACTAATTGTAGTGCAAGTGGAACCAATAACAGGGATCGATAGGCAGGCAGACTAACAATTCCAAGGAATGGCATTACCGAACTGGATTCCCATCCCTAGATGCAGGTTTACCTCAGCCATAGACCTTATAGTTAAGGCTAGTAAGGCCCAGATACCTGAGGGACTTCATGCACTAACTGTTCCTTCTCCACTCATCTATTCTCACTCCCCACGTCTACATACCATTGCTGCATGTCAGTACATTTCTGTCTTCTGTCTCCCTGAGTTTGTGTTTTGTCCCGTCTCTGTCTATGCTCTCCTTTTCTGTTTTCTTCTCTTTCTTCTTTTCTTGCTGCCCTCACCTCGAGGTGCTTGTCGCATATGGCTGTCTAAAGAAGATCCTTTGATCGTTGGATTTTTCTCCTTGGCTTATAGTCTAAATCACTTTGAGGCCACTGTTGTTGTCATTTGGTTGTATATAAATAACCTGAATTGATTCAAGTTGAATCCAGAAACGGTCTCCTTTTTTTTACCCCTCTTCATAAAGTGCGATATTTTGTTTTGGGTGTAACCTGCTTGATGGGTAGAAGAACACAGAACATTACTGACAATCAGATGCTGACTGACCTGTTGTTGGTGTTGTCAAAGGAGCTGGCAAAGAAAAGCGTCTGGACTTCTTTAAGTTGCTTGAAGACGTTTCACCTCTCATCCGAGAAGCTTCTTCAGTTCTAAGGTCAAATGGTGGAGAGTCCCAGATATAAACCTAGTGGGAGTATCCCCCCACAGAGGGACAAGAGGACCCCCTGATGATCCTCTAATCGCCTGAGCCAAGGTGTGAAACTGGGTGTGGGTCCCAATCAGCCAGAGTTTCGGGTGAGTTCATTGTGAAACCTGGCCCCACCTTATCATGCGAATTCCTGAGATCAGATGGCCCAGGATGTGAGTGGGCGTTAAGGCGTCTGGGAAGGGATCTCAAAACTGGATTATAGATGGCAGAGAGTTGGTGTCGTAAACCCCCGCCTCTGTTCAAAGATGGTCGCTCACAGTGGACATAGATGGCTTCTTTCACTCCTCTTTCAAACCATCTGTCCTCTCTGTTGTTGGTGTTAGTGTGTTAGGGAAACAGGATCCATAGTAAGAAACAGCATCTATTAAATTTTTGTGGATCAATTACATTGACTGGACACACTTGGACAACAGTGATACTGTCTGAGATTACTAAATGTAAATTATTGTAAATTATTGCTGGTGTCATTTCAGTCACTGGATATTGATAGCTGCATGTCTCCACTGCTATGTCCTGTATTCTCCACCCTCCCACATGGACTCCTTCATCTTCAGAAGTCTACAGTTCTTTCAAAGTTTTTTTCCCTGAAATTAAAGCATGGCAGGAAATCAGCTGGTATTAGAAGATGAGTGCAGCAGATGAGGTCATGACCCCCGTATCCTATTGAAAGGAAGGAATGACAACCCAGAGGAAATATCGTGCTATTACCCACTAGGAGTCCCATGACATCCTCAGGAAGTGACCACAGCACAGATTAGTGCCAAGTAAACACCACAGTAGACAGCAAGACACTGGGAGAAGGTGCAGAGCACAGACTGTTCTTCATATCGCTGGTCTCCACCCCTTGGAGTGCATTCATGTTCATCCATTATTATATCAGACACACTTAATATAGTTTTGTTATTACTTTTCTTGTCTTTTTTTCAGAGAGTATAGCGACAGTAACTACACATGCTGACAGAGGCATTGTTAGTTAGTCATGGATGGTTGTCTAATGAGTTTTGATACGTATTAAAGAGTTATGCTAACAAATAATGCAACTGTCACAACAAAGTAAGTGTCATGTTGTCTGCTGTTTAATTTCAATAAATCAGAAAGTATGAAGACACAAACTGATGATGTCCTGAATCTGAATTGTAAATTAATGATCAACACAACAAGTATTTATTAACCTGGCTGTATGTATTATGCATGTATTGGAACCAGTAGCTGGTTCACTTAGCTTTGCAAAACAGTGAAAACTGTGAGATGTAGCAATTTTTATTTTATTTTTTTTATCTTCTAGGAACATTACTTTTATCAGCCTACCAGGTCCTCTGACACTCACTAGTTAACTTGCTATATCTTGTTTGTTTAACTCATAAAAAGGTGTAAAATTACATGTTGTGAAATGTGGGATTGTTTCTAGCCTGGAAGCACTTGTTAAGTGTCTGACTGAGACTCCAAGATGCACATACACATACCTCCTATAAAACAGTAAATTGATACTTTTGCTCTTATGAATTCAAAAGCAAAACACATCATGTTAATTATTTCGGTTTAGCAGGGGATTATTGCTGCCTTTGGACATAGACGGGTTTTCTGTTTCCCTCTAAGCTAATGTAGCTGACTGAGCTAAATGTCTGTGGAAGCTCTGAGTCATGCAGGTTGTAGCAGCCTTCAGCATTGAAATTCACTTCAGGTCCAATTGCCTTGAATTTCAAGCACTCAAGACCAGAGATGCGTTATTGTAATCCGATTACTTTTTTCAAGTAACTTGAGCGACACTGCTAAAGACTAAGCTACCTATTTATTCTCTAAGCCCTTATCTTATTTCTTTAAAGCTGGGGGTTGGCCCTGCACAGACTCCCATTCAGCCCACTGGAGAGCTGTGATAAATGTGAAGGAAGACATACATTTTGAACTTTTAACTATATTTTAGAGTTTTACAGCTTTCGTATCGAAAAGACCTTGCTTACGGCCATTTAAAATACAGGGAGTGCAGAATTATTAGGCAAGTTGTATTTTTGAGGAATAATTTTATTATTGAACAACAACCATGTTCTCAATGAACCCAAAAAACTCATTAATATCAAAGCTGAATGTTTTTGGAAGTAGTTTTTAGTTTGTTTTTAGTTTTAGCTATTTTAGGGGGATATCTGTGTGTGCAGGTGACTATTACTGTGCATAATTATTAGGCAACTTAACAAAAATATATACCCATTTCAATTATTTATTTTTACCAGTGAAACCAATATAACATCTCCACATTCACAAATATACATTTCTGACATTCAAAAACAAAACAAAAACAAATCAGCGACCAATATAGCCACCTTTCTTTGCAAGGACACTCAAAAGCCTGCCATCCATGGATTCTGTCAGTGTTTTGATCTGTGCAGCAGCAACCACAGCCTCCCAGACACTGTTCAGAGAGGTGTACTGTTTTCCCTCCTTGTAAATCTCACATTTGATGATGGACCACAGGTTCTCAATGGGGTTCAGATCAGGTGAACAAGGAGGCCATGTCATTAGTTTTTCTTCTTTTATACCCTTTCTTGCCAGCCACGCTGTGGAGTACTTGGACGCGTGTGATGGAGCATTGTCCTGCATGAAAATCATGTTTTTCTTGAAGGATGCAGACTTCTTCCTGTACCACTGCTTGAAGAAGGTGTCTTCCAGAAACTGGCAGTAGGACTGGGAGTTGAGCTTGACTCCATCCTCAACCCGAAAAGGCCCCACAAGCTCATCTTTGATGATACCAGCCCAAACCAGTACTCCACCTCCACCTTGCTGGCGTCTGAGTGGGACTGGAGCTCTCTGCCCTTTACCAATCCAGCCACGGGCCCATCCATCTGGCCCATCAAGACTCACTCTCATTTCATCAGTCCATAAAACCTTAGAAAAACTAGTCTTGAGATATTTCTTGGCCCAGTCTTGACGTTTCAGCTTGTGTGTCTTGTTCAGTGGTGGTCGTCTTTCAGCCTTTCTTACCTTGGCCATGTCTCTGAGTATTGCACACCTTGTGCTTTTGGGCACTCCAGTGATGTTGCAGCTCTGAAATATGGCCAAACTGGTGGCAAGTGGCATCTTGGCAGCTGCACGCTTGACTTTTCTCAGTTCATGGGCAGTTATTTTGCACCTTGGTGTTTCCACACGCTTCTTGCGACCCTGTTGACTATTTTGAATGAAACGCTTGATTGTTCGATGATCACGCTTCAGAAGCTTTGCAATTTTGAGACTGCTGCATCCCTCTGCAAGATATCTCACTATTTTTGACTTTTCTGGGCCTGTCAAGTCCTTCTTTTGACCCGTTTTGCCAAAGGAAAGGACGTTGCCTATTAATTATGCACACCTGATATAGGGTGTCGATGTCATTAGACCACACCCCTTCTCATTACAGAGATGCACATCACCTAATATGCTTAATTGGTAGTAGGCTTTCGAGCCTATACAGCTTGGAGTAAGACAACATGCATGAAGAAGATGATGTGGACAAAATACTCATTTGCCTAATAATTCTGCACTCCCTGTATAACAAAAGTATATAAAAGATTAACAGCTGTTTTTCACTTTTCACCCGTTTTTATTATAAAAATAAACAAACAAACAACAGAACATTTTCTGTTAATTAATAAAAATGTTCTGTTTTCTTTTTACAGGATGGTCGATAGTCTTTTTAGCTATATGTGAGTAACTAAGTAAAACATAATTAATGTTTCTGCTACAGCAGCCCTAAATTAATGGCATTGTTATTTATCCAGAAAACATACACACAAACTTTTTGATCAAAATGATATTTTTAATGTCTTGATCTCTGCTCAGTCATCCAGGTAAGGACATAACAAAAAGCTGATTATGTTCATCTAGGAAAAAATGCTATGTCAAAATAAAAGTATTCTTCGTATCCATGAATTTTAATGTTTTTTCTATTTAAAAAAAAAGCTGAAAAAATTTGATGCACATTGCAGTTTTAATAGGGTATTTAAGTATGATTAAGATGCCAAATCACAATTATTTACATTTCTAAACAGGAAACTTAGTTTAAAGGTTGAATGTTTTATTTGATTGCGCACAAATGCATTAATTCAGTTTGTTATTCACCTAATGAATGACAATATAAGTTTTTGACACATTTCTAAAATGTTTAGCATTTTCTTTTTTTTTATTATCACAGGTCGTCTAATAAATTTGTTAAGCACTGTATGTCTAAATATATCACATTAGTTAAGACGAAGCATTGGAGCACTGATATGAGAGGATTAGAGTCAGCAATAAGGAGCTCAAAACAATGTGTCTTTTATGTGGAGCAGCACAAGAATTTAGTAATTTTTTTTTTGCATCAGTTCAGTGGCTGACAAATTTCAAACTAACCCAAGCCTCATTTCCATTTTCAAATAAGAAACTCTTTGCAATAGTCCTTTTGGTGGTGTAACACTCTGACAAAGTATTGGGTAATGCAACATCAGTCAGAGGTAGCTGACAATCTGTGTGGCCCGTTCCCCTGTCTCTGTAGCTTTTATTGCTGCATTGTGTTGGGATGGTAGCAGGACCTCCCAGTTCTGCAGATTCTGATATATAATCATCGTATGTGTGAAAACGAGTGCCGTTTCACGCACATGTCAATACTTCAGTGGTTCAGTGATTCAGTCCTGCTTTTACCTCTCCCATGGGTAGCAGCAACACAACATCAACTCTGTCCTAGTATGGTACCTCCCAGAAAATTGGTGTGAAGGGGAAGTATGACACAGTATGAATCATGTTTGACCCACCTAGAGAACTTGTGTTTCTTTTTTCATAATCAAACCCAGCACTCCACTGAATGAAATCATCATTTATACTTTAGTAGATGGATTATTTGTTCAAATTCTGACACTCAACTTTACAGAGGTCGCCTGCCTCAGACAGGCAGTCTTGGAGAACAACGCTGTATTGAGAATCTTAGACTGGGTTGGCTATTTCTCCTCAGGCCGATGTGTCGGTTTGTGATTTTATTCAATTACAGAATATTTACCTTTCACATTATGTCAACACTGATGTAGAGCTGTGTTGTATAAAAATGAACTCACCTATTCCTCAACGCACACATTATATTATGCCCAACACACACAAAATTCAGCTGACACAGTTATAAACGTGCACACACCCACACACAAACACACACACATACACTGTGGCATAAGTTTGTTTATTCAGCTAGGTCAAGCCCCGTGTATGGGTTTCTTTCCCTTGCCCATTTGATGTGTGAAAAGTGGAAGGAAATCAAAGTCATTTCCTTCGTTCTGGTTGCTGTGGGTTGTGGTTCCCCGGGGCAGCAGGGGCGACACTGGCAGTAAAGCGTCGTTAGGGCCAAAGCGTCTGGGAAGTGGATGGAGTTCCACAGTTAGCCAAAAACAACAGAGGAAAGTGTTACTCAAAGCCACCAAACACAGGTAGGGGAAGAGGAAGGTGGTCCAAACACTGAACTTTAATCATCAGTCTGAGGAGTCAAATCCATGTATTCATTATGATTAGAAAGTTTGAAATCCCCTTCTTTCCATCCCCAAAGTACGTGTTATACTAATTGACTCACACTCAGTCATTTAGCTCAGGAGATGAGAAAACTTTAGTCTACACTTTTCCAGTTGTTGAACAAGTTTTACTCTGTTGAGAGTTCTTCTGTGATCTAGATATGATACTTTTCCTTTCTCATTTAAATGCTAATAACTTTGAGGACATCATCTAGAGAAAGTGCTGGGAGCAAAGCTTTTCTCCTATCTGGCTGCAACACAAGGTGAGCTCTTGTCTGCTGAATTTGAAATATCGCTAAGTCGTGTTGTTGGAGAAACAAGGCAGTTTAAGTTCGGAGGCTTTGTGCATGTGTACGTGTACAAGTATGTGGGTGTGTTGGTAACACTGTGTGCTAGCTGCAGACCTAATACTTTTAAGGATCAGTATTATTCCCGTAAAATTAGGTAGAAGTAGCCAAAACAAAGAGCACTTTGTAATTTACATTACCTTTTTGTTCTCAAGAGGAACAGCACTTCAGGTTTGCAGAACAATGTGACTTAGTGACAATTTATAATGTGATAACGATGCACTTACATGATTGTTTATATTCCCAATAATTTGGTGGTCAGCGTGTTTGTTTTACCTGCAGGGAAGAACTGATATTGACACATTTTTCTCTGCATATGTTGACAGCACACATAAGTCAAAAAACACTAATAATGAGCATCTTGGTGTAGAGCCACAATATTAAAAAGAAGAAAACAACTTGAGTGTTGTTTATATGATTTAAGTCAATAAAATCTAAAAATCTACCAACAATTAGCGGTTAGCACTCATGCTTCACAGGAAGAACGTCCTGGGTTCAAGTCCACTGTCCAGCTGGAGCTTTTCTGTGACAGTTAATATGCGCTCCCTGTATCTGTGTGGGTGCTCCAGGTACTTCAGCTTGCCCCCACCAGCCAAAGACTGGTGATTCAAAATTGACTGTGGTTGCCGGCTGTGTTAGCCCTGCCATATTATATGTCCCGGGTGCACCCTGCTTTTCTGTCAGTGACCTGTGAAATAAACTCCAGTCTCCCTGTGATATCAGGAATTGGGTAAATGAAAGAAAATGAATGGACAGACGAAATAAAAAGCAGCATTAAGAAATGTTATATAAAATACAAAAAAAAATCACCACAGAATCCATTTAGTCTTGAAAGAAAAATGCACAAGCTGTATGTATGATAAGTTACAAAATTCCATTTTTTTGAAAATATTTTTTTGCATGTCTTTTTAAATCGATTTAAATTTGAGTATTGTTTCCATATTATAGCACTCAGTTCTTTTAAAAAGAAACTGCATTATATTAGAAATATTGCACTTTACCCACTAACATTCTGCATTCAAAACACATCTGAGTGTATACAATATGATGCAAATATGATGTTGTAAATGACGTTTAACAAATGTTTAGTAGCTTCTTCTCTAACCACCAGAGGTGGGACCAAGTCATTGTTTTGCAAGTCTCAAGTAAGTCTCAAGTAATGTCAGGCAAGTCAGAGTCGAGTCTCAAGTCACTGGTGTAAAAGTCCGAGTAAAGTCACAAGTCTGAAATTTTGAATTTCAAGTCCTTTTGAGTCTTTAAAAAAAAAAACAACGAAAAAAGAATGCTGCAGTTATGCTAAATGTAAATATTAGACCATGTAATTTTTAAATCTGTGTTTTTCTCAACACATGACAAAATAGTGAACTTAGAAAATATACACAAATTGTGAAATTGCACCTCTTTAAAATGCAGCTCAATTAAACTTAGCTCCTAGAATAATTTTCACCGACAGTTCTGAGATAAGCTGCATGTTATTCTTGGATGCGGTTGTAGGACCAGCTTTAAAATCGCATGACAAAAATATCATACACATTAAAAAAAACTGCATCAACAACGTAGCCTGGACAACATTTGCTAGTTAGATGAAGTCAGCTATCTCATCGTAGCATATTTATATGCATATTTATAATTATACGGTTCTTGGAGTGAGTGCATACACTCATGAAGTTTAGTAACTTCAGGTCACTGCAACAAGCCCAGGTACAGTTTACCGACGGATGGGTGCAGGACCTTGAAATGCACCGTGTAGAACGAAAGACCATCGTACGTATCATAAGTTTACCAGTCTCACAAATCGTCGTCATAAATACACATTCGTTAACCGTTTATTAATAGGACCTTTGAGCTCAACGGTAATTAATTAGTAGTGGAAATAATTTCTGGTAGCATCACAGAAATGTAGCAGTGACAATAATACTGTATGCTGTAATCGTACTGGGCAATTAGTGATACAAAAAACTGTTTTATCCTGTGAATAAAAGTATAGTTTTTGTCAATGTACCATAATAACAGAATATTGTGTCAGGACAATTCACTATTTATGCACAATAAATAAAGGAGCATAGCGCGACAATTTCTGTTCAGCGCCAGACTTGCTTGTAACCTATATCACCAATTGTGTTATGAAAATGACGCATTAACTACAACAGCAGACTTGCCTTTGTGTAAATGCTTGGAGCAGACTAACCTGTGAGCTGGAGTGTTCTGGGACGTTATATTTGATCTTTGAATGGCTGCAATCCAGGCCACCCGTCGCCTGTTTGTCACTTCGGAAACATGGCTCGAACAATTTCTCTTCAACGACGTAATCCGATAACAACCGATCTCTTTACCCGTCGGCTTCCCGTGGCTGTCATGCGACCGGCTATTGCAGTTAATAATACAACAGCTTCTTGGCGTTTTTGTGTTTCTTTTTATCGCTGTGTGACTGATTTCAATTGAAAGCCTGCGTGCGCTAGTACCTCTTGCCACGAGTTCCCAGAATCCTTTGCGGTTTTACCCCTGAATGATGTCACATTTTCAATCTCTATATAATATGCATGTTAAATTTTATATTTGGGGTGAAATATCAAGTCTTTTCAAGTAAACCGGTTCAAGTCCAATTCAAGTCCCAGGTCATTGGTGTAAAAGTCCAAGTCAAGTCACAAGTCTTAGAACATTTTTTCAAGTCAAGTCTAAAGTCATAAAATTAATGATTCGAGTCTGACTCGAGACCAAGTCATGTGACTCGAGTCCACACCTCTGCTAACCACGACATCAAGATGCTGCTTACATTTTAATGTATTAGTATAAATTATTAAACCAGTCCTGTTTGCATAAAAAGTAGAGTTCCTTTTAGCTTCAACTACCTGTTTATTAGCTTTTCTTTTACATAAGTAGAATTTTTATGGAATTAGAATATTAATTGTTTTTACTTGTAATGGATTTTTTTTTGTATTTCTATGTTCACTGAGGTAGAAGATCTGAGCACTTGTGAAAACTTTAGAAATATTTTGAGTCATACAGTCTCTTACTTATAGGTTGAATGAGAAACATAAAGTAAATCAACTTTATGTAGCATGTTTTGATGTGTTTCAATGCCATTATGTTATGTGATGAGTATTTAACCTTTCCAAACGTTGGGTTGATAAGAACATCACAATAAAACTAAAAAGAAGATTTATGGTCAAAGATTTGCAAAGTAGACAAAACAGAGTAAAAGCAACAGTCACGACATTTTTTTTAATCTCAGATATGGAACCTCAGATATTTTACGGTTCAAAACAAGTATAAAAACCACAAAGAAGTGTCTATTGGGCATTCAGTGTGTCACATCTCTCCACACATGAACTTTAGATTGCATTACAGATGATCCCCTGAACAAATACTGATATAACACCTGGCATGTCTTCCTGCCCTGCAGGCAGAACCACCAAAAGCACTGTTCACACCTCACCTGAAATGCAGGGTCTTCTCCAGAACTTTAAAACAACTTCATGCATCTCTAAGATAGATGTCAGCAGCAACTTGGAATCAAGCACTGTCAAGATTTTTATCACAAATGTTGCAGTTCAGGGCTCGCTTAGAAACAATGTATGAAACTCGATGGTATGCATGCATAAAATATATGCAATCAAGCTGACAGATGATTGTTTTTTCCTTTCAACAAATTGGATAGCTTGTGTAGGATATCTTTGGAGAAGCATGAGGTCCTGGCTCGTAGAAAATCTGCCATGTCTTTACTGAATACCGAAGTTATTCTGAAGAGGAAGAAGTCTACTTGCACTCATCAGACTGATCCTTTTCTATTTGACCTCTGCCAAGTCACTTTAAAAAAGAACCTTTATGTTGAGTCAGGCTGCAAAATGAAGGCTGCAGAGCCAATAACACGGCTTCATATGCGAGAAAAGTCGAGCGGGACAGCTTCTTTTGACAGCATTGAGCCAACAGCTGAATTCTTTTGCAAACTTTCAAACTCCCCGACAGGCTTAATGGTGACTCGCCATTAAAGCTCCAGATTGAATGAAAGGCAGATAATGCAGGTGTGAAAGGACACTGAATGGAATATGATTAAAAACTGGAAAATGTTTAATTTTCTCAACGAGCTTTAGAATATCTTCACAGGCGGTAACTCTGTGTTTGAATAGAGGAGTAAATTAACCATTTTAATGTCATTTTCCATGTACCATCAAATGAATTACATTACTCACCCTTTTTCAAATCAATGGGTACATAACGAAGATAAGAGTTTTAATTTCTGATAAGTCAGACTCGACAATCGCGACATTGTCTGTGCTCTAAGTCACAAAAAAATGGACTTGACGGGTCAAATATTGAGTAGAAAGAAATCAGTGTAACCCTGTAATAAACTTGCATGCACAAAACTTTTAGCTCGTGAATGGAAACTAATAGGAGTGATTTTTGTGTCGTTTTGATAAACACTTTAAAAAGTATGAGGAAGGTGAGCTAAAGTGTATTTTTGGGCGTGAAGAAGAATCTGAAAAGGATTTAAGTTAAAGCCGCTCACTTGTTGAAAGAAAAAAGAAGACATGTATGCACCATTTAGGCCAATTCCTCTTGAAAATTTTCCCTCCACACCTCATGTGTGGGTGGCAGATGGTGCCTCGTTGGTTGTCAGAGAGATAGAAGATGGAAATACAATCGACTGATTTAAAGGAAAGTAACAGCTCCTCTGTGTAAGACTCTTTGCTGTACTATAGCGGTTGTTGAAGAGATGGGAAATTCGACTCAGAGCTGTTCACACAACAATATTTTTTCCGAGTCGTCATGTGCAGCTAACTAATTTGCATATTAATAAACACAGAAGTGGTATCAAAAGCTTTACATCATCATACTTGACAATTGCTTACCTCGGTTAGCATTTGGTCTTTTCTTGGCAAACTGTTGTTGCTTCTGCTGCCACTTTTAAAAACGTGCCTGTCATCTTCTTCCCTGTACTATTTTCAGGCATTACAGTTGACATAATTTATAATTTTATATCACAGTTGACGAAATGACTTTGTGTGCTATGAAAGGTGTTGTTTGTAGTGACAAACCCACAGAGAATTCTCACTTTCTTTCATCTCATTGGTTTGTATTTACGGCCTGTGACAAGTGTGTTTTACAGGCTCCAAGTAGCCCAGCAGAGTGCAAAAAAGCCGACTAATTTTTAATTTACAAATACAACTGCCTGCTTTGGAAGTTAAAATTAAGCATTCAGGGTGACCAGTGGAATAATTAACTATAACGTATGCCAAGTTTTGAGCCCAAAATCATTTAATGTAGCTTTAAATTCCATGCAAAAAGCAGCAAATCTCACATCTACCTGCATTTAATAATAAAGCTTTTAAATGCTAACCACTGCTTTCTATGAATGATTATCAAATAACTTTCTGCAGCCATGCATTAAACACGGTTTCCAAGTAAACATAGAACACAATGCAGACAAAAGAATGTAAAACCTATCAAAACATATCTGTCATCATCTAAGTTTTTTGAGATTCTAGCTGGTCAGGTCTTCCTTTATTACGTTTTCTTTTTAAAATTGTGCCAGATCTCTTCGGTGGGTGCCCTACAGCTTCAAATCCATAATGTTGTAGTAAGAGGTTTGGGATCATCTTTCTGACTAGCCAAGACACTTCCTGACCAAAGATGCTGTCCTGATGACCGTCTGTGATGCTCCAAAAACTGTGTACACTCTTTAACATTATTGATGCCTCTGAATCTGCAGGTTACCCAGGACAGACATAAATGAAGCCTCATGCAGTCATGGATGATGGCTCTTCAACTGTGTGGTGATAGTAAATCAAATGCTCCCTCTTCTCGTTAACCTGGAAAAGAGAATTTCAGTTTTTGATTGGTCATCCCACAGGACATTTTCCCCACTTTGCCTCAGTGTTAGACACGTTTGGAGAAAGCAGCTCTATTTCTAGTTTTCATGTGATTTTCAAGTGATTCTCAGCCTCTTGTGGGATTTCCAAAAAGAATCCTACCTCTCTGTGGGTTATGAAAACAGTTTTGTTTTTTGGCCATGTCCCTGCCTACAGAGATTGTTATTCACTTTATGAATCTTTTAATTATGCAGTGCATCATATATGATAAAAACCCCAAATTCTTGGCAACTTTAGATGAACAAATCTTTATTTTAAACAATTTAAATTTAATATTAAGAAACTCAGCCCTGCTGAGTTCTTTTTATGCCCAGTCTGTCACTTATCATCTTAATTACTGACAGATTCTGAAACAGGTGTTTCATAGTTTTTTCTTGAGCACTGCACAACTTCCCCAGTCTTGTATTTCCCTGTCCCATCTGTTTTTGAAGCATGAAACTGGCTCCAGCTTCGATGCATGTCTATTTTTTAAAGGCTGTTTTTCAACATTTGTCTTTTGAGTTAAATTTGAAATGATTTGAAAAGTATTGTTGTCTGATTTAGTTTTCTATTTTACACATCTGTTTCTGGTTGGTATACAGCCTTTGAATTGCCAGTTTGTGAACACTTTCGGCTGTCTCATTGACCGTATATCTATAAAAAGGACCCTAATCGTTATTTTCTACTTTGTTTTACAGACAAAGTAGAAAATAACTAATTATTAAAAAAAAGACTGATGACTTATTACACTGTCATAACACCACTGAAAGCCCATAGTTAACAAATAAAGACCGGCAGACAGTGGGACCTGGCGCAGAACACTTTGTCTCTGTTAGTGCGTTAATCCTGATCTTGTTTAAATAAGGTGTTAAAATCGTCACAAGGGGATGATCCTAAAACTTTCTGCTTTGATCTTTGTGTAATAATAAATGTTCCATGATGAAATGGTGATACAAATACACTTTCAGTCAGCTACGCGAGACCAGAGCACAGTATAAAGTCTATTCTCTGACTGTGGTATGATAAGGTAGTAAATCACGTCCGTCGTCCCCCCCCCCCAGGCTGGCAGGCTCACTGATGGGCGGCTCGGCTTGTCGCTGCCCGCCCTGTGGGTGTGTTTAAGGCAAATGGGCCTCTGCATCCACCTGCTAGCGCCCTGCCTCCCTACAGTCAGGAGCGCCCAACTTTCCGACGGAGCACACGCTACGCGTCTGGACACCGCGGGGACTTTTCTTGTATCGAGCGGCTTCCCCCCCCCCCACCCCCCCCACGAGATGTTGATTGTAGTCGTGCGACGACAGCATCCAATCGACTCTCGGTCACGCACAAGGTTCAGTTAGGAACATTTTCTCCCTTTTTATTTTCGCGCAACTGTAATTTTTCTCATTGTGTTCACTGACAACTCCGGGGCCAATAGACACGCAGTGCGCACAGGTACAAAGTGCCCCCACCCCACCTCCACCCCACTCCTGAACGGGGTTCGACCAGAAAGCCGCGCCGGGATTTTCTATTGTTATTACTGCTTTCAACTTGGAGAGAGAGAGAGAGAGAGTGATCGATCTGTTGGAATTGGTTTGTTCAATGACTTGCAAGGCTGAACTTATATCCGGAGACCCGTGAGGTAAGCCTGTATGGACTGTTCCTTTGTGATTATGTATCTATGTATTTATTTTACACTTTATTTCCTTATTATGAATATCACGCAACATGTTACCTGCATACAGGATCGCGCTTTTTTTTGTCAAATACTTGAATTTATGATTGGCACCACGCCTTACCGACTCTCTCATTTTCTTTTTGAAACAATGAAACAGAAACAGCAAATTATGATCATTATTAATTTCTTTTGATCGGAAAATCAATTCCAGCGCGAATCATTATCACTGTTTATTTAATAGCTGTGCAGTTTACCGTGCGCTCTAATACCGCACCAGACTGTTTACAGTTCTGTCGTCCATGTGTAGCCAAGACTGCCAGTCTGTTACACACATTTCAGCGTGTTTCAGCAACATTCAACATTTTTGCATGAAATTTGTTTTATTATTATTATTCATTGCCGAAGAACACATTCATACATGCACGTGAATAAAGTTGTATAGTGTTTTATTTATTTTTACATACAATACAACACTGAGGAATTTCCCTGTGTCACGGTAACTGTGAAATGTTTTAAAAAATGTTTTTAATCGGCAGCAAATGCAGATGGTTATTTTCTTGTCTGCTGGATTAAAGCAGCGCTGTAGCCACTGAGCCCTGTCCATCCAGATTTTACTGGTTTCCGTCTGTAAGTTTTAATGATTGCATTACATTTGTTCAACACATGTCAGTTAATAAACTGTGAAGAAGCTGAGACCTTTTCTTCTTTTAAGCTATTTGGACTAATATGATGTTTCCATGACTAAAAGGGTTTTTGTTTTTTTGTTTTTTGTTTTTGTAAACTTTTGTATTAATATTTCATATCACTGTCTATGACATACATATTTGTATTTTTTACTTCATGGTACGGTGTGTCTTTCGCAATCCTCGGTGTCATCTGTGAGCGGTGCCTTGTTTGATTTCATGCGCTTGTGCGAAGGAGTTGGCCTCTCTCTTAGAATAAACAGCTGGATGGTTTACAAATTGTAAACAGCCGAGGTTTAAACAGCTGCTTTTACTCATAAATTCGCTTCAGCCAACCAGTCTGAAGACTGTTCTGCTCTGTTGAGGTCTCTGAAGGTGCTTTTGAGGTGGAAATTCGTCCAATGTTTGAAGTGTCAGTGGTTTGTGCGGAGAGGAGATATGCAGGCTGTAGGTGTCCGGTCAGTGAGCTCAGGGAGGCTTTATGGGAACAAAGGTGGAAAAGAAAAGTTTTGCAGGTAAAGAGGTAGCCGCATACACGAGTATTTCTTATGGTCAGTCACATATGTGTGAAACATCAGCTGCTTAAAGGTATCTATACTTCATCAACAATTAATGTCACCACCTTTTTTTTAGTTGTTCAGCTTTGAGGCTGTCATTACTTGCAGGCCTTTTCTTTAATCAACAGCTAAGACCTGTATTTGAGATGCATCAATCACAATGTTATTTTTGTGCTATTTTCCTTAAGTAAGTGTGAAGTTGTGGTATAGCCTGGCATTAGGTGAACCCAGTAATTACAGCGTGGTGTCATGATGCAGGAATGCATTTTGGTTGCGTGTAGAAGAGCAGAAGAAAAGCTTCAGTGGAGTCAGCGCGATCCTGCCATTATTTTGTCGCGCTCTGAAAAACAAACATAATTTTTACCAAATGGAAGCAATGTGCAAGTCTCTAAAAGTCTGGCTCCTTTCCATTAGGACTCATCAGTTTAATGAAGCTCCCAGAAATCTGGGCGTAAACTCTGCACCTCGGTGCGGTGTCGCCCAAAACTCGCAGTGTGATGGGGCCCTTGGGAGATACAGATTTGACGCGTCACATAAAATTATAAATGAAAAACAGGCTCACGGTGGCAGATTCTTTTTTGGTTTTAAGTGTAAAGTAGAGTCAGCATCTTCTCTTCTCACGTGTTTCTTTTTGTCCCTGCAGATTTAAAAAAACAAACAAAAAAAACAAAAAGCAGCCTTTGGAGCTACAGGAGGTTGGTCCACCATGCAGCTGGACGGTCTGTGGACGGTCCACACCCTCCTGGCACTGTGCGGCTTGGCTTTTGGGAACCAAGTGAGCAATGAGCCACTGGCCGCGCCCCGTGTCTTCATCTCTTTTAAAGGTGGGAACCTGAACTGCTCTCTTCTACCCTCATCTTCCCTCTTGCTTCTAATTCTTGGTTTACTCCTGGCTTTCCTGTGTTTTAGTCAGTGCTGGTTTTTCCTCTGCCATGAGTTTGCTCACCGGCTGACTGATGAAATGACAGTTGTGCAATTGGAGTGATTGTGGCTTTGATAAGTTCTTGAGGGTTTTTCAGAGGAAGAACTTAGAGCATCACCAGAGCAGCGCTGCGCAGACCACAAACAAATCATGCAACTCTCATACGCACGCTGCTCCCTTTCCTCAGACCTCCAGGCATCATAATAACCACCAGATGCTCCCACTGGCCTGTATTGCACAAATACAAACACAAACAGTGACGGAGCAGATGCACATATTGAGAAATGTGTACGTCTCGCCCATTTTGAGAGCATATACATGATTATTGTTTTAGTTAATCAAATGCAGTGTCTTTATCTTCAGTCTTCTTTAGTACTGAATCTCTAAATTGGAGCCACAAAGAGAGATGGGATAATAAGGAGCATGTAATAACTCCATGGCCATTATGTGATTATTCTCTGGTGAAGCAGATGCACTTTGGGAGGCGGGGGGAGGTTGTATTTGTGCGTTCCATCGGCCATACAGATTAGGTGAGATGGTCTTCCGGGTTCTCCGGGGTGCAGAGTGAGAGAGAGGGTATTACCAAGAGCAAATTGCCAGGATCAGCCAAGCAGAGCGACATCCCCGGGGCCTGTCCTGCTCGCAGATCAAGCCTTTGATTAGCATCCAGAGAAAAGCTCGGGGAGCAAGCGGCAGCTCCCCTGTTTGCTTTTGCTTTCTTCGTTTCCCAGCGCTCCCTGGTAGTACAAGTTGACTTAATTAAGTGGACTGGCACAGTTCATTGTCGAAGGCGTTTTCCTGCTTTAATCAAGTGGGATTTAACACACCAGTGAGCTCACATCCCGAGTTCAGCAGTTTTTTCATTTTCCAGATATCATCTTAGTGCTGTGTTGTTTTAGAGAGAACTGTGCAAATTGTTTGTGTGCGTGTTGTTGGTTTTTTTACTCTATAAGCTGTTCTGTGTCCAGTGAGCTTGTGTATAGGTTCATCTTTGGATGGCTGAACTTATATATTTGAAAGCGACAGACTACAGGCGCTGTTCTTTGGCTGACAAGGAAAAAGCTGGGCACTGCTGCTTACCTGTGTATGTTTGCCTCTCTAGTCAATATGAATTTCACAGTCTACTGCTACTGCCTCTCTCAGAGGAATGCACCCCCCTCTCCATTCAATATTATGACTCCCTCTGCCTTAATTGCTTTTTTGAGAGGGGCCTTGTAGTCCTTACCTTGGCAAGCTGGCTGCACTTCCCCTGATGCATCATGATGTGTAAAGTTTTTTGCTTGAGCTGTTTGGGAAGGCAGTTTGCCTCTGAGCGGCGGCATAAATGGAACACAGCTTGAAGACAAGTATGGGCAATATGCAGGTCTTTTATGGTGAGACTACAGGAGGGTATGAGTTAATTTTCAGGTCCCACTTCATAATTATTGATCATTATGCCAGTGAGTCACCCTGTGAAGAAAAATCTTAAATTGCAGCTATAAAGCTGCTTGTCTGTGCTGAACTAAACACATGTTTCAAACTGATTAACTTGGTAGCAGAGCAGCGAGGTTAAGAACCATGACCTCTGTCTGGGAGGCCCTCACTTCCCTATTAAAGCAGGTAGAGTAAATCATGGGACCTAATTGCTTTTGCCTTTCCTCCATGTCGCGTGTGCAGCTTTTATAGCAGGAAAACACGTTCGGCGATGCTAAAATAACCCTCTCAGTGTACTTAGAGGACACGGGAAGTTGAACAATGTATCTGCTCATATGCATTTGATAAAAGATTTGTGTTTGCAAAATCTAATGGATAAAAAGTCTAACGGATAAACTTAGCAAGTAGACTTTGTTCAGGCTTATCAGCTGAGGAGAAAGGGCAACTCTGGCTGAAGAAGCCTTCCTCACTTTAAACAGCAAAAAGCTGTAGTCAGTGTCAGATGAGCAAATTGGGGACAAAGCAAACCCATAACAACTAATCAAGTGACTTTTTTTTGAAGTCGACTGGCATGATAGACTCTTATCAGATAAGTAGCTTATTTACACAGTGAAAGTTTTGATATTAAAATATCTTCCTGTTTGGGGACTGAATCAATTATGGTTTCAATAACAGTTTTTAACACACAGTAATGCACGTTTTCTTCTGTTTTAATGATTTTAATGGAGACATGCATCCTGTGGAGATGAAAACCTGTCTATTGTAATAATCACTTTCTGGCATCTTTGAGCTAAGTTATCTTAAATAAAGCAACCAGTCTTCGTTTAACACCAGATACAGTGCATTAGTGAAGTGATGGGCAGAATTGTGTATGTGCTCTACCCTTTTCTCTGAGACTCCCAAGTCACGCAAGATCTGAGTTTCAACATTTTAAGAGTTACATTTTTTCTTTTTTTTTAAAATCTTTTAAATGTTCTGCTTATATCACGCTGTGTTGCAGAAAACATGGCATTTTCTAAATGGACAAAACACTCCAGGGAGGAGGGAAAAAGTCATGCTGCTTCTGTTGGCCCACATTTCTGCTATAACATGTTTCAGTTCCTGCATAAAGTAGATCCAAATCTAAATCCATACTAATGGCTCTGCTACTCTGGGCACATGAACTTTAGCCTCATCTGGGCTGCTGTGAGTTCATATGCTTAAAATAATCGCAGAACATCACTTAGGCTGTGCTGTGTTCTTCAAATGCTTTAAATGCAGTTGTTGACATAACGGGCGTGACCGGTGATTACGAAAAAAAGAGAGAAGAAGAAGCCTTTTAATGTAAAGTTTTTCTTAGTCTGCTTAATTGCTAAGGCAGACGGCAAACGTCAGCTCAGAACAAACAGAGGCACGGGGTCAAGAGTCTCCATGCAAATTTTCACTTTGAAAAGTCAGGCCAGCATAATCTACCGCTGAGGGTGGAGCCATGTCTTGCACCACAAAAGAGCACTTCAGAATTATCACCTTTTGGAAACAAGCTTCTCACACTTAACTTCAGCAATGCCACTCTGTCCCGTCAGTACAAGTAAAAAGTCCTTTAAATGCCATAACATCATCAGGATTACAGCACACTAGCCCCCACCTCCTCCCTCTGACTGCGCATGAGGCCAAAGCCACCGGGATGACGGCAGAATGTGGGTCAGCTCCGCTACAATAAACAGGCTCGCCACAGGCAGTGCAGGTGGCAGTAAGAGAAAGCCACCCTGGCTCATCATTAAGCCACATATTTCTCATCTGCACGCCCTCCTGTGAACGGCAAACAGCGGGCTACTATTTTTACCCCACAGGAAAGTCTGTAGTCTATATTGGGTGAGAGTGCATGTGTGTTTTGGTGGGTGGGTGGCAGCGTAGAGGGTTAGAAACTTCCCTTTGGGGTTAAATGCCAGGCATTCTGGTATGTGTCAACCCGTGTTATGGGGTGGTTATGTTTCTGTTTAGCTTTTAATTCCATCGAGTAACAACAGATGAGGATCAAATCTGAAACTGTCATGTAAAAAGCAGTGTAGCAGGGAAGTAGCTGCTTCGATAAGTCAGTAGTTTGGTATCGCTTCGACTTTGGGCTCGGCCTTTTACAACCAGCCTGTCACTTGTCTAGTAAATGTTTAAACTGTTATTGCTGTTGTTCACACAACACATTCCCATGGTCACTTTCTTCTTTGGAGCTATAGATTAGTTGCCCGAATGAACCCAGGCTCTTAACACTTGTGACCTTATCGGCGTGCATGTTTGAGTCTGAAGCCTTAAGTGTTTATTCAGCATTGATTGTTTCAGTGACAAATGCAGTTTAAACTTTTGATCTTTTGTATTATTACTTGTGCATTTGCTGACAGTAATAACAACCTGCAGCTTCCCTTTCAGTTTCTTGATGCACATCTGACTTGCTTCAAGCATACTGGTAGAATTTCACCCTCGCAGTAATATTGCAATGGTGCCCGACCGCGTGCATAAGCCACGAAACCACTGACCCTGTCGTCTGGGGCTGCTGCTGATGTTTTGCTGTGATCTCTAATTACTGTTTGCGAGGCCTGAGTCCATATAACCCCACGGCAGTAGAGTAATGACTGAAAAAGCACTGAAAACCACTATTACTTTGGCCACGTCCCAGACCTCAGCTTGTCTCCACAGCAGCTAAGCTCAGTTATATTTAGTGTAAAACTCTCTTCTCCCTCGGCAGCCACACAGAAGTCATTTGTGGCGCTGTGGTTAACCACTGAACGCAAACGGCCAAGTGGTGACGGTGGTTTAAGTGCAAGTGTAGTTTGGTCCGGAGCAACTTGTGCTCTGCTGCGATCCAGCTGTCAAAAGTGTCACTTAATTGTAACGTCCAACTTGGCCTGGAAACCATTGACTTTTAATTTAATGGAGTGGGTGTAGAGAAGAGTGTGTATATTAAAGAAAAAAGAGGCTGAGCCCGATGTTCCAGGAAATGGTGTTAATCCTCCGCTGCGGTGTACATGACTTCAAAACATTTGTATTTGTAACGGCTGCTCCTTAAACTTTATGGGGAAAATTTGTCTCTCATTTATAATCACTGCTGAGGACTTTAGAATTCACACATTTGTTTTAATTTATGGACATAACTTCTGTTGCGTGGTTTTCCTATAACTTCACACGTGTGAGGAAACACATTAAGTGGGGATTTGTGCTCAAGCAATTAAAAGCTGAGTTCATGTTAAAATGGGATGCAGCTCAGCCTGAAATCTATTTATCTCTCTGGCCAAGCTAATTTCTGAGCACAGCATGGTTTATGTTCACTTCATTGAGCTTCATTTAAATCTTTTTAGCAGTTGGCGTAAATGAAATGTGACTGCTGGTCTGCAGCAGTCCTCACCCAACTTTAGGCATGAATGCTTGTCTGGTCACAGGTAATCAGTGAACGCTTCACAGCGGTATACGTCCAACGGCCTCAGACTGAGAGGTCAGACTCTGGGATCGATTATCTGTCTGTCTCTGCCCCCCTGCAACCTTAACTCTGCCCCCTATTTGGTGGATGACTGATAGTACCGTGATTACATTTTATTTCTGGACCACTGAGTCTATTGTTTTGATTGGAATGCACTGAAGATGAAAAATAACAGCGTACTTTTCACTTAAAGCACAGTGTCATTAGAATTTGTGTCTGTGGATAATATTTTAATGTGATTCGCAATGAATCAATATGTGTTGCAGGTTCTAATTATTCTTTTCTTCAAGTTTTACTCACATCCGTAATGAAAAGTAATGTAATCTGTAATGCATAATTGCTTTTAAATGTGCTAAGAATTTATCGTCATAAAGTTTTGCAATTGAATTTATTCATCTGTTGGCCATAGACTGCAGTACTGCAGGAGACAGTGCTCCTGCCACCCTCACCCCTCTACTTGTCAGGTATATGTGTGGGACAGACGTGTGATATTCCCTGAAAAGATGAGTCTGTTGGCTCCTTTCAGCATGTTGCCCCTGAATCCAGCAGTAAGCTGATGCCCCGTCTCTATCAGTGCCAATTTCCTTCTGCAAATAAACTCGCGTTCACAGTGTCATCTCATAGCCAACCGTTAGCTCTGTCTGAGCCTCCCACCCGGCGCTGATGCTGCGCCTCCTGGAATATGTGTTTTATCCTCTCACTGCCAATCGCTGTTAAATGCGCACAGGCTTTTCTTTATGATGGTCCATGAATTGACTCATTGTGTTTCAGTGTTATTGAATATAGCCGCTTGGCACCTCTGCTTGATTCTAATGCCATATGGCTGTGAGGTTGTAAAGAGTATCACATGCTGCTTGGGTGGTCCTAAGGTTTGATAAAAGAGGGAGTAGTATCATTGCTGGGATTCTCTTTCTTCAGCATATGGTTACTGGATGTAGGGAGTGTGTGTGTGTGTGTGCAGGTGTGTGTGTGTGTGTGTGTGTGTGTATGTGTGTGTGTGTGCGTGCAGGTGTGTGCAGGTGCAGAGTTGTTAAGAGAGAACATTGTTCTTATGCTTCTGATGATTGTGGGCAACCAATGAAGGTGACAGCTGATCCCCCACGCACCACTCCCATCCACAACCAGTTGTGCTGCCCCTCATTGAGTGTCCTTCCTGTTAAAAGGGGGATTTTTCATTCCCATTGTCATCAAGTGGTCATTCATTCAAAAAAAATATATCCAACATGCTGACTTTCAGTTCTACCAAATTCTATCTGTGACTTTCTGCACATATTTATACTTCACACCTGCACATATGGATAGTATGCATTCAATTGTTTTATAGTGTTGGTTGTGTGTGTGTGTATGTATGTATTAGGGCTGCCACAAACGATTATTTTGATAGTCGACTAGTCACCGATTATTTTTGCGATTAGTCGACTAATCAGATCATCATCCATTGGACGTACAGCTTATTGCACCAGCAGCATCTGGTCTTATATAACTATCATTAGCTTACAGCTGAAGTGTTTGTGCTAACTAAAAATAAAGACAAGATGGTAGTTTATTAATTTTTAATGAAATTTGCAGATTGTTTCGGTGAAGTTTAATAAACTCCTTGCTTTCTAAAATATAACAGGACACCGGAGTATATTCTCCAGCGTCTCACACTTCTGATAATCAGCTGTCTGCTTGACAGTTTTAGCTGTGCAAAAACTATAACTTTAATCTCAGCCAAACCGATTTACTCAGGAACAAATAAAATACTAAAAAAAGCCAAACAATAACATTTTAAGTTATCTAAGTGACTTATATATATGTTTAACCTGACTAGCGAAAGACGGCGGTGGGTTTGAAAACGATTTGCCGGGAGTCCGGTGTTCTCACGGCTCTAGTTAGCCTTGCCCCCGCCTAGCTAACGAGCTAGTGGGTAACAGACGTCTCCGAAAACGTCGGAGCGCTTTTGAAAATATGTGGTGTCTTGATAAACTGAGCAGATATTTGAGGTTTACACAGCTACATTCTCGCCTGAAAATATGTTAAACGTTTATTTTGTGACCCAGAAAGAATAATAAGAGTAAAGTTAAAACTAACTAGCTGCCGCCATTGTTGACAGCTGCGCTATGAATTCTGGGACACAGCTTCTTCTTCTTCGGGGTTTAACGGCAGCTGGCATCCTTGTACATGCAGTGCTGCCATCTTCTGTTTCAGTCCGTTATTACACTCTTAAATCCTACTACTCATTCCTGCGTCCTTTGTGATCTTACAAAGCTTCAAACGATGCGTCGACTATTAAATTAGTCGTCGACGATTTTAATAGTCGACATAATCGTGACTAGTCGACTAATCGTGGCAGCCCTAGTATGTATGTATATATATATATATGTATATGTATGTGTGTGTGTGCTTCTTTTCATGTGTGCCGAGAATTACCAAATTAAATTTCTTTACGTGTGAACATATAATCACAATAAAGGACTGTTCTTCTTCTTCTTTCAGTTAGTTGAATACATACATACACAATTTCTTTTACAATAGGTCTGTATAATATTAATTAATTTAATGGAATCTGATCAAATGAAATTTACTTGATCGGTATGCAGTTTATGCGAAGCATATTTTCCAAGCATATTGATTATTATTATTGTTTATTTATTATTATTATTATTATTTGAATAAATAAACTTTTGATTTGATATATTTCAGTTGCATTTTACTCTTAAAATTATTGCTTCATGTTTATGAGAATAAACAACATTGTTTTTAGGGTAGGGGTCTGATTGATAGGATCTTACAATATGAAGCACCTGGAAGTGACTGTTGTTGTGATTTGGTGCCATAGAAACAAAGTTGAGTTGAACTGAATTAAAAATGGTTGCTGTAACCAATTAACAGTTTAACTACTGGTCATATTGGGTAAAGAAAAGCCTGAACTAATTTCAGAAGCCTGAACTGGTAAATAACTCCACTCTAACCATAACATATCAAAATAGCTGCCAAATAGTCTGTTAATTTCAGCTCAGCTCTAATCGAACTCTTATGCCTTAATGTCCTTTTTCCTTCTACTACTTAGCTAACTTTCTCTGGCATCGGAACTACAGTAAATGCACGGGGACTGGGGTGTTTTGGATTCCTGGCGTGTCAGCGGCGCTCTCTTTTTGCATCTGCAGTATGAGATCTGTCATATCGAGAGCAGGGCGTTTGCGCTTTGGTCAGGGTTTCACCTGACGAGCAGCCTTCTGAGTCAGGTGACTCGCCAGTGAAACCGAGATGGTCTCTCAAAATGAATGAGGACCCAGTGTTGTCTCTCCATCTTGTCTTTCAAGGGCATGTTGCTGCATCTAATGCCGCCACCCTGACTCTCCTCACAAGACTGAAAAATACCACCCAAACTGTCCAGATATTGTTGTAATTTTTTCTTTCTTTCCACCAGTAGCTATCTGTTGCACATATGTTTTCTATTTATGGAACTGTACACTCTTCCAGTTTTTTATGAAATTGCCAAAATATGCAGGTTTAGAGCACTAGAGATCTCAAACCGAGCAGAGGACGTGGTTATGTCACAGTATGGACAAATGTGTTGGAGTCGTAAATTATTTTGCATGTTGAAACCAAGTAATGAGGTTAGATGATGTACTTTGTTAGTTTCTGTAATCACAACAAGCTGCCAGGGAAAGGTTTTACTGCCAACAGTAGCCTAAAACTTCTCAAAGGAGAAAACCGTCAGTCACCCTTTGTTGTCATTGTACTACATTTTCCTTTGTTGAGGAAACTGATAATAGATAATGATGTAGCATTCCCAGCCTTGACATCTTGGTAACCTGGTTGGTATCTAGCACACCTGCCAGTCTTCTAGGCTCATTCTTTCCAGGTGGCATAATTAAGACTTCCTGTGGGACTTCATGTCTTTTCTCACTTGTGAAAACAGGGCATTAGCGGAGACCGGATGAACAGGTTGAAGACTCAGACTAGCTTTGTCTTTGCACTGCTGCTGAGGCTGAACATTGTATATTCTTAGCACCAGTGTTTCTCTTGTGGCAGATTAAGGTGTCAGGGAGAATAATGGTCCAGACGGCTTACACAAGTTCTTGGATCCAGCTCAACCTGCGCCCAAGTTTCACAAAAGGTTTACGGTTTCGAATGTGGCATTGTGTGTTTTCCTTTAGGAAAATGTAACTCAAGAGAAACATGGTAAAAAAGACAGGAAGCTGTACACAGAGGTGTGGGAGTAAGATAATGAGACAGGTAAAATGAATTCAGTGGTTGCCCAGGTGAATGGCACCTGCTTTGAAGTGCTTCTTTGTCTTGTCATCTGGGCAGATGGATGACTTGATCCCTATCACGGTCTAATACTCACCAATTTCTGTTATCTTAGATCATCAGACAGAGAATTGTCGTTGCTTTTTGAGACTTAAAACTGTGGATGGTATTCAGGTTTGAGTCATTTATCTGCTCCTGAACACTTCCCTTGAAGCCAGCCTGTCAAAGCACTCTTTTCATTGCAGCTCATCCAGAACACTGAACCACCTTGTCTTCAACCTCTGCAAATTCACCCCGCCACCCCCAACGCCAACCCCCTACCGGGGCTGTATGTAGACGTTCATATCATATTCAAAGCACAGTTCTGCCATACCAGGTTTTGAAGGTAACAGTCCCTTTCCTCTCCTGCCTTGTACCTCCTGGTCTGTGACTTTAGTCCTGCACACCACCCCAAACTTCCCCGGGGTAAGCTGCAAAAAGACACTTGGCTCGTTTTTTGCTGCAAACAGCCAAATCATCACTTGTTCGTTCTTGTTCCTTACTTAAGGCTTCTGAATGCTTACCTCACTCTAGCCTAAAGAGTACAATCAGTCCACGTCTGTAGTTGCAGGCTTTTAACGTTATCTCTTAACGAGGTATCTCATATCACCCTCATATCAAGACGCTAAGTATATAGGAGTTGCTCAGGAAGGTCAAGTGGGAGGGAGTGACCCAGACACGGGAGGTCAAGGCCACTGTCACCTTCTGATCTACAACCTCAACATTATTTCTCACCCTCTGACGCTGGGGGGTAGTATTTCAGATGCCTCTTGCAGACTTGGAACTCCTAAGATGAGCACTTTTTTCGTCCCTGCAGTAAATCCACCATAGCTGAGATGGTGCAATGCACTGTGACGTCATAGACTGCATATTGCCAGTACAGATTAAATGCTGCACTGGACCATCAGTTTGTTAACTGTCAAGACAGAAATGCTGATAATGTTAATGGTATGTTTTCTATGCTTTTGCTGTGTAAACATATTTACTGTGATATCTGACAGCTTGTTTCAATGAGGCCCCAAATTGCTCCCGATGGTCAGGCCGCTACCTTTCATAGCAGCTCTCTGTGTGTGAGGTCGGTCCAAGTACTTGAGCACTTTGGACAAGCATAGGTTTACTATGTACAGTATGAAATGATTTGTTTTACAACTAAAAGATACTGTAGACCATTTATTTAAGTAGAAGCACTGATAGCACCCAGTTAGTGCTCAGGTAAAGTATGTATAGTAACCATGATAAGATAAAAATATTTTAAGTATTAAAAGTGATTGCAAATCGATTATTGTTTCTCATTCATTGACTTTGGGGCAGCATTTTACTCTTGGAATTAGCTGAAGTGGAACAGATTTTTAAAAAAACAAGAGTATTTTGAGATTTTTGTGTGTTTTGCATGTAAATTAAATAATCTGAAAAGCACCTAGTAGCACAAGCTGTCATATAAAATCTACTGGAATGAAAATAATGTTTATTTCTGATATGCTGTGAAAGTGGAAGTAGCTCAAATTCCAACTTAAGAACAAACCATAAAATTTGCAAATATATTTAAAGGTGGCTACTTTTCACCAATTTATTTTCCTAACAATATGCTATATTTACATTTGATCATATGAGTATTAGTTAGATTGTTCAACAAGCAAGCGGCTACTTTCTGAGTAAAGTTTTAAATAAAGTGTTTACATTTGACTCCCACTTAATCTTTGTCATAATAATCTTGATAGAGATTAATGTTGAAAAAAGGGTTTTGCAAACATTAGGTCATGTTAGTGAAGCTGACGTAATCGCTGCCATGTAGTTTAAGTCATAACACAGAGTTTTTAAAGTGCGGTGTACAAGAAGAGCATACATCCATAAATATCTTTTTCAGCTGAAGCTCCATTCATGATGTTTCTAGTTGCTGTGTATCAGTGCAGCTGGCCGCAGTGATGAAACTGGATTATTTCTGCTGCGCTGTGACTTTTTATTGGGGTTTCAGAAAATTTAAAAAAAGTGATAGTAAGTAAATCCAGGGCAACATTTGACCTCTTCAGATTCGCATTTAGTGACAAACAAATGTTCATTATCAATCACCAGTCACCCATACTGCTAGGACAGAGAAAGTCGTCTGTGAGATTGGAGTGCAGAACACAGAAACTGTGCGCTATTCAGCTCATAAACTGCAGTCAGCAGTTCACCTCCCGCCTAAAACCTTTCACCATGTTTAGACCCTGCTTCCCACCTCTTCATCCGATCACTGATGAGGTCATACATTATTCCACGTTGGTAAGGGGAAATGAGGCCGTTTGGAAGACACACTGAAGAGTTTAACCCATAAGAGCACTCGGGCATAATACAATGCATGCACTTTGATGTCTTTGTTGTGGTGTGGTTTTGAAATGCTGATTTGGAGATTTCTCTTTTGCATGTTGGTGGAGTAGGTGTTAATTGCAGAGTGTGGGGACGGACTCTTGATCCCACCCATTGAGGATGGGCTGGGGCCGGCAGTGACCCCCTGATAGGCTTGTTTTTTTGTAAATGTCCCCCCTGTGGTGTTGTGTCCTCTTGATTGGTGAGGGAGATGAAAAAGGGGAGACCCTGGCATGCAAGTCCCCTTGTTGTTGTTGTTGTTTGGCGTCGCCCACACACTCTTCCCCCTGTGAAGGTCCTATAGCTGCAGGGGTGTTTGTGTAGGTTTGCCTCTTATTCATAGAAGTTCATTCACATTCTGGGAGACCTGGGGGTGGACGTCAAACTGGCATCAGGCCTTTTTTGTCAATGAATGCCGCACACAGGATCCCCGCAGGCCTTTTACCGTGCTTCCTATAGGATTCCTCGGTCCGGGTCCGAGGAGCACCACTGTGGCGCTCCAAAGGGAGGACAGCAATTTAGAGTGGAGGTGAAAAATGAGGTCCTCAGATGGGAAAATGAAAATCAACAAGAGGAAAAGAGACTGTTTACATCCTGCACTCCACCTGGCACGCTGCCAGACCAACAGTGGGAGATGTGTTGCAATATAAAAGCAGAGAGGATTATGAGTAGTAAGGGAAATATTTGTGAAACTATTTGGTAATGCCCTGGTGTTGCTAACTTTGTTCTGTCATCCTTTTCTTTGATTCTCTCAGCGAGATGTACATGCTCATGAGCTCTCCAAGCCTCTTATTGTTTTGTAAATCTTCAGATGAAAGAGCGTGGTGTTACTGTGTGTTCTAAGTCCCTGTTTGACTTCTTAACTCAGTTGCTTGTTTTCCTGCTTAGCCCTTCAATGGTGGGTTAATGAATACTTTATTGCCACTTTACTGTGTGGATCTTAGTGGCCGTATTTAATTTCTCCCCCCTCGAGGGACGTCCTGTGGCGTTTCCCAGAGTTTCGGCGCAGCCTACTTTGCATTTCTTTTCTGCGAGAAGACAAACGCGCCTAGAGTCCAAGATGAAGCGCTCTGACAGAGGGAGGCCGGGACAGAGAAAAGGGGATGAGAGGAAGAGAGGCAGGCACAGAGTGAGCTAGGATTTCACTCCCACTTCTTTGCCTCCGAGCTCTGAATCAGTCCAAAGTTCCTCTCATGGGCTACAGTGTGGATCAGGTTTTACCCCTGCTTGTCTTCTCCTACCTTCCCAAGTTTTGACATGCTTATGTTTTATCTTTCAGGGTGGAATTAAAAGCAGCACAGTAGGGCTGCACAGTCAAGAATAGAGTTGCAGAAAGTTTGTTGGATGAGCTCTCCAGGATAGACACAGAAAAAAAACATAAACACAGAAAACCCATTCAGTAATCATACACCATGGGATGTGTCCATATTTTGTCATTTAACTGGAGTTGAGCTTCAGTGGTGTGGATTTCAGGGAGCAGTGAATGCATTTCTGTGTCACTGTAGTTGACACCTAGAGAAAAAAGACAAAGCTCTCAGGTCCACCTCATGTGGGTCACCACTGATATCATAGCCCACCTTGAAAGTGTTTCTTCTCTTCACTCAAAATGCTGTCAGACAGATCTCAGTAATCCTGCTCAACTGTGATGAGTGTTTGCTGTTTTAAAGCCTGTAATTAAGTCAGTTAACCTCCCCTCTGTTCCAAGAAGTTCCAGAGAGAGAGGTTCCAGGGGGTCCAGGCGCCCTTCTCTGTCACATGCTGAACCCCGTGGTGAGCGATGGGTTTTTAATGGAGGCCTCCCAGCACAAAACCAACCTGAGGGAATATTTAAAAGATTGGCACAAAACAAAAAAGCGCAGGAATGAATAAACAGCCCCTTCCTGTCCCCGTAAATTTGGGAGCCTCCTTTTTCCAAAGGTAATTGATTGGAACAAATTAGCAGCGGAAAGATAAACTATGGCTAGGTGAGATGCTGGGCTTCTGGTGATACGCTCTGGGCATAATTAACTGTTGCGTTGAGGCCCGTGGTAAAGCTCGCCCCTGTGTTTGCCGTATTAGCACTAGTGCTGGACTCTGTGGAGACGATCTGTAAATCTACTCTACGTTCAAGCAAAGTGTTTGAGTTGTTTTAGGGGATGCAGTTTGTTTCCACAAAAGTATTACGCCAGAAATAAGAAAAAAAGTTGGGCGTTGCTTAGACTGGCAATGATGTGGGAGGCACTTGTTGCACATGTGCTATTGTGGTGGTTGTGGTCATCAGTTTGGACATAGGGTATTGTAGTTGCACCTCATATTGCACCTTAAAAAAAATCCGTAGTGGCATCAGAGACTAACATCACAGTCAGAAGTAATTACACCATGACTCAGTTTATTATGATTTGCATGGTTAAGGGAAAAGCAGGAGTGTCTTTTAGCTAAAACTAAGGCAACAGAACATGAAAGCTCAGTGAAATAAAATCAACAGAAGATGATAAAACCTGGCATATTTAAATTATACCTAGTTTAAGTTGCACATTATCGGCTTTCCATTCTCTTTCTATTCTTGCCAAAGAAACTTGCAAAATCTAACAACCAAGTTACGTCAAGTTCTGAAACAGCTTTTAACACGCAGACACCAGAGTTGCTGATAGATGCAGCGATGAGTCTTTTCACAGCTCAAGCCTACCTCTACCTCTGTGTCGTTCCAGGTTTAACACATCCACACTTCTTTCTCTTAACAGTGTGCTTCAGCTGCTCGGCAACGCCTCTCGAGATGTCAAGAAAATTCACTTTCATGCGTTAATCAGACGGGAAGTCTGAGCGAGCTCTGAAAAGAGCTGTCATGACCCCAAACAATCACTGACACACCTGATACTTTACCTGTCACAGGGTTCCCTCTCCTTTTTAATTCTCCTTTATGAGCCGTGCCTTCATTGTGAAGGATGCTTTCATGTGCTGTTAAATGTCTGTTGATATGCCTGCAGACATTTTGTCCTTTTGTCGTTAGGGCTTCACACACAAGGTCTGCTGTTAACATTCTCTAATAATGTCATCTAAATTAGGGCTGATATAACGATATATATCGAATGACAATATAAAAATGTCTATCGTTTCATTTTACGCTATCATTTGTTTCGTGGTGTCGCAAAATAAACTGTTTACGGCAATATTTTTTCATCGTTCTGATGGTCACTGTAGTGGCTATATTAATTTCTTAAGTATTTCTTAATTTCTAAGCAAGTGCGACGTTCGTGACAACAGCTGTGTGCAGATCAACAGTGCATCATATATCGAGTGCGGGAGAGAGTATGAGCGTGCAGCGTTTAAAGCGTGGAAGTACTGACCTTACTTTGAGTTTGATTCCATAAAAAGTGACAAAAACATTAGTGTCCATTGTGCGTGGGAAGAAAACTTCTTTTTACAGCGAAAAAAACCCCCTAAACTTCCAAGCAAGCACTGAGTGCGCTACCACGTAATGGGGAACTCACAGAGAAACTCGCGGATTCTTCCACTGACCGCCGCGGCACACCTGCACCAGGGTAAACCTCCGCCTACCCAACTCCTGCTTTACAGGTGAAAATAGAGCAAAAGGACCGCTAGTCTTTGATTTTATTTATTTTCTGCTGTGTTTTACTTGCATCTATTTGAAAGACTGAGTGTAAACACAAAAAATATTTTATTTTATGTGCTGGAATGTGCAGAAAATAGGTTTAAATGTTAAACAAATTTATTCAAGACAGAGAATGGTGCATATAATTTTATTTTTGCTTCATGCATACAATTAAAAGATTAAAACTAATAAAACAAGTTTTAAAAAGAGACTTTTCCATTTGATTACATTTTGTGTGATGGATTATGTAGAAAAAGTAGAATTGGGCTGAAAGAGCTATCGCTTTATCACCTATTCAGGTTGTAAATCGTGTTTTTAAAAAGTAACTAAGTAACTAAGTAATTAATTACTTTTGAAAATAAGTAATCAGTAAAGTAACGGGATTACTTTTTTGGGGAAATAATCAGTAATTAGTTACTGATTACTTTTTTCAAGTAACTTGACCAACACTGTTTGAGGTTAGCAACAACAACGGTAACAGCATCGCGTGTCCGCTTGATTATGTTCCACATAAACCTTTCACAATAAAGCTCAAGATCTTGTTGAGACTTTTCAAAACACCGCTTTTTAGTAAAGCTTCCATCTGCAGCCTTGGTTCTCAATCTGACTCTTGCTTGTTTTGATTTAAAAAGGGCCTTGAGGTTTATTGTGAGAAATAACATCTGACAAAATGAGGTGTGCTCATTTCTGCAACCTAGACAAGGTTAAGGGGAAGATGACTGATAGATGGATATTTCTGTAAGTTTCCCATTCTTTCACTCAATTTCAATCAATTCAGTTTTATTTACAGGGCGTGAAATTTAAAACAACAGTCACCTTCTCCCCCATGAGCAAGCACATTGTGACAGTGGGAAGGACAAAAATCCCTTTTGACAGGAAGAAGCCTCCAGCAGGACCAGGGGCAGCTTTACCAGATTTGTATGCTTTAACCAGAATCCTTATATCCTTATTATAATTATTTTCTATTACTTTCTTCTACCCTACTTTTTAAAAACATGCTGTTTACAATGACACAAATTGTTTACTTAATTACCCCCCTTTGTTTTTTAATGTCACATAATCGTGACACTCATGCTCTGGTAACTTCAGGTAAAGGTTACAACATGTGACATGAGACGAATCTTGATAAAAGATTTTTGTTTGGCGGCCTCAGGCTACGTCCACACGTACATGCAGAAATGAAGGAAAACGCTGCCAGGAACATGCCAAAGCAACAGGTGGCGCTAGATTCCTAACCGTGTAGAAATGTTGGCCAATCAGAAGTGTAGAAGCCTCAGTGGGAAAAAGTAAACAAAGCTGGGGCATAGAAGCAGAACCGAGTCGTATGTGTGGAGGGACAGTAACTGTGTGTGTATATGTAAGCATTTAAACACTGCAGAGAGTAAAATTAACAGTAACAGTATTGTAGAAATTCATTTCACGGAAACAATGACGTGGCGCACAGTGTGACGTCAAAAAATGCGCACACCTTTGATGCTGCGTTTTCTCCGTTTTTCTCGTCCACACGTAAATGCAAAAACTGAGTTTTCGAAATTATCCACCCTGGCCAGAGTTTTTAGAAATCTCCGTTTTCAGTGACCGAAAACGCCGTTTACGTGTGGACGAAAGGTGCAAACGCATAGAAAAATCTCAGTTTTCAAAAATACCCGGGTACGTGTGGACGTAGCCTCAGTTTTAGAGCAATTACAGCAGCTGACCTGCTGATCTGAAGCAAGTCTTTCTGGTTGGCGTTTATCTAGAAGTTGAATGTTTTTCAAATATAAACTGAGCATTATGCGTAATAATTTTCACATAATATTGTTTCATGTTTTCTTACTTAAAGAAAACCTTGAGAAGGTTTAAAAAGCACTGATAAATGCAAAATAATCTAACTGCCTGCTTTTCATGTGTATGTCAAACATGCATAATTTGTTTTATACCGGTTAAAATCCGGCACGACCCTTTAATGCTGATGTACACTAATTAATCTCCCACTACTCCCAGCGGTGATACACTGCAGTTAACTGCACATTATTCCCAAATATTTTCTCTGCAGTGAACTCTCCCTGTCTGAGATACAAGCAATATATCTTGGATGAATACTCCACATTCTCAAGATAAACTTGCCCGGGGAAGCAGATTACTCTGCTCATATAGAGGTTCCGCAAGAGCTCTGTTTTGACTTGTCTGGCTTAATTGCTGCGTCAATTAAAATGTTTTTCAGAAACACTGTGTGAGCTGGGCAAGGGCCAGGAGAATTGCTAGAGGCTCCGGCTTGTTCACAGCTGTGTGTTGCCTGCAGTGTTGATGAAGGGAGAGTGAGAGGAAGTGAGGCTGAGTTGCCGAGGAGCTCAAGCGGTTAGCAGCCAAACAAAGGCATAAGGTGCGCGCTCCTGCCCGCAGTAAACAACGAGCGCTGTTATCAAAATGTAAACACAAACATTGGGATGTAGTTAGGCTTTATAGCGAAAGAAATAGACTAAAAAGTCACCTAAATACAAAAAGCATCAGTTGTAGCCTTATGATTGAAATTATGTTCATTTTGTTAATATAGTCACCATGGCCCTCTGCGAGTTTATTATTAAGAGTGGAGCCAATGACAACATACGATATTAACAGGATTATAATTGGAGCTGAATCGTGTTCTCTTTGGCGATGTGTAATATATTAATGTGGTCTCCTTTGGGACATGAAGGACGTGACCCACGATGGGCTTCGTACGAAATTAACGGGTAATTGCCGGGTGCTACAGGGCCACAGATGACTGTGAGAACAAGGCCGCTTTCCTGCACAGATATGCTGGCTGAGAGCATCCTCCCATGAAGAACAACAGCATCAGGACATGTAACATGAACCAAAAATGACACGAGTGACGTAGTGCTCCAGCTATCACGTTAATCATGTTGAGCAATGAAGGAAGTCAGAATACATTATTAAAGAGCGACAAAGTTTGTGTATGGGGGAAGCTAAGCTGGATGGATGGACTGCGTTACAGTCTTGGCCCATCCATCCAAGACTTGTTTTTTAAAGCTTGGCCAAGCTCCTTCCTAACCTTAACCACATGTCTGGAACCTTTAAGAAGCAGTCGCTTCAATCCATAAAAAGGATGTTTACCTAAACCTCAGCAAGACAAAAGGAGTGCCACCTTAAGGAACAACTGTTTAGGGTTTTAAGAAGTGTAGTAAGATCAGTGTCTGTGTTACAGAACTAACAAGCTTTCAGATAAAAACCTTCAAGTCGAAGACCCATCACTCAAACTAATTCCTGAATTCACAAACGCTGAACCTCCAAAACAGGAGCTCTCAAACTCAGTAAAGGTGAATGGTGCCTCAAACAGGAATCAGCTGTTGCTAGCTACACATGTCGTGGTTACACTGGGCCCCTAAATGTTTTCCAACTACCATAATTTATTTTTCTCATTTTCTTATTCCAGTGATTATTCGCCCATTATTTGTGTCTGTTTCGCAGCAATCCCGTGAAAGCCTTCCCACTCGGCTTCCTCCCCTCTGCTTTTCTTGTCTTTACCATCTAGCAATTCACTCTCAACAGTGCAGTATTTTAGCCACTTTGTAATCCATACCTCCGACCTCTCCTGTAGCTTATTACCTACTGCCAAGACTGTTCAAGAGGACGACTGCGGGGTCACAGAACAGGATATCCTGCATGTCAGTCAAACGTCAAGGCTGTCAGGTGTCTCCGATTTTAAACCCAAATCGGGGAAAGCCTGACTGGTCATTAAAAATCTCCCAGGGAGGCTGAGTTTTGAGTTTTGCCAAAGCTCAGTATACTTCCACAGCTGTCAAGGTGTCTGTATGTCTGCTGCGTTGTGGAGATGTCACCTCAGGCACTATTCAGTCAAGTAAGAAAGAAACAGGCTTCCTCTGGATTAATGAGGAAGGGATATAATAATGTTGGGATATAGATGAGTTGAAATGTGACCGGCTCTTCTTTTACGTGTTGTTTTTTTCTTCTATAGATGACTTCACTGTACTCTCCCAGGCGTGTTTCCCAGTGCGTATCCCATATATGGGACTGATATCCAGGCTTTTGGCTGAATGAAAAGAAATTTTTATTAAATAAACTTCCACAACCTCAGGATATAAAATGATTTTAAAAGAAATGTATTCTCATGGTCAAGAGACCCCAAAAGGAGTATAATATGGAAAATAAAATCCTGCTCCAGTTTTTATCTGATGCCGTACAGTATGAGATTTATAAGTTTCAGATTTTCTTTTGTCAATTTTGCAATCTCAGTGGTATTGGCCCATAGGGAGCGTGCTAAGGAGCATGTATAGCAGTACAGTGAACTTGTTTGCTCCATTTAGACCATTCATTCACTCTTCTCCTCCCCTCCCGCCTACTCCCTGCTGATTTCTGCTGTCATGCCAGCCTCAAAAGTTATAAATCACTGTGGATTCTGCAGCCTTTTCATGGGTTTGTGTAGGGGAGTCCCTTTTGTAAGCTTCAGATGTTTGGGGTCAAAGCCAGGCTATCAACCAAAGCAACCAAAAGAATTGTTGATGTGTGAAGTGCGAGTTTGTAATTGAAACGATAAAGGAAGTCCTATAGGGACTGTATATCATCCCACTCAACAAACACAACAAAGTGTATTAGAGGGATTGTGGACTTCTCAAATGAGGAGGGGGGTGTCTTCAGAAACAACACTTTTCACATTCTACATTTTTCTTCCTCCCGGTTGTGGTGTGGGGCTGCAAGAGCGCAAAAGCGCCGACCTCTGAGTGCACTCAGGCTCTCGGAGAGATTGCAGCCCTGTCAGAGAACACGATGCCGCCCCATTAACTGAGATAAGGCAGGTAGGGATTGAGAGGCTGAGATCAATGAGTCATTATGGGGAGTGCAGAGGATTCGAGGCCCGAGTGGGATGGTTACATTCATGGCTTAGCAGTAGGACGGCCCAGCATTCCCATAACCACTTCCTACCAATCCGTGGAGCGACCATCAGGGTAGGAAAACCCTGCAGGATTTTCTCTGGATTAACAGTTGAGTCCATGTCAAATATTCTATCCAAGAATAATGAGGCAGGGCACAACCTTTTCACCTGACACATTTTCATATCTCCAGAGCAACACATTTATGGATTCTGCTGTTCTGTGAAAATGCTTCACGGCCTCAGGTCTTTGTTCACGTGAAGAAGATTTAGCTCTTAAAGTAAGATAAAATATCGTACATCCATTTTTCTCCAACTGAATGTAACTCTTATAAAATCCTGGAGGTTAATTAAAGTCAAAATGAGCTCAGTTTGAACATTTGGTTTGTTTTCCATGTAATATTGTGAATAAACTTTGGGTTTGTGAGATTTATGAATCTTTTTTTAAATTAACATTTTTCACAGCATCACAGCAACGTTTTTTCTGAATTGGGGTTGTAAAAAACAACAAAAACAAAACAAAAAAACAACTTTATCTATCTCACTTGTGATTTTATTATGTTGATAGTTGCGGCAAAGCCTCAGAAAGAAGTATTTTTTAAAGAAATATGTTGGTGCAGTTTAGTGTGGTTTGGTTTGTGGTGTGATCCCATTTTTCTGTTTTTCCACTACCCATTTTAAATGCCCACTCTTACCTGAGGCACAGTGCTGACAGTCCTCTGTGTTACTCTCTGACTACATTTTGGCTGAGATTGATCAAACTTGAAAGGGGAGCCCTTAAGTGAATGTGTAAAAAGTCCTGGTAATCAATGATTGACAGTTGGCATTTCCCCTCATCAAGGTCACCTTGCCAATTTCAGCGTGTGGAAGAGCTGCAGGACAATCAAGAGATGTGAGAAAGAGAGGCTGTTTTGTCTCTTCAGATTTGGCTTTACCAGAGGGAGGTTGAGCGCAGAGCACGACTTTCAATCACAGAAGTACTTCAGCTGCGAGAGCTCGGTAGACCACAACTTAAAGGAGAAAAGGGAATATCGATCTTTGTGCCACTAGCATATCTGCACTCCGCTAGACATGTAATGCTGCTGGGATGGACTTTTTCGGTCTGCAATTACAGCTACAGCTAATTCACCTGGGACACCACAGGATTTTTTTTTTTTGGTTTTCTTTGCAGTTCAGTTCAGTCAGAATCTATAAAACACACTTTCTTGGTGTGTATTTCTCACCCATTTGATTATTGCACTATACACCTATTGCTGAAAAGAAGATGTATAGCCATGTAGTCAGGGCTTAGCCAAGACAACCTGTGGACTTGAATTTCGCCCCCTGAAGTTTCTACATGTGATTTTTAAACCTGGTTGCACCTGAAGTCATTAAATATATTTTGACAAGCACGTTTTATGTAGCATGTGTAAATAAAAGCTTGCTTCTAAATGAAGTCCTGCTGGGCTGGAAGTGAAATGTAAGACCACTCAAGTTCACAGCTTATTAGCTCCTTATTACAGGTCACATACTGGTAGAGTTATGCTCATAACATCCCAGCTCTTTAGATTAATTCTGTTTGGCTGGGAATGTGAGAAAAAACAGGAGAAGGCTCCCCTGATTTAGAAAGCATGTTTCCTGAGTTCGGAAAGAAATGAAGTGTTTATGGTGGGGCAAAAAGAGGCCGCACTGAGGGGGGGTTATAAAGGAGGAGCAGTACGAAGATGCTTTGGCTTCACGTTCCTCTTTTCGCCTCTGGGGCTGAGGTTTTGGTCAACACTGCCAAAGCAAACACCTCCATATTCCACCACAGAGGACCCGATGTGAACCTTTCACACACTTCTTGGTTTCGCCTAATCAGCACCTTCCATCTGGAGTTGCCTCATTTATCCTTAGTTTGCATTGTGGTTTTGCATGTGTAGAGAAACTGCTCTAATGGAGACTCTTGGTTCTGTATCCATTACAGCGTTGTTGCATCGTTTGATTATGTTGTGTGCAGTGATGTTTGAAACAACATGACACACCAGGAGTGGCCTCCACTTGCAGGCCAGGGCACCTCCCCTTACTGCAAAAACTGCTCAGAAACAGCTCAAAGAACACAAGAAACATAACCAGGGCTATTGACCTGACCTCTCCACAACCCCCAGATCTCAGTCTGATCAAGCATGCACAGAATTATTCAGAACACATCTGATCTTCTGGGGCTCCAAACAGCAACCCCAGAAACCAAAAGATCAATTTCTAACATCCCACTCAAGTGGATGAGAGACACCACAGGACACCCTGAGATATGTTTGTGTCCATCCGCTGAAGGGTCAGAGCTTTTTTGTGGGGAAGAGGAAAACCTAGACTACTTGAGCCAGGTGTTGTCAAAGTTGTGGCCCATCGTGTATACGTGCATGCTACACATGTTATCAGTATGTTTGAAAGATACAAAGGGAGGAGGCTGAACACATCACTCTCGCACCCACTTGGTCTGCTTCACTCTCTATCCATCTCAGCAGTTATCAGGCTGATTTTAACATCCTGTTAGCTGCCGGGAGATTACCAGTGACAAACTGGGATGGCTAAATCGGCTTGGTAAACTCGCTGACCCTGCAAACCACCACCCACCCTCTGAGCTACTATCTCCTTAACACCACCTTACATGGGAATAGAGCACGGTTGGCCAAAATAACAGTCTGAACACAGATAAAGCTCAGAGGAAGCATGTAGGAGAAGACTGCAAAGAACTAACTCCCTAAAAAAGTCGATCAGGCCAAGTAGGCATGCATACAGTACAAATTCATTGACCAGGCGACGTGAAATGAACTGTTCCTGATATCATAATAACTTGTTTTACTTATTTATTCATTTCTTTTTTTGCCTTTTTGACGTAAAATGCAAATTGTCAGTTGGGGACAGCATAACCCACCACACTGATTCCTAGGGTCCTAAGGGAACCTATTATCTTGTTATGACTTAGAAGCAGGATAAGATTGCAGAGCCTTAGAAGCCCCTTTAAAACAACACGGTTTAGGAACAGCAGGCTTATAGCACCAGAGAGCATAATGAAGTCACAGTTTAGCTTTTTGCTGACTTGTAACTTCTACGCGGGTTTCCTTTAGTGGCCAACAAACTGTTAGTTTAGTTCAGAAGGAGTTAGCCCTGTGACCCTTGGTTCCCATGGGTGCATGTGTTTGGGGTACAGCTCATTTAAAGCTTAGCCTAGTGAACGGTCCCAGTGAGGCAGTGGCAGCCGAAAACACAAAGCTGTTTATAAAGGCTAATCGCCTTCATTTCAGATGAGCGCCCTTTAAATAGAGAAAGTAAGTGATTAGGCAAAATGCAATGAAGCTGCTGACATACATGTGGAAAAACGGGATTTGTTCACTAATCCCACTTCCTGTCCCCAAGGCCTGGGAATCAGGGGCACACTGGAACTCAGCTGATCATTTGCCCCTGTTCAAAGAGGCGACGGGGAGAGGGGGGACGTCCTGCTTCTATCAACATCATGTGGCTCATGTCGAGGGTGACTGATGACTATACAGGCTCCAAATGGCAAAGAAAATGGCAAAGGCTTTCCTGCCTACAAGTTCTGTTTAAGCCTGCCCACCCAAGAAACAGGAAGACAAGCACTGAGGTGGCACCGTGCGCACTTACCCAGGATGAGGGAGCAGTGGGAGACTGGTGGGAGGAAGAGACCTGGAGCAGAGCCACAATGGCTGCTGTCACAATCTGTCCTGCCTTCATGTCATTCTCAGGAAGGGGCAGGAACAACTGGCTTCCCACACGGTGACCCCACACTGGCTCGACAAATAAAGCATTCATAACCACGGGGCATGTCAGCGAGACACTGGTGTCAGATACATTAGGTTTCTATATCCTGTGCCTGTTCAACTGTGAATCTTCATGTAGCCTGTCAGGATGCACCTGAGAGAGCTGGGACAAATTGTTGCACTGAGACGTCTTTCTAACAGTTTTCTATGTGGTGGTCCTGCTGTGCTCTGAAAGCCCTTTTCAAGACAAAGTTGTTCCCCTGCTCGTGCAAATCAAATTATTGGCTCACTGGATGAAAACTACTTGGAAATATGGTTTATAAATTGGATATTTATAATTGAGCTATTATATATAATAGAGCTATTTTGTTATATTTTGTAATTTTGTAATATATTCTATTATATAATTTAGTGACTTACTGTTCTTACTGTCTTGGAACAACTGCGACCACATAATTTCCTCGGGTATTAATAAATTATTCTTAATCTGATGATTGTGATATTTAATGGTAAATCTGCAGAAGATTTACTTTATAGCACAGCATGAAAAACATCAGCAACAAAAAGAAAATAGAACCTCTTAGCTGGAAGTCAGCCCATGGCAGCTGAAACCTGAATTTTGATGCCCTTTGATGCAACTGCTTGTGCCTGTCACACTCAAAATATTACACACATAAGCATTTAATAATATTTATTATGAGGAACTGTGTCATTCACGATAAGAAAAGTAAATAGTTTTTTAGTGAAACCTCTGGGCAGATTCTTACAAAAACGACAGATCCATCACAGATTCAGCTTCTTTAAAAAAATCTCTTTGTTCGTAAATTTGACAGCAGCTTTCAGGATGTTTGAACAGAACTGAACTTCAGTCTGTAGAACTGAGTGTTGTGAAGCCTGAGTTTCTATGGGCTGCTGTTCTTTAACCGTACCTGTTTCTGTTCTACTTCTGCTTTTGGTGAAGCGTGGCACACATTCAGTAAAATTAATTTCAGCCTTCTCACAGAGACTTTCTACAACATTAAACAGAGAGTGAGACTGAGACAGATCCATCTCCATTACATTAAGGCTGTTCTGGTCTCGTAGCTGACTGTTTCTCCCAGGTGCACACACCGTCTGGCCGCAGACAGTAGAACGCTCAGGCAGAGTGTGTCTCTGCCTTTTGAGTGTGTCCAGCACCATATGTAGGGATTATAGGCTGACATGAATCTGAGGTATGGCAGATTACGATACGGTAAGGCTAAAGGTAATGAGGCTCCTTCAGTCAGGGTTTCACGTTTAGTCTCTGTGGCTGCTTCGCCCTAAATTCCTTTGCTAATTCTGCAGTGGGCTGTCTTTGTTGTTCTGTTATAAATGCGTGTGCTCTGCCTTCTCCCCTGGCCTTTGTACAAAAAGTAGTGTTAAAATGAATTTACCATGCTAAATGTCCTCAGGAAACCAGAAGGTATGCACATAACTGTGGCTAGACCACAACCCTGTGATTCAGTGGTTCTCCGGGTGTAGTAATTCAGAGCTTTTTGCAATTCTTATCTCCACTGAGCTGAAGCTGGAGTGATGGCAGAGAGGTTACAACCCCGAGCCCACTGAGCCATTCTCGACATACACACTCCCTTTTTTTCCTTTGCTCCCGTTCAGTGGACTCATTGAGATTCTGGACGGGCCATCGAGTAATGCCAGTTTACCCGAGGCAATCCCAGTTTCCTGATTCCTCTCAGGCTGAGGAGAGATAACCCTGACCCTGAGCTAATCCCAGATTAAACCAGAACATAAAGCACTGCCACTGCTGTCCAGTGACCTCTGACCTCTGCACGTCTCCCAGCTCAGGCTGCAGCAACACTGCTAAAAGGAGCTTGCAAAGATTTTAGCCAGGTATATTCCAATGAGGGCTTCTTTATCTGTGCTGCTGAATAATAACCCCAGAGATAACTCAGAAAGCCAGACTACTTAAGTAACCAGTAAGTTATTAGGTGACAGTTTTAGTTTATTTGGAGCAAAACAGGTCTGCAGAGCTTGCCAAAGTATTGCAGGAACTGACGCGCAGGATGGGTCAGGCGCATTGATGTGTCAGAGTTGAGGTAGAGACTGATAATAAAACACATGTCTGTTAAAACAGAGCCCTGTTTGTGCAGATGTGTGTGATTAGATCAAGGCTCTCCAGAGAGGATCTCCTTCCCTACTAGTTCTCCACATTTGACATCATCCTCAGCCAAACCTCTGCTTTCATGTGTTTCATCTAGACCGAGAGGGAAGGACATTCATTTGTTTGGAGAGAGAACGCAGAGTCCAAAAGCAGATCCTAGTTCGAGGGAAGATACAGAGTCAGACTTACGGATTCTTCATTGCCTCTGCACCGTGAGCACATCTGTCTGCTGTTACAAGAGTTTACATGAGAATGGAGATAAATGTGTATCTCTTTCCCCTCAACCACAACCCTCCTCACCCCTCCCTCACCCGTTCTGCTTGTCCATCAGCACGCCGGACTTGGCAGGGAGCAGGAGAGAGGCTTAGGTGACGGGAGCCAGAGGCTCTGTGATAAGGCCATCTCTCCGCATGAGAGCTCATCAGAGCTGACAGTGAATACAAATTGATGCCATTAGCGAGGAGGGGGTGTGGATGTAGGAGGGGTGGGGCACGACAGTGGCTCCTAATTATATAGTGGGTGAGCCTCCCTAGGTCGACAGGGGCACGGGGCACGGTAGTAACGAGGTGACGACGGTGGGGTGTCACGGCTCCCGCCGACACAGACGATGGCGGTGCGATTTCTGGATACTGTGAGGACAGACGTGGTGGTTAATGATGTGTGATATGGGATCGCTGTTAGTGCGTATCCATTATGACGGATCACATTCAACGTATGTCGAGACAAGAGGGGGGCACACCTTTTCCCTAGCGAGGGAGCTCGCAGCAACAGAATACAAACAGCATGCCATGAATAGCCAAGTAGCTTCACTTTGTTGTGGTTTTAATGGCTGGAATCACGCCAAAGCTCCGCACACACTCATTTGTGTGTTTTTGTTTTTCATGGCAATAATGATTTCAGATACTTTTGTGCACACTCCTGTTTCTACACTGTAAAAAAAATTGTAATATAAAAGTACTTCACTGTGTGTTTTACAGTTTTGTACTGTTCTGTACCATTAATAGACTGTGATTTTACATTTCAAACGTAAATTAACATAAAATCACTGTAAATGTAATAAAACATAATTTTCTTGTTTTTTAAATGTATTTGTCTGTACATATGCATATTTAGATTGTTAAAATATGTTCACAAATGCATCATAATTTCACAAATATTTGTCCGTTATTTGAAAGATTGAACTGTTAAATTAAAATGTAATGCTATGGAAAAATCTATAAAATGAATCTTATAAACTTTTTATACATCAAATAATAATAATTATTATTGCCGTGGTTCAAGAGTTGGCAGTTTGCCTTGTAATCAGAAGGTTGCCGGTTCGAGCCCCGGCTCGGACACTCTTGGTCGTTGTGTCCTTGGGCAAGACACTTCACCTGCCACCTACTGGTGATGGCCAGAGGGGAATTATAAAGTGGGATTGTAAAGCGCTTTGAGGGTCTCATAAAGCACTATATAAATGCAATCCATTGTTATTTAAACCAACTGTTAACTGTATATTTCTGTACATTTAAGTATTATTATTCATATTGCCACATTCATTGACCTTGTTTACAGGTAATTTCATTGTTTAATCACATTAAAATGTTCCTAATTTAATGCTTAAAAGCATTTGAAAAAGGCAGAATCCCATGTAAAATTAGGGCAACAAACTGTATTGTCATTACTTAAAATAACCGTATTTTCATGAGAAAGTTATTTTGTTATTTTATGGTATTATTTTGGCGCCCCAGCTGCCAGAATATTACTGTTTTTTTAGGATTTTTTTTTCACGGTGTAGGATTAATGCTGCTTATCCGGAATCAAGTTGTTCAAATACAGTGCTTACAGTAACAGCTTTTGAATTCACAAAAGAACACCATAAAACTTGCAGAACTTTGATTTTCCAGAGAGAGGAAGCAAGGATTCAGAGCTTTTGTATCCAGATGCTTTCATGACCGACAGACAGCCACGCATTTTAACTTGTCTCTTTAATTCCCCTTTTTCCTTTAAAGTTGCATCTATTTGAGGTCTTTGTATCCACAAATAGATTTAACGCTATAAACATGAGTGCAGAAAATTTGTGTATGTAATTTTGTTCTGCTGTCCTAACTTGAACCCATATTCCAGTTCTGCCGTTAGCTTGATCGGATGATACGGGGATCGTGTGCAAAGTATTCTGAGAATTTTCAAAATGTTTTGGTGTTTGCAACATGTACGAGAAAAGAAGACAACCAAGACAACAAGGCAAAAATAACACGACTGCTAATGACTGATTTGTCATCTTAATGCCATGCCTTGTCAGTTTCAAATTTGAAGTGAGATGATGGCAAGCATAACCGCTTTTGGTGATGCTTTGCACATATGGGGCAGGTGTTTGTACAGGCACGCTGTGTTGTCTGTGTTTTCTTTCCTAGTAGCAAGCTGCAGAGCCTGCCTCTCCACAAACACACACACACGCACAGGGTGCAGTGAAGCTTTGAGGCCATCACAATAGATTACCATTCCTCTGCGGGTCAGACTCTTTGGCATTACCAGTGGGTCAGATCATATCTCTAGATTCTGTGCCCTTGCATATTTGCTATCCGCTGAATGATGTCCTATCTGATGTGACACAGTGGCCAAGCCTTTGACCGCTTTTATTATCCTCTGCCCTCACAGTGACGGAGCCAAGACGAGCAGCTGCTGCGTTCTCATGCTCTTATCGTTCCTTTTCCTTTAGCAGCCCAGCTCACCTCAGACCCACTCTCCAGTAATCACACAGGCATTCTTTAACAACTCTGTCACTCCTCTGCTGGCTTTGAAGCATGCAGCTCACGCAAACCCAAATAAGTCGTGTAAATGTTTGACATGAAGGGAAGTTGAAAGAGGCCGTCGAAGGAGAGAGAGAAGGCGCTCTGGGCCCCGAAAGTTGCTGATTTAAAGTGAGTCTGCTGAAAAGACGGCAGCGCAAGTGGCAGTCAGGCCCTCCAGTGGGCACCCACTTGTCCTAAAGCAGAAGGGGGTTTCTTAATCTCCATCGCTATGTTAGTGCCCCTATATCAAGGCTTCCTTATTCTATAAATACAGGAAATCGCTGTGAGAAAGTTGTGCTAGATTAAGATAAGAGAGGAAACACGGCCGCTCTTGCATACAGGCATCTGGATATCGGCCAACTCTGCTCACAACTGTGCAAATTCAATCATTTCTTGGACTTTTTCTTACAGAAAAAACTCCCATGTTAAACATATGCGTAAAACAAAAGTCTGAATGTGTTGTTTATGGCTATTTTGCATAGAGGTGCCAATTCTTTTTCACCAAACAGTTAAATACCACATCGTAACTCAATAGTTAAACAGTAATGTTCCAGCTTAGAGGTAATTGCTCAAATAAAGTGCAGAAAGTGTTCTGAACTCTTTCCAAACACATGAACACCCTCATAGAAAAGGCAAGCATATTCTCCTGACTGAGAAGATAAACAGAAATCTGCAGGAGCGGCATTAGGAGGTCATGCTACAGCAGGATGAGCATAGATTGACACAGTCCTCTTAGACAGATAGCAGCTTGTTTGCCCAATCTCCACTCTTACTCTCAGCTTCATCTCCACTTTATTGGCAAACATAATAAACAAGGTGCACAACCATGCCCGAGAGAATAAAATGCACCTTTATACAGCTCAGCAGGGAGTGGTTCTTATGAATATTTCAGTGACTTAGACTCATACAAATTAATGAGAATTGTGTCATGTCGAGCAAGTCTCTTAAACCTGTGGCACTGTCGCCTGTGGCGTCTCAACTCATTAATGCGCCTTGTTAAAAGTTGACCCAACTGCCAACTAGGAAACCCTGCATTTATTTTCCTTCACCCCCCAGAAAAGTCTCTGAAGCTGTTTTGTGCCGCTCCATCATTGCAACGAAGCGTGCCTTGTGAGGAGTAATAAGAGTGTCTTAACTGGAGTTTTCCTTCTTTGCATTGACAGCATTCAAATATTTGGCTAGGATTCCTGACAAGTGCTGCCTTTGATGTGTGAGAGCATGCAACCTCTCCCACCCCCTCTTAATCACCCTAATTATCACCTGTGTGCGTGTGTGTGTGTGTGTGTGTGTGTGTGTGTGTGTGTGTGTGTGTGTGTGTGTGTGTGTGTGTGTGTGTGTGTGTGTGTGTGTGTGTGTGTGAGAACCGACACACCTTTCTGACGGGTTGGAAACTACCTTGGGGCAATGCTCAGGTAGTGCAGCTTGTTTGTGATATGCCAGGAGCTACTGGGGTATTTCTGCACTACCTATTATTGCACTACCTCAGAACATTTAATCCAAGCCTATTTAACCCTACTTATTTTAATTTACACTTGTTTGATCTGCATAGATCATAACCAGCATTTTCCATCTCTAATCATGCATCGCTCCTTAGACAGAAGCACAGGGCGCCGCAATAGTTTCTAATTAGCCACAAATGTTCCCCAATTGAAAACCACTGAGCTGTGAACTGAGTAGATCATTGCTCCACACAATGCTCGTCCGCTTTGTTCATTGCTCCCTTCCTGCTCAGTGTCAAAGCAACGGACTGCAAAGTTTTGTCTTTTCCCATCATCATCCCCCTCCTCCTCCTCACCTCCCATACTTCTCTACAGGGAGTACTGCAGGCTTCAAGCAGCAACATGCACTGACACTCACAGTGGCCTCCACTTTTAATTTACCCAATTTGAAACCAGAGAAATATGCAGTGGGGTGGAACACCCATATCAGTGTCAAGTAGCGAGTGGCCACTGCGCTGTCAAGTGCCAGGATGTGTATTTAGGCCCTCTCAATTCTCTCGCTCACTGTCACTGTTTTGTTTAAACACACAGTCTGAAGTTTTCCATGATCCAATCACTTATCCGACGCTTGCTGCGAATTTGCCAGGAAAGTTATGAGTGGGACGGGCCGCGTACTGTTAAGCTACGCTGGATACAGTAATGAGAGGAAGTTCTTATGTTACCGAAGCACACTGCGAGGTAGGACGCATTAAAAGCTGAATATGATATGTGAAATCCCGTCTCCTCTGTCCCTCGTGTACGGCATGGTGGGAAATCACTTCATATAAGTCGGCATTAACCACTGCGCTTTCTTACTTTCTTACTTCTGGAGATGAACTCTCGTGAGTGCGCTCCATGCCTGTCCAAACATATTTCCAAAGTAAACTCGGCCCGTTGGCTATTAATTTAAGATCAGGAGATACGCTATAACATGCAGGCCTGCAGCCCTGGAGATCACCGTCAGCAGCCAAGTATTCTCTCAGGAGGAAAAGGGCTGGCTCCATCTGACAGTGAGGCATGCTTCTCCCCCTATGTTTCTATACCTCATTTAACCAGGTAAGCTTATAAAAATACATTTGTACTTCTAATGGTCTGAGGAAAGGGTTGCGGTCAAGGTACATCCACTATTCTCCAGAACAACAACTGTATTGTATTGCAGTCTGCAGAACATGTAGTCACCTTGAGTGAATGAGGAACTCAGGTAATCAGTCACAGCAACCTGCATTTAAACTCGGCTAATTAACCTGATGAATGCAAAGAGAAAGAAATAAAGAATCTGTGCTTTGTTCGATATATGTCTTGCTTTGGCACTTTAGTGCAACGAAACACAATTTTCTTCCTAGCCAATCACCCATTTTAGAGTGGACTCACATTGGTAGTGAAGATGGGTTTTGTAAATGAAGTGCTCTTTAAGGTTTTGAGTTTTTACAGTAGAGTCTGATGGGAACTGCATGATGAAACAACCACTAATAACATCACTGTTTCTAACTCTAAGTACTGAACAATGGCAGTTTTGCAGGAAAATGCTAGAATTATAAACTCGATATCAGTTTGTAGTGCAGAAAAACAAACAAAAATAAACAGAGGAATTTTTTTTTGTCTGTCTGAGGTAGTGCTGAGCTTCTGCTCAGGTTTTGGCATTGTTGTTAAAACAGAGTTGGTAAGAAAGGCTCACACTTTCAGCTTCAAACTACACCTTTAAAAGAAACAGAACACTTAGGCACAAATAATTGTGCTCCGCTGTTAAATTAACACTGACTATTAACATTACTGACCAGCAGCACTAATAATGTTTGCTAAATCATTTTGTTATTGGTCATAGTCATTTTTCTGCTTGCCACTACCTCAATGGTAACAGCTGGTTAATTTTGGTATTAGGTAATTGCTAATAGTTAAATGGCTGACACTGACAAATGTACAGCAAGATTAAAACTTACAACTGTTTAAAGTCCAGTGGTGTTCAAACAGGAGCTTCACTGAGCTTCAGTGCTACTACTGCTAGTGGCAAATTGTTTGGTATATTAATCTGCAGAATGGTCACAGAATTTGAGTTTTGACAAGGATGGTTGTACTGATTATGTCAAATTCACACAAAACTGAATAGTACTTTTTACTTTCTTGATTTGGGTAGAAGTAAATATTTTTAATACTTAAGTAAATACTTGGTACTTAAGTACAATAGTTTTCCATAGGTCATGACCCTCCAGAGAGGGGAGAATATCTTAAAACAAAACTAAAAAAAGAAAAAGTAAAGTTTGCTACAAAAATCTTTTGACATTTTCAAATCTTATTCTATTTTTTGTAAACCGCTGGATAGCTTTACCTCAGTTATTTAAAATATAATTAATAATTAATTCATATCTACAACATTTTTGCACACTTGCACTTTATGTGGTCCTGTGCCAGTTGTCTGTTATATGTAGCACCATGGTCTCTGAGGAACGCCGTGTCATTTCAGTGTGTACTGTACAACTGCACATGGTTGAAATGATAATAAAGCCACTTGACTTGACATGACAAGAGGTCCCAGGTTGCCACTTAATTTCTAACACTGCGTTCAATCTGTGCTGTCGCTGTAATGTTGCTGCATACCATATGACTCGACCTACACCATAGCCTGACATTCACCCGCGCAAGCATATAAAATTCAGCTGCATGACCACAACAAGTGTGATTGGCCTACTTGGTAGTAATATGCCATGTAGACCAAGTATATTGATCTTGGTATACTGAGCGTAAGGATAATGGCTCCGTGATCCAAGATATAACTGGCTGTGATTGTATCTTGCTTGTCTCCAGTGCTAATGCAGAAACCAGTAATCCCAAGCGCTTAGAGTCAATGCGTAATCTCATTTGGTTCTGAAGTCTTCATTCTATCCTCCATTTTTAGCTCCAACATAAATGTATAAATGCAAAAAAGGCTGTTATCTATATTGATATCTTTACTACTTTATGTCAAATTATAGTAAGTAAAGTATAGTAACTACAGCTGTCTCACACAATTAGTGAAGTACAAAGTACACTGTTCCCTTACAGTTAAAATATAGTAGCAGTTAAAAAAAAAGAGGGGACAGTACAACTAAGTCGTGACTGAGTTTAAGTGTAGTACTCGTGTCAAGATACACATCATATCAACTTACCAAAAGTTTGGTAGTAGATTTTTGGCCTTGTATTGTTGGTAGATCTCCAGCATCTTTAGCAGGTTGCTCTGATGCCACTAAGCTAGAATTTCTTCAGGTCTCGTTCAGCTCAGCATCCAGTTTCTCAAAGATCAGCAAAGGGCTTTCTTGAGGCCAGAGTGCAGCGAGTAGCAAGAAACGGGCAGTGGGCTGTTTGAGCCAAGAGCACCTTGGGTTCCTTGGAGAGAGAAGCGGATTGTCTGTGTTCAGCAGACTGAAGAGTGTGGACCGGAACGCCACACACAAAGGAACCGAGATGCCTGAGGTGACTACTGTGAAATAGCTTAACTTTCTGCCTTTATGCTACACCTGCATTTCTTTCATGAACAAGAAAGACTGAAAATAGGAAAAATGTCATAAAGTGACCTTCTCTCATTTGTGCGCAGGTGCAGGCATGCTACTGTAAAAACCCAAGTGAATGAGGAATGGGATAGACACTGAGCTTGAGGATCAGGTTGCCCCACCGGCTTACTTTCACCTCCTAATAGAGCCATTGCAATTTCACAAGGGAGAAGCAGTGTGGTCCTGAAACAAAGCCCCTGCTGTGTGTGTGTGCGTGTGTGTGTGTGTGTGTGTGTGTGCGTGCGTGCGTGCGTGCGTGTGTGTGTGTGTGTGTGTGTGTGTGTGTGTGTGTGCGCAGACCCCCCAGAGTGGGCCTAAGCCATACAGGCAGTAATGGGCTACTATGAGTTTATCTGGCTCTGATAGACATATTCACACTCTGCTCCCAGCCTTTCAATCTCTCGGATAAGTCTGCATGTGGAAAATGCTGTCATGCTCTAATGTGGCTGACAAAAGAGCACAAGTAGTTCAGCCTCTCTGAGCCTGTCCTGTGTGAAACTGTAATCTGCGGCTGCAAATCTGTAAGTAAGTCTGGGAAAACAGCTGATTGAGTGTGCAGCCTAATATATCCGAGCTCAATAAAATGTGACTGGTTGAAAAACATCGGGGGATTGTCTGCAAATTAGATTCAGCTCAGTGCCAGAAAATTAAGACAAATGAGTCGTGTAGCAAACATAAGATTTTGTTACTCTCTGGGAAATGCACCCCAACCCCACAAATTCTCCTTCATCTTTTAGGTATGGGCATAAACAACAAAAAGAAAAAGCACACACACTCCAAACTGGCATTCTGCAAAAGTGTAGCCTCTCTGCATGTCTTTTCGAGCTGATTGTGATTGAGTGTTTGCTTGGCACCAATCTCAGCCCAGAGACATGCTGTGCGGCCTGACCTCTGGAGCAGAGTTGCAGCCAAGCTCAGTCTGCTGCCATTATACGTCCTTGATCAACATGTCAAACGAGCACAATGCCATGTGGCCCCGCCTGAGGTGAAGTTTGACTTTGGGATTGAGTTAAGAGGGACTGACAGAAAAGACAATGATATCCAGTAGGTGGAGTGGCGCGCCTTTTTGTAACCAGGTTCTGTTGTAGTTAAATGGATTTCTAAAAGGTGATGTCTATGGTGGAGACCACATTACATGCAAATATGAAGGATAAGTCACGAGGAAAGGCACAACATTTGGGGTAAATTCTACCTGTGACATAGAATTCAGTCTGGCCTGTCTGCATGTTGTCAGATAACTATGAGATTAGAGTACATGTGTTTGTTTCTTAATGTGCGCCTCTCAATAGGGCGTGTTGTTGCTTTGCGCTGTTCACATTTCCTATTCGGCTGACAGATGGTCCCGTCCAGCTCCTCTCTGACAACAAACACACACTGAGAAGTCGCTGACAACCTGCTTCAGAAGGGGGGGCGCCCTGACTGGCCCTCGGAATGTGTGTGTATATGTGTGCGTGTGTGTGCACAATGCATTCTTATCCAGTGTGCACTTGGCCTAGAGTGTATGGGGACTCATCATTCAACTTAAGACTCAACACAAATAATCACAGGGTCCAGCCACATGTTGCAGCTCCTCTACGCGGGGCTGACAGCTGCCAATCACTCTGCTGACCTGTAAACGTTCCATTGGTGGGCACAGTTATTAAATCAAACTGTATAAATATAGAATATCTAATGCTATTAATCTTTGCTTATTGACGTAACCCCCGTGCTAAATTTAGATCTGGCTCAAAAGACTGGCAATATCAGATTCCATAGGGAGTCTGTTTAAAAAGGTCTCTAGATGGTGTTTATTTTAAGGACCAGTGGTGGACATGTGGATGTCTTTGCATGCTTGGGTGGCCAGACCTCTTCTTCAGAAACACCTAACAACCTCGTAGTAACGTCAAACCCACAATACATGACTACACATACAGAGCTTGTTAAAAAAAAAATTAAAAAAAATCTTAAACTGGCCATTATAAAGCTACAGTGTGTTTCCTTCAAGGTCTGATATGCCACACTGGCTGTGCGTTCGCTCCTTTAATAACACGCCGGCACACCAGTGTTCAACTATGTCACATTTAACCAGTCAAATGCAGCTAACTGCATGTAACGGTTTATCCTTTGGTTTCCTTCTGCCATGTTTTGGTGGCTAACTCTGGGTTAACCTCAAATCCGTGCCTGTGATCTCTCGATTATAGAAGAAGGCTAAATGGAGGATGGGAACTTTCCTGCTGTTTGAGTGAAACCTCTCTGTTTGTCCAACAGTATCTGAATGCCAGCGTCTAAGGCCTCTTACCCTATAGATTGCAAAGGAGTGTGTTTATGTATGGTGGGACACGGGGCCTTTGTTGTCTTAGCCGTGGCCTTTTGCTCTGCCTGTACTTGGTTGCTGAACGAAGCAGAACATATCAAACAAACACTCCAGCACAGAGTCTATAGGGAGATTGGGTTACTGTAGACATGCGAGGACGTGTCAACTGCATTGTGTTGCTGAAAGCGCACACTTGTCTGACCTTCAGAGAATGGTGTCCAAGCATGCAATGAAATGTTGTGCCTTACCCTATTCCATGAACTATGTAGTATGAACATCATAGCTAACTGCCGGTCTACTGTTTCTGTGTTTGCTGGCTTCCCACAGACTGCCACTAACGAGTGACTTTCTAGATCCTTTGATCCACTCAGGAGGTATTAAGCCATCAGTGCTGTTTGACAGACACTCAGTAGCACTTGTCTCTAATGAGTGGTGTTCTGTTACACAAGTGTCGGTGAAAAACCATCAGATAAGTCCACGGAGGAGTGGCACGAGGAATGTGTCAGTTGCCCATGCATGTGTGCGCGCGAATATGCGCACATGTAGCTGCAGCTGTCGGTAACCAATGCATTTCTGTTTCCATACAGAACTGAGATCCACTGGTACCGCTCATCACTTCGCCTACCTCATCAACACATCTGACTATCGGATCCTTCGTATGGATGAGGACCATGATCGAATGTATGTTGGGAGCAAGGACCACATCCTGTCCCTGGACCTCCATGACATCAACAAGAACCCACGTATTGTAAGACCTTTCCCATGCTTTTCTCCCTTTGGGCCTTAAAATGGGCTGTTACCGTGGGATAAAGCCAGCACCTTTACTGCAGTTTTACCCAAAGTGAAATGTTCCCCACTCTTGCCCCAGCAGCAGACATTTCGGTTTGCTCACATCAAGTTTTTGTTGGACTACTCTTCTTTTTTTTGTGTTTCTGGTGCAGCTCATTAAAACCCTGTAACTGGTCTATGACAATCCCAACAGGACTTATATTAGCCTTGGTGGATATCCCTTTTAAAATTTTAATCCAAATATGCAATAAATGCCAGTGATGTATAACGTTTTGGGCTGGAGCTATAAAATGTCCCGCGTTCCCACTCTTGCAGATCCACTGGCCAGTGCCTGAACAAAGAAGAATGGAGTGCCTCGTGAGTGGGAAAGATGCCAATGTAAGTATGCGCGTTGAAAATGCACATACCAAGAGCAGGATTGCCCGAGTAAAGTTGTTTCCTTAAACTTGATAGCTTGAAAAAATAAAATATATCTTTTTTTTTTTTAAATAAATTGCATTTAAAATATATAATTCCCTCATCTGTTCACATCAGTTTTAATGTGATGAACCTGTTAAATGGAATTACCTGCGGAGTTGGACCTGGCCCAGTAAAATTCTGGTTCCCTCGTGTCTAGCCAATGAGACAGGAATGGAGCAGAGAAGCCCAGAATCCTTCTTTGTGCCAGCTTGAGTTCGGGAACCAAGCACTGCTGGCTGATAGTTTGATATATTGCCCAAATACAAATAGAAGCACATTATTACTGGCAGATTTTTAAGTTTTAATAAGAATCAGTGAGCATTCAGTAAATCAGCAGGAGGTCTGGCAGTAAAGATTAACTATGAACTGCTATTTAATTTCCTTCAATGTCTGTGTTTCCAGGAGGAGTGTGCAAACTTCATTCGTCTAATTGAGCCATGGAACCGGACTCACCTGTACGTCTGTGGGACAGGAGCTTACAATCCGGTCTGCACCTTTGTCAACCGCGGACGCAAACCTCAGGTTAGAATTACAGGAATGTAGAGGCCGAGAAGTTGATCTTAGCAGCATTAAAAACTTCCTCCATCTACATCATGAATGATATGGTTTGCCTTACTCTCCATCCGCCCTACACTAAGCTCCCTTTATGATGATTTTGCTCCATCATTAAGCTTGCTTGTGGTACCCTGTGTCCCCATATGGCGAAGCAGCCAGCACACCAGCCTCACCAGCACACAGCTGTTGTCCCCAGTGTGCCGTTAGAGCTACTCTGTTTAGTCTCAATCTTTAATGGGACCTCTTGAATTTCGTAAACCTAGCCAGTCCGCTTACGCTGCCGTACTCCTCTTTAACACCTGACTTTCCTTTAAATATCACACTCGCTCCCTAATTGTGACCAGGGGACTTTTATAAAAGGCAATAAATAAAAAGTAAATTTCCCATTTGACTTTCCCTTGTGATCACAGAGAAATCGCAACAGCGAGCACAGCTTGCTCGAGCCCCTTGCTGCATACAGCTTGTTACTAATGAAGGGCTTCCACCCAGTCACTCACCTATCCTTCCACCCCTTCATGCATCCATCCAGGCCACCCGCCAGCCTCTACCATGTGAGATGCTGGGTAATTGCAAGTGGGAGCTCCCATTATGGGGTGCAAGTGGAATGTTCCAGTTCTAGTGGATTAATGAGAGGGCTGTTATTTTCTCTGTCACACTGACAGGTCCAAATCATACACCCCTGAGCACCTTTCTCAGCTGGTCTGTGGAGTTAACCACAACTGTAAAAACAAGAGGGGGTAAACTCTGCACGGACGCATGTACACACACATATCCTGACACACATACTGTAGGAACACTTGTCATTCTTAATTCAGATGGATTTCTATCAATAGATTTTACCATCGCAAGAAACATTCCTAAGATGCGCTTAAAGACTCGTAGCTAAATGTTTTGCAGTGCCAGCAGATTTTAGGGGTGTGTATGTGGCATACTGTGACAGCCTTTACTGACAAAACCACAGAATAGAGGACTGTTATTGTTGCCTTTTCCACCATCTGGTCCAATAAAGAAACCCGCATTCCCTGCACAGTCTTGCGTCCATTTTTCTTTATCCTTTCCCTACGCGCTTGTATTATATTGATCTCAGAAGTTCAGGGTTTAGGGAGTTTCTCATGTCTCATGTCTGGAGGTCAAAACAGGCTCAAGCAATCTGCAGCAAGGTCATGAAAGGCCTTGATCCCTCCTCATCAGTAGTGTAACGCCGAGAATGTATTGCTTTTTCCTGTTTTAGACGTCCATGTATCTGCAGATGGCCCAAGCCAGAGGAAGGGCTAACCGTGCAGCTGAACCCAGTGCGGTGCACGAGACACTCGGACTCAAGGTGCGATGCGGGCCCTGTCTGCACGAACCGATCACCAGCAGCATGCTCCCCTTTTTTGTGTCTGTGCCCATTTTGTCGATACCATCTTTAACCTGGCCATCGTTTGTTCATCTCTGTAATATTTTCCATGCACTGTTTTTCAGTCCCTGCACGATCTCGACATTTTTAGTGTAATTTGAAAATGCATTTCATTTCACGTCGCTTCGTTTTCTCCTTGTTTCATTCACATTTCCTTTGTGTAAGTCTTGTTGTCTGAGCACCCTGTCTTATTAGCCTTTGTCCTTTTGGTGCTTTGCCTCTGTGTTAAATGCCACATTTTGCATGAGAGCTGGCTAATCAACTGGAAATGGCTGATCCGGCTGTAAAAAAAACAAAAGATACACGGCCCACGTTTAATTAAACAGGCTTTTGCTGCTGTTCAATGCATGACACGGTCATTTCTATTTAGCATTTAGCTGGAGCTGTAAAGAGCAGATTTCCGAATCATTCTTCTTCATCATATCAGACATTCGAGGGTGTCACACCCAGCAGTTCTTCACCCCAAAGAGCCCTCCGCCTTCTGTAGGAATGTTATTCAGGCTCTCCCACAGAGGCGACAGGACTAGTCAGCATCTGACCCACTCCCACAGCAGGCTCTGTTAGCTTAGAGCAAACACCAGCCATCTGTAGCCAACTAGCTATGGAGCTGAGGAAATAAAAGAGTCACATACTTCAACATGTCTTCTCTGTTTGAGCTCTCCAAGCACTTTAAAAAGCAGAGAGGGACTTTTGAAGGACAACAGGGCTTTATGTGAAGTGGGACACTTTGAAAGTGTTTCAACTGTTTTCTTTTTCAGGCCGATTCTTTTTCTACACGTGTTTCAACCTTTTCTCAAGGGTCACATTTTATAGCAGGGTTGTAAAAACACATTCAGGGCACAGTTTCCCTCCGGTACACATAAATGTTTGTGACCGTTTTTGGGTTTTTCTCCAGAATGGCTTTGAGTAAGCTGCCATCTACTTATCGGCGCAAGTGGTGATTTTAATCAAAGATGATGTAAAGGGTTGCGTGTATGATCTAGTGAAGGGAGTTTGGCACAGTGCTCCTAAATAAGTGCTGACGGACACCGACACAGATGTCTTCATCTCGGCCTGCTGGGAGTAAAAAAATAGGGATTGGATGTGCTCTGGTTTTTGCGGCGGAGCTACAGGACATGTCATTGCGTGCCACTGTTTCATTTTCCCCACTATCATACGCAAATTCCTGCTAATCACCTTTCAGTGCTTGCGTGCTGGGATGCCATGAGCAGTGAGCATCAGTCATCCAGCCTCCATCGCAGACTTGTTTTCACTTTGCTGGATTGCAGGTGTCACGAGTCGACCTGCACACCCATAGGCACAGAGAAGCTGAGAGATATTTGGCATGCAGCTTTATTATGCCGAGAGAAGCAGCACCGCAGCACATTGTTTTTTACAGTGGAGTGGCATGGAGATGGATTAGAAATCCATCGCTTTTCCTGCATGTGTTTTTTCTGTATGAACACACACTCATTATTTTGATACTTCATCCCCCATCAGGACCTATAGGTCCCGCAGGAGTCAGAGGCAGCGCATATGCTGCCTCATTTTCCCTACACAAGGGAATCACAGTGACAAGATGGAGAGTGTTGAATTTATTGCCATCTCTGTATGATTTTTTTTTTCCATTTCAGGAAGAAATCTTCCATTTGGAACCGGGCAAAGTAGAATCTGGGAAAGGAAAGTGCTCCTATGACCCGAAGCTCAACAGCGTGTCAGCTTTGATCAGTAAGTATCATCTGGGTTTGGTCACATGGGATTGCAGGCACAGGCACGGTCCAGCACAGTTCCTTCTAGCAACAGCAGTGTCATCTCATATGGATTCTTCATCTTTTCTTCCATTTCTCCTTATATGATCTTCAATGGGCTTATGTTTGGCATACTTTGTAAAGAGCTTTTTATTGTTAGCCAGTGATAACCACAAGGTCAGGTCAAGTGTCCTTGTCACTTTGCCTTTTTCCCACAGTTTAGCTAGAATCACTAGGAATTTTTCCTTCTTAGGACTGCAATGGGCTCAGTAATATGTGACTATTAATATTTATATCCTCCACTGAGGAATTAGTGGCTTCAAATCTAAATACGTCTGACATGCAAAAATAAAAAAATAAATAGTTATTGTATTACCATTTGAAAAACTAAAACTTTGACTTAATTTGGCAGTGTGCTGATATGTGGGATCAATGCCTCAAACAAAGTCAGTGAAGCAAAATATTAACAAAACGATTGTGTGCTCTCGCTTTTTTCACGTTTCAGCCGTTAGATGATTTTCAATTTTCAGTGAGATTAGGTTTGGATGAAATGTCTTATCATCTGTTGTTTCACTCATGAAGCCAGTGTCCTCTGTGCCACTGCCCAAGGTCATTTAGTCAGGTCCAGGCCGCACAGTTGCCACCAGTGAAAGGCGATCTTCTCTCTGTGGGTCGAGGCGGCGGGTGTAAATCACTGGCACTGTTTTCCCGCATTAGCGCAGTGCCAGATGACCAGTATGGAACCAGTACTGTCATCCAAGATGGATTTACCTCCCACATCCACCAGTTAGCGTCATGTAAGGGACACTGTTGTTAGTGTTGATAAGGATTAAGAACCCTGTACCACAACAATAGATTCACCATTGACCGCTGACTGCTCGATGCGCCACCGCATTAGGTATCCTATCATCCGTGGACATTTTAATGATATATCATCAATCTCCCTATAGTACTGCCGGGGACCATGACATTGAGTATAATGGTGGTACAACAGTGTTTCCTGTTCCTACTGTCTCCATTCTCCATCTCTGAGAGCCCTGAGAGGCACACCTGCTCTCCAGTGGGGCCCACACAACAGCTGGAAGACCAACACCTTTCCTCCCTGTGGCTTAACAAAGCTGTTTTTATACATTTGTCAGTCTGCACACACGGGAGTGCTCATATCTCATGTCTTAATGAAGTGCATTTGATGGCTGTTTCAGGAAGTTTGAAGTTTGTATTGATAGGAGCACACAGTTAATACCCTGAAATAAGAGAAAATATGAATGAATTTAATGTTTTAAAAATAAGAAATTTTTATAGTGGATCTGACCACCATTGATACAGTTGCATTTATGACAGTGTCGATTGTTGTTTGTGTTCAGCGGATCAGCAAAGTGTTTGTTAATTTGCAGCTGAAAAAATCCCCAAGAAACGAACTATATACTCCTATTTTAGTAATGTTTGCTAAAAGCTGTAGAGCACATCAATTTTAGAGAATTAAAAAGACATTTGTAGTGGGCTGAGGTCTGACTACCACACAAGAGGCCCAAAAGTATGTAAATGAGAATTTTGTTGAACGCTTGAGTATCTTTATCTCCTTCGTGTCATAAGATAATTTTCTTTGTCTTAATCCTTTAAACAAGCACTTTGTACTGGTACAAGAATACAAGCTACTTATAGTGTTTTAAAGCAGTACAGCCCCAAAATGCTGACATATTATTAGGAGACAATGAGAACAGTGGAGGCTTACCTTGTTTATCAGCCATTTAAATGTCAGTTGCTTACGTCTCAAGTTGCAACCACGTCCTGACCACTCGCATGTGCAGATGATGACTTTGTTATGCTTAGCTTCTGTGTTGTGAAACTGAAGAGCGTCATGATTTTTCTAAATATACTTTTTGAAATAAAAGCTGGTGGTTCGTGCCAAGGGTGGTGCTGGAATAATGTCAGAGTCGAGGAATCTCACGAAACTCAAGTGTTTTCTCTCTTTCTCAGATGGAGAACTGTACGCTGGGGTCTATGTTGACTTTATGGGAACAGACTCTGCCATTTTCCGTACTTTGGGGACAAAGACTGCCATGCGAACAGATCAGTACAACTCCAGATGGCTGAACGGTAACAGTCCTATTTAGCCTATAAATGATACACAAGACTTTTGTGCACAGCTCCTTATCGTGCTATCCAAACAAGCTTATAAAATATAGCTAAAATGTAAGGATTGCTGTTTTCTGAAGATGTTTAGAAAGCCTCAGCAAGTGATAAACAGGAAAGGCTGAAAGTTTAGAAAAGATCTCAAACCAGATGTTTTCCCCAGATCACTGTCCACATAAACATCTCACCACTTCTTCTCCCCACAGACCCCACTTTTGTCCACATACACCTCATCCCGGATAGTGCCGAGAGAAATGATGACAAGCTGTATTTCTTCTTCCGAGAGAAGTCCTCTGAGATGGGCCAGACTCCTGTGACCCAGTCCCGTATCGGACGAATCTGCCTGGTGTGTATACACTGAGGAGCATTTTTCCACTGAGGTGTGATCCTGATGAAAAGAGAAACTGCAGCGTGATTAATAAAAGTCTGGAGTCTCCCAGTGAGAAGCACCCACTGTCTTTAAATGTGTATGGGCTAAGGACTTGTATTTACCTCTTGTTAACTTGCTGGACTCCACATGTGTCTTTAACCTTCATGCTAACAATGGATCCCTCTGTATGTCAGATTGCCCTCTGACCTCTGATCACAGGATCTCCCTCTGCACTGATATTGTCACTAGTAGTCCTAAAACACAGGATCACAAGGCCTGCACACTGTGTCATCTTACTGAGCTGGTTGTATTTACACATTAAACGTTCCTGTCTTACAAGTTTGCGTGCACGTGTGAGCCTAACAGCAGGAATATGAGAACGGTTCGGAGTACAAAACGTGCGCCTCAGTTCAAGGTTCAAGGTTCTTTATTTGTCACATGCATAGTTATACAAGTATAACACACAGTGAAATGTAGCCTGACACGCTCCTCGACATGTGCAAAAAAATTGGGGGGGGTGTAGAGGAAAAACATTATACATATATATATGTAGTATATACATTGGGTGAATGTGCAGCAGTAGCAGCAAGCAGGTGAATTCTGTACATTAATATGAATAGACATCTGTTGTTCACTGTTGTATTTATTTGGGGTCAGGTGCTGACCCGACAGACAAACACTCATCCCCCTCTCGGTGGGCTATGGAGACCCCGGCCTGTCACTCTTACTTCGCCACACATCTGGATGCTCTTTGCATTTCTTCGCACCGTGCATACCACCAAAACTACACTTGGTTCATTTATGGTAGAGAGTATGAAAACATTTCAACTTCCCAAATGGGAAAGCATAAAGAGAGTGAAGGTTGGCCACCCTTAAAAAATTACTATAAAAAAGACAATTTCTTACAAAGTGTGACACATTCTCGAAATATCTTGGTATGGATTCTGGCTTCACTCCATCGCAGATGGGAGAGCCTAAATAGGAGGAAACTGTGTTTACCTAACCCCATCAGCACCCCCCCTTAGCTTCCTGTCTTTGCAAATCAGAGACACGTATGTGTGGGTGGCTCCACCTGGGCTTTTTTTTATTTTTAAATCAGGAGGGGGTGGGGTGAGGGCTAATGAGGATGCAACTGATGGAGAAACTGTATTTTTGTGTCCACCCCCACCCTTCCCAAAAAATAGAACGACGACGGAGGTCACTGCTGTCTGGTCAACAAGTGGAGCACCTTCCTGAAGGCCAGGCTCATCTGCTCTGTGCCCGGGGCCGACGGCATGGAGACACACTTTGACGAGCTCAGTGAGTACAAAGGACTGTAAACCCGCATCATGCTGTGTTTCTTTCCACTGTTTTTTGTTGATGTGGAAATGAGTAGGTTACATGGTGGGGGTGGGGTGATGTTTTATAGACTTCCTTGTCAATCAGATGTGCTGCAAGCTCCGCAATGCCTTCTCTGTGGGCGGTGGTGCTCACTGCTTATTTTTCAGTTTACATCCTACACATTTGGGGCTGCTAACTCACAGTTATTTTTTATTAGCAATTAGTCTGCAGATTAGCATCTCTATCAGCAGTGTAGCTGTGTGAATCAGAAAAACACATTTAAAAAAGTTACAAAAAAACATATTTGGATCACCTTCCTAAATCTCACGTAAGTCTTTTGGCACTTTTCAAGTAATATGAGGGAAGTCATTAACTCATGATTGAAATAGTTAGTGCACCTGATGTATTAAATCAAGTTTTAATTGTTGTAATCGGTCTAATTACACACTGTAAAAGTTAAATGTGTGTGTTTGAATGTAGTCGTTTTGACACTGAAATTCCACTTTTTCAACAAAAAAAAAAAGAAAAAAGTCAGCATTACTTACGCATCCTCCCACAACTTTAGTTACACCCGACGTTTTGACAGAAGCCATGCTTCTTCTTTGTGCAGTTAATCATTCTGACAGTGGGTATTGAATGGCAAAGGAAAAAATGGCGTGACTGGATTTATTTGAGACGTGCTCATTTTCATTTTCTGTCATGTACAATCGCAACTGAAATAGTGAGTAGACAATAGTTCTCTGCAGGGTTTGGTTCTATTGCAGCACCTGCCAAGAGTGCAAACACACCCACACACATCAGTCTTTGAACCATATGGTAGGCCCATTCACGGTATTGTAATAGGACTGACACCCATAACCCCGCCACTGTAGTTGTCATTTACTTTCGAGATTTTTTTTTAAAACAAAAGTAAGTGTATGTGTCTGTGTGCATGTGTGTGTGTGAGTGAGGAGACGGCGGCCTGATGGTGGACGAATGGGGTCACCGAGCAGGAATGTCTGTGACTGTGAGACTATTAGACTGTCTGAGGGAAACTCGTCCTCTGTCTGTCACCACTGGTTGGAAATGGAGACAAAGACTGATAGGGGGATTTTCTGTGTGCCCGCTGTTGCTTTTGAACTAATTTTAAGAAAGAACAGTGCTATGCCATGCTAGTTTTTTTTTCTCTTCATTGCAGTCCTTGCTTTTATCATCACCTGACTGCAGTTAAAAACAAACAAACACCTATTTGTTTTTACTGTTGACATTTATTTTATACCTCTGAACGATTTGGAAAGTGACACTTGAAAACCCGGTGGCCTTTTTGTGTTGTGCAGCCTCTTCCCCACAAATCACAAGTAGGAATGAGCTGCCTTTGCAGTTACAAACAAGGCTTCTGTCTCTACCTAGTTCAGTCGGTGTTGAAACAGACACTGTGCATTGTAGAGCGGTTCTGTGAGCCGGGGAGCTGTCAGTGTTTGGCGCCGATGATGAATCTTTTGGATATTTCTTGAATAAGGCTGTAAATGTTTAATGGAACAGGCTTGTTGAATGAACAAGGACGGGCATGCCAGAGTAGCCCAGAGAGAAGGAACGGCTACACAAAGCAAGCATCCCTGCCAAGGACTCCTAGAGGAGACAATAAATGGGACACAATTTTTTCATGCAAATGGCATCACATTTACTGTCTAGTTTGAATGTTTGAAAAGCTCTTTAGCTGGAGAGTTAGTCTTTGCAGACAAAAGCGGCAATTTTAGGATGTTAAGAGGGCCTTAAACTACTGAGCACAATGGAGATCATTGGGAAATACAACAAAATGTTCTCTTCCTAAAAGTTAGATGAGAACATTTGTGCAACTCTCATGAATGAATATGACATCCCCTTCTATAACAGGCATCTTCTATAATCGTGAAAAATAAATAATTAAAAAAACAACAGGGAAAGTAACTAGCCTGCCCAAATATCCACTTACTAGAACCACTAAATACTAAACCCATCCATTTTCTTCAGTTTTCATGGGTCATGTAGACCCTGGACACCTCTCATCTGTTGCAGGGCTAACACAGAGGGACACCTATTGACGCTCACATTCACACCTACAGCCAACAGTTAAGGTTTGAGCTGTTAGAGGAAGCTGGAGTACCAGGAGATAACTCCTGCAGGCACAGGGAGAACATGTAGTTTCCATTCAGAAAGGCCCAGCACCTTTTATTGTAGAGCTCGGAACATAAATCTAAGAATCTCAAGTAAATGAAACTCTGCCGCACAGCTCTTTTAGTTAGATGACTTCTCTACAGATCCAGTTGCAGTTATGTAATAAACTCAGATGAAAGACTCCTACAAACATCTGCAAGAAAGAAGAAAACCCCCCCCACAGTTCATTCAGTCCCTGTTAACATTTTGTCAGATCCAGATTTTATTTATGACTGCTGGACTGTATTATTAATGTCTTCCAGACATGTTTCTGACTACAACATAAACATCTAAACAATGTCTTTTTTGTGCAGTGTGTTGTTTATTTACCTATGTTGAGGCTACCTCTTGTGTGACATGAAAACTTTGGAAAAGTCTTTTTCCAAAGTTTACACAAACATCCACTATCATGTCGAATAAAAGCAGTACTGTAACTGCGCATCTGAAAATGGTTTCAAGCTGGGACACGTTCTCAGTTCAGCTAGATATCCTTGAGTGAGGAGACTCTTAACCCTGCCATTCTCTAAGAGTCTTTAAAATATGAATGTATAACTTATTATTACCCCGCGTAAGTACCGTTCCATTTACTGAGGAGTTTTTCAAACATCCAGAGCAGCTGTTGTCTTTGATGTAGAACGTTTTGGCAAATCACGTCTGAGACCTTGGGAGTTTTTGCAGTTGGAACATGTAACATTTTCTTTGCTCTGTCTTTCAGTTTTTACCTAAATGACCCACAATGATCTAAAATAGTGTTAACCATTATAAAGCTTCTATGTTTTATACAGGCAATGCTTTAAAATGCATTTCTTATCAATAGGTAGGGAGAAGAAAAGCCAGAGAGCAAGAGGAAACGAGTGAAGGAGTGAGATATGCTAGAGAAGAATAGTAATTGTTCACTCAAACAGAAAACCTTTTCTTTTATTTTGTTTCTTTTTTAAATAAAATTGGATGCGTGATGGCTGAGATATTATTGCCAAATGAAAATAAAAAGAGCTGGTTGTGGTATGTGGATCCTTTCCTAGTTGTTATTAACATGCTACATTCCCTGGAGCAAACTCATCCCTGTCCTGTCAGACTAGCTTTTATTGGAACTCACGTAGCTTTTCTCCCCTGAAGCCTTGATCTGTTTTTAGCGACTGTATAACTCTACTGTATGTTGGCCTCGGTGCTGTCTTGTCTACATGTGCACGCACTTGCATCTCGTTGCGTGAAAGTAAAACAGCACCAGCTGGGTGTCACGACAAGGATCATCTGCTGTGTGACACCCGTGACGGCCCATCGTGCTGTGAACGCGCTAAAGCCGTGACCGTTCCATGCTCTGCCTCTGGCAGCTGTGGAAGATGGCGTGGCGATGTGGGTGTGTGGATGGGTGTGAAACTGGTAGCCACTCAAAAAGAAGGGCAAAGTGCCCGCTATCTTTGAGCTGTATCCTTTTCCTCCTGAGATGAGTTCACAGCTGCACGCAGTCCCCAGAGGAAGACTGTACAGCCTCGCTAATGTGGACAAGCCCAAAACCCTGCAGTTCAGATTCAAAGATAGCTTATCTCACCCATGTATCATTCTATCTACATAACAGTCTGACAGCTAATTTCTCATGCTGGTCTATATGGAACTGAGAGTGCATAAATCTTGACTGGTATAGCTTCTTCTATAGTTCACCCTTATTCTCCCACGTTGCAAGCTCTAACAGCCACATTTGAAGATTTTTCCTAGTCGTTTTCAGCTAGGTTGGGAGTGCATTCTCTTTTTCAAACTGAAGGCCATTTCCTATTGTAGACTGAATATGCCTCCTGGGACTGTTATTTAGGCCAGGTACTAAAGAGCAGAGAGACTCATCACTAATCATGCATTTACTTCCTATTTGTTGCTGTCAGAGGATTGGAGGTGAGCATCTATGATTTAAATACCTCTAAAACTGGCCTGAACGCATACTGTATGATGCAGTTCTCCTTTGGGAGAGAAGAGATATTTCCTTTCTCTAAAATTGGAAAACGTGAGCTATGGATGCTGGAAAAGGATAGAAAACCGTGTATAAATTTTACTGGGAAATCTCTCGGGGTTTAGCAATCCTCCAGTCTAGACTGTAGATATCCAGACTGTTTGCTTTCACAGCTCGACTTTAAATGCCTGTTTGGGGCTTGGATTGCTTCATATGGGATGATTAGGTGATAGGTTATAATATTGTGGTTGCTAAAGTTCTTTGAAGCTGTAAAAAGCTCCCGCAGTTTTGTAAATACTACAGTAGATTCATTTCCTGTGTGTCATTTTATTTGATTACGTAAAGGCTGGATGTGTAAATGCATGCAATATAAGGCACCGGCACAGATTTTCCAGGTTTATGCAATAAACAAATAACACATCATGTGCACTACTAACATGGATTTTATAGATGTCTTAATATCAACTATTATAGCCATGCTCAAGACCTAAAAATGCAGTTGTGTATTTTTTTTTTAACACAAGCTGGTTGGTTTCAAATCCTGTAGCATGTACTGTTTCCTTGAAAGTTCATCTTTTTTGGGCATCGGTTCTTCCGGGGAGGCATCGCCTCCCCACTAGCTGAGAGTGACTGGACTCACTGAAACAACTGTAAATATTAGTGAAGAAGAGTGCTTGCGCTTTGCACTGACCTGACTTCTCTCTTTTTCCATCACAGGAGATGTTTACATACGACCAACACAGGATATAAAAAATCCTGTCATATATGGAGTCTTCTCTGTCTCTGGGTTAGTGCACCACACCAGATCCTGAGCAGGCTCTGTTCCTGCTTCTTTTTTAAGTTACCCTTTTTTTTTTGTCTTTGGCTCACTTTGTGTTTCCTCCACAGCTCTGTGTTCAAAGGCTCGGCAGTTTGTGTGTACTCTATGGCTGACATCCGGATGGTCTTCAATGGCCCCTTTGCCCACAAGGAGGGACCTAATTACCAGTGGGTGGCCTACACCGGGAAGATACCCTACCCTCGACCTGGCACGGTGAGCTTCACCTCTCGCTGACCCTGGACATAAATCCCATTGCAAGCTGGCATAACAGGGCCTTCTATCTAACTTAAGAAATAGCTCGAGTTAGATGCAAGCATCAGCATAAGCAAACTTAAAATATTACTGCAGGACAGGCTCTTCACCAGGCATTTTTTTATTTATTCACATCAATTTTTTCGGCTTGTGGTACTCATGCAGAGAATGTTATTGTTTCCCTTCCAGTGCCCCGGAGGTACGTTCACCCCCAACATGAAGTCCACTAAGGACTATCCAGATGAAGTGATTAACTTTATGAGGAATCACCCTGCCATGCACAACGCAGTGTACCCAGTGCACAAGCGCCCCCTGGTGGTTCGGACCAACGTGGACTATGAGTTCACCACTATTACAGTGGACCAGGTGGCAGCTGCAGACGGCAACTATGAAGTGCTCTTCTTAGGAACTGGTGAGTGCTTTTCTAAAAGTGCAATAACTTTAGAAATGATCCGTGGAGCCAGTTCTCCATTTGTGGGTCATTTGTAACGAATGTGTATAAATGAAGTCAGTCTGAACCCGCGACCCCTTTGATTAGAGTCGGGGAATGGTGACTGACAGTGTCAGTGGGACACTGAATAATGGAGAGCAGAATGCCCCAGCCCCCTGGAAATAAATCTCATGTAAGTGGAGGGCTTGGCTCCCCTGCAATCATTTATCATTAGGAGAAAAGCATTCTTCCCCTTTTGTGCTGGAGTGGAACTTTAACCAATCAAAGGGCTTTTACCTCGCTGTCTTCTCATGGAGTAAACAACAGGAGATTTGTACCTGGAGGGCGGGGGTGGATCAGCAGCGGGGGGGGAGTAAAGCGGAGAAACAGAAAAGTAGGGAGGAAGGAGGAGTACAGTGAGCATACGCATCACCTTAATCTTGCCCACTGGTGTCAGAGAGATTTGTCTGTGAGCCTTTAATAAGGCCCCTGTGTGACAGCCGCCACAGCTCAGTATGCTGCCTTTACATGTCGTGTGTGATGCCTCCTTACCGGTTTCTTTGTGCGTCTGTGCATTATGAGGAAGAGACTAATGGGCCTGCGTGTGACGGCAGCCACTTTGGAGGAATGTGTGTCCTTTCAGCCGCTGTCAGAGGCAGCCTTTCAGTCCTGCACCGGGGCTAGAGCAGAAGTCATAATAAATCTCAGGTGTCCCCTCTCACAGGAACTCTTTGTAGAACATCTCACGGCATCCAAATGAATAGGTCAAGGCAAGAATGACGGGAAAGGTTTGTCATGGCGGCAGCAGTCAGTGTTCCAAGGAGAACAGAGCTTCGTGTCACTGAGGGAACCAAAGAGAGCCGTGTGACAGAAACACAGAGTACAGTGCGGCCTGTTGATATGAGGATTATCTCCTGTTAAAGGTTGCTGAGAAAATAAAATGGAAATCCAAGGGCCCGTTGACAAGCGGCGGGGGTGTGAGGATGTCGGTGTGTAACTGACGTGTGTGTGTTGTGGTCCACAGACAAGGGAACGGTACAGAAAGTCATTGTGCTGCCTAGAGATGACCTTCAGACAGAGGAGCTGGTCCTGGAGGAAGTCGAGGTGTTCAAGGTCAGCTTTGATTGCTCTCTCTCTCTCTGTCACCCTCCTTTTTATTTCTGTTTTGCTATGTGTGTCTGTTGTGCTTAAACTGACTGTAACACACTGTGCTCCCCATTCTCATTTTCTACATCAAGGTCCCCACTCCTATAACTACAATGAAGATCTCGTCCAAAAGGGTAAGCCTGTCTGCACTAACTGATTTACCTAACCTTTGCTCACACAGGAGAAAAGGAACCCGCCCTCCAAAGAAATTAATGATGTGATTCGAAAAAGGTCACAAGCTACATGCCTACAGCTGTATTCCCGTTATTTTTTTCCCCTTCCCTCATAATTTATAGAAAAGTCTGGGAGACAATGAAGAAAGAAAAGATGGAAAAGACATTAAAAGCTCCGTATTTTCTTTCAAAATGATTCAGATACTTGGCCTCTTCTGCACGTTATGACACGAGTCTGCAGATGGAGTTAGGGTTACACAAAGCCTGCCAGACTGATGAATGTCAACAGCTGATCATAAAATTATGATGGCAACCTGATAGAGATGAGCTCAGTGTTGCCCCCGATGATCCAGGGACTGCTGCTGTTTTAGGATGGATGCTCATTACATCCAGCTGGGTTTAGGTCTTTATGTGAAAGAAAATAAACGCTGTCACACAAATTATTCTTATGCTTTAATGTTGGAATTTCAGCAGCATTTACATTGAAGTGTAGTTTTCTAAATATAGAGCACTTTTTAAAAAACATACCTGATGTGTGTGATTTGCAGTTCTCCTATAAAAGTCTAAATACCTCTCTCGCCCTCTTTCTTTCAACAGCAACAGCTGTATGTGTCATCTGCAGTAGGGCTGACCCAGTTGGCTCTGCATCGCTGTGACATGTACGGCGAGGCCTGCGCTGACTGCTGTCTGGCCAGAGATCCTTACTGCGCCTGGGATGGCAAGTCCTGCTCCCGTTACTCCGCCTCACAGAAAAGGTAAGCACCAACAGCGCTGTTAGCATGAGCTACGCTAACTTCATAACTAACTGACTGACCTAACGTGCGTGTTGAGTGGCGCTCAGTTGAGATTGCCTGGATGGCTGAATGGCTGTTTCAGTGGCATTCCTAATCAGTTGTGTTCATGTCCCGGTCTTTGTGGCTGATGACACTAATAAATCATCTTCTTTTAACAAGTAAAAACACACAACACAGATGTTAAAGATGTTAACATGACGATAGTTTGTGATAATTTCAATGTGCATTGAGTACGTTACTGCATTTCTGTATTGTCAAACAGCTTTGAATGGCTTGCAGTTGCTTTATGATGTTTTTCTCTCCTTATTTGGCAATACTGGTCTGACCCATTTAGACGTAGCCGGAGGCAGGATGTCAAGTACGGGAACCCCATCCGCCAGTGCAGAGGCTTCAATTCCAAGGGTAAGACATGTGTTCCTGTGCCTCCTGGGTTGCTGTTACCTTATTAATAAATTTAGACAGTTGACATTTTGGCTCATTTTTGCTGCTAACTGTATAACTGTATCCCGGCACCTGTTAAAGTAATTACAAAGACAGGATTTTTTTTTTTTCTAATTTGCCCCAACTGAGATTTTGGTTCCACGGAGCTCATGGTAATGAGTGTTTTGGTTGCCATGGAAATCTCTCTCTGTGCCCTGCAGCCAGTAAGAACACTTTGGAGATGGTGCAGTACGGGGTGGAGGGGAGCAGTACCTTCCTGGAGTGTCAGGCCCGCTCTCCACACGCTCTCATCAAATGGCACGTGCAGAGGGATAACAGTGACCGCAGGAAAGAAGTGAGCGGCCTAACAGTGTGTTTCTCAATTTTTCTTGTTATACAAGCAGATTATATTACAGGGTAGCTCACTCAAATACATAATTATCCATTTTTAATGTCACATAGACTTCCTGAATCACTGAATTTGCTTGGATTTCCCTTCATTGGTAACACATGAGCAGTTCCACAGATTTCCTTTTCGATATGCTCACCACAATGTTTAATTTCTTCACTATGTTGCTGTGGAGAAGAGGAGAGATTTATGTGCAGTGTGACACATTTGAAAAATAACTCTAGTCTAATTTCCTCTTGATTATCTGTTAACGTGATTAAGTGTTTTGGGCTGTGATTGAACGATGCCTGATTTCTTGCACAGGCCTCCAGCTGTCCTGAGGCACGGAGGGAAGGACACATAAAGGGGAGCTGTGAAAAAAAGCTCTCTGTTGTGATATACAACCCTCAGGATCTAGTTAAAGTTTTATTGTGAAGCTATGTACTGTTGCTGCCTCTCTTTTATTGACTATTCTGTTGGATGGTATCTGTTCCCAAAAGCAGAGCAGTCTTTGCTGCTGGTGAGCAAAAAAAAAGAAAAGAAAAAAAGCTCCCCTCATCCAATCAGATTTCTATATGTAGATATACATACAGATGTAGTTACAGTTCATTCACAATTTTTGCTGGCTCTGTTTTCTTTTTACCTCATGACCAGAATTAATGCTGAAGACACCTGATGTAAAAATACAAACAGTGAAGCTCAGATCAAATGCTGGAACAAATAAATAGAATCAGCTTCACACATTCAGCCTGAAGTGCAAAAGGGAGAAATGCAATTAATAACGCAATTAAATCAATAAGATATCATGTCTGTTGTACATGATAGACTCAGCATATCATAATGGATCGTTTCCACCTGTTACATTTTAAAGGATAAGACCTGTTTCTATTAATATTTGATAAAAGCCTATATTTAGTTATGCTGAGAGTATCAAATTCTATACTTATTAGTCCCAGGAAGATGAGTTTGCTGTTATTATGTGACACTATAACATGCTTTCAAATTTAAGCGTCTTCATTTCTGCTGATTATGTTAAAACCTAAAACAAACACATTAATAGCACTACCTCCAGCAGTCGCAGAGGTTTGGAGCAATAGGTGGAGATCAAATTGTTCGATATACTGATATGAACATACCTACTGTCTCCCATTGGTTTGTTGACTGCTGTTTTGAAGCCTTTCTAATTTTGGCCTCTGTGATTATTGTTATCAGCTAAGGCTAGCAGGCTTTATTAGAAAACTTAGTGTATTGATTTTGCTAAGTAACAGGCAAACATAAAACAAGAGTTTTGCCCTCCAAAGCCAGCACATAGACTTATTTTTTTTAATTGTAAGAAAAATTGTTTCAAAGGACACCAACACCACAAATACACTCAAAAGATCTGGTTTAGTGACTTGAAGTAACCGAGGTGAAGCCTGGCAGACAGTTAACAGCCTAGTCTGCACCTGTAACTGAAAAGACCCAGATGATGCAAAACTTTGAATTTTCAAAGAATTTTAATTTCATTCATTTAAAAAAAATTTTTTTAAAGCTAAGGTCTAAAGGTGACTCACTTTTGTAGACAACCTCAAGTGGCCACTAGAGGAACTGCATGTTTGGCACTTGGCCATTTCGCTACTCCTACAAATTAGACAATTATACATGTAAGTAACACAATGGAAAAAAAAATTAAACTACAGTTATTAATGAAACAAAAGAATGATGACTACAAATGACACAATCTAGATGATGTTGGTTACATCTACTTAAACATGCTACATAAACAAAACCTCATTAAGATATATGTAGCACTATTTTTGTGAATCAAGTAAATACACATGTATCTTTGCACAGGTTATTGCACTACTTTTGCTAATGGACTGTAACCCTTCCTTTGCAGATGCGCTCAGACGGTCGGATTTTGAAGACAGAACAAGGTCTGCTCGTGCGATCTCTGCAGCCCTCTGACTCTGGCTTGTACCAATGCACGGCCACAGAAAAGAATTTCAAACACACGCTGATCAAGCTGCAGTTGGTGGTGTTGTCAAGCCGGGCTGTCAACAGTGCACTGGTGGAGGGCGGTGCAGGTTTGATGGCATCTTCTTTCCACTCCGGCAGCACACAGTGGACCCCCAGCGCAGGCCAGTACAAGGACCTGCTGACCATCCTGAGCCAGCCAGAGATGAGCCTGATTAATCAGTACTGCCAGGACTACTGGCAGTTTGGAGACCCACTGCTGGGCCCCCTTAAGGCCAAAGACCTGAAAGAGCTCAAGGAGCAGAAGAAGCCCCGCAACCGCCGACATCACAGGGACGGGGAGGAGGAAAGGGAGCAGCAGGGAGTAGAGACATGAGGAGCCCGACTTTGTGTCTGAAGCACCCCCCTCAAACCCACCCCCAAACACAACCCTCCCCCACCCCATGAAAACTGGGAGCGACTCAATGAAAGTAGCAGCGTGAAAAAAAAAATATCCACAAACCGGAAAAAAAAGCTGAGAAACTGACAAAAAAAGAGGCTTACGAGTAAACCCCACTACACCCAATACATCCATTCAAACAGTAAGATATATGATACACAGTATTTATTGTAGGTTGTATATAGTATCATTCTGTGGATTTCTTTGTACTTACAGAAAAAAACATGCTCTTTGTGTATAGGTACCTTTGGGGCAAATATTGTTATTATTGATATTGTTAATTTTATTGTTGCTGTTACTGTCATTACAAAACTCATCTGCCAGCATCGTATGACTTTGGCAACTCTTTGAAACGTGTTATGAGGCTCTTGAGCTGTTAGGGTAGAGCTACAGCTCTGAGTAACGGGGAATTGAGCTACCTGACGGGAGGTGATGGGATCTCTGTTGTTTTTTTTTTTTTCGCTTGCTTTGACTAAGTACCGGGAGTTTTGTATATGCGGACACTGCAGGAACACCTGTGATGCACGCAGACAGAGACTTCATATTGCAAGGGGACCACTGACTTATGGTCCCGGTCATTGTGGAGAAACAGTATTTTCTCCATAGGAACCCAGACTTACAGAAGACTACTCGAATATTATCAAAGTTGTAACTGGGTCATTTTACAGGAATCTTGTGCTTGCCCTTTGTTTTTGTTTTGTTTTTTTCTTCTATTTTCTTCTTCCTTGGAGGACGGATTGTAAAATATCTGCAGCACCACTGCTACACGCCAGCAGAGACACTGATCATGCTGAAAATGATTTCCATTTGTTTAGCAGTGATAATAATCTTACTGTACTCTACTCTCAGTAACCTGCAGTTTCTTCTGGCTATGAATCCAAGTTTTTTTTTTAAAGTAAACAAAGCAAAAATCAGATCAGTTATGTTGCAAGTCTATTAATAAAAATACTTTTTCTTCCCGATGCAAACCTCCTTTGAACTGAGACCGAGGTGCAATACGGGGTTGAGGATTTTGCACATTGGGCATTATTCTTTTACATTTCAGGGGACATTGGCTGGGGCCATATGCAACAAGCACACTCGGGCACGGCACAATTGTGGAAGAAACAATTGCAGTGCATTTAGGGGAAAGTGCCCGGATCAGGCAGCAGTTGTTAGCAGTTCTTGGCACACAAGACATCTTTTTTTTTTCTCTTTGACATTCATGTGTGGAAAAAAAAGTAATAGCCCGTATACACAACAGAGCATTGTAACAATGTTGTGACACTAACCAAAATATTGAATATTGGGAAGCTGGCTTTCATTGTGTGCATGAACCTGTATTTGTACTGTAATTCTGAGATAATACGATAGTGTGTGGTTGTTTTGGATTTTTTTCTTCTGTTTTATTTTCATCTCTGTGGGTGTACAGTGCAGTCTGACCAACTTAACTACAGCAAAATGGGGAAAATAAATGCTTTAAAGATGCCGTCATTTCAGATATTCCCTGTAAAAAGCACGATACATCTTTTTATTGACATTGTTATAGATCTTGTCAAAGTGTAAAGTAAAATTATGTTGCTCATAAGTTTGGATAGGATATATGTGTGAGAGTCATTTAAGTGGGAATAGAAAGCAAGCATCATATTAATTACACAGAGCCTCTATTAGACAGTTCTGGTGAAAACGTTAATACAGCACATCTACAGGAAGTAAAACTATTGGAGTCTCCTCTGTAAAAAAAAAAAATTAATTCCCAAAAAATCAGAACAAGTTTAAAATATATTATTTTCATGTTACTTTAACATTAAGGGGCTTCCAGTATATCTTCTTTTTAGGCAGTGTGAAAGTCAGTGTGGATGCCTCGGGGAAGATGCATCTATAATTCATACATGGGTATCTGTATCTGCTCCTTAATTTGGGATCTGTCTGTATTCCCAGGAATCAATCAAAGCTCCTGATCATCTTGTTTAAATGAGAGGAGACGAAATATGAAAAAAATGCAAAGAAAGGTTGTACCATTTTTGTTGAGTATTTCTGTTTTTTTAAAAGTGTCTTTAGTTTTTGAGTGTTTTGTTTGTTTTGTATGTTTTTTTTTCTTTCTGCATCATCCAGACTTTATGAAAAAAAAATTAAGCAAAAAAAAAAACAGAAAAAGAAAATGCACAAAGGTGATGTTATTGTAATGACTCGTGTAAATTACTCTTATCCTCCCTTTCCATTGTTGTTGCTGACTAATAAATTAAAGCTCTATATTTTATAAGAATGGAATGCTCCCCCCCTTCATTGTGATTCGCTTGATGCTGAATGTTTTCCATGCTCTGCCTAGAACCCTCTGGATCCTTGGAATAAAGTTGTACCTGTAAAAGAGATATGTATGCACATTTCTATAAAATGTACGCAATTCATTTGAGTTTGCAATGAAGTACATTTGTCCTCTGTTTATATCTGTGCATCTGTACCTCAGGGCCTAATAAGTATGGATTATACAAGTTCCTAATCCGCATCGGTTAATATGTCCAGGCTCGATCAGTACTTAAAGGCTAGACAGTCAACAACACTGCAAGCGCCTTAAGGGGTTGATAATCAATGCTTATTTCCTGAGAAAGACAGACACTCCAAAACAAGGTTATTAAAGTTAGGAAAAATAAAAATATAATCTATTTTGGGGAAAGAGGAAAATCAGAAATAGCTTTAGTTAAAGGCTTTGGTCACATCTGTGAGCACAACCTACCTGAGGAGGCTTTGGTGAAATTGTTTATTGAGACTTGAGGAAGCCTGCATGACTCTGAGTCAACTGCCTTTACAAAGTGTGTCTATTTGTATTGTAACATGGCTTCTGAACTTCTTAAATCTGCCACTAACAAATACCCCCCATATTACAAGTAAAAAGACTGAAACTAGTACGGAAACCAACCAGTAAACTAAAATTTGAATTTTCAAACAATAATATCTGAACTTAAATGAGAAAACCCACCAATTTGCTTGTTTAAAATAGCGCATTTGACGCGTCACTGTAGAAAAAAGCAGATGTGTGAACAGTTTAATGATGGCTGCTTTCTATTTAGCCGATTCAGCGGCTCATTATGATACTGCTCTGAGTTAAGAAGCTTAAATAGAGCTGGACAAAAATACCTGCTTTGATAAAGGCTTAGTCCAACTTTATTCAAGAAGGTTGCAGAGACCGAGTGGGTCTGGGTCTCTCTCTTTAGAGCTGTAGTCCTCAATGGATCAATACAAAAGTATGAAGCAAAAGTAAACTGAACTAATATGAAATCTGAAGAGAAAACAGACAAAAATTTACAGATGTCATCATACTTTTTCTTCTAAACAACAGCTTGGATCTTGCTTCATGTCTAAAATTGTGGAAAGTGGAGGATGGAGAGAAAACGTTTTGGGTGAAGGAAGGCATGGCAGAAAAACTATGAGAGCTAAGAGCTAACTTCTCTCATTTCAAAACATGAACTTGTTCAGGACATAGTGCAGTTTGCTATAAAAACTGATCTAAGAATGTATATTGCAATCCTTTTTATTTTTTATTAACTACTTTCTATTTAATAAATAAGTTGCAGCAAGATTTCACCTTATACAGCGAGCTCATCGTGTAATGATAAGTTCATGTTTGAGTCAGCTGTGTTTTCAGCAGTGTCGGGCAAGTTACTTTGAAAAAATAATTAATTATAGTTACTAGTTACTTCTTTAAAAAAGTAACTGACTTAGTAACTGAGTTACAAGATTCTAAAAGTAATTAATTACTTGAAAAGTAACTAATGCGTTACTTAAAAAAAAAACCCTCTGTGGTCCAGGGTATAATTGGCCATTTTTAACTACTTTTGATTTTACCTTTGAAAACGATTTACTTTGCCTTGTTTCATCCTTTTCAGCACAACCTCGCGTGTCTGAATTTACAGTTATGTTTTCATTTTGACATACTGTAATAAAACAATTGATCTAAAAAACATAAAATCCGAGTAGAAAAAGTTATATTTTTTACTGTAACAACCACAAACATGTTTAATGAATCATAACTTTAAATGCAAATATAAATTGACAATTTTAAAATTATATGCACAAATTTTACAAACAACATCACAAGCCTGATACCTGCAGGTCTGACAGCAGCAGGTGCATCACTCCTGTTTTCTACCTGGAGACAGCAGTCGCCTTGTTGTTCTTACACACAACACAAAACTATCCACAACACTACACACTAACTACACAAGACAACACATCACTCCTAAAACTTCCACCTCTTCCTAAACAGCCAAATGTCATGTTGCCATATCATTCTTTGACTGGTGACATGGTGCATTTTTCCACCAACACGAAAGGGCAGGTTTGGGGGTTTTTTTGGTCATAAGCAGAGACTGCTTGCTAGCGCTGTCCTTAGACAGTAAACGTGATGAAACTATTGAGGAAAAAACGCTGCGTATATATAGTTTGTCATGACTCTGGTTTTACGTGGCCTGTCTTAAAGTGGTCGTGTGATTGGCTTACCACGACTACTTTATTCTTCCTTAATCAAACAGCAGCACTCATGCCATTGTTTTGCCCCCTCAGCTCCAGGTGTTGTGCCAAAAAGTGATCGTTGGGCAGAAAGCGATTGCCGTCCGCGGGAGCGCGCGCAGCTGCTTAAAGCTGTAGCGCCCGCTTAACTTACATAGACAGCAACTTCCGCTTAACTGATATAAGGTACGGTAAGCTGAAGACAGCTTCAACCGTTAGTAACGCCGTTACTTGTAACGCCGTTATTCCCATCACTGGTTTTCAGACATTTTAAGGGATGTGGCCAAACTTCATATGACATGATATGAAATCTTTGGTCACTAGCAATAATCAGAAATGACTCTCTTGCCCTTTGAGAAAAGGTTTCAATTTTACCCTTTATTTTTCAGACCGCATGAGGGCATTATGAGCTGCCATTGTTCTGTGTTCATCTGTTGTGCAATCGTTCATTAAATGCAGCTCTCTCAAGTCCCCTTACTCAGCACTAATATTTCCATCATATAATGACTCAGATGTTACGAGGTAATGGAAGTTCATGGAGGCAAACTGTGACCCACAGCACCCAAGGGGAACAGGCCAGAGCGGTGTCAGTTACATCAGACCAGAGTTTCTGCACCTCATAAAAGCCTTAATGGCACGGCTGACCTCCGATCAGCCCAACAGTGACTCGCTTTTTCTCTCAACAATCTAGGTCAGAATAAAGTGGCAGTGGAAGAAACAGAGATAGGTAAAAGAGGACAAAGACTAAAAGCCACTGGAGGAGCTGGCAGGTAGCTGGAAGTAGATATAATAGAAGAAGACAAGAAAATAAACCCAAGACAGAAAATGACTGTCTATACAAACAAACACAAGACAATTAAAAGCAAGTAATACAATAACTGGATGATGAAAACCTCTCACATACATCCTCACAGGATTTGCATCCATCCATCCTCTTTTCAGCTTCCCTGCTTTTTGATGCTAAATATATAAAACATGGAAAGTGCATGAAACAACATTTTATTTTGTAAAGGACAGAAAATGATTTCCAACATCACACACTTAAGGAATTGTGTCATATACTTGGTTTGTGAAGTTAAGTCATTTACTGTGATGTACTGAGAAACTGTCACTTGGGTGGGTCAGGGTTAGCATTGGGATTTATTCTGAGTAACAGTGGACCTCTGTGGTTAAGAAGAACAAAGATACTGGGCTTTAGATATACATGCATTAGACACCTAGGACACCCTTAGGTGCATTTATTCAACTGGTTACTAATGCAAATATCTAATCAGACAGCCACATGGCAGAAGCTCAATGCATTAAAGTATGTAGACATGTTGAGGACAAACTGCTGAAGTACAGTTTTCGAACACAACCATCTCTAGGGTTTACAAAGAATGGTCTGATCAACAGTTTTCTAGGTGAAAACCTTTGGTAATAACAGAAACCAGAGGATGATGGCCAGACTTTGGGGTGATAGAAAGCAGCAGTAATTCAAATAAAGACTCAGTGCACCCAAGGTATGCATGAGAGCATCTCTTAAAGCATAATACATCAAACCTTGAAGCAGATGGGCTCCTGCCACAGAAGATAACACTGGGCACCAGCAAAGATCAAGAATCTGAGGCTATAACTGGAGACCAGAAGATTAGTAAAATGTTGGTCTCATGAGTCACTGCTGTCACAGAATAGAGTCAGAATTTAGTTTAAACAACATGACCACATGGATCCATTCTGTCTTGTATCAACAGTTCGGGCTGGTGCTGGTATTATAATGTTGTGGGGCATGTGTTTTGGCACACTCTGAGCCCTTTAGTGCCAACTGAGCATCATTTAAATGCAATAGCCAACCTCAGTATTGCTGTTGACCATGTCCATCCTTCATGACCGCAGTGTAATCATCTGCTAATGGTTTCTTCCAGAAAGATAGCGGGCCATGTCACAAAGCTCAGATAACCTCAAACTGATGACAAATCTCCAGTAGCTATGTGATGCTATCATGCTAATATGTGACCAGAATCTCTGAGGGATGTTCCCAGCACCTTGTTAAATCTCTGACATGAGGAATTAAAGCTGTTCTGAAGGGAAAAGAATATCCAAGAGGGTCATAGTGAGGTTTAACTAATTAAAAGCCTGGTTGATGTTTGCGGTTGTTCTCTGGCAGCCAGTGTTATACAGTACAAGCACACCTTTAAGTAGGAACGTTTTCCCCATCAATACTAAGACAAGCAAGGATGTAAATAAATAAAGAAGGCTTCATCTCCCTTTGATGCTCAGACAAACTCAAAGGGTTCATAATTGATGGGAGCTAAATCATAATGAGCAAACAAGCAAAGTCAGTGATGTGGAAGATTTTGCTTTGACTTAAAAAAAGAAAAGATCAGAATGCAGAGAACACTTGCTCTCAGATGTTCATACATAAGTGCATACATGTACACTACAGGTAAAATGTTTTAAAACACCCATTTTTTTCACTTTTTTAAATAAAATTTTTGCAGTTTAATGTCTTGTTGCTCTCTGAAATGAAAGCAAACAACCAAGCAACTGGAATTAAAAAAATAAATAAATCATGGAATGAATTTATAGACCAAAATGTATTCTAAACTTTTGACTCATCAAAGTAACTGCCTTTAGCAGATATAGCAGCTGAACACACCCATGTTCTTTCCACAATAGAAATCAAATATTCTTCAGAAAGTTCTTCCCATATCTGCTGCAGAAGTTCCCATAAATGTGGCACTTGTAGGTTGCTTTGCTTTCACTCTTCTGTCCAGTTCATCCCAAACCGGTTTGATGTGGTTTAAGTCTGGAGACCATCGTGTTCTTTTTTTCCTGAGGTAGTTCTGCCATAGCTTGGACTTGTGTTTTGGGTCATTATCTTGCCTCTCACTGACCCTGGATCCAGGAAAACAGCCCCAGACCATCACACTTCCTCCTCCATTGTCTGACAGTTGGTGCCACACACTGTGGAGCCATCCTTTCACCTACTCGATGGCGTACAAATCCTGCGTGATGAACCAAAGTTTTCAAATTTTGATTGACTGGTCCATAACACCTTCTTCCAGTCTTCAGTAGTCCAATGGCAGTGTTTAATGGCCCGGGAAAGCCTCTTTGTCTTATTCTGACATCTTAACAATGGCTTTCTTGCTGCAACTCGTCCTGTCAAACCTGCAGCTCAAAGTCTTCTCTTCACAGTTGAAACTGAGGCTTGCTTACTCTGACCACTATTGAGCTGTGTTTGAAGCTGTTGGCAAGTGAGCCGCCTATTACGCAAGCTGCTAACTCTCAGAAACTTGTTCTCTGATTCAGTTGTGGCTTTGAATCTGCCAGACCTCTTCCTGTTAGAGTTTGCCCCAGTTTCTGAGTGCCTTTGATGGTGAAGGGAACTGTACACCTTGACTTTCTTTGCAATTTCTCTGTATGAAAGACCTACATTTAAGTGTTATGATGGTCAGTCTCTCTTCCATTGTTAATTGCCTTTTTCTCGCCATTTTTGTAGCAACACTTTCTGCAGTAAAATAATGTTCAACGGATGCTCACGAGGCTATGGTACTACAGTGTGTTCCACCACTGCTTTTATGCAGACAGAGGGGATCGTAAGCACTCCAGAAAAGTTGGAACACCAGCTTTTAAGGCTTGATCAACCTTCATTGCTGCAGAACTGCTGGCAGTTCTCCACTTACCTTTGTGCCATTTCAAACTATTCACTGGACTTGTACGAATTGAACTGCAATAAATAACTAGAAAAATTGGGGCGCTCTAAAACGTTTGACTGTTAGTGCCTGTCACAAAGGTGGTTGAGACCGTTCTACAAAAAGAACTTTCATTGCTCAGTTTAGACTAAATGACACATCTGAATAAGTGACAATGACAACATGCCTGCTCCTTTTTTTTTAGAACAGGGTGGATTTGTTTCAGGATACAAGGAACAACATATCAGATTGTTTGAAAAACCATCACAGTGCATTCAGAGAGCATCAGATGGCGTCTGGGCTCTAGAGACTTCTGACGTCTCTTTTTCTCCTTATAGACAGGGCTCTGTTCCAACTGCTTATCTGATTCCTACCAGCGTACAGCGGAGGATGTACGGGGTGTTAGGTTGGGAGTCCCACGGTGCTGAATAGATGACACCAGTAACTGAGGTCAGCTTCCTGTGCTATGGCTGTCAAAATTATGTATGTCATCAACACGCAGATCACTTCTGATTCAGCCACCTCTGCCTCTGAATCATAAACCAGTTAAAACCAAGAAGCAGATCTACATGTTGGGAATTCAGCACCACTGACAACAAAAGGATGACCTATTACAATCTGATTGGACATTTCTGTGCTCCATTCTTTACAACACAATAGGGATGTGTTACTGTAGGGAATTATCTCCAAAGAGTCAAATCACATGACATAGTGCCAAGCTATGGCATCATTCAGTGGACTTTTCAGATGTGGAATTCGGCTCTGTCTTATCAGCGAGTCTCATCTGGTACTCTGCAGCTCAGAGGCAGGAGAGTCATTCTCTGGATAGCTCCCACAGTGAGAGCTGTCGGACAGTGCCTGCATTGTCAGGAAGGAAAAACCCAGAAGTCTGAGAGGCAGAAGTCTGGCACGAAACTGTGTTCTTGTTCACAAGCATCCTCCTGAGGATCAACGGAGCAGTATTAAAAACTAAGGCCAGTCTGTTGGAGAGATGATGAACTGACAGCAATTTAAAGTCTTTTTCTGGGACTTGTCATAAACGTGTTAAAGAATTCACCTCTAAAAGTATCTGGCAGTTTTATTTTACACAGTATTCTGGCCTTTGTAAACTGTCAGCCGTCGTTTTGTCAGACCTTCGTATACGCTAAACACAAACAGAGGAGGCTCAGGGGAAAGTGCGAAACAACCGCTGCAGACAAACAGCACCTGTCAAAGTAAAGCAGAGGAATGGGAGGGAGCACCACTGCTCTCTGCTGCATCTATGCAATCATAACAGGGGTCCTGCTCACACATGCATTTCATGCTATCAGCCAGCAGGTGGCATGTTGTCATCAGTACTGTTCATGGGGTTCAACTTCTTAGAAAATAAGTAAAAACACATGACACCTATAACACTTTAACTTATTCTATGATTTTATGTTGCCTGCAACATTTACTGACTGTGGTAGAGGTACTCGCACCAAATCCCCCAGTGCTACTTGAAGTGCTGGATTCCTAAACCCTATAATTAAATAAGGTATTATTGGCTAAATCTATTCAATAAAAACGTATCAACGCTACTAACATAATGATAAACTGTTAAGGATGTTGGAGTGGTCAAGCTGAGCTACTGTTAGGCACCTTAGTTTATTCTTGGAGCTCTTTGGAGTAGTCTTCCCAAAAATTCAGAAGCACAAAATAATTAAGTGTATATTTGTGTATATAATAGTCTGTATTTAAGGAAGGAAACTGGATAGTTTTAACCTATTAGCCTCATTCACTTATTCACATATAAATAAAAATGAGTGGGAAACATAAAAGGAACGTGTTGTTTACATTTAGCTTTATTCTCTGTTTAAAAGGCTTTTTCATGAAATACTAATAGTTAAATAAGATAAATAAGAGTACACAGAGTGATTCACAGCTCCAGTTACACTAAATAGGTTCAGTCAGTTTATCTATGAGTTTGTCTATTGAGAAATATCAGTATTTCAAAATTAACTTAATTGAACTTTATGTTGCGTGCTTATCACTGTTTAGCTCACACATGCATGTTTGTATGTTCAGGTAAGAAACTTCTATACTGCCGGTATTTTAATGTGAGCATATGTATTTAATGTTTGCATTGCAGGCATTTTGCTGTTCCTTCCACTGACGTGACTGCTGACTGAAACAAACCTGGTCACCAGAGGGCAGTGTCAGCTTTTCTCTCATATACCATACCAGCTCTCTACAGCATGACTGAAGTATTTGGAGTGAAGTGTGGAGACTGTTTTGCCACTCCAGTTATATTTGCATTTGTAAATGATTACACTGTTCGTGCTTTCTTTCTTTCGACATCCAACATCATCTTTCTGTGATTAGACCATTGTTGAACATACCTGAAAATCCATATATTTTTAAGTCAGTAACTCAGATCTTGTGCTTCATGTAGATCAATCAAGCACTGTGAAACAATAGAACCATAGATATGAAACAGTAAACTGGACAGCTCAGCAACACCGAAATGTTTGAAAGATCACACAAGGCAAAGTTCATGGTGGCAGAAGAATTTTGTTGGTTCAGAAAAACAATCTTGCATCATCTAGCAAAGTCAAGAACACTGAGATAAGCCAGTCATTGTCAAGATCTGCAGTCCAGAGATACCTTCATGAATGGAAATGCAGAGGACTGGTTACACTCTAGAAAAAGAAGAATGAGATCAGGCTTTCCCAGAAAACTTAAAAACAACAGAAAACAAACAAAAAAAAGATGTTATGTCATGAGCATGTGTAGCTGCCACTGGAACTGATGTTTACTGATCATGTGACTGCTCGTGTGAGCAGCAGGATGAACTGTGAAGTGTAGAGAGCTGTGCTCTCTGCACAGATTCAACCACATTTTGCAAAACTGAGCAGACAGCACATCACAGTTTAAAAGTGATTGGAGCAAATAAAGTAGCAGTAAAATTCTGGAAAAGCATCTCGATGAAGGAAGCAAAGCATTTGGTGACGTCTATGGATTCCAGATGTCAGACAATCACTTACTGCAAACAATTTTCATCAAAGTATTAAAAGCAATCTTTGTATTTAAAATGAAACAAAATTTAATAGAGAGCCTCTGAAAATGGTGGACTATGTGTAAAAACGGCTGTAATGCCAAAACTATCAGTGCAAACTTTTTGTACAATTCAAAATTCAAGTCTGTACTTCAGTCACACATGTACTGATTTACAGTCCACTGTGGTGGTGTACAGAGACAAAACTAAAACAAATAGGTCTTTGTTTAATAAGTTATGGACCTAATTTGTAAAACCATGTCTATAAGAAGTATAGCACTTAAGTGAAAGTGTCTATTTTTGACAATATTTAAACATGTATGTATCAATTATTATATATTGCCATTTGACAATTTTTTTCAGTATATATTTGATTCATCTTGGAAAAATACCACAGATTATGCTCAGTGTCCTTATTGCCCTAGAAATATCATATATAGACTGTAAAAACATATTACTAAAATATTTCTTGGCATTAATTTAGATGCATTTTTTTTAAATTAACATTATTCATTGTCAAAGTTATACTATTATAGACTGTTTACAGATAATAACAACTGAAACATATACGTGTATTCTGTAGGATTTTAGAGTGAGAGGGAGGTAAGCAAGTTCATATGGGAATGATTTGTTTGATTTTCTTTTTAACCTGCATGCCAATAACTGAGTCTACAGCACATCTGTTAATCACTACCAGATTGAGGAAGAGGTAGTAACATCGACAAAAAGACCAAAAAGACCATCGATAAAAAGAAGAGATTCATTCTTGCTTGTTGCTGTAATTGCACATTATTGCACAAAATTTAGTTCCCAATGTGCAGTTATTGTCTTAGCTTTTAGCTTATATGTAAGCTTTGCCCAGAGGAAGAACATTTTTTGTATTCCATATGAATTTCTCTTCTCCTCTCAGCAAGGACGGACTCTGATCACTGGCATTTCATCTCCACGCAACTGCTTGAGAGAGTGAGGAAAAAGACGCTTCTCTCATCCTACCATTTTTAATGAAGTCATCCAATGACAAAAAGACAGAGTTAGGATCCCCTTGAGCCCTGATGGCTCTATCAATGGCTGCATACTATTGCAGAATGGGCATTAAAAAGAGAAAGTCTCACTAGAGGAAGCCTATTTAAACCCCGGAGGGCCTGGAGAGTGAGCTCTCTGCATTATTATTCCAGTGTGATGCAATTCAAGTGTCTTGGAAAGTGTCACCAAATGGCACTGCTGGGATTTTTCGAAACACGAGTTCACACCCCACGAGGATGGGTGCTAAGCTGGTGCTAATTGAGCGCGTGTAACACAGATGCTCTCCTCCGGGTTAAGGGGAAAGCAGAGTGTAATGACGCAGGCTCTTTCCCACATTTTCTCAAAATAATCTTCACTGGTTTGAAAGATGCTGTACACAATCTTTGCGCTTGGACGAGAAATAAGAGCTGATCGCACATGGATAAACAGATGAATCCAATTTTATTACCATCAAAGTCATCAACTCAGTCAAAGAGTACAGTACAGAGCTCACAAATGCAGGACAGGACCTACAGATGATCACTGGTCCTGGCAACATCACATCTACGAATACACCTGGAAGTGCTCGGCAAAATGAACAGACATGGGTTATTAAATACAGGGTTTATGAGTATGTATTGGGAAAAAGCATTGCTTCAAACTGTGCAACAGTATATGAACAGTATTTATTTGCCATCTAAACAAAGAGAACACACTACATGAAATAATCTATTCACATTAAAAAAATCTGATATCTTTCTGACTAAGCATCTTTTTAAAGATGAAATATTCATCCTAAACAATGTAAGAAAGATGGTGATGCAATCTGAACGATGCTTCGACTAATCTACTTTAAACACATTCAAAGAGATACTTTTATGAGTAAACGACTGTAACAAAAAAAGGTCAAACTTGAGATTCTATTGTAAACCTTTTCTTTTTTCTTCCCATTTAGTTTCAAATGGAGAAATATATCTTTTTATTATATAATTGGACAGGTGTGCACAGTAAATATTCTTGACAACAGAGTGGGGAAATCAGACAAGCTGGCTGTGCATAAGCCATGACATACTACACTTGAATTAAGTCATAGCACTGGCAGAGTGGCTACTGTCTTCATGTGGCCCGTGTTTCGGGCTCATGGGAACTTACAGTCCACCCATTGAGAGACACATATGAATTTGACAGCAGCCATATGTCAGTGTCTATGTAGGTCAGTGGCCCTCATGGGCCTGACAGCTGAGAAAGGACTACAGACTTCTACTTACAGGTATGTGGACTGTATCGAAAGGACACCAGGAATCACAGTTTCTGCAGCCAGTCAAATATTGCTCTAACTCCACTAGAGTGATTACAGAGGTTTCCTTCTGTAGCTCATTATTAAAACTCAAGGGGATCAGTGATAAGAAAAGATGAGATTGTTATTACTGTTTATCAAGTATAAGCTGAAAAATCTATGAAATAAAAAGAGAGAGTAAGAGCCAAATAAATAAAAAGAAACAGAAAAAAGCAAAATGATCATGTACATAAAGTTTTAAATAAATACATAATAGAAATAGTAAAAAAAAACACAGTGTAAATATGTGGTTGCACATCTCAGTACAATACAGGTCAACAAAGAGTAAGTGATGGTGCCCTAATTACAGCAAAGTCACCACAGTGCATGAAGTATTTTGAGTCGGTATCTGAACGCAAATGTTTTGAACAAGTCAAAGATGGCGGGATGTCACGAGGGCGTCTAAAAAAGAAAAGCTACAAAAAAATTTGGATGCATAGAACTGCTATGTAAAAATGGGAGGAAAAGAGTGGTGGGGTTGTTTCACATTAACAGCGGGGGCGCCAAAGGAACAGCAGCAGTTGATAGCGTAATGTACAGTATGCTTTTGAAAAGAACATTAGCCTTCACATGGCTTGTGGCAAGAGACGACAATGCTGTGGCCTGTGATAAGACAAAGCTGGCTGTAGCACATCTTTATCCACCAAGTGGGTGTAAAATGAACAGCAAAAGTGAGAAAGCATGCTGTTTTGGCTACTTCTACAAAGGTCTCTATGTACAGAATCTTTACACTTACAGCTATGAGGTTCTTTCCTGAGCAGGAACTTAGCAAAGAAAGATAGTGTCTGTGTGTGCTTATGTGTGCAGCTGCCTCGTTCTAAACAACACTGGCTTAAAAACTCCCAGTCGCTGATTAAAAGCCCATTAACTGGTAAGTGGAGAATACAACAGACGGTAAAGATAGCCATATGTGTCAAGTGAGAGAAGTGCTCGTGATATTCTTCAGGTGCGAATGTTAAGAAGCAAAACTTTTCTACCGATTCTACAAACAAATACTGGAATTGCGAGGATAACTGCAGGGAGAAGTTTCCCAAGTCGGCTCATTAAAGAGGAATCAAAGCTGTTTTCAGCACAATTATGTCTTCCATTATTCTCTTATCACTATGAGAAGAAATGGAAAGAAAATGTTAGCTGCAAGCCACAGCTTGACAGCAAATCGTTTTAGCCCTAAAACTAAAGATTTTGAAGTTAGTGTTTATATAATCTGACGCACACTGGGGGAGGTCAGGGGAAAAAAAGCACCGTACATGGGTAAAAAAACAAAACAGAAAAAGCCAAGGCAACGTAGCAGTCAGGCTCAGGAAAGGTAGCACACAGCTTCCATGAGATGATACTAATGCTGCAAGTGAAAGAGAAGCAGAGTCAGTGTCACCATGCTAGCAGCTAATGTACAGTGTGCAGGAGTAGGTGGGGACTGCAGAAGTCAAACAGGGCGCGGGGGTGGGAGGTTGGTTTTTAACCCTGCTCATCACCAGCTTCAGCAGGTGTGTGAAGGGCAGCTGAAGCTTCACCGTTGCAACGCGATGCGGGCTCGTCCCCATGTGGAGCCGGGCTGGGCTGCTGATGGTCTTCGGCTGAGGGCGCCACCCCGGCCGAGGCCTCTGGTGCCGGTTGACTTTTCTCCGCTCCGGCGGGGAGCTCTGTGACCGGAGCGGTTGAACCCTCAGGTGCTGTGGCAGATGAAGGAGCAGGAGGGTCGGCAGCAGCCTGGGGAGCTGTGGAGTCTGCTGGGGCCCCGGCTGCAGGGTTTGCCGCCTTTGCGTCACTGTGCTCAGGTGCTCTCAGTCTCTTCATGATGGTGGTGACCCGAACAGCTTTCTGTGGGAGAATTAAGATCAAACTGAACTCAAATTGATGCTATAACCCCCCCCAAAAAATGCAACTAACAGTTACACAACACTGTACCGTGCTGCTGTATATCCTTGTTCAAAGACAGTAGAACTATTGTCGAACGTTTTGAAAAAGAAAAAAAGCTTCCGGAAAGAGAGAACAAAAGGGCTCACCTTCCATTTAGCTCTGGCAAAGTTCTTTTCTATTTGTGCGCACACGTTTTCCTTGATGTTCTTATCTGAGGCTGCACCACCAGAGATCCTGTTGCACAAAACAGGAGAAATACAACTTCACAACAGAGATTCACATTATCCTTACCTTCATGTGCCACGGGCTGCTACACACAGTATAACTCAATTTGCTGTTTGTTTTATCGATTGGCAAACTTTTCTAAGGACAAAATAACCTTTAAGGATCATTTTTATCTTGGCTATTTTTCTTCAGGAATTTGGCATTGACAGTCTATTTGTGTTCATAGGTTAGACTTGTGAAATATAAATAAGCAGTGGTAACTGGGAAGCTAAAAAAATGCTGTATACAGGTAATAAAGTCAACTTGATAACATGAGATTATATTTATAGAGAAATGTAACAGGTAACTCCAATTAAAGCACATTTAGACATGCAAATGGGATTCAGAAGAATGTTAATCAATATATTTTCAGGGAACCAAGTTTTAAGACTGTTTGTGCCTGATCTTTGTCTCAGACGCAGCCAATAATAATTGGCTAACCGCTAATAATCCTACTATAATGATCGTAGTATATGTATATATATCTGTCTGTACCCTATCTGCTCCCTAATGGGTGGGCTAATCTGAATCAAACATTGCACAAATATTGTTGCACCTATAGTGAACATCTATATGCTTAAAAAAAACATTTATAATAAATATTTTTGCTTGATGTGTCGCTGTCACCTGTGCAGAATTTGACTGTCAGAGAGTGCACTGAGAAAGTGCAAATAATGCTCAGGACAGTAACAATCCTGGAAATGCTAACCACTGTTTCTTTGCATGATTCTACCAAAAAACAAAATGAACTTTTGAGAAGTCTTTCAGGTCAAATTAATATGGTCGGATCAGAGTCCTTTCATTTAAATGCACAATTTATCAAAGCTCCGTTGCCTACCATTCATGGTTTATAGCCTCCTGGGCTGTCAGTCTCTGGTCTTGATCCACCTCCATCAAACGAGCAACCAAACTCTTAGCTGTCAAAGAAAAATATCGTACAGAAGAAACTCAACAAAGAACAGGTATATTCCCCCGACAGACGAGAACATAAATATGACATATGTTTGAACACTCTAGCGGAAAGAAGAGGAGAAAACTCTCCAAATCTGAAATGTTTACCGAGCAAGCTGTCAGTGTGTTGCTTCACAATGTTATCTTTATCCTAAAAGTACCTGAATCAGAGATTTCATCCCAGTACGGAGAGTCAAACTCATAATCTCCTGCTAGGATCTTTCTGAACAAGTTCTTGTCATGGTTTTCATAATCATCATCATCAGTTTCATCGTAGAAAGGTGGGTTGCCTGACAGCCTGATGTAGGATAGAGTGAAAAAAGAGTGAATATGTGGAGTCCAAAAAAAGCCTTCATCCCATATTTAAACAAGCTTATGCTGTAACAGAGCATTACAGATCAATCAAATTTCCACATGTGACTGAGAATAAGCCTTTAAGTCTCATAAACATAACTTACAAAATATACGTGATGACGCCTGTTGCCCAGCAGTCCACAGGTCTGCCATATCGCTGTCTGCCAACTACCTCTGGAGCTGCACCAGAAAAAAAGACATTCACTAAATTTCTACACGTCTGTAAACCAGAACAAGCACTGCCTCATTTGCATGTTGTGAAATTTAATATTCTCACCCAGATACTCTGGCGTCCCACAGGGCTCTTTGATTAGTCCGTTCTCCAGCTTGGCAAGATGGAAGTCACTGATGACTATTTTTGAGTTCTTCAGGCGGTTGTAGTAAACCAGGTTCTCCAACTGTGAAAAGTGACGTTTTTTAGCTGATGTAATATTCATATTTAAGGCATTAAAAAAAGCGAGTTTAAATTTCCAGTGGTTTCAAAACAAAAATAAAGAGAAGACTTAAACGATGTAAATGTTTAATTATGTATTACGAAGTGGGATTTCAACAGTTTTCACAGCATTTGTCACTGACACACATTTAAAAGTCCAAAATCATACAACACCTACCGTTCTCTAATTGTCTCAAATTTGCATACTAATGAGTTGCAAGACAGTGGTTTTTAGCTACATGCTAATGCTATCCCTCTCACTGCTCATAATGATAACACTCTAATGTTTGGCATGGTTACTATATTGTAGTGTCTTAGTTTTATGAAGCCTATAATCATTATTTTTGGAGGTATTTGGTGAGAAATTAAGGTGCTGCTATCTTGCTATCATGGTGCAATGATGCTATCTTGTAGAAAAATGCTAACTTTATCAACAAGAGGTTACAAGGACTAAACATTATCTCATATGGTCTGAGATTTATGATAAGTAAGACAACACAATTAAACTAGTTAAGATGAAGAAGAAAAAGTTGTAATGCTTAAAAGTGAAATTAAAACAAACGAACAAAAAATTCAAATAAAAGAATAAAGACAACAAAAGCTTTAATAACAATAAAAGACGACCAAAAAGCAACATTACAGAAAAACAAGTCAATAAAAAGGCGTCATTGATCCTGAAAGCCTCGTTTCCTTAGTGTTATCTACAAATGAACACATTTGTACCAGCATCATATGGAGGTGGCTTAGCATTGGGGGAAAAATAATACTAGATGTTTGTGCCTGCTCTCTTCTTTCTATGCTGTGAAGGACATACATAACCTATGAGATGCTCTCTTAAGAAAACAAACCTGAAACTCACCATTTTTCAGTGTAATGAGATTAAATACGTCATTTTTAAGAAAGAAAAGTGGTGTGTGCAACATCCCGCTGCAGGAGGCAGCTGTCAGAGGGTGGAACAATTGTGACTATGCACAGTAGCAGGTAGCTTGGCAGAAAGGGAAATTAATTCCAAGAAGCAGATGTTTTGGATTGCACACCTTTTCTCTAAGCTGAGGTTTGTTGTTGAGAAAACTGATAACGGTGCAGAAATGTCTTTCAGTTTGGTTTTTCAGGGAAAAGTCATTTAGCCATTTAGTAAAACTGGACTGAAAGTTGCTGGAAACCTTTTTACATCGTACTCTTTATTTCAATGTGATGAAAACAGCTTTTAACTGATTAACTGAGGACATGTGTTTAAAAATGATATTCTTTGTATATTCTTGTCTCTTTTAATGAACTCCAGTACAGTCATGTTGTTTTGAATACTTCTGATTTGATGATGCGACTTGATATCCTGAAGCATATTACCTTGAGATTTCTGTGAACAATGTGGAGTGAGTGGAGGTAGGCAACCGCCTCCAACACTTGGCGTACCACATTGCTGGTGTCCCGCTCTGAATAGTAGCCTTGATCCAGGATCCAGTCAAACACCTCTCTGCCTGTTGCACTGTGGAAGTTGTTGGAAATTAGGAATGTAATTTAATTTCAGTAGTGAAAGCTTTAACGAACAGTTTAAATTTAAGATTTACTAAAAACTTTTCTGTCTTGGCCTATTCTTTTTCTTCCTTTGCTCTCTACTATTAACAGTTTAGAAAAAAGAAAAAAAAATACATCTGTAATTTAAACTGAAATAAAGACATCCTAATTTGATTATTATTTAACAAGATTGCATAAAAGATTTCCGTATAACCAAAAGCTTTTTAAATCACAAAAAAAGAATCCCACGTTCTGGAATTCCATGGAATACAGTACACAAGATTACAAAATCATGAAAGAGCTAATTTCACAATGAATACCAAGTGACTGGAGCTGTTCTTGTATCTACAGGACCTTGGGCTCATTCACCACAAGTATCAACAATATAAACACATACATTTCAAGTTTAAGTTACGGTCAAGACAAGCAGAAAGGTTTTCCCTTGGCTCATCAGACATCGGAACTCACAGTTCAAGGAAGAGGAAGTACTCTTTTTTGGTCTCAAAGACATCCACCAGTTGGAGAATATTGGGATGCTTTACCCTGAAAAGATGTGTCAAAAGACACAAGAAGAGAATCAAGTCAAATATCAGATAAGATCTGAGTCATTCATTCTTTTAGAAGGCTAATGTAAATACCTTTTCATTTTAATGCACATAAACAACATGCATTCTGAAATCTGAGAGAGGGAACAAGACATATTTAAATATGCAAGACATATTTAAATTCCCATAGATACGCAGATTTGTGTAATCTGATGTATCCATATGGGCATATATCTCAAACATTTATATCATGAGCATTGACTATGCCTTCAACAACCACAGCAACATGCAAGAAACTCTGAAGGACATTCACGAGCCTACTGGTTATTTTCATGATCATTTTTCCACAGTGCTGACTGTGGAAGTCTGCTAAAAAGCTCTGTCTTTAATTGCTTCCTTATTCAATCACTCCAAGCACAAAGTTAATTTTGTGAATGGAAAATTGAGATTTGGGACATTTATGAATGATTTTCATCGTGCATCACAGGTGTGTGTTTTGTAACCATAATTTACATGTCTGAATCAGAATCCAGACACAAGCTGTGAAGTACTGGAGAATTTTTAAAGAGCACATACTCATCATGTGTTATATAAATGTTCTTTTTCAAACCTGCCATGAAATAAATGGCAGAAAGTAGATGCAGTCCAGTATATTACAGACCAGCTATTAGCTACTGTAACAACTTATTAAAGCAGATAAACACTATTTTTTTCTGTTGTTGTTTAGGACTGGAATATTTAGTTTAGTTTTAAAATAATCAATGATGCCTAAAAACTGCACTTCCTGGAAGGGCTACCTGAGGTTGGTTCCAAAAGTGAGTCAATCCTCAAACACCCCCAAATGAACAATGTCCAGCTTCATAGTGACAGTTTATGTTTTACAGTATGATACAAAAATATTTCCAGAAGATACTAAGGTGTATGCTGTTGAGCATTTCTGGTAAGGAATAGTATATACTATTTTAAAATGATATTGGATCATGCAAATCTAAGTAGCTATACCCAATGTCTTGATGCAAACTCAATCATCCAAGTAAAAGAAAAAGAGAATTCTGTTCAACTGGATTTAGCTTTTTCAGTGGGAGAAACATTTCACCACTCGTCCAAGTGACTTCTTCAGTCTCAGCTGACTGCAGGTTTCCCCAACCTTATAAACAGTACCTTTGCACAATGACTGAAACTAGCACAACAGAATGAACAATGGCCTGTGAGGTCAGTTCTTTGATCATTAATACCTCTTTAATGTTTCCATACCAACCCAATTAGACGTGTACTAGATCTACTACTAGATCTGTTACTTTTCCCGTATTAAACTATGGCTGCATCACATGTTAAACTGAGATTTAAATCTCAAATCCAGGATATTTACAGGGGAACCAAAACATGAAACTAAACAAGAAGAAGCTAAACTGACAGAACATACAACTGAACGTTCTCTTGCGTAACAACAAAACAAATGGAAGAAGGTAACTTGAAAGAGTAATCTCTTTTTTTCCCATTTTCATTCTTTTCTTTTGTAATGTCAGCCCACATTTGTCTCTTCAAAATGTAATTTGATGTTTTGCCAGCAATTATTCACAGGCTTTGACACTGTCATCTTACTGCTCAACCCCCTTCATTGATGACTACAACATGAAATGTGGATGCAGTGCACATCCCTGTTATTAAAGTCTAATTTTGAATGGAATAATCGGTGTTTTCAAAGGCTCCTTATAAAAAAAAAAGCACTTTTATGGTAATCTCACTCTACTGCTTTGCTTGCTGACAGCGACAAATTGTTTGATAAGGCTCAGGTTATGCTAATGTGGGCTTTACCAGAAAGTCAGATCATCAAAGAGAAGCTGAAGGAAAATCTCTGATAATAAAGGCTTTAAAAAGTGACTGCATATGATCACTCAGCAGAATGAAGTTCACTTTTCTGCTTTCTTAAAGAGCACTGAGCTGTTTCTTCTTCTTCATAAAAAGATGTTTTCTGTGAAATCATTTTCAGTAAAATTAAATATAAAGCAAGAGTCACACAGCAAGATGAATCAGATGAAAAACTCACATCTTCAATATGGCAATCTCGTTTTTTGCAGCCTTACGGACTTTCCTCCCATCCTTTTTCAGGAATTTTTTACATGTGTACATCTTCATTGTAGTTCTGTCCTTGGCCCTGAATATCTCACAGAACTCTTCCCTGAAAAGATTTTCACAGCACTTCAGTTTTTCTTAAACAACATAATGGAAGCATAATTCAAATTCAAAAGCAAAAACCTTCCGAGATACTTACGATTTAACGATCTGACCCAGGTCATATTTATCTGTCACGTCCGAAGGACTGTGGTAATCCTTCTTTTCCCCGATTGTTAAACAGCCAAATGGCATGGCCACTCCTGACCTGTGGTATAAAAAAAGACAGAGCGAAATAAATAAGAATAAAGATTAAAATCATTGCAATTTGTCAGGTCATTCCAACTACTGCTGATTTATTCCCTCACACAGATCCTTAATCTTACACTGGACGATGACTTGGCTGCAACATATCCCTCCCTCAGCCATAAAATAATTATTCCAGAAATGCTGAGAAAGCATTTCCAAAGTGTGAGCACTAAAGAGTCACCAGAGGCAGTATGAGTGCCACAGATTGTTTTAAACTTGCTAAACAGAGCTTTCATGATCCAGCATTAATAAGAATAAAGGCATAACTGCTACACAGTCCTACCTTTATGTTACAGCTCATAATTTTGAAAAGTCTGCACTGAATATACCAGCACTTTTCCGTGGGCAGAAACTTACAAAACACAGGGGTCAGGGAGCAGCAGGACTAACGGTTAATTCAAACACAGAGCCCAGTAAGGTGAATCCCACAACAACTGAAGCATTTCCAATCAAGAAAGGGAACCAGCAAATATCGGCAGAGCACCCAGAGAGGGAATTGAGGGAATTCAAGTATTTTCTAAGCTCTAAATCAGCACTTTAATATCTAATTGCGTTACAGTATTTCTGTGACTCTCTTTAACAGTTTCAATTTCAAACTTGTTTGTTTTGTTTTGTTTTTTGTTTTGTTTTTTTTTGGGGGGGGGGGGGGTGCGTAACATAATTCTATGTTGGCAAGTTTTCACAGTTTTCCTATTTTTAGTAAAGGATTCTATGATTTAAAAAATCCTCCAGCACTCATTGTCAGCTAATGATAAATGTTTTGACAATATCTATTGAAGTGATAATATTTTATATAACACAGAAAGATGCCAGGCAGGCATCATAAAATCATGCACTTTTTAAATGTGGTCCATTTTCTTAATAAAAAGTAGTGGAAGACTTTATTTTATTTTGTTTATTTGTATTTCTCTCTGCTTGCTTTATTACAAAAGTCACTACACATCACTGCTACACATTAAAGGTTTTATTTGCAGCTGAGGTGTAATAATTATTGTAGAGATCAAAGGAGAAATGATTTTTTTCTTTGTAATCTTCTCTCCGCACAGTAAAGTCAGGAGCAGCGAACCCAAGACCAAGACCGTGACAAGCCGAGCTGTTTCTGAATTTTCATGGTTCGCTGCGGTTAGCATGTGTATTTTTGTTTATGGCCAAATGCAAAATTGTGTCTGAAGTCAAAATTCCCAATCCATCTTCAAACACTTCACAGACTTCAATCAGCTTTTTTACGTGTCTTTAATTATCTCAAACCTCAACTCTAACTCTTCTCAGTAATCTTCATAGCAAATCAGACACAAATCAAACAGATCAAACACAAAAGAGAAAGCTGTTACACACAATTAATAAATTCACTAGTTTAACAAGAAATGTATCTCTGCGTCGTCTGAAACTGGTAATGAAAAAGAGATTAGGGATCGTCACAAATATAACAGTGTATCAAGCACATGACTCAGAGTTTTAGAATATAAGGCCAGGCATCGAATAACCTCAGTCTAGTCCCTCCTATCACTCCAACTCATTCAAAAAGACATCAATAACCAGACAACAACAGCATTTATTCCACAAGGACCTAAACTCAAGCAAACTAAAAGCCATACATGATGCTCAGTGGCAACACACTAAAAAGTGTTCTAACTGTTGTACTTTTTAAATAAAGTTATGCAGCAGTAAATGCTTATCAATATTCCTATCAATCTGGGAACACATTCACTAGTTTTGGGGTGCCAGAGAATTTGGGTTAAAAAAGCAAAATCAAAACTAAATTAATTCCAAACAAACCCAACGGTTTCCAGACTTCATCAGACTAGTTTCCTCATTTGCTCTCCATGCATAATGCTTAACACAACCAGAACTTGCTCAAAACGACTCAACACTAGAATTGGGGCAAAAAGTGGACCACTTAAAAACCATCATATACACACAACCGTGTTGTTATTCATTCAGAAAAGCCTTTAATCTTACTGAGTTGTGACTTGGTGCTCCAATAAGGAAAAACCACCTGTTTACACCCTCGGTTATGGACGAAGCATTTCACGGCTGGCTGGAGTGTGGGATACGGTCTTTCAACAATTTGTATATAGATAAGAGGTTTGTTTCTTTTGAAAAAAGCTTTCTCAAAAAGTTTTAATTTACGTTGATTTAAGTCTTTTAGATATTTGCAAATTAGATGTTTTGTCTCATCTAATTCTGAGTGTTTCCCTATGCACCCGTCCACTTCTCTGCTGGACCTGATAATTAAAAACAAAACGGACTCAAAGAAGATCATTGGTAAAATGTATACAGTGTTTAATGACCACAAGCTGACTACCTTAGAGGGCCTTAAGCATAGATGGGAAGGGGAACTAGGAGAAACAATACCCGAGACAACTTGGCTACAAGTTTCAATGAATATCTCCAACTCATCAGGCGATCTGTTATACATTTTAAGGTTGTACATCATCTCCACTGATTTGGACCCCACATGCGGCCTGGGTAAGACAGCTCCAGCCACTCTGCTGCACATGTTTTACATGTTTTACACAAGTTACATGGATGGAGCTCAACCTTTCAGACTAACTCCAACATAACAGGACAAACGATCCAGCCAACCCCTCTGATTTAAATGTTTGGTGTGATTCCCTCTGAAGCATCCCTGAATAAACTTGCTCTATCACCTCTCTGCTGGCCAGAAGATTTATTCTCACCAAGTGGAAGGACCCCCGGCCCCCAACATTTGGCCTGTGGATTAGAGACGTGATGTTCATCTAAGGAAGATTAAGTTCACCATCAGAGGGTGTGCTGGAAAATTTCATCCTTCCTGGCAACCGGTCATTAGTTATATTGACAAAATGTCATCCTGTGATATGGAATCATGATTCTGTTATGTTGAATGTATATAGCCCAGTGGCCCATTGTCTTGCATGCCTATAGTTTTGTGTGTACTCTGAGTATATATATCACTATTTTATTTTTCACTTGAGATCTGTTATTGAGAGGTGGGAGCAATGTTGTACATTTATTGGTATATGCTTATGTGTTTAACTGTTGGAAAAATAATTTTAATAAACTACCTGGATCAAAAAAAAAAGTGGACCACAAATGGAAACTTCTTTTATCATTATTTTCCTCATTCCCCATAGACTCTATAGATTTATGTGACCGCATCTGCCTGAGTAATACCCTCTATATCACATGGTAGTAAATCTTGTGAAAACATAAGTAGTGTTGTGTTTCGCTAATTTAGCACCTTTAATACCTGAGAAATGGAGACACTTGTGCTCATTGATTGGCAACACTGCCTCCAGTGGTTAAAAACTGTGTTAAAGAATAGCTCTCTGCATCAACATAAGTCATGAGGATGCCTATGGTATGAGAATCCTAACATATTGAGAAATGTAATTTTATTGTGTTTTGAACAACCAATGCGAAGAAAAATGCCCTCCAAAAACCAAAAGAAATGGAATCAGCAAGAATGTGGATGAAATCCCTTGATATATTCAAGAAATCCTGAGAGAAAGCAGTGACTCTCTCTGTGTCTACTAGTGTTTTTAAAAAGGAATCATACTACTTATTAATCCAGTGCAGATACCTTGGGGCCAGCAACCACAACACTGCATGCTTGCTGACTGGACTCGCATAAATATCCTCTTTGCAAAACTAGGAATGTAAAGCAGTAGTGGAAAATGCCTGAACAGCATTTTCTAGAGATGAACATACGGTATAAAATATATATTTCCTATCCATGAAGCAACCATTTGTATTGTCACTTTGTGACGCAGGGTAGTAGGGAAAATGAGAACCTTCTTACTATGTAAGAAGGAAATTTGTCTTCTGCAGCTTCTGATATCCAATCTAAATGAACAAGGCTCAGCTGAGAAAACTGTGAAGAGAAAACTTTGTGCTCACTTCCCTTCCTTTTCTTAACTGAAGCACAACACTGACTTGTGCAGTCAGTGAGAGGAGCTGACCTTTTTTGGCTCCCTCTCTTTCTCTCACTCTCAGTACATTGTATATCAATGCTGTGGCTCAGTAAAATTGCGCTGCAAAGATGAAAGGAAAGTTCTGCAGGGATGGTGGTTTAAATGGAGGACATTCTGAGTAGGTTTAGCAGACCGAAAAAGGCCAAAACATGTCTGAAAAATACATTATGGCTACGTTCAGCAAGTAGCCACAGTCGTGACATTCTAGGAAAAATGCACATGAGAAGAAGAGAGTGGGCACGCAATTTTGAGAAATGAATTGCATGAAGTAATCCAGAAAATTAACCTTTGCGGTTTTTGAAAAACTTTATCTTGAGCCTGCAAAGCCACAAGAAGCACAAGGGAGAACATACGCAAAAAATTCAACACCAGATAATGTAATTCTTCAAAGAACTCATGAAGCAATGTAATGGAAGAAGAACTTGTCAAGCACTTGAAGCAGAAATAGCAGGATGCTTGCTATATCACATAACAGAGGCTGCATAATGGATCCATTTCAATCGACCGGCATCAGCAACATTCAAGCATTATCGCCCCGTGTTCTGACTGTTATCTGCCTCTGGGGAGCACTACTCAATGGCTCTTAATGCTTTATGTGCCACTGTGTGCTGTGACTCTGCTGTGGGCCCACCTCGGGACACAGTACTATATCACCAAGGAATTTCTGCTAGTGCTGTGAGGATTTACAGGACAGAAGATGGATAGTGAAAAAAGATGGAGGCTTATTAAGCAAGTGCAATACCTCCTTCAGCCAGGCAAGGCCGTCAGGAAATGAGTCGTTTTAGTTCTTTGTGCTTGATGAAACTCTTGCAGTGCCTGGAAAAGCCAGGGATTAGACTAAAGGCAGTGCTGAAAGTGCTTTTTGAAGCACGTAAGTGGGGATTATTTTAGCTGCTACTGGGATATAATGCAGGGTTACTCCACAGGGAAGTAGTTGGTATAGTTAGCTTACTTAAGTGAGCCATTTTTCCCTTGTTTTTAAGAAATGTTTCACTTCATGTTTAGTTGTTGACTCTCTGCGCGGCGTTCTTTCACACCCTTACTCCCCCTCTGCCTCAGTAGCTACTAAATGAGGATGCACAGTAAAGATCAGATCCCATGCATTACGCTTGTGCTGACTGTAGGCCATTACATACTTCACTGAAGCGAACCCAAGCAGTGCTAAACTGCAACAGTCATGCACAAACCACATTTTACACACATAACTGCTCATCTTATATAAGAATAACAGCATAACACATGATTGAAAACCGTGTCATATCTTTTTAATATCACACATTTCTCATTTGAAAACATTTTTCAGGATCAAGAAGTATAAAAAGCTTTTATATCGCACCTAAGACCAAAAAATTAGACTAATATACTAATAAGATACCTTTGGACAAACAGAGAGGTTTCACTCAAACAGCAGGAAAGTTCCCATTCTCCATTTAGCCTTCTTCTACAGCTGAGAGATCACAGGCACGCTTTGAGGGTAACCCAGAGTTAGCCACCAAAACGTGAGAAGGAAACCAAAGGATAAACCGTTACATGCAGTTAGCTGCGTTTGACTGGTTAAATGTGACATAGTTGAACACTGGTGTGCCAGCGTATTATTAAAAAAGCCAAAACGCAGCCAGTGTGGCATATCAGACCTTGAAGGAAACACACTGTAGCTTTATAATGTTTCACTGAAGCTCTGCAGTCACAGTCCGATCATTTACTATTAATGCTCTTCTGAAGATTTTAGGTAGCAAACATAACCAGGAGATAATATGAATAAGTGGTCAAAATTCATCTTTCACACAAATACCACCCATGCTGAGTCCCTCAAGCACACTACTTGAGTGTTTTGGGCAAACTACTAATTCTGTTTTGACAAGGCTAAGATCAAATATCATCTCTTTCTCTGTCTCTCATTATCTCTCCATTCTCTGTGTTCCTAAAGACTGGTTGGAGCCTGAGTCTAAAAAGACGCGTCTCTCTAGGTTTTTGGAAATAAACATTCTTGACCTTCGTTTTCTTTCATCCTCACTGATCTCCTCCTGGGATTGCCCAAAAGACTGCGAGAGCACTTTGCTTTCAGCTAAAAAGAGAAAATAAGGGCAGCACAGATGGGCACAGTGACAATTGTGTAAGTCTTAATAAAGCCTTCTGAGCAGAAAGGTTCTATTGCACGCACACAGTGCAAGGAAACTATTCTTTTTGCAGTGAAAGCTAATAGAAAGCACATCTGTTGGATTGCAGCACGTCAGGTCTGAAAGCCCTCAACTTTAGCTGTGCCAAAACAATGGAAAACTAATGGGCTCATAAATAACACTCTGGCTACAGTTAACTTTGAGTTTCAGTAAGAATGTATCGACTCCTTCATGTTTTCACGACTTTCAAACAATGATTTCAAGATTCTTTTCAAATCCTAGCTTCACTGAGATTCACACAGACTGTCAGCGTCAGGCGATGGGATTGGTTACTATGGGGGACATAATACGCAGAACCTCTGTAGCTTCTGTTGTGTAATTGTTGTATTTGCATCTGTACTACAAAGACCATGGTGCTCTTCTATTCATTCCTGACTGACAGTAGAACAATATAAAGCACTGAAACAGAGAGCACATTTTCCAGTCCTAAGCAGTGTCTACAGACATTCAATCCAGCATTTAACAACCTGTCTTTGTAACTCACATCGATAACTGTATCAACATATTTACTAACCCAGGTGTTGTCTAATCTTATGCTCCTCGTTACGCCGACCTGTGGCATACACTGTATTCTGTTTCTGTTTATGATGACATCATATACATGTCACGTGTTAAACATAATCTCAGAGGTCAGACGAGTGCTATATTAAAAAAATGACCAACAATTGCTTTGTAAATCTTACCTATCACGTCTGCTTTCTAAGTGAAACGTTACTAATTCAAAAAAGAAATCTGACTTTACTTGCAGGTGTGAAGTTTTGAAGGTGCAATAATAATTTTAAGCAACACCAAGACTGTGAAGCAGCTATTTTTCAAGTCGGGTGTAGACACATAAAACAAAAGGATGTGTCGGCTGTGAAGGGTGAGCAGGTGTATGAAAGCTACAGGAAGTAAATCATTAAAATGACATGAAGGCAGTCCAGCCGTTGTACTCTAACTCAAAACCTATGTGCAATTTTACCCTTGTAGCTGTTCTGAATTAAAGATACAGGCAAATATAGACACTGCACTGAAATCATTTGCTATCCATTAATGTAAAGCTGCCCAACTCTAAGTGAACTTTTATAAACAGTTTCAGCTAAGAGCCGAGACAATCCATTAGTGTGGAGAGTAACTGAGAGGCCAGCAGACGCGGTGGAATACTGATGGTATGCAATAAATCTACATCGGCAGTAAGTGACCCCGGCAGTGCCTCTGTTATAGAGGCCAGAATAATAGCTGCTACTATTCCCAGAAAAATGGGCCAACCAAGATGGAAACCAGTTCAAAGATATTTTACAGTATACAGTTCAAGCTGCATTAATTGAGTGGCATATGAGTGCATTCATAAAAGAACTTCCCCAAAACTCACTTGGAAGAGCATCAGCAACATCATCGCTCTGCCTCATTACTGCACTGCACAAGAATTACATCTTTTTTTCATTTTGATTAAGGGAAATGAATTCTTAGAAATGTTGACCAAAAAAAAAAAGTTTGCATGCTATGTCTCTGGGGCTTTTTACTGCACTAATTAAAATTGCAAGGCGGCATATAAATCTTGCTGTTTCAACCTTTAGAGAGCTAGCTGAAGAACATGGACGAGAGAGCTCTATAACAAGAGGAGGAAGGCAGGGTAATAACAGCAGACAGGGAACACACGAAGGGACTGGGAGTTGCATTAATCCGCAGCATGTGTAGAGCAGGGTTAGAATAAAAAGATAGTGGCAAAGGTTTTAAAAAGCCGGCCAATTCACAATTGAATTAATTATTCATGGCTGGCAGTCTCATTTTCCACGGTGTGTCTCACTGGGCCTGTGATCCGTGTGTTTCTTGTATCGAGGAATCTCTGTGTCCTGGGGCACTTGCTAAACAGTGTGCTAGGAGCAGAAGCATGGCAGGTCTGGCAGTACAGTAATAATTACAAGCCTTCTCCACTCAGCCCTCTTTTAATCCTAGTTCAGTACACAATACTGCTCACGGTGTCTGCATCAGTCTCACACAGGGCCAGTCTCTCCAGATCCACTACATCTCTCGTTTGTTTGCGTAGCATCACAGAGGAATGAAAAGTTTTTGAGGGTTTATTGAAGGACCCTGGATCCTAAACACTTCGTCACCTTTAAAGTAGAGATGGACCGATCCGATATTACGTATCGATATCGGTCCGATACTGACGTAAATTACTGCATCGGATATCGGAGAGAAATAAAAAAATGTAATCGATCCATTAAATATCAAAAAAGCACCTCACAAAACGCGTCGGAGCAGTATGCATCACGTGATAGAGCGGCTGTGTGTATTTGGAGCCTCGCTACCAAACCAGCATTTCATCTCCGAGGAAGTTTTCCCAGAGAGAAGTAAAGCAACTGTGTAAGTTCATCTCTGAATGTTTGTAAAGCATTCCAGCGTTAAGCTTAACAACCGATATATGGAGCAACTGCCTCTTCTCTCCCTCCCTCCCTCTCCTGCTGCTACTTCAATCATGAAACTGATTAATGATCAGCTGATTGGCTTTTGAGAGTCCTCTCTCTTCTTTGTTTTTGGCCCACTTTGCACCAGAAAGAGGAAACCAGCGGCTGAACAACAGCAGCACGTTTAACCTTGATAAGCTGTTGTTAGAATGTATTTAATATTACTTTGTACACCAGGATCTTTTTCTAGCTGATGGCTGGTAACTGTGCAGGGGCGGATCTAGCAAAGTTTAGCCAGGGGGGCCGATAGGGCATGAACAGGGAAAAGGGGGCACAAAGACATACTTTTCTTTCTTATTCTCATTTAAAATGTCAAGCTTTTAAAAAATGATTATTTGAATCTTACACCCAAAGTTTTAATCTTATGTAAAATATATAGAAGTCCATTACTGTATATAGTAACTGTTAAGTCTAATATACCCTAGTAAGCTATGCTACTTTTTCCTTTGGGAAGATACCATCTGTGCAGTCTGCAATTCTGTTGAAGAAAGATGTTGAATCTATTTAATTATTCTTGAAAAAGTAATTTATTTATGTGCAATTTTTTTCACACTGCATCAAATTAAAGTTGATTATGTCAATTAAGCATCAAGAGGTGGAGGGTGGTTCCCTATTTTTTTTTTTTTTTTTTTGCTGGGAGTTTGCAACCCTATTAGTTAGGTTGCTTAATATTTCTGCTAAGTACTCTTTAAAATACCAGAATAGGAAGGATGGAGTAGGTTTAAGTTTATCTGATTGATCAGTATTACTGAACCATGAAATATTTTGGGTGCAGGGTATTTTTTACATACAGGTATAACTAATAGCTTTAGTGTTGTTGTTTATTTAAACCTGAATATGAACTTGTACAAAATGCAGCAAGATATTAAATAAACAGTTTTTTTGATTAAAAAACACACTATATCGGATTCATATACAGGGAGTGCAGAATTATTAGGCAAATGAGTATTTTGTCCACATCATCCTCTTCATGCATGTTGTCTTACTCCAAGCTGTATAGGCTCGAAAGCCTACTACCAATTAAGCATATTAGGTGATGTGCATCTCTGTAATGAGAAGGGGTGTGGTCTAATGACATCGACACCCTATATCAGGTGTGCATAATTATTAGGCAACTTCCTTTCCTTTGGCAAAATGGGTCAAAAGAAGGACTTGACAGGCCCAGAAAAGTCAAAAATAGTGAGATATCTTGCAGAGGGATGCAGCAGTCTCAAAATTGCAAAGCTTCTGAAGCGTGATCATCGAACAATCAAGCGTTTCATTCAAAATAGTCAACAGGGTCGCAAGAAGCGTGTGGAAAAACCAAGGTGCAAAATAACTGCCCATGAACTGAGAAAAGTCAAGCGTGCAGCTGCCAAGATGCCACTTGCCACCAGTTTGGCCATATTTCAGAGCTGCAACATCACTGGAGTGCCCAAAAGCACAAGGTGTGCAATACTCAGAGACATGGCCAAGGTAAGAAAGGCTGAAAGACGACCACCACTGAACAAGACACACAAGCTGAAACGTCAAGACTGGGCCAAGAAATATCTCAAGACTGGTTTTTATAAGGTTTTATGGACTGATGAAATGAGAGTGAGTCTTGATGGGCCAGATGGATGGGCCCGTGGCTGGATTGGTAAAGGGCAGAGAGCTCCAGTCCCACTCAGACGCCAGCAAGGTGGAGGTGGAGTACTGGTTTGGGCTGGTATCATCAAAGATGAGCTTGTGGGGCCTTTTCGGGTTGAGGATGGAGTCAAGCTCAACTCCCAGTCCTACTGCCAGTTTCTGGAAGACACCTTCTTCAAGCAGTGGTACAGGAAGAAGTCTGCATCCTTCAAGAAAAACATGATTTTCATGCAGGACAATGCTCCATCACACGCGTCCAAGTACTCCACAGCGTGGCTGGCAAGAAAGGGTATAAAAGAAGAAAAACTAATGACATGGCCACCTTGTTCACCTGATCTGAACCCCATTGAGAACCTGTGGTCCATCATGGAGGGAAAACAGTCCACCTCTCTGAACAGTGTCTGGGAGGCTGTGGTTGCTGCTGCACGCAATGTTGATGGTGAACAGATCAAAACACTGACAGAATCCATGGATGGCAGGCTTTTGAGTGTCCTTGCAAAGAAAGGTGGCTATATTGGTCGCTGATTTGTTTTTGTTTTGTTTTTGAATGTCAGAAATGTATATTTGTGAATGTGGAGATGTTATATTGGTTTCACTGGTAAAAATAAATAATTGAAATGGGTATATATTTGTTTTTTGTTAAGTTGCCTAATAATTATGCACAGTAATAGTCACCTGCACACACAGATATCCCCCTAAAATAGCTGAAACTAAAAACAAACTAAAAACTACTTCCAAAAACATTCAGCTTTGATATTAATGAGTTTTTTGGGTTCATTGAGAACATGGTGTTAGGATGCCTGGGTCATTGACCCAGGGTTTTTGAGTTTATTATATTATTTATACTTTCTAGTCTTTGGTTTCTTTGAGTTCTGTCTTATGGTTTATGTCTCTGTCTTCTTTAGTTGCTCTGTCTCCCCTATCACCTGTATCCCCTTGTCTAGTTCGTGTCTCTGTGTATCCTTAGTTCCTATATCCCCGTGTTCAGTCAGTGTTTGTGTCTGCCCTGGTCCTACGTCTCTGTTCCCTCTGTAGTGCCTGCATGTGAGTCTGTGTTATGTGTTTCCTGTTTTACTTTGAAGATCTCTGTCTTATCTCAGTGTGTTCAGTTTACGCTTCCTTTTGTCTCGTCAGTTCTGATTTGCCCCAGCTGTGTTTCCCTCCTGTTATTCATTCCCTGATTGCTCCCTCTTTGTATTTAAGCCCTGTGTTTCTCTGTGTCCGTGTCGCGATCTACCGTTTATTTTGCTGTGTGTTTTGTCAATCCGCCGGTTTAAGTTTATTTAGATTTTTTCCAGTTATGTTATGTTTGAGTTCAGCATTAAAGCTATTTCAATTTACGTTTGTCTCTGGAGTCTGCACCTTGGGTCCTATCCCTGTCCGCACACAGCCCACACCTAACACATGGTTGTTGTTCAATAATAAAATTATTCCTCAAAAATACAACTTTCCTAATAATTCTGCACTCCCTGAAGGTATCGGCAGATTTCCAGATTTATGATATCGGTATTGGACATAAAAAAGTGGTATTGTGCTATCTCTACTTTATTAAAGAATAGGTGACGATGTGATTTCATTCATTCAAAACAAAAGCTGTGCATCTGACTCACACTGCTGCATTCTTCTATGAATGAGAACACTTTGCAGCTGCTTCATCAGCACAAGAGTAAGCGCACTTTTGCACTTCACTTCCTTCCCACTTCCTTCTGTCATCCTGTGCCATCACTCTCTCGCAGCCACGCTTCATGGCGAAACACTTTAAGCAAACAACAGCACGAGCTTAACTTTGCACCTTACAAGAGTCACATGACAAATCAGAGTACAGTTGCTTCTTACGGCAGCTTCTAGAGAGGAAGTGAGACAACAGGATGTGTCACATACAGCAAAGAGTCACAGTTATATGGTCAATGTATTTCCAACCCTTCCAGGACCGGCAAACAACCCTTTTTACATCTGATGCCCACCATGTACAAAAGAAACACATCCATCATTACACAGTATAGACCATTTTGTTGTTGTTGAATACAAAAGAAACTGTTATACTCATGATACATGTTCATTTACAAGTGTGATAAACTTTTGAAGTATTTTAATACTCAGTGAAAACTATAAAGAAATTTTTAATAGGCCAGCTCTGAATTAAAAGTAATTTAACCATATTTCCCTAAAAAGTGGGAACGTATTTAGAATGTACTTAGAATTAGAGATGGCACGATACCACTTTTTTATGTCCGATACCGATATCACAAATTTGGATATCTGCCGATACATATATGACTCCGATATAGTGTGTTTTTTAATCAATAAAACTGTTTTTTTAATATCTTGCTGCATTTTGTATAAGTTCATATTCAGATTTAAATAAACAACAACACTAAAGCCATTCTGTTATACCTGTATGTAAAAAAATACACTGCGCCCAAAATATTTTAGTAGTATAGCTTACTAGGGTATATTAGACTTAACAGTTATACAGTAATGGACTTCTATATATTTTACATAAGATTAAAACTTTGGGTGTAAGATTCAAATAATTATTTATTAAAAGCTCGACATTTTAAATGAGAATAAGAAAGAAAAGTATGTCTTTGTGCCCCCTTTTCCCTATTAATGCCCTATCAGCCCCCCTGGCTAAACTTTGCTAGATCCGCCCCTGCACAGTTACCAGCCGTCAGCTAGAAAAGGATCCTGGTGTAGAAAGTAATATTAAATAAATTCTAACAACAGCTTATCAAGGTTAAACGTGCTGCTGTTGTTCAGCCGCTGGTTTCCTCTTTCTGGTGCAAAGTGGGCCAAAAACAAAGAGGAGAGACGGACTCTCAAAAGCCAATCAGCTGATCATTAATCAGTTTCATGATTGAAGTAGCAGCAGGAGAGGGAGGGAGGGAGAGAAGAGGCAGTTGCTCCATATATCGGTTGTTAAGCTTAATGCTGGAATGCTTTACAAACATTCAGAGATGAACTTACACAGTTGCTTTACTTCTCTCTGGGAAAACTTCCTCGGAGATGAAATGCTGGTTTGGTAGCGAGGCTCCAAATACACACAGCCGCTCTATCACGTGATGCATACAGCTCCGACGCATTTTATGAGGTGCTTTTTTGATATTTAATGGATCGGATTACATTTTTTATTTCTCTCCGATATCCGATCCAGTAATTTACGTCAGTATCAGACCGATACCGATACGTAATATCGGATCGGTCCAGCTCTACTTAGAATGCAATACCTATTTTACTATATTTAAAGTCTCTACAGTGATGTGCATACGACAATAAGGTTTGCGCCAGCCCTCATTTCTTTATTTTTTGTTAGGACAATGGGAAATAGGTGGAGCACTTCATTAAAATGTGCAAACATTCAAGGGAATGCAGCATATAGGCCAAAAACAGTTTGGACAGTTCTAAAAAGCTTGAAAGTTAATATTAGGCATGACCACTTTTATTCTTCAGCAGAGCCTGAACTCTCTTAGACAGTTTTCTTGTCAGTGCATTAAGTAGCTTTCAGGAATATTTCTTCGAGCCTCTTGAAGAACACACAAAGCTCTTCTTTGGATGCTGACTTCAATAATGATCAGGTTCAGGTTCTGGGGAGGCCATCCATGATTGATAGTGTTTTATTGTATTATTCTTTTTTACATTGGCAGTGTGTTTGAGATCATTCAAGAATGTTAAATGAATTAGTTGCATATCAGATGCTTTCCACATGGTAAATCAAAAGATTCTGTGTTCATAATTCCATCAATTTCGATCTCCAACACTAACCGGGTGAAATGCCTCCCCAAACCATGACAGAGCCTCCAACACGTTTTGTTGAAGGCTGAAGACAATGTGGTAACTCTCTCCTGACCTCCTCCGTACATATTTACAACAAGTTGAACCAAAAACTTCAAATTTGGATGTGTTGCTGCCACAACTTTTCAGTCAAGTTCTTGTGTAATTTGGCATGTCTCACTTTTCCCCCCTTGTTCACCTAATTTGAATGGTTCTTTGCAGCCACCTTTTGCAGGCCATTTCAGTCCTATAAAAAATGGACAGGTAAAAAAGAGCCAAAGACAAACAAGCTTCAGAAACCCTGAAAAACTGTTGCTTAAGACCACTTTTTAAAAATTATAAGAAACTCTGACTCCTTTGGAACAAATTATAATGAAATGAGGGGGTGGCTAAAGACTTTTGTACAATGTTATATATTCTACTAGAAAATGTAGAACTGTCTCTTGCAAGTGCAGTTTCTCTAGTGAAACTAGCTCAATGAAACAGCGAAGTAGTGAGAGTTGTGTTGATGGCAGCTGTTCCAATAAAGCATACAGCTAAAAATGCTGATAAAAGCTGATAAAACTGATTATATCTCTATTATGCGTATGTAAATGACAAAGAGTTAGATATCATACATAAAAAAATTAACTTCTATATCTACGTCCTACTGAGAGGATCAAACTGTATTATTAGAAATGCAATCCAAATGGCCACTTTTGACTTCCAATATGAGTGTCCATGGGTACTTTAGTGCAGACACTGCAGTACATACAGTGGGGCAAAAAAGTATTTAGTCAGCCACCGATTGTGCAAGTTCCCCCACTTAAAATGATGACAGAGGTCAGTAATTTGCACCTGAGGTACACGTCAACTGTGAGAGACAGAATGTGAAAAAACAATCCATGAATTCACATGGTAGGATTTGTAAAGAATTTATTCGTAAATTAGGGTGGAAAATAAGTATTTGGTCACCTCAAACAAGGAAAATCTCTGGCTCTCACAGACCTGTAATGTCTTCTGTAAGAAGCTTTTCTGTCCCCCACTCGTTACCTGTATGAATGGCACCTGTTTGAACTCATCATCTGTATAAAAGACACCTGTCCACAGCCTCAAACAGTCAGACTCCAAACTCCGCCATGGCCAAGACCAAAGAGCTTTCGAAGGACACCAGGAAAAGTATTGTAGACCTGCACCAGACTGGGAAGAGTGAATCTACAATAGGCAAGCAGCTTGGTGTGAAAAAACCAACTGTGGGAGCAATCATCAGAAAATGGAAGACATACAAGACCACTGATAATCTCCCTCGATCTGGGGCTCCACGCAAGATCTCATCCCGTGGGGTCAAAATGATGATGAGAACGGTGAGCAAAGATCCCAGAACCACACGGGGGGACCTGGTGAATGACCTGCAGAGAGCTGGGACCAAAGTAACAAAGGTCACCATCAGTAACACACTACAACGGCAGGGAATCAAATCCCGCAGTGCCAGACGTGTTCCGCTGCTGAAGCCAGTGCATGTCCAGGCCCGTCTGAAGTTTGCCAGAGAGCACATGGATGATACAGCAGAGGATTGGGAGAATGTCATGTGGTCAGATGAAACCAAAGTAGAACTTTTTGGTATAAACTCAACTCGTCGTGTTTGGAGGAAGAAGAATACTGAGTTGCATCCCAAGAACACCATACCTACTGTGAAGCATGGGGGTGGAAACATCATGCTATGGGGCTGTTTTTCTGCCAAGGGGACAGGACGACTGATCCGTGTTAAGGACAGAATGAATGGGGCCATGTATCGTGAGATTTTGAGCCAAAACCTCCTTCCATCAGTGAGAACTGATGAGAACTGAAGATGAAACGAGGCTGGGTCTTCCAACATGACAATGATCCAAAACACACCGCCCGGGCAACAAAGGAGTGGCTCCGTAAGAAGCATTTGAAAGTCCTGGAGTGGCCTAGCCAGTCTCCAGACCTCAACCCCATAGAAAATCTGTGGCGGGAGTTGAAAGTCCGTGTTGCTCGGCGACAGCCCCAAAACATCACTGCTCTCGAGAAGATCTGCATGGAGGAATGGGCCAAAATACCAGCTACTGTGTGTGCAAACCTGGTAAAGACCTATAGTAAACGTTTGACCTCTGTTATTGCCAACAAAGGTTATGTTACAAAGTATTGAGTTGTATTTTTGTTATTGACCAAATACTTATTTTCCACCCTAATTTATGAATAAATTCTTTACAAATCCTACCATGTGGATTCATGGATTTTTTTTTTTTCACATTCTGTCTCTCACAGTTGAAGTGTACCTCTGGTGCAAATTACTGACCTCTGTCATCATTTTAGGTGGGGGAACTTGCACAATCGGTGGCTGACTAAATACTTTTTTGCCCCACTGTATATATGCACAATAGTCTTCAGGTAACATGGCTCATAAGCACATTCCCTATGGACAGAGTGTGTGAGAAACAATGTTAGCTTGTTTTTGATGAAACAGCTGCAGACAAGGAGAATAGTTTGTTTGTATACATATGAGTACATACCTGAATACACGCCTGCCATTGTGCAATGCACGGTGAAACCATATAGTGTGATGCTCTATGAGAATTTGTGTCCTTTCGGATTTCCATTGGAGACAGCCACAATTTCTAATTTTAGCCCAAGAAATGTCTCTGCTGTCAACACTCCTGTACCGTTATGTCACTTGTAATTCAATACACAAAAGTATTGTGATTGTAACGAATCACAACATATTGTATGTGTTCTCCGGCTGTACTCTTTGTAGATACACATCAAAGATTATAAGAAGAATACAAGTTTGGGGAGAATTTAAGGTTGAAAGGCTAATGCAAGAGTCTTAGCAATACTATCACAAATGATTGGTGATGTCTAACATTGGTGCAGAAAACAGATGTTCCTGAGTATGCACACAAATCTGCACAAAGTAGATTCACAAGAAGATGCGACAGTCAGCGACAGTTTTGACTACCAATTCATTTCCAGAATAACTATAAAGATACTGGCTGTCGCCCATGCTAGCCCTCAGCCTTCTAGTAAATGCACTTATGGTATACATTTTAAAATCTTAGGTGCCATCTTTCTTGAGTTATCGTGTTCATAAGGTTTTCAGAAAACATGACTTTTGACCTTGATCATCAAGATTTTTAGTAGATGTTCCCATGGCATCATTTTGAAAATGCTTGAAACTCGGTGTCCATGCCTGGTGATGTGACAGCAATACCCCATTAGACTTTTATGGCTGACGGGTCACAGTGGAAGGAATCAAGAACCCTAACGTGATTTTTCTCTGGGGGCAACAGCCTATTTTTGAAAGGGTTTCCAGTCCAGCCACTTGGTATCTGATGCAAAACCTCTAGCAAGATTTTCATTGAACCAAAACCTGCTTAAACATCAGTCGTCAGTAAAACTAAAGTCATTAATAGGACAACGAATGTAAACCACAACACTCCCAGTACCAAAGATGTTGCCTGCAGATGTCAGCATATTCATATATATTTAAACACACATTCATGTAAGCACTTTTTTTTTACCTACCTAAGCACTTTGTAACATTCCCGACACTCACTAACACTCCGATGGATTCACTGAGGGAAACTTGTCTTGCCTTGACAAGGATACTTGTCTTGTCCAAACATACTTCACCATCCAGACTGGAGTAAACAAGGAACTGATCCACTGACCTTCTGACTGGCAGAAGCTGTACTCTACCTCCTGACTCCTGCACCTTTAAAGATATCATAAGCTATGATTGCTGTATGATTTCCATTAAAACAAAAGTTATACCACTTAAATTATTTATTAGGTGCATAATCATCCATCAATCCATCCATCCATCCATAATCATGCAAAAGTGAAATTAAATGAGATTAATAATCATGGCTGCCAATTCCAAACAAATTAACTTTAATAAAGCTGTGCCTTTTGGAGACTCATTGGGAGATTTCTCCTCTCCTCAACTTCTCCTCTACAACACCCAAGTCTTTACTAAGCCAACCTCATTAACTGCTTTGCTCCTGCAAGCTGCTTCACGGGACAGACACTTTAATTGTTACCCATAAAATCGACATTACATGAAAAATATAATCTAGAAGCAGTGATAAATAAAATGGACTTGTTTTTAATGTCGAGCTAACACTAATTGAAAGTCCCCTTAGAGTGCTGACTGTGAAATTAACAGAGCAAAAGAGACACAAATTATGAACAGTAAATTTATGATAGGACATAAATAAAACTGACCAAATGAGACTGTAAATTGGTCACATTTAGAGCAAACAACTGTTAAAAAAGAAGAAGAAGAAGAAAGAAAAGAAAGAAAACAGTAGGAAAAATAACTTTCTAGGACAAACACAGCAAAAAAATCAACCTCAGGCTGATATTCATGATGTTTCTTTTTCTACATAATATTGTTTTGTTTGGCAACATAAAAGGTAGATTAAAGTCACAATGAAGCCACAATTAAATAGCATTTTATTAACACAGCCAGGTAGTCAGTTACATGTTTCATAACGCTGCTCCTGCTACATGGCTTCCTTCAAAAAAAGGAGAATGTTGATCAGTTATCAGAGACTTCTTAAAAACCTCTTAAAAATAGCAGTTCCTTTTCTTGAAGTTGGATATATAACAGATCAAATTAGCTGAATGAAAAACTGCTATTTCTTTGGCCCAGCACCCAACACACTAAATGCCCTGTCTTACTCTCGTAGTCTCAAGATCCATCAAGTCATCACCAGGAGCGACAGCCACCCCTGACTCTAATCTCATCCTTTTGCTAAATCTACTTTCACCTGTCTTCAGGAAGAAGAAATGCTAAAACCAAGAATGTCAGTACTTTATGAACTCTAGGAGTTCCAGCAGCTGATTTGTTTTTCCATCAAAACTGAAGCTTTTTATTAAAAAAAATAAAATAAAACAAAACTTCAGTTTTAGCCTGTATACAGTACAACAAGATGGTGCATACAGTCCATGGAAAGACAGTACAGACATGCATATATAAGCACCCTGCCTGGGGCAGCACAGACAGAAGTAAAGATACATCTGCAGGAATTAAAAAATGCTTCTAAATGACTGGTGTTGTAGAGACCCACCTTTTAGCACATCCCAGCACACCCACTCACTTCACCAGATGCACCTAGTTCTCTCACCTTTGATTGGGTGTGGTGCTTGTCCTTGATTGCACTCACCTGTCACACATTATATGTCACACAGTACATAAGGACTGCATTCACTTTTGGCTGACTCTTTCCTCACTTCCACACGGGGCGGCAGCTGAGCATTGGCAGTCCATGTGTGTCTTTGTTTCCTTCCTTTTTTGCCTTATTTATTTGAGAATAAAAGGAGTACCCTGAAAATAATTCTCCATTAGATGGCTGCTTTTCTTATTCTAACCGGATGAGCCCATGAAGCTGATTGCTTCAGCCCTGAACCTTCCTCCCTTCAAAACATGGTCCTCCAAGCCGGAGAGGTATTAGCATCATGGATACACAGCAGCCATCTAGAAGATCCAGTCGTGATAGTAGACCTCCTGCCTACCTGCAACAGTATGAAGTTCAGTACCCTGGAGCTAGAAGAGCTACATGTGAGACAGAGAGCCAAACTGAATGGCAGCACAGTGATAAAGACACACATGGGCTGCAGGATCCTGTCGGAGAGTCAGAAAGATCACCAGAGACATCCCTTGTTCCTTTACCCACCACCCAAGATGAGGTCATGAGGGAACTCCTAACGACCATGAGGGAGATTAAGCAATTTATGGTTCAATCATCTCCTTCCCATTCTCGTAGCTCCAGATCTTCAATTCGCACAGTCTCATCTGATGGAATCAAAGCTTCTGTATGCAGTTTACGAGCCAGTCCTCAAACACATCAACAACATGAGCAGCTCCCAGTGATTGATACAGTAACCTGTCAATCACCCTTCCGGCCCCCGCAGATTAGCCGTCAGTCTGGCTTAGTTACAGCTGCCAGCCCTCCTTTACCTAATTCAACAATACTAGATGCTGCTATCCCTTCAACTGGTTTGCCTAGACCAGTCCTTGCTACAGAAGATGAGACTCCCTTTGATTTCCTGGCCTTATCACGGCAGGATCCCGACCAGATCTCATGTGTTCAACCTGCTGTTCCTTTAGCTGAAGACCCTGTTCAACCTCTCATTCGCATATCTGACCACAAGCATTGCCCTCCTCTAGAGCAGCAACCAGCTACATCCAATACCTCATATGAACAGAAACCTTTGATATCTGGTACTGCTAGCTCGGGTCACTCCTCTAGCACGAGAACACATGTATATAAGCTTGAAGGTCCTTCATTTCCAGACCTTAGTAGAGAAGACGAAATGCAATACAGGATGTTACGGATGGCCCTTACAAACCTTCTTGATCCTCATGAGACAGAGCACTTCAAATATCATGTCCTTCTTGATCACCTCAAAGTAGACCAAGCTAAACGATTAGCTCTTGCCTTTTCCTACGCTCCTGACCCATACACTCAAGCCATCAAAGCCCTTGATGAGCGTTATGGGCAACCAAGACAGCTGGCATTGAAAGAGCTAAAGAATATACTGGAACTGCCTCCTATCAGAGCAGGTGATGGTCAGAGCCTTGATAATTTTGCTCTTCGAGTACAGGCTTTAGTTGGGTTGCTTAGCACTATGGGAGAACAAGGACGTGCAGAACTAGACTGTGGCTCCCATGTCGATCGCTTGTTAGTGAAGTTGCCTGCAGAGCATTTCAGTCGCTTCAAACGGCATGTTTACAGGGAACAGGGAGAAATGACGTATACCTTGCCTTTGTTCTCATCCTGGTTGCAAATGGAATGCAGGTGTCAACCAAAGAAGGCCAGTCCTGTTCCATCCTTCAACCAGACACGACCTGCCCGTAAGTACGCTTCTCCACTTACAACAATATTACATGGGGCAAATACATCTGATGATCCTGTACAGGCAGCACAACCCATCATAACTAAGGCAACATGTGCATATTGCCGCTCACCTGAACACCACATTAGTAAGTGTCCCGAGTTCATTCAGAAGACAAAGGATGAGAAAATAAACTGGATAAAAGCAAACAAACGGTGTTGGCGTTGTGCTAGGACTCATCAGGCCGCAAAGTGTGACCTGAGGAAAGCATGTGCCACCTGTATGGGACTACATCTACAGATCCTATGTGATGTAAATAAGAGATCTAAAACTGAAACTAATCCTGTAGTGAGGACACTGTACTTTGATAGACCTAGTGACTGTCCTAGTGTCCTTTTAAAGGTTGTGAAAGTGCTCCTGCGAAACGGCAAAAGAACCCTTGAAACATATGCAGTACTTGACGATGGCTCCCAGCGTACCATTCTTCTGACATCAGCTGCACAGCATCTCAACCTAACTGGGGAAGCAGAGAGATTATCACTTAGAACGGTCCGTCAAGAAGTTGAAACTATTCATGGTTCTTCCGTAAGTTTCAAAATCTCACCCATCGCACACCCAGAGAAAACCTACACAATTAATAATGCCTTCACTGCAAGTCACCTAGCACTTTCAGACCACACCTACCCTGTATCATCTCTCCAACGGAGATACAAGCATCTTCAAGGTATCCCATTACCCATTATTAATAAAGCAGCGCCACTCCTGCTCATAGGCTCAGATCATACTCACCTCATCACGCCTACTGCTCCATTGAGACAGGGACCATATGGGTCTCCTGCAGGAGTTAAAACCCAATTAGGATGGACACTTCAAGGTCCGATCACAGATTTTCAGCCCCAGAGCAGTACAGAGCATGTGCAGTGTTTGTTCACATCTCTCAGTTCATCTGCAGATGTACTGCGTTATCATGTTGAGAAGCTATGGCAACTAGACACTTTACCTGAATACAGTGAGAAATCTGTGATCCGATCAAAGCAAGATCAACTGGCACTGGAACTCCTTGAACAGGCCACAAAAAGGGTTGAGATCAATGGTGTTAATCGCTACGCCACTCCTCTTCTTCGGATGGCAAACTTTCCTCCTTTGAATGTCCCTCCAACTGTAGTCATGTCTAGACTCCACAACACTGAGGCTCGGTTAGCTAAAGATCCTGACAAAGCCATGTCTTACAAGGATCAGATTTTGAAATTGGAGCAAGCAGGCTATGTAGTCAAACTTAGCCCAGAGGAGATGCACAATAGCAAAGAAACCTGGTATATCCCTCATCATATGACAAGTCACAACAATAAAGATCGCATAGTCTTTGACTGCTCTTTCACATTTCAAGGTCAGTGTCTCAATAAGTACCTATTGCCAGGACCAATCCTAGGCCCAACACTTCTTGGTGTTTTGTTGCGTTTTAGGCAACATTCAGTAGCAATAAGTGGCGACATCAAAGGCATGTTTCACCAAGTCCGTCTTCTGCCTCCTGATAAACCACTCCTCCGATTCCTGTGGCGTGACATGAACAAAGCAGCTCCCCCTTCAGTGTATGAGTGGCAGGTACTCCCCTTTGGTACGACCTGCAGCCCTTGTTGTGCAATCTATGCACTGCAGAAACATGTGAAGGAATATCAATCTGACAAAGATGTGCAGTCTTCAGAGAGTCTTCAGAGTTTTCCATCAGCAGAGTTAGCTCGAACACTCCTAGACAAATTAAGAAACCATCTATCAGAAGGAGGCTTCGACCTTCGCCAGTGGGCCAGCAATAATCCTGTTGTGATTAGCCATCTACCATCTGAGGTAAGAACGGCAAGTAATGAACTTTGCCTGACTGAAGACAAGCCATCTGGCCCACATGAACGCACATTAGGATTATTGTGGAATTGTGAGACTGATTTGTTTGCCTATAAATACAGAACTCTAGCCTCACACCCCACCACAATGCGTCGTATCTATGCAGTACTTGCTCGTCTGTATGACCCATTAGGCTACTTACTCCCATTCACAACACGCGCCAAAACCTTGGTGCAAGAGCTATGGAGAAAAGAGAGAGATTGGGACGACCCTTCCCTTCCACACGACCTCTTAGAGGCATGGAAGTCCTGGGAAGAAGAACTTTGTTATCTCCCACAAATTGCCATCCCACGTTGCTATACTTCTAAGGAAATGGATGTTTCTACCACAGTTCGAGACATTCATATCTTCTGTGACGCTTCAGAGCGAGCATATGGTGCTGTCGCATATTTGAGATCAGATGATCTTGAAGGCCATGTAGAACTGAGTTTCTTGTTAGCTCGCTCACGTGTTGCTCCTAAATGGCATTTAACAATACCCAGACTGGAGCTATGCGCAGCCCTACTAGGCGCACGCCTCTGTGAGCTCATACAAACAGAACTCGCCTTACCAGTCAGGACTACCACCCTTTGGTCTGACTCGACAACTGTGCTTCACTGGCTTCAGTCAGATTCCTGCCGTTTCAAGGTATTCGTAGGAGCCAGAGTCTCAGAAATTCAAAACCTCACAAACAGTCAAGACTGGAGATACATCAATTCAGCCACAAATCCTGCTGATGATGTTACGAGAGGTAAATCCCTGAAAGAGTTCCTTAGCCCAAACAGGTGGACTGAGGGTCCCTCGTTTCTGCATGAACCTCCAAATAACTGGCCCACAGTTACAGATCTCCATCCTGATGATGATCAGACTGAGTTAAAGAAATCCTACTTTTTTGGTATTGTCAGTATACCCTCCCATACATACACACCCAGCTTCAGAACGTATCAAGAGCTATTGGATTTCACGGCTCATTCACTCTCCAACCAAAAGGGTAACATTCCTTCTGCAGCTGATTATCAAACAGCAGAACAAGAAATCCTTCGTCAGGCACAACTGGACAGTTTCGGTGAAGATTTAGCCCGTTTACAGTCAGACAAACCCCTCTCATCCGACAGCCGTCTATTGTGTTTGTCACCAGTGTTGTGCAGGAATTCTGGACTTATCCATGTAGGAGGCCGACTACGGCAAAGCCCAGACTTGGAATTGAATGTCATTCACCCAATAGTACTTGATCCTGCTCATCCAGTGACCAAACTGATCATACAAAATTATGATGACAAACTGCATCATGCTGGTTCAGAAAGACTTTTTGCTGAACTATGTCGGAAATTCTGGATTCTCAGAGGAAGGGAAGCCGTACGCAGGCATCAGTATAGCTGCGTCGCATGTCAGAAATGGAGAGCACAGCCCATCATTCCAAAAATGTCAGACTTGCCTGCTGCTCGTCTTAGGTTATTCAAACCACCTTTCTACTCCACAGGAATAGACTGCTTTGGACCATACAAGGTCAAGACAGGCCGCAGATCGGAGAAAAGGTGGGGAATAATATTCAAATGTCTCACCACTCGGTGTATACATCTTGACCTCCTAAACAGTATGGATACAGACTCCTTCCTCATGGCCCTCCAACGATTCATTTCTCGACGAGGAACACCCCTGGAAATTATATGTGATCAAGGAACTATCTTCAAAGGAGGAGATAAGGAACTACAGGCAGCTTTTAACAACCTTGCTCCGACTCTACAGCCGGTCCTGATGACTAAAAGAATCCATTTCAAATTCAATCCCCCGCATGCACCCCATTTCGGTGGAGCCTGGGAGAGGGAGATACGTTCTGTGAAGAATGCTCTGAAGAGAACCATTGGTGCACAGATGGTCACTGAAGAGGTCTTAAGAACAGTCCTAATTGAGATTGAAGGCATTCTTAACTCAAAACCCCTAGGCTATGTATCCTCAGACATTGCGGACATTGACCCCGTAACCCCAAACCTTCTCCTTATGGGCCGACATGATTCATCACTCCCCCTGGTATCCTATTCTGATTCTGACCTCCTAGGCCGACGACGATGGCGACATGCACAAATATTGGCAGATCACTTCTGGCGACACTTCATAAGAGACTATCTACCATCCCTCCAAAGAAGACCCAAATGGCAGAAGGAAAAACCAGATCTCACACTGAACTCTGTCGTCATGATTATGGATTCACACCTTCCACGAGCCCTTTGGCCTGTAGGAAGAGTGACGCGCTTGCTGAAAAGCCCAGATGACCACATCAGAACTGTGGAGGTCTTAGTACAGGATAAAACCTATATCCGCCCTGTCTCCTGTCTGATCCCCCTGCCCTCGCTTCCTGACGAAGACTGATCCTGATCATATCAACATATTTCTCACTAGAAATATGGGGGCGGCTGTTGTAGAGACCCACCTTTTAGCACATCCCAGCACACCCACTCACTTCACCAGATGCACCTTGTTTAGTTCTCTCACCTTTGATTGGGTGTGGTGCTTGTCCTTGATTGCACTCACCTGTCACACATTATATGTCACACAGTACATAAGGACTGCATTCACTTTTGGCTGACTCTTTCCTCACTTCCACACGGGGCGGCAGCTGAGCATTGGCAGTCCATGTGTGTCTTTGTTTCCTTCCTTTTTTGCCTTATTTATTTGAGAATAAAAGGAGTACCCTGAAAATAATTCTGCATTAGATGGCTGCTTTTCTTATTCTAACCAGATGAGCCCATGAAGCTGATTGCTTCAGCCCTGAACCTTCCTCCCTTCAAAACAACTGGATAATTTTCTCTTAACCTGAGGCTTAATGAATCTGCCTGATAAATTGACAAGAGGGGGAAAATAAAGAGAAGTGTGGGGAGAAATATGAGCAGCTGAATCGGTGCAGCCCTGAGCTAATGCCTGTACAGTTCCACATTAAAGACATAGGAGTCCAGCAAGAAAAATAAAACATCGTTGTGTCCTACTTTACTAACAGCTCTTCAAGGCTAACCACCAGAAATCTATTTAAAATCTGCTGAGACATTTCACTAAAGACTCAAACCATCAATCTCATCATAGTACAAAAGGAAGAGTAAGGGGATCACCAAAGTCATTAAGGGTGATCTTTTAGGAACCAAGCCTTCCAGTTCAAGACAAATGTGCAAACGCAAATTAGCCTGGAGCCCTCCAGTTCAGTTTCAATTTCCAAGGGGTTTTCATCAACAGACAAAGACTAAAATACTCCTACATACAACTTTATTAATGCACTGCACTACAATCCTAGACTGTACTGCATGGCATGTGTCTGACTGATATCATGGTCGTGATAAAAAGAGGGAAAAGCCCAATATTTCTTTTTGTCTTTTTTTTTTTTTTTGTTGTTAGCACAATCCAATTCTTTCCTGCACCACCCCGTGTCCTCTCACAATCTGCTGTTTCCTCTACTCAGTGTAAGGCGAGTAGTTTGGGTCTAATGCTCTCATTAGTTCCTGCTCTATCTCTGCATAGCATTGCATGCTGGCTTCATCTTTTATTCTCTGTTCTCATTCAGTTTGAACAGCCCTGCTCTCCCATCTGGGAGCAGAGGATTCTTTTCCTCCCATTATATCATCCTTTCACTGAACTGGATAAACTGTAAATAGGAAGTTTAGAGCCTCTGACAGGGGATGGAGAGTGCTGATGCTCCTCCTGCTACACCCAGAGCCTGATGGTTAAAACAAGGATGATGTGGAGGCTTTTGTGTTAAGTCCTGCACATCTGAAACTGAATGCCACATGACAGCGTGTTGCTCAAAGGCAACACGTGTGATGAGGATATGGGAATCTGCATGAGTCATCATTATGAATTTGATGACAAAATAGCATCAATCCACAGAGAGTGCAGACACTGACATCAAAATATGCTCCTTAAAAATACGTAAAGATCACATACCATCGTGATATTTTATATATATATATATATATATATATATATATATATATATATATATATATATATATATATATATATATATATATATATATATATATATATATATATATATATATATATATATATATATATATAAAAACACCCAGCACGCCCCTGCGGGCGGTTTATCCTTCAAGCTCGGGTCCTCTACCAGAGGCCTGGGAGCTTGAGGGTCCTGCGCAGTATCTTAGCTGTTCCCAGGACTGCGCTCTTCTGGACAGAGATCTCCGATGTTGTTCCCGGGATCTGCTGGAGCCACTCGCCTATCTTGGGAGTCACCGCACCTAGTGCTCCGATTACCACGGGGACCACCGTTACCTTCACCCTCCACATCCTCTCGAGCTCTTCTCTGAGCCCTTGGTATTTCTCCAGCTTCTCGTGTTCCTTCTTCCTGATATTGCTGTCATTCGGAACCGCTACATCGATCGCTACGGCCGTCTTCTTCTGTTTGTCTACCACCACTATGTCCGGTTGGTTAGCCACCACCATTTTGTCCGTCTGTATCTGGAAGTCCCACAGGATCTTAGCTCGGTCATTCTCCACCACCCTTGGGGGCATCTCCCATTTTGACCTCGGGACTTCCAGGTTATACTCGGCACAGATGTTCCTGTACACTATGCCGGCCACTTGGTTATGGCGTTCCATGTATGCCTTGCCTGCTAGCATCTTGCACCCTGCTGTTATGTGCTGGATTGTCTCTGGGGCATCTTTACACAGCCTGCACCTGGGGTCTTGCCTGGTGTGATAGACCCCAGCCTCTATGGATCTTGTGCTCAGAGCTTGTTCTTGTGCTGCCATGATTAGTGCCTCTGTGCTGTCTTTCAGTCCAGCTTTGTCCAGCCACTGGTAGGATTTCTGGATATCAGCCACCTCCTCTATCTGCCGGTGGTACATACCGTGCAGGGGCCTGTCCTTCCATGCTGGTTCCTCGTCTCCCTCCTCTTTCTTGGGTTTCTGCTGCCTGAGGTATTCACTGAGCACTCGGTCAGTTGGGGCCATCTTCCCAATGTATTCTTGGATGTTCGTTGTCTCATCCTGGACTGTGGTGCTGACACTCACCAGTCCCCGGCCCCCTTCCTTCCGCTTAGCGTACAGCCTCAGGGTGCTGGACTTGGGGTGAAACCCTCCATGCATGGTAAGGAGCTTTCTTGTCTTTATGTCAGTGGCTTCTATCTCCTCCTTTGGCCAGCCTATTACCCCAGCAGGGTACCTGATCACGGGCAGGGCGTACGTGTTGATGGCCCGGATCTTGTTCTTACCATTCAGCTGACTCCTCAGGACTTGCCTGACCCTCTGCAGGTACTTGGTGGTTGCAGCTTTTCTAGCGGCCTCTTCATGGTTCCCATTCGCCTGCGGGATCCCCAAGTACTTGTAACTGTCCTCTATGTATGCAATGTTGCCTTCTGGTAGTTCAATCCCCTCAGTTCTGACTACCTTCCCTCTCTTTGTTACCATCCGACTACACTTCTCCAGTCCGAACGACATTCCAATGTCATTGCTGTATAGCCTGGTAGTGTGGATCAGTGAATCGATGTCTCGTTCACTCTTGGCATACAGCTTGATGTCATCCATGTACAGGAGGTGGCTGACAACTGCTCCGTTCCGTAGTCGGTATCCGTAGCCAGTCTTGTTAATGATCTCACTGAGGGGGTTCAGGCCTATGCAGAACAGCAGTGGGGACAGAGCATCTCCTTGGTAGATCCCGCACTTGATGGTGACTTGTGCTATGGGCTTGGAGTTGGCCTCTAGTGTTGTACGCCACATCCCCATTGAGTTCCTGATGAAGGCTCTTAGGGTCCCATTGATCTTGTACAATTCTAGGCATTCCAGTATCCAGCTGTGGGGCATTGAGTCATAGGCCTTCTTGTAATCAATCCAGGCAGTGCACAGGTTGGTCAGTCTGGTCTTGCAGTCTCGGCTGATTGTTCTGTCTACCAGTAGCTGGTGTTTTATTTATATATATATATATATATATATGCAAAACGGGGCTAGGCTGCTAAGTACTTGAATGCATCTGAGCAGTATAAATCAGCTCTGGTGAAATAGATTTAGGTATTCAGCTAAAAAAAAGTGAGTCAGCAAAAACAGGAATGCTGCAGTGGGAAGTTTAACACTGTTGTGTAAAAGGAAAGCAATCTCATAGGTGTGAAATCGACGTGGCTCACTCATTTTCAGCAGGAAACCATCATCAAATCAGCACACACTGCAGTATAACGGATGAAAACCAACCCAGCGATAATGATTCAGTCTCATAAACAGGCCTCCCTCATTCTTCTAGAATTAACCAGTTTTAGATTTTGTTAGCTCTCCCTCCAAGTCCAGCCTTAAAAGCCATCCACGTCTTCATTTAAATTCTCTTTAATTTGGAGAGAGCAAATAAAACTCAACAGCATAAAGAGACTTTGTGGTCAGGGCACCATGCCGCTGCTTGTTAGAAGTGTGCTACTAGGTTCTTGGAGGGAATAGAAACTGATGGGGATGAGTGTTACAGAACTGTTGTTTCCTGAGGCTTTGGTGTGAAATCAAAGAGAAGTTTCTAACGCTCGCTGCTTTGGAGAAAAGCCTAGAAATGGAACGGGGATATTATATCAGTTAATGATGACTATCTACAGCAAAACTCCTGCAGGGAGATGTTAAGTACAGTAAAGACAGTCAGAGCATATCATTACATGAATTCTACTTTAAATGTTTACCACCTGAAATGGAATACACACAGCTTTCTAGTTAAGGTTTGAGGTTTTATTTCAGTCAAGAACCATAAACCTTTTTCCCTTTATTGTCACACAGATTAACCTGCCAAATTTTTAAAAAGCATCTGGTCACAAAAGAAATAACTGTTCCAGTTTTCCTTCATTATTTAGGCTCAGAGTCAGTCAGCAGAGCACACTAGCTTTCACTAGTTTGACATGGCTTTTATTTGAGACACAAAAACAAGAGGACAGGAAGACAGATTTTGACAGGGTGCTGTTGCTTTGATGATTCAGCTCAAAATGAACTCTTTGCCAAATTGTCTGCTTGCTTTGTAACAATGTTTAGCTGGGTTGTGCATGTCATCCACATGGATGCCAGGACCCAAGCAGTATTTTGCATTGTGACAACAATACATGAATGCTGTCACGGTCCTGGGTCAGTGGCCCAGTGTTTTGAGTTTCTTGTGTCTCTGAGTTTTTGTATTATGCTCTTAGTTCTTTGTTGCCCCAGTTTATTCTATAGTTTAGTGTCTTAATTTGGCCTTCTTGTATTCTGTTTAGTTCTCTGAGTATTTAGTAGCTGCCCTCTATGTCTCTTTGTTGTTGTTCTCTGTTTTTCTTAGTTGCTCTGTCTCCCCTAATCTAGTTTGCGTCTGTGCTACTTCCTGTTTTACTTTGAAGGTCTGTGTCTCATGTGAGTGTATCCTACTACTTTGCCCCCTTCTCTCGTCAGTCCTGATTTCTCCCAGCTGTGCTCCCCTTCTGTGTCTCATTCCCCTCGTTATTTCCCAGTGTATTTGAGCCCTGTATTTCTCTGTGTCAGTGTCACGATCTCCCTCATGCTGTGTGCGATTCTCCCCGTGTCTCCTGGTGTACATTATAATTAGCTTTTCCCAGTTTAGTTTTGTATTGTTTGTGATCTGTTTTCCAGCAATAAAGCTGTGCTTTTGAGTTCAAGTTCTGTCCCCGTGAGTTTGCATCTGGGTCCAATTCCTGCCTGCCACACAGCCGAAACATGACAAATGCATTCCCTTGCTGCACGTTCTAAGGGTACTGTTGTTGTCTGGCATCCACATCCAGAGAATCTATAGCAAACGATTGATTTAGGAATGATCATTGATGTTTTTGAAGACTTGTGAACCAAATACAAATACGTGTGCACCAAAAGGAAGCAATATTGATCAGTATCAGTCACAGTATCAGTTCCGCTGTTCATACATAATTCGGTTAGAAATGGTTCATAGCCTACACATTTTAAGCATTTACGGTTTACAGCTAAAAAGATGATAAGGGGCCGGTGATTTCATGATGAAATTATATGCCATCCAGTATAGGTACATGTACCTATAAATGTAAAAATTATGAGTGCAAGGATTTTAACTATTGTCTTGAACAATGCATCAATTCCACAGTCAGTGCTATAAGGAATAATATGTGGTTAATTAGCCAAAGAAATGAGAAACGCTGTGTGGGAGTGTGTAGCTCAACTCACAGTTTAATGGAGTGTAGGTTTCAACAGATGCTGATACAATTTTTTAGGGTAATTAAGATAAGGTAATATTAACCCTCTACAGTCTGAACCATGAAATAATTGCTAGAGAATTCAAATTTTTTGAAAATGAGTGTTTAGTGAACCTTCTAATGAAATAATTACGATTCATATGTTATTGCTTGCAAGAAGACAAATGAGACCTTCACCTGGAGCACAATTTGGGGTAAAGACCAAATTATTGTGTGATTGGGTGATCATTATGTGCAAGCAGATGCTACCACAGGTGATACCACTGTGGACTGTGTACGAATGGACGGACAACAGACGCGTGACCATTTAATAATGATTAAAATCAGTATACCTGGCAGCTACGATAGTTTTGTGCACAGACAGGCAAAACCGTTAGAACAAAAATGAAATAAGTTCATTATTGTCCAGACAGCAAAAACTGTTTCTTAAAATTTCCTTTTAAAAAATCTTTACACTGATTTACATCTGGAATCCAGGAATCAGGCAGCTCAAGGCAGAGGCCTTATCAGTATGCATGTACAGTACTTTGTTCTGACAGTCACATACTGTACACCCAAGAAAACTATGCACAAAGGAAAGCATGACTTTTTCAAACAGGCTGGTCTATGTGTACTTTCTTGTGGACAGTAGATTTTTCAGAATGGAGCTTGTGAGGATAATTTATCTCTACTGAAGATAAAAAGCGGGAAAGTTAGTTGTTCTTGCACAGCAGTTATAAAAAAAAATATGGCACGAGGGCCTAAGTGGCAAATTTGTTAAAGAGAGTTAGTAAATTACCACAAATTCAATAATTAGATCCGACATTTCTGCAGTCATAAATATGCAGAATGTCTGCCGAGGTCTTTAAAACATTGCCACAGAGCAGATTAATTCAACCTTCATGTCCTATTTGAGAAAAATCGCCTTTATGCTTGTGCAAAGACTGTTTGTTAAAAAGCTTTTCTGCAGAGTAAGTAATCTCTGGTGCAATGTAAACTAGGGATAATAACATTTTTGTCTTTGTCTGTAAAATATCAAAGATCCAGTTCGTAACACAGAAACCTACATACAGTGTAATGTCTAAGTAAGTAGGTCGTTTTTGCAATGTACACCACAGCGTCATCATATTTACCAGCTATTCTCTCTGGGGGGGCAGCAGGATGAGGAATGCATAATCTCCCTTGACAGAATGTTCATGAAAATTAGGATGGTGTCACTGCTGTATGCTTTTGGATGCTTAGAAAGAGAAGCAGGCTTGCACTGAACTTGTAGCTGCTTTACAAATGGCAGCTGAGTGGAGCAGCTACATTTCTCACTGTGCGCAGGTAAGCAGATGTTTGAGACACCGACTTTAAGAGAATTCAGTTGCAAACAGAATCACAGTGCTGTGGCTTACAAGTTCCACAAGAGCTTAAGTGCAGTCTCCATGGTTACATAGTACTCACATGGGTGAAATGGAACAGGGCTCGATCTGTAAGAGATGACATATTCACGGTGGAGAAAGAACTTTGCCTTCTGGAGGGAACACACTCTAACACCTCAGACTGGGGTGAGTACGTGTTGAGACCCACCATATGGACCCAGTGAGGGATGATGAGCTGTGTCTCATATGGCCTTGATAGCCCCAGTGGAATCGCGCCTGCCCACCAGCCCAGGCCCACCTGGTCCTTGGCAGAGCCAAAAGCAAAACTCATTCTCTGCAGGCGATACTTCCTGTTGCACACAGACAAGCGCTGAGCCACCCAAGAAACGTCATTCAGTTTGCATTTCCGCCAATGCTTAAATTGTTCTAGGCATTCATGCATGTTTCACACCCACAGTGTGATCACATTTGTCCTTCTGAAAGGAGACGATAGTTCACTCCAACCACGTCAGATCCAGCACAGCACTCCAACTTAGCCTTACTTATTTTATTGTATGTACCAACGGATGACCCAAAAAGGAAGTTCATTAGATCAAACATTTTATTCATTTAACCTTTTATTCATTGTTGTTAAGTATTTGCTTCAATTTAACAATTCATAAAGTAAATGATCGCATTCATTTTATTAGCAAAAACCCATTCTTAAAATTTTCATTCATGAAGTGAGGCAGAGACTGAGCGAAACAGGCCTTTATGGTCAAATAGCTGCTAAGAAACCACTACTAAGGAAAAGCAGCAAGCAGAAGAGATTTGTTTGGGCCAAGAAACACAAGACATGAACATTAGACCAGTGGAAATCTGTGCTTTGGTCTGATGAATCCGAATTTGAGATGTTTGGTTCCATCCGCCGTGTTTTTGTGTGACACAGAAAATGTGAACGGATGGCCTCTACATGCATGGAGGTGTGATGCTGTGATGGTGTGGTAGGAAGGCTGGCTAGCACAGCATTCTCCCATCCGGTTTGTGTTTAGTCGGATCATCATTTATTTTTTTAACAGGAAAATGACCCCAAACACACCTGCAGGCTGTGTAAGGGCTATTTGACCAAGAAGGATAGTGATGGATCGCCACATGACTTGGCCTCCACAGTCACCTGACCTAAACCCAACCGAGATGGTCTGGGATGAGACGGATTGCAGAGTGAAAGCAAAAGGGCCAACAAGTGCTCAGCATCTCTGGGAACTCCTTCAAAGCTGTTGGAAAACCATTTCAGGTGACGACCTCATGAAGCTCATCGAGAGAATGCCGAGAGTGTGCAAAGCAGTAATCAAAGCAAAGGGTGTCATATGCTGTGGGAGTGTCTGGTTGGGCGTGGTCCAGGTTCCTGTCATTTGTCCCTGGGAGTGGAGTTGGCCAGCTCATCACCTGTTGTCAATCTCCGGGGCTCCACCTAGAGGGTTTTTAAGCCAGCACGGCCTGCCACTCCTCGCCAGTTCGTCCTGCTACCATCTGTGGTAAACTCGGCCTCCTCTGAGCTCTGACTCTGTATATCTGGACCTTGGGTTAATATGTTTTTGTTTCCTGTATTCTTCAGATTCTCCACCCATCGCACTCACCAGTAGTGCTGTTTTTGGTCTCCATCCTGTCCTCCCATCTGCTCGGAACCCGAGGATTATATACTCCACTTCTCCTCAGCCTGCCCTTCAGTCTGTATTCTCCATCTCTTCGAAATCTGGACCGGACTCTCCACTCTTGACCCTCTTTGGAATACACCCCTGGCAGCCTTTTCCCCGTTAAATGACTAGGGTCGCCAAGTAAGCCCAAGACTATTCACTGGCACTCCGTACCTTTGTCCCTTACTCGTTTGTTTCCCATTCAGTAACATTTCTCCCCTGTGTTTACAGAAGTTCCCGTTAGAAGTCTCCCCGTGCTCTACGCCGGTTTCTCCGCCCACGGATTTCCTTTAGTTTTCTGCGTATGGTTTTTGTTAAACCCAGTTCCGTTCACGTTTTGTTCTTTTCAATAAATTATACACAGTTCTAAGCAAATTGAGTCTGCTCTTGAGTCCACCGCATTCTCGTCCGTGACAAAGGGTGGTTATTCTGAAGAATCTAAAATCTAAAACATGTTTAGAGTTATTTCACACTTTTTTGTTTACTACATAATCCCATATGTGTTCATTCATAGTTTTGATGCCTTCAGTGACAATCTACAATGTAAATAGTCATAAAAATAAAAATAAAGAAAGACCATTAAATGAGAATGTGTGTCCAAACCTTTGACTAGTAGTGTATATATATCGATAGGCTCATTATAGTAAGATAATAACTTAACTTGGTTAAAGCCTTGTTTACCCAACACTATCACTAACAATGTCTTCCTTGTACTTAATGTTAAATAAGAAGAGATTTTTGCCAAACATACTGAACACATATGCACACACAGACGGGGTAAATCTGTAACCTATGAGCTGATGATACAGTAACATAGTGCAACACACTTACTGGCTCAGAGGAGTCCTTTGTAAATGACTGGAAAAGCACTACTTCTACATGTGATAGTTAAAAAAACCTCCTGGTCTATAGCATTTGAAATTGATGCCACAACGTTAATTATAAGCAGATATAAACACATAACGCCAACTATGGGAAAGCAGCAGCACACTAATGCTTTGTTACATTGTATTGCAATTGTAATAACTTGCCCACTGAAATAGAGCAGACTCTACCGATAACGCTCATGTAATGTGGCTAAAAGCTTCTGAAGAGTTGCAAAAAGGCCCTTGAGGTTAAAACACTTCTTCTTCCGGTGGCACTTTTTTGAACATGTACGGCAGATTTAAGTATTCTCGTTGCTGTTGCTATGTATCAGAGTCCTTTAAAAGGATGCATGCTTCTTGACATGTGGCTCTCTTTTAATAATGCTCTCATGACGACAATGTTCCTGGCAGAAACAACATGCAACTGTTGAGGCACAACAAAGCCAGTCTGAAGTGACTGACTCATTTAATTCTATGATGGTTGGTGGCAAGTGAATGTATACGAATGTGTGCTGGGAAAACAGGAGCGGGTACACTAAAAACCCATGGGGTCAGTCCTCCTATGCTTGCTTGGCCTTTTTTGGTATAAGTTAAGAACAGGCTAACAGCAAAAAAACCCTAGAAATGGTGCTTCTTTACCTCCCACGTGAATGAAGAAAGCCTACCTCTGAGGCCTTTCTCCAGTCAGTAGTAGCTGTCTGTACCTAAATATACTTTCCTCTCTTTTCTTGCTTGGTCTAGGCAGTGATACAGTTAATCTCCTCTCTGTGTGCTGCTGCGCTCCATAAGAAGAGAATGAAAGGGAGAGAAGCGTATATACACGCTGAGAAAACAAACAGGGAGGAGTGGCGAGGGGCCAGGTGACTCAGAACATGTGACAGGGGGGTCATTGCGGTGGGAGGCAGTGAGATGAATGACTGAGGTGTGAATCCGAATCGCTAATGGAGGCATCCACCCCCACCAACCCCTCTCTTCCTGAAGTCTGCGATTAGCTCATCTCCAGCCTAATGTCAGGCTACAGGGCTTCATCTTTTGAGCCAGGCGTTTGAATATTCCTGTTTTAATGTGAGAATCTGCAAAATTTCCAGATCTTCTCTGTGGTATTTGTTTATGCAACAGAGAAAACCAGATAAAGTGCATACATGGAAATTGTTCATTTCTGCTTTTCACGGGCTGTTTTGATGTACGACGGCTTGACCATTTTGCTTTATGTAAAATCTGAAACGCTTCCTTTTCACACTTCAGCAGCTAATCTGACCATTCACTCTGCCTGTTGTTAGTTGCCTTGGTTACACAGTCAGTGTGGCATCATAGTACAGTACCGATCCTGCTCAATGCAGAGAAGCGCACTGAGCAGAAGGGTGTGTGTTGCACGCTGCATATTACTAAAATTGGAAGACTTTTTTTTTTCATCTTTTGGATGTCCAAGACGTTTGTTTATGTCACCAAACATCGAGTAGAGATAAAATATTCATGTACATTACAGCGCAGATAAGTGCTTCTGTTGTTGCCTTTCGTGCAAGAAGAGCAGGAACAGTTGTTTTGAATGATTTTTTATTAGAGCTGCTCATTCAAGTCTACCACCTGCTCCCTCGGCTCAGTTTCCCTCCTCCCTTATCTGTAGTCGAGTGGGATTCATTCAATGTGAAGCTTCTACTTCTTATTAAAGAAGAAGGTTGTCAAATTAGCAAAGGATACAAATTTGCTCAGATATGGGACAGACTGAGACAAAACTACTGTCTGAAATCTTGGAATATGGCTGAATCCATCAGGATGTCATAATACAACAACATGTATGAAGGATAGATGGGTCTTTTGCAGTGATGATCTTAGAACTAACACCTAAATGTGCAGTCCTGTTTGGCATATCGAAACTTATTGTTGAGTTCGGCTCATTGTTTACCTAAACACACTGTTTTGGGCCATTGTTAGCAGTCCTACTGTTCCACTGTTCATGAACGTCTAAATTTAGATTTACTTTAAACTTTTAAATGGAAAAACAAAGATCTAATTGTAGCGGGAAATAAACATAAACACAAGATCAACCCAAACCAATCTAATACCAGAGAAAGAGAGCTGATAGCTGGGATATGTGCTGCAAAGCCAGTTCGGGATATCCTGGGTTTTATTCAACCCAAAATTCACAGTCCCATTAAGCGGTGTCATGAGGGTGTTTTCAACTCTGTTTGTGAACCCAGGTGTTCTGAATCTAACTGTGAGAGGTGAAATAGGCAAGTGTAGCTGTGTATTTCTCTCAAGAACTCAAAGCTATATGCTGCATACAAAGCCACGAGAGAAAACTGGCAAAACTGTTCCATCAATAGGGCACAAGGAGAGCATCTAACAATAATTACACTTGTGTATTCCAGTGATTAAATATGTTGCTTTGATATATTCTTGTAGTGCGTAAGTCAGTTTTAGCCTCATTCTTTGTGCTGGAATCCTGACAGTATTAAATGATCCTGGGAGCTTAATATATAGTCATAATTCAAAACAGTATGAAGGCTTACTTGCAGGTCTTATAGTGTCAACAAATGCAAGGCTTTAAAGCTCTAATCGCTCTGTCTTTTAGGATTATATCACCATACAAAGACCTTTAGAGCAATGAAATGGCAGCTCCCAATGCTGAGAATTTATTTCTTTTATATAAGATAAGTAGGCGCTCATCAGGGAAGGACACTTTTTAAAAAAAATTTTGTAAGAGCCCCTCTCACAAGCTGTCCACCGTGCTTCACTGGATCTTCTATGCAAGGCGGTGCTTTTATATGCATTGATATAAATCACTGCACGATATAAATCATCTCGCACATAACTTTTCTTGAGAAGGTTGTGTCGTCTTAAACACTCTGAGAATAAGGATAACAAGGTTAATAAGGATATCAGCCGTTAGATGACTTTCTGTTTTGCTTCTAAAAGTAAAAAGCTAGACTCCACCCACACAAGATAGGCAAACATGTACATTTAGCACCTAAAAAGAGTGCTAATTTCCTCAAGAGATCAGAAGTAAGAGAGGTGATAGTGGGCTTTTTTAGTGGTTTTAGGTTTCTGTTCTGTAACTTCCTTTTATAGTCCTGAACTATCACTTGAGCATCACCCCAAGCTTTTGGCTTTGGCCCTCTGCATCTGGGGTCCTGTTTTTCAGGCCCTCCTCTCCTGTGGTTCATTATACAGCTTTTTATGAAGTTGCGTAACAGCTTGGTGTCAACTGTTTGCTTTAGCTTTCTCTCTCAAGGTGACATCTGGTCAGTGTTGTGTTCACAACCAGTTTCCAGGGCCCCCAAAGTGGTCAACAACCCCTCAGATAACCCAGGTTTAATGCTGTGTTTTATTGAGGCAATAAAGATAATGGAAGCTGCATACAACTAGCCAATGCCAAGCTATTTAAACAACAATTAAAAAACAGAATCCTACTTCCATTTGGAAATTACTAATTTGAGAATATACAATGAGACAATAGTGATTAAGCCTGCAGTTCACGTATGATTGAAGTTGCCTCCTTTAGAAAAAACAAAATCCTTGCCCTCCTTTAACATTTCTGATTTAATTGCACACTGTCTTAAAAGCTGCCAGCTCTATCACCGAGCCTTTCCTCCCCATTCTCCTCTTTTCTGCCAGAAGCCAAAGCCGCAGTGTTACACTTCTGAAAACTGCAAACTGACAAATCTGAGCTTGTCATCTTGCTTGAAATCCAGAGCGAAGTCAGAAAACACACACAGACAATACAGCCTGCTCAAGCTGAAATACGCCTCCGTTTGAAGGTGTCTAAAAAATACTTTCTATCCCTCAGGCTGAATTCAGACTCTCATTAAGTCCTGATTCAGGGGGCAACTCAAGGCACATCTCTGCCCACGTGACCATGGTGACAAACGACCAGAGCGCCATTGATTGTAGTCACGCAACAGCCCCGTTGTATTCAGGTCCTGTCATACAACTTTAATGAAAACAGATTGCCCCTGTCCTTCAACTGTGCAACATGCAACAGGGACCAGAGCCACATGTAGGCAAGACAGTATTAAAAGAGACAGAAAAACCAATAACATTCCTCATGCGCAGAACACAACAAACATGAAAGTGCTTCATTTTTTTGTCCCAGATAATAATCTTGTTACATCGACAGTAGTTTTTTTATTTAACTGATTTCGGAAGTTAAAAGGAAATATCGCTAGAAATTTCAACACATTTCATCAGCGTTTTGTTCTATAGGGCAGAAACATACTGCAGACATGCACTGATGTGCAAAATGTCAACGTCTAAATTTTCTTTAGACCCTCAAATATTAATGGAAACAACAATTTGTTTCAAGATGCAACACCACAAATCAACATCGCTTTAAGCCCCCTTTTTCTTCTCACTACTGTGAATGAGAAAATAACAGAGCAGGCAAAGTAGGGTGACAAACTGCCAATGACAGCAATAGGTAGCCTGTTACTTCTAATGCAGTGTGAAAAGGAGGAGATGTGCCAGATCAGGACCACACCAACGTCACTGCCTGATTTTTGCATAAGCAACTCACTTGCGGATGAAAATGTCAGACAACGGCAGAGCGAATCAATCCTGAGGTGAAATATTAATCTGCTTCAATTTAAAATTCCCCTTTAAATTTTCTATTTGTGGATGGCCAGGCAGCGTGGCTCTTTGAAGCTTCGTGGTGCTGTGGTAACCCTTCCTCTAAAGATGAGGTTTGAGGATAGAAACAACTCCTTCCTGCGTGATTTCCACATGGACACACTCTCTCAATTTATAAGGCTCTTAATTGTTTCCTCTCCGTAAACAGAGCCGGCAGCGTGACATGCTACAACACAACCACGCTCCGTGTCTTCCCCTGGTACGACCCATAATGACTCATGTCAACAACTTGTCCCAAGTGCCTGCAGAGAAAAAACCAGCCTAATAAGAAAGCAGCGGTGAGAGACTGACAATCCACAGCTGATCTGCTCTACAGAGCATGCACTGGCATCTTTCTTTTTTTCTTTTCCCATCAGCTTCCGCCTCCCTCACAACACCAAATTACAAAACACGTTGCAGTAAATAAGCAGAGCTGCAATACCAAGGAGAGAAACAAACAAAGCATCTTAAAAAAGTAAAGGTGAGAGTAAACAATGATCCATGCGAGGCACTGCACAGTCAGTGGTGTGTGGAAGTTGAAACATGGACAAAAATAGTGTCCTGATACATATTGCATGTGCAACTACAGCCTGTAGCTCAGTGCTGTGGAAGTATCATTATACTGAACAACTCTTGAGGCGTGCAGATGTCAGAGCCTATTTTACAGCCTCTGAAAACTTGATCTCTGATATTAGACTAGGATCTCACAAGTAAAAAGACATTAGCTGAGGCAGATTTCACAAAATATTTGAAGTTCCATTTATTATTATTGTTATTTTTTTTAATAAACTCATCTAATGCGTATCATTAGAGCTCTGTGGGTGTGGATTCATTGGATTTCACTGATTGTATATGAAACTTGGACGTAACTACTGTGACTTTTAAAGCCTTGGTCAGAGTAACTTGTAATCGTTGCATCTTAGTTTCTGAAGCCAGTCAAACCAGTCTGGACTCCAACATCATGTCATATGTAATAAGACTTGAAGAGATCAGGGAAGAGGTCTTTTGTGAGGAGTCTCTCACAGATTAGTAAGAATGTACTGAGTTCACTTTTCACAGAAGCTATGTCCATCTTTCATACAGGGTCTATGTGAAAAAGAAAAAGAACATAATTAGATTCTTAAATACTGGATTGATGCAAAAAGAATTTTTTTGCATCTGCGTTTTCAAACAGTCGCCCAACTTCCCACTGGATAGAAGGACAGAGAAAAAAAATACATGAAATGTCCCGTGTGATTAAAAACAGAGGATGATGCTCAGTGCAGCTGACAGTCCACCTGACTGATTTTATATTTTATCGATTTTATACATCGGTGCACAATTCCAGACGCTGACTGTTGCATGCCACTCGTGAAAGTGATGATGGTCAATTCCACAGATGTATTTTCTTCTTCTGCTTTTATCAGCCTCCCAATGTATAATAATAAATCAGTAATAACATTTATTATTATAGCTGCTGTGATGTGTTTTAACAGTCAGAGGATGATCTGGAAGGCTGTTTGTATTGAAAATTCATTACTATAGGAGCTGTACCGTAGGAGCTTACAAGGATTCTGACAGTCAACCAGTAATGTATGCATACACTGTATGCTCAGTGTACTCATTTTAAATGCAACCTCCCTCTCTGTCACAAACGTGAGCGTCTTCTCTTTCATGTTGAGATTAGCAGCTTAATGTTAGATGCTGCATTGCGTGAGTGCTTAACAGCTGCCACAGGTATCACTGCAGGATTTTTTACTATAGCATACCCCTTATTTTCCTCTCACTCACTTGTCACAGTGGGGTATTGATTCACTGTAAATGGAGTGCTACAAGCACGGATACAGCAGCCGCTGTGCACTTAGTCTCTGACTTGATGGTATCACTTATTCCTGCTTGGCCGCTTGAGTCACGTGAGGCCAGCTTCGACTTCAATTTGATGGGCGGACAGGAGCCGCAGCAAAATTAGGAAAGCCGTCAAATGAAGCATATTAATTTAAACAGGGCACCCTGAATCAGAGATAATAGTGGCAGCATTTGCATACGTGGAAGTGGAAGTCAGCATGATTTATTTTGTTTACAGTATATGGTTTGCTGTGAGCATCACATCATATTTGCATGGCACCACATTTATGAAACTGAGGGTCTGCAGGCTGTTTGGAAATGGTTTCTAATGAGCAACAATGCATCATGCAATTTAATTTTCTCTCTGCTGAAATGTAGCATTTAATATGTTTGGCATGCTTATTAAGTCTAGAAAAATATTTTTTTAAGTGAAATAAACAGTTTAAATGGTAAAAAATGTGTATCTATGAGGCATACCTCACATCTGTGTTATGTAAAGTCAATACAACAGTCAGCCTCTGCAGTGGCTGAGTATCCACATGCCTTTTGATTCCGCTCTTCAAAAGGAGAGACCGCACTCACACGCTACAGTCCTCATAAAAACAGCCCGTCCCATCTCTTATTACTTTATCTCTAACCCTGCCACACTCGGTGGATGTTTCTTCTGACTTAAGTCATTAAACTCCCCTCGCCCACTATGTTTATTTTCTCACAACATTGAAAACAATGTAATGAAAAATACCACACTGGGAGCATCTGTGTAAGCAGCACAGCCTCCTCCAAAATGAGCAAACTCCTCTGCTCCTCCTCATCACTGCATCACTGTTTCCACTTGTTAGAGCAGAAAAGAAATGCTATATATATATGATAATCTCACCGGTCCTCTGTGTGATATCTCACTGCAGTACATACCAATTTATGTACCAATATTGTGGCTCACTCTGTGTTCAGATCTACACACAGTACAGGCGCTCAGCACAACTCAGCTTTTTATGTTGGTCTTGCACATTAGTGGCTCTCAGCGGTCCCACAAAAATTTTAATGAGCACAAATAAACTATCTCAGAGACAAAGGATACAGTGTAATATTACATAATTGAATGTGCTGCAGTACTTTGAGAAAAAGCACAGATTTGAATGAGCAAACCTCGTGAAAGTGATCCCACAGCTACTTCTACAGACCAGGGGAACCAGCTCTGCTCTTCTCCCAATTATTTCTATTAATTAGCAATGTTACTGTTGTCCTCGTAGATAAACCAACAATAACAGATTCGTACATTTGCATTTGCCTTTTTCAAAACAGTCGCTGCACCTTCCACATCTATATTGTGCCAGAAGCTCACGCAGAGTCAAGAGCAGTTGCAATGCAAAGTTGGAGCAGCTCTCTCCCCGGAGATCTAATTGTGTACAAATTGCGAGGCTAGGTGGTAATCTGCTGCACTTTCCTGCTGCCACTGGGGCCACATGGGGTTAAGCGGAGGTCTGGACCTCTTCTGGGACTAAACAAATCATTACATACAGCTCACCAGTGCATCACCCTTCTTAAAGTACCTTAAGGACATGAGTTAATGATGAATGGCATGACTCTATAATGGAAATGCTGTAGTATTTATTTTCCTATGTAATTCTGAGTGTGACTCAATCATCTGGCAAGGGTACGGCTTCTATCCATTGCTAGCTGTTCTTGAGAGATCCTGATTTCAGCATAAAAAATAAAAAAAATCTAAGATTTCCAACAAAACTAAACTTAATTGAATTAATACAAAGGTCATCAGTGCAATTTAGTGGTTTAAATTACCACTACCTAAAACATTTGCCCCTCATGACATATGTGAGGCATAATGAAAAACATGTCATTAAAACTTTTTGTTGATTAATTTGACCCGATTTGACCCGAACACGACAGGAAGGTTAAGTCAATTTTTTACATTCACATCTGGAAGTTTTCATCTGCTTCTGAGCAATGACAAAATGACTTAAGGTAAACCTCATTCAACAGCAGGTCTCAAAGGAACATTATTGACCTTTGACATGTCACCGTTTGCCAGCTTTTTTTCCCCACGGTGAAAGTTTGCTCTGCAGAGTGGCAATCGCCAGCACCGATCGTTTTATGATTGAATTTATCTGGGTGATGTGAGAGCATCTCCTGCACGTTCAGCATCAGCACGTACTGTGCATGTGTTTGTGCCGGGGGAACCAGTGAAGATAGAGTGCTGTAATAAACTCTGGGAATAGAAACTAGAGTGAAACTTGCTGTTAAGAATAAATAAATAATTAAACAAGGATTGGAGGTGTTAAGGATTCCAGTTCATTCTTCTGTATTCTTATTATTGGCGGACTTCGTTACATATTCAAATCCAGTTTTCTTGTGGATGCGATCACTAATGAAAAAGTGGTAACATGTGGTAAAATGTGGATGTCACATAACTTCATTATTTATTTATATATATATATATATATATATATATATATATATATATATATATATATATATATATATATATATATATATATATATATATATATATATATATATATATATATATATATATATATATATATATATATAAGTAACCAAAATCGTCAGGTTGCAATAGTCATTTTATTCAGCACATTCTACAGAACAAACCCAAATGTTTGGGTTTACTAAACAGATCGATAAAATAAAGCCTGTACGTGGTCGCTTTTTTTTTCTCTTTCACATTCCTAAATGTGGACGGCTATTCAGAAAAGAAAAAAAAAACACCACAACTTACCTTGACTCCAAATTCCGCCACTAAACGTAGGATCCAGTGCCTGTCAAAGTCGAGTCTGTCCTCACTCCCCACTCCTATTACACTTTACGTCCCTGTGAAGTTCAGAGAAATAAAAAGTACTTCTACAGCCGATTCTAGCGCTCCTGCAGCCTGTGGTACTGTACCATCTGTTGTGCCCGTGTGCGTCGAGATCTGCACGGAGAGCAGGAGAGGAGATAGGAGGAGAAAGGAGGGGAGGAGGGGAGAAAAGGGAGCGAAGGGTCCGGAGCGCACGGCACAGCGAATAGGACACAGTGGGTACGGAGGAGGAGGGGGGGCGCAGAGACAGGAGTTAATCTCAGATATACTGATAAAACTAAGAAAAGCGGAAAGAAAAGAAGTAAATTAAAAGAAAAAAGGTGATTTTAGGGTTAAGCGAGTTGAGATGTCGCCTTCAGATAGGTTCACTCGTTTGTAACCTCGAGTGATTGATTGACACATAAAAGCAGTGTGAACGTATTATGCGTGTGTAAGTTTGCTACCAGCAACTGTGTTAACAAACTTAGCCGTCAGAACGGAAGGGAACGCCGGGTGTGGGTGATGTAGAAAAAAAATGACTCTGACCGATGTGCTGGCAGCAAATCAGAGCCATGAAGCTTCTGCTATGGCTCAGTGTGATGGACTGATTTACTTTGATTTACCGAGTACGGAAACAACACTGACAGATTTAATGATCTTTATATTTTTTAGTGCATCACTTAAATACAGATTCAATCAGTTTATTTTTTAAAATCCTTCTTAATTAATGTTCTAGTGCCTCCTTTCAGACTCCACACCGTTTAGGTGAAGTAAACTCATTTGTACCATCGTTTGTTTGCTTGTTTCTTGTTCCGTGTTAAAATGTTTTCTCCTTTTTTCTTTTTCCTTCTTTCTTTTTTAAAATAGAGGTGTTGATCCAGCTGTGAGGTTACAGGTTGACTTTTTTTACTCATTGAGACCTGCATTTATGCCCTTTAAAGCCCATACAGGTATGAGCACATAAACGAGGAATTGTGAAAAAGAAAAAGAATTCTTACACGAATTGTTTTTAAATCTGTAAATAATGGTGATAAATAAATAAATGATAAGTATTGTGCAATCACGTGCACCTCCAGACATTTTTCATAAGTGTGGCCATGTGGGGAGCGACTAAAAGTACTGGGATGGCACACCAAAATTACAAATTGAAGTTTTACTGTACTGTTGTCAAATATAGATTACTTGAAAAATATGTCCAAAAAGAAAGGATATGAGTAGTTAATTTCCTGCTATTAAAGATGATATCACTGAAAATAGGTACAAATGACAACCAAATAAGATTTTGAAATCCATGATAATCTGTTTTAATAGATTCATTGACAGACTGACTGAATGGAAGTCCCAACCATCACTTTAATGATTCTTAGCAGAGCTGAGGAGAAGCAGCTGAAGTTATAGTAAAATAATGCCATCACATCACAAAATGATCTTTTAAAATCTCTTAATTGGAGAATGAACTACGATCTTTAGTTAATTCTCATGATTATTCTGTATGTTCAACTGTTTAAAGTTATTGCATTTTAACATGTGGAGTTTTCTGTGGAGATCTTTATAATCCCTTCTTGTGGCTTTTTTGTGACACAACTGGCAAAGTTTTATGTTTTATTCAGTAGGTATTGCATCAAACCATTTTGGAGTGTAGTGCTTTTTGTGATTATATGACTATATCTTTAGTATAAAGGAGTTCCACTGACAACCGTACAAAGGTGATGGCAGAGATCTCTCTGGGTCACTGCCATGTCAATGAGTACAATGAGAAAATCTGTTTTTTTCTTGGTTTTTTTTCGTCGCTGGGATGCAGGAACCTATATGAAGCTAATTCAAGAATCTGACTGTTATTGGAGATGAAATGTTGCTCTAACATTCTAAAAACCCTGAAGCATCCTAATGTCCACAAACATTAGAAATGAAGTGTGGGGGGAACATATAGGCTAATGGAAAACCTGGTACTGAAAGCAACAAATGGATGGAGACAACATTCAATGCTCCATATGTGCTCACAAATAAAAGGCCAAAAGAGTCCAGAAATTATATTTAATAGAAACAAAGATTTTTAATAACTAATCTAAATGAATTACTCTAAAGACTCCCAACAAACAGTTTTACAAACTGTTCTACCACCTCGTGCAAAAAGAAATAGATTCAGCAGAAATCTGCTGAGCCAAATAAACCTGAAGCTTCCCACCCAGGACGAACATTTTCGCTGCGTCGCAGACAGACCGTTGACCGCGGTATCACTGGGTGCCATCTGGAAGTATTGAGAGAAGCCAACATGTCATACTGGTCATTTATAACTAATGCCAACTGGGATCACGAGTTTTCAGCTATTCACGATGTGCTCACCAGCATCGATCACTCTTACGATGGCGTGGCAGAGGAGCTTTGCAGCAATGCGAGGTCATTTATTTCCAGGGATCGGTGCACTGTGTTGAATAGTTTTACCTCAGCCTTCTCAGAAGCATGTGTTATGAAACACTAATCTTTTTTAACCAAGCGTACGTGTTGATTTTTATACTTCTAGGTGATAATAGTTAAGTTTGACCTCTGGATACACCCGTTACCTGTTACTTCCTCTTTCTAGCAGACACGACACTGAGAGCAGTCTAGTAACTGAAATTTTGATAAGAAAGCAAGCCAGGATTCATCAAGAACTAAGCATTATTTCCTGAGCTGCTACAAAGTTTACCTGTTTAAGGAGATATTAATATACTTCTTATCTCTCTCTGCATGTTCACGAACAAAGGAATAAAGCAAAAAAAAAGACAGGATTTATAATGCTGAGTGGCACAGAGCAACATCTGACACGTTTAACAGTTAGTCACTTTGTTGTCAGTCACGACTACACCTGTGATGTAATGAGGCAAAGCAGTAGTTAGTGCAGAATGTAGACTCAGCTGTCATCTTGACTCAGAGACAGACGAGAGTCTCGGGGATCTGTCGCTACAACATCATGTTCTTCCTCATTGTGCTGCAGTCTCAAAAAATGTCTTAGAGTCGACATCGTTTCTTTTTCTGCTGATACTTTTCATTGTAGTGCACACTTACTGACACGTGTTCTTAAGGTGGAGGACCAAGTAGCCTTTTAATTCATTTACAGCATGAAACTATGAAGGGTTTGTCCTGCATAGTGTCCATATGAAGCGTGATTATCATATTCTGTGTCCTCCCTACTCACGCTTTTTTCTTTGTTGTATTTCTGTCCCTAATTATCTTCTCCGGTCGTTATTCACGGCGTGCCAAGTACTTTTGCTCACAGACTGTGCTGTTTTGCCGCAAACGCCTGATATCACCACAGCATCCGTGGCCTTGTAGCATCACGGCGCTAAAGCTGGAGTTGCTATAGCAACGGGTGATCAGAGGGGTTATTTTTCTGTGTTCGTGAACATATTGAGGAGATGATGGGGAAAAGATGATTTTTAATCAGTCATCAGCCTGATAGCGTTGTGCAAGCGCAACCCCACAGCACGCCAGGCATTTTAAAAGCCTGCAGAGTAATAAATGTCAACCTGTTATTGTTCCTTAACTCCAAAACATGCCAGGACACTGAATCTGATGTAATCAGTATAATATGTCGCTGTGATTTTTTTGGTAGCCATCCATGATTAAATGGTTCCTCTGGCAGCAAACTGCCACAGAACAGATTCTCCTGAAACAAGCTTTTCAGATGACGCGAAATCATGAAGGGCGCAGTGTGATTCGGTGTGGCCCCTGCGGAGGGGGTGCTGCTGTCACTTGTAAAGGTCACAGCTGCAGGCATCAACAGCAATGTAAGTTTTATATGATTATTTAGCAATTGAACATAATCACTGCAGATGTTAAGGTGATTGCAATGCACTTTGAAATGCAGTAAATTTAAGATTTTTTGGCAAATGTTTGAGTGCAGAGAAGACTGTGAGGAACAATATGGTAACAAAACATAGTTTATAAGTAATTTTGTCATAAATGAGTACTATAGAGTACAGTATTACATTTTTAAAACATTACAAACAAATATGATACAGGCTATATTATTAATGTCAAATCCAGTCATGGAAGCGTTAAGATCCTCAGTTTTTCTCTCTGGATAAGAAAGCATTATTCTCATTATAAATCATTGAAAGAGCAAACCATGTGAATTTAAACAATTCTGTGGATTCTGTCATTGCAAGTCACATCTCTCCAGAGGAAAGCTGATCTTTTTTTAAAATTTTACCTCCTCCCATCACAGCCCATCACAGCACTTAGAGGACTCTTTGCAGCCAGTGGATTTATCCACTTGCCCAAGATTTTTTTTTAGCATCCTACATCACAGCTAATGGTGAAAAAGAAATTAAAATTAGAACAACCAAAAGGCAGCAGAGGGTAAATATGGGATCTGGTTCTCACTGTGTTACATAATGATACTCTTGAATAACGTCAATGGCAAATGATTTGAGTTGCAAAGAAGCAATGAGAGAACCTGCTGACCTCAAAGGGCTTTTTCATTTATTTTCAATACACTCAGCCAGAAGTGCCTCTGCTGCTCACGTTAAAATGCACAAATCAAAATTTGAGACTTTGCAATGTGTCTTTTAATCCTTCATAGGGTTTCAACATGGTAATTTTTAAATGTGTCTGAGTACTAAACAAATCCCAGTGTGCCAGGCTAGATCTAATATTTTATCAGAAGCAGAGAGATTTTAACGTACACTGAGCGATGTAGTGTAGAGTTTAATTATTAGATAGCTGCAAAAGATGCTTTTTGTTTTGTTTTTTCTTTTCTTGCTAAAATGAAAAGCCGATCACAGGGAGCCTTATTCACCATTCCTCTCTCGTAAAGCTGATTACGCTCCAGCAGGTGAGTGTGCTGGCATCAAATGTTTAAGTGCCAGAGCTCAGAGGGGTTTTCAGTGCAGGCACACAGCCAAGTGGAGAAGCTGTTCAGCATTCAAATGTCTTCATGTCTGTTTATTTATGGCAGGTACTGTATCGGTACTTGCCAAGAGTCTCTGTGCTATTTCTGGTTCCCCTGAAATAACAAACAAAGGAAGCTCATTTTTTTTGCGAGGTGCTTTGAGGGCCACATTTAGATTATATGAATGGAAAACTATGGTCACCATAGAAATAAATGCTCAACATACGTTATTACACAAACCTGTTTCAGGCATCAGTGCACCCACCTCTTCTTCCCTGGACAGCTGGATGCATTGCTTTGCCCTGTTTCTGCCACTTGTGTTCAAGTTTAACTTTCAAGCACCGCCTGTTAACCAAAGCTGTGTTGGCTTTCCGTGAGAGTGATTTATTAAGTTCTTATCAGAATCGTACCAGCATGGCTAACACAGAGAGAGTTAGACAACCATTCACAACACTCACATTCACACCTATGGGCAATTTGGATTCACCAATTAACCTAAGACCACTACGTGTGGGAGGGAGTACCCAGCATGAACTCACACAGGCATGGGGAGAACATGCAAACTCCACAGATGGCACAATTGAACCCTTGACCTCCTTGCTGTGAGGCAACGGTGCTAACCACTGGACCACCATGCTGCCTGTAATAGATTCATTCACTCACTCATTCATTCATTAGCATTTATATTCATAATTTGCAATCACCAATGAACTAAATAAACATGCATTTCAGGAGGAAGCCTGAGCACCCAGAGGGAACTTGGATGACACTCAGCATCATGTTTGGAGGCTGAGTTTTAGCTGGTCCACAGCAAGCATTTATATATGTCTGCAGAGGCATTCCTTCAAAGAAGCATGTACTCCAACAAGAAGCCAGCCTCTGACACAAGTCGTGCTTTCCTTAGTCCTTATGCATGTATAATGTATTCGCTTTGGAAAACAACAGTTGTCATCACAAAACACCAGCTGTGGACATCTTTATATAGGCAGAGGCCCTGCAGCTGATTTCTTATTTGGCATCCGTTGTCCTCGGGCTCTCTCTGTAGGCAAAGTCCATCAAAGTCCAGGCAAAGTGGTTTGAAGTGACAGCTTGAAACAAGAATATAGATGCAAAATAGGATTGAATTGACACAAAAAGTAAAATAATGCAAGTTTACCATGCAGGGGAATGAAAACTACAGGGAGGGATAGTGCGCTTCAATTGGTTTTATCATAACAATGGTGTTTCAAAGTGACTTGAGATGTGTCCTGTGTCTGCAAAAGAGAGAGAGGGAGGGAGAGAGAGAGCATCTGAGGGTTACTTCATCATGCATTAATTATGACAGGATTTACTTTTCAGAGCAGTTTTTATATTCTTTTATTTTTATTATAACCAACTGCCAGGGGTTAGAGGCAAAATTCAGTCAGTGAAAAGCTTTCTTCCCAGGAAATAGTTTTTTCTCATCTATCAAAAATAAAATTTAGATGAACGTGATTAAGTTTTCAGATTCAAAAGAAAAATTATTCTCTGTTGGAAATGTTTTAAAGCTCATCCAGCTAGTAGGAGCCCTAGTTTCAAAGCTCCTTCTTCAACAGGACCCCCTTCATATCCCGAAGTTTGCTGTCAGTGATCAGTAGGGATGTTAATAGCTAGCTATTGTTCTTGTGTCCTTTTGAAGGGAACAGGGCTTGATGAGTCACATTCAGATTTTTAACAGTATCCTGCAATTCTGCTGAGCTACAGTAAAAGTCACCAGCAGTTTCCTGTGCCAGACTCTTCGGGTCCATCTGTCAGACTGATATCATACCACGAGATCAGAAGGGCTGCCAAACATTGTTGTAATCCTGTTTTGCACAAGGAAGTAAAACGGTGAAATAATCCTCTGCCAACAAACCGATGGATGTAAATTATCATAAAAGGATGTTTGATTGTGTTATACATCATCTTACCGTATACTGTTTTTGTGGGATAAACCTAATAAAGGCCAAAAGAAATAGTGCTCTACATCGTCATATTTTGAGGGCAATCAAAACTGTGCAGTTATTTGCAGCCAATGAAAAGAATGGCCACTCAGATCCTGATTAACAGTCATTACCAAGTCAGCTTTAACTGAAGGACTGAACCACTCAGAAAACCCTGGATTCACACATTTCCACTATTACCACTCGTGTTCTGTTTTGACTGCCAGGATCTAGTTAAACAGCTTTCCAACACTGAACTTTCAGACTATGAAGAGTTCTTTGGAAAGGGCTAGCATGTGAGAAGGATGTGGCGCTCGCTGCTTGGGGCGACCATCTGCAGAGCCTCTGGCGAAGAGCAGGTCATCCATAGTAATAGCTGTTTCTCAGTGCCATGCTGCTAAAGCCCCTCTCAAGGCAGAGAAGCACATGTGTTGCAGTTACCTCCTAGCACGTGGCATCATCAAGCAGAAAGAGACATCTTTGTGGTCCATGTGGTTTGTGGGCCAAAGAGCCACCTATCAAGTACCTCCAGCCTAGTTTATCTAGGAATACAACTGTTAGTGCTTGAGAAGTAATGTATGGAAGCCCGTTTCCGCCACTAAAAAAAAAAAGGATCCATAACTCAAAACTTTGCGTTATTTTCTCGAATTTCCGAGTTATTTTCTTGAAATTTCGACATATTAACTCGAAATTTCGATTTATTAACTCGAAATTTTGAGAAAAGTAACTCGAAATTTCGAGTTAGCGCTGCCAATCAGTAATCTACGTGAATGACGTCATTTCCTTGTTACCCGGAAGCTGAAGCCCTCAGCTACAAATGCTACAGCTAAGCTACCGGTATTACATCCAGTCGTGAATGCACAGATTGCTGAGTGTTTTCAGCCTGGCTACACAAATGATGAAATCCCTGTGTTATTAGCTGAATCACATGGTGTTACTATCAGCAAACGTACTCGTGAAAGCGCCAATTTGTTGGGATCCGTTTTTGAGTGCGCATTCCTCTGCGCCATATGCTTCCGGGTAACAAGAAACCGACCTCATTCACGTATATTTTTGATTGGCAGAGCTAACTCGAAATTTCAAGTTATTAACTCGAAAAAACAAAAAAGCTAGTATCCATAACTCGAAATTTCGAGTTATGGATACTAGCTTTTTTGTTTTTATTTAGTGGCAGAAACGGGCTTCCATAGTAATGTCCTTCTCACTGGATTAGCAGGTATTTAGTCAAAGTCCATGTTAAAAGAATGCAGTAAACTATGATGGTGAGAGTGTGCTGATTCAGGTTGCAGTGCAACACGAGGTATAATCCATTAAGTCCACTTTGAATGACAGATCAATGAGGTTGAAGCTTTCTCAGATGCTCAAATTTGTACAGACACAGTTAATACTGTGAGACAGGATTTCAAACCACTCAGCTGTGGCAAAAGTTCAAACACATTCCTGTTTGTTTGTTTGTGATGTTAACACCCGATTTGCATCCCAGGAAACAGAATGAATGAAACAAATGATTCAAGGTTTAATGCAACTTTAACTTTTAACATTACTGATCTCAAACCACCATAATACTCTGTTTAGCCTGATGCTTGTTTTATGGTATTGCAACGGTAATTTGCCTAAATAACCAGTATGCAACCAGTATGCTAACTTTTGCCAACCCTGACTCTACTTAGAATAATCATTTTCCAAAAAAAGATTACATCATTTCCACATGCTGATTTCTAAGCTACTTATTTGTTTGCTAACATACAAAATAAGTAAGCTCAGAACCAGATATTCTGACCATGCAATAACCAACTACAAGCGACATTAACATCAATTATAAGCCCTCAAATGTATTTGTGTTATAACAGAGGCTCAAGCTTAAATACATCTCAAGCACAATAATGAAATAGAGAATCCAAAGATAGGAGCTACTGTTGTCAAACTGTTTTCAAGACAGCGTTAAGACAAGGAGGGGGGTGGGGGACTGAATACACAGTGCATACAGGATTGTAGCTTTCAGTGACACTGAATCTGCATATGGTAAGCAACTTGCTGGGCTTTGTAGTGCCCCCAAGACAATAGTGGTGCTAGCAATGACAAAAAGAAGTGCACAGGGATCTTAAACAGTAGGAATATACAAATGGTTGTAGTCCTGACCTGATGTGCAGCGTTTCAGGGTTGAACACTAAAATCTGCTTGTTCTCTGAGTGTAGCCATAGACCCTGTTTGAGCAGAGCTGGAGGTGCCAAAGGAGATGGCCAAGTATATATTAGCTGTGGTGTTTCTTGTTATTGTAGAACATTTATGATCTTATCCCGAACATCTATTGCAGCCTTTGCATGGCAGTGTACTTAGAAATCAGCCTTTTGCTGCCACACTAGTACCCTTATGTTCTGACTATTATACTGTTAAAGTAGAATTATAGTTGCTGCTGATGTAAAAGAGAAACATGATTCTGTTAGCAATATAACTATTCCATTTGGAGAAAATGGACTTGAGTCCAATCAGATGCATCTCTTATAAATCAAATTGTAAAATTCAGAAAAGAAAACTCCGGGGGAATAAATGTCCTGCACAGTTGCAGCTATTACAGTGAGTCATGCTCACTGTGCTGTGTAATGGCAGCATTATAAAAAAAAAGTGTCATTTTCAAGCTGAAATAGAGGTCGGGTTCTGATAAAGCTTTGAAAGGCAGGTGTAATTTATTACAGTCTATAAGAAGGCAGAACAGTCGTGAATCGCCATTTTCAGGTCGTGAGTTTCTCCTGATACAACCAATCTTGTTAACGCGCCTTTATTTTCTATTAAACTCTGATCAAGTCTGCAGCATGACAGTTTTGGGCTCATACCTGAGGTCATGTCTGAAATTATAGTTAGATGATCTGAGTTGCCCTACTGTGAACTACTTCTGAATCACAGCTACCTCGCCAACAGGGGTGCTTCACAGACAGATGGTTTCCATGGCAACATTATTTGATAAGCTCTCTCAAAGCGATCAAAAGGGGGAATAAAAAGCCACCTACTTAATAAGTCATAGACTGGTGAGTGTGACTCTATCACTGCTTTGTGAAATTTGGATGTCAGTTTTTGCACAATGACAGCGGGTTTATTCAGGTGGAGGGCAATTATGTCGCTGTGAATCAAAATCCAATTGCATTTGGTGTACACAGCTCTCATATCGAAGTGCTTCCACTGATGCGCCGCCAAAAAATCGCACAAAGACTAAAGTTATCAGAGTTATGAATATGTGAGATAAATGATAATCAGAGTTAAGTTTGCTAGATGGAAAACAGAAGTTTAAAAATACTTTTTTATCTTTCTGCAGCTTATTATGTTTTCACTTGAGGGGCTGAATTTCAACCGAAAAATGTATGGGTCAAGATAAGTTTACCCAGCAGCTGCAAGGCTGTGAAAATCGTACATTGTGTCAGTGTGTGCTCATGCACCCTTTGTCTCCCTCTCTCCCTTCCTCTTATTTACCCTGTCTAATATGATTTATGATCTTACATAGAACCGAGAAAATGTTTGCATTAGATCACTGAAAGCATGACCCACATTTATATGTATCTTTGTCATATCTGCCACAACAAATCACTCACTAATCCTATATATACCAGCGTTAGACATGATTCATAAGCACCAACAATTAAATCGAACGATTACAGATTGGATGACACAACTTTATTTATGCATGCATGGTGACCTACAGTACAGGGCCCAGCATCATTATAGGCTGTTGAAGTTGGGTCTTGACAGCCTGGTTGCATAATCCTCATTGTTATGTCCCAGTACCTGCAGAGCAGAAGTGATTGCAATAAAAATGGTGGGAGTGGCAAAGCAGGCACAGGGTGAGGCGAAAAATCAAGCTCCGTCTCCCTGATTGAGGGCATAGAACCCAGCAAGGTAAATGTGATAACAGACACCACAGAAATGTGTTTGTGTTTGCATGCATGGCAGAGCAGCCCAAAAAACTTTGTAAAGCACTTCCATGCAAGCTTGAGCAAAAGAGAGTTTAGCTTCTGTTAAAGCCATCTGGCACCCCTTTGATAAGATGCGACTGAACTGTGTCATATTTTCTTCAGCTGGCTTGTCCATTAACACTACAGACCATAGAGGAGACCGAGACAGAGAGCGGCACACAGTGTGTGTGTGTGTGTGTGTGTGTGTGTGTGTGTGTGTGTGTGTGTGTGTGTGTGTGTGTGTGTGTGTGTGTGTGTGTGTGTAAGAGCTGGTGGCTGTGGGTGTGTGGGTAGGTGGGCGGTGTGGGATAGGGGCACTCAGAGAACGACAGGGAGAGTAAATGTCATTTCAGAACCCAGCACCTTTCCGCTAACATGCCACCCTCCTTTATTGTTTTATTCCTTTTTCAGATGCAGTGCGAGGATTTCACACTAAAGCATGAGGAATTCCTGAAAATGACAGCTAGTTTTACACATTTTCATCAAGTCTCATCAAATTCTTCTTTTATGTGTATGTAAAGCTTACAAAGCAAGTGATGGGGGATAGAGTTTTTAAGAGGCTATTCTGCTCGTGTGTGTGTGTGTGTGTGTGTGTGTGTGTGTGTGTGTGTGTGTGTGTGTGTGTGTGTGTGTGTGTGTGTGTGTGTGTGTGTGTGTGTGTGTGTGTGTGTGTGTGTGTGTGTGTGACAAAAGAGATGAAGAGGATTTATTTGTAAGAAAGAGAAAACAAAGGAGCAGAGGAGTTGACCTAAGGGGAGGACACTTTTTCTGCACTTAATTGCTAGCAGTCTCCCGGGATACAGAAGATGATCGTGTGGGCCTTATTCAGGACAATGTTGCAAAACCTCAGCCTGTTTGGCATTTTCTCATTTAATAATGCAACTGTGTGAAAAGTACAGGAATTTTTAAGACAAACAACTTCCAGGACTATTCATGAATTTTTGAGCAATATGTGTCCATAGACACGATGGATCAGCAGTTCTTCTCATCCCCTTCAATTCATGGTTCAGCAGCTGGAGAAGGCTCCCCATCCCCAACCAAGTTGCTGTTTAGCTGTCAAAAGTCTAAGTGAGCAGAGAACACTGGATGAATGATGTGGGGAGTGATCGGTGATTTTATTGACGGTGAGATGAAGTTCAAAATGATTCCTATTCCTATGAGATCATCGAATCTGTACTGTACTACACTGCTTCTTATCACGAGCATCCCACGGTGCCCGATGAGTCTAATTAGAAAGCAGATACAGACGGAAAGCAACGTAAACATGTGCTTGCAGAATGATTTGGATGAATTTCAGCTCGTACTGGGTGTTCCGGAAAGTGCCAACCTTGTCACACAACACATATTTCATACTTAAACAAATTCAATATGGCCCTGAGTAGAATCAGTGTGTGAGCAAATTGCACAGAAGATAATGTATCAAATAACAGGCTAAATCCAATTTCACAAACACATCCCCTAGAGTAAGATTCTGATAACTTGACAGCTAATCCTTGCTTTCATGCACTCATTGAGAGTATGAGAAGAAAGAGGCAGCAATCCCTTATTGTTAGATGGAAAACATGGAATTTTTATGTAAATAAGCTTTTATTTTGTCATTATCCTTCCACCAAGTTCTGCTTGAAATGGATTTTCTATTTCCAAATGTACATCTTTCAGTAGGAGTCCAGGTTACACAGGTCACCTACACTAAAATGGACTTAAGCATACACTTACTGACACGCACATATTAACAGATGAGTTTCTCATTTATCTTTGTATGAGTGGGGGTAATCTGCATTTAAAATGTATTATACAGATATCATTTTGATTATTGATCCAAGTGGTTGATATAGAGCATATCTATAGTTAGCAGTGATAAACAAAAAGTAAGTGCAATCACTTTACAGATGGAGCTTTCTTACATATTGTCTTGATGCATCCTCAATCATCCAGGTAAGTAAATCTTTCTTACATACATTGTTGGATATTTTGTTGGCAAATAAATCTTGTTGCTGTTACACATCTGCTTGAAATCCACAAGCTTGTCTTACCCTGTGTGTATTCTCATTGATTGCTCTGTCATGTAGAAGTCCAGCATGCGTACCTGTTCGCAAACTGTATGGTGAAACTTAAAAGTACCTCAAGCCAAAGATCTCAGTTAGTTACTAAAGTTATGTACTTTGCTGAAAACAGAAAACCTTGAAGGGACGCAAGAATATGGAGAGTTATAAAAACAGATGCCTTCAGTAACACTAGAGTTAAACAGTTGAACTGTAATGGAAAATGGATCCTAATGTATCCCTCTAGTTCAGGGGAGGGGAACTCCAGGCCTCAAGGGCCGGTGTCCTGTAAGTTTTAGATGTGTCCTTGATCCAACACAGCTGATTTGAACGGTTGCGGAGACTTTTTAGTCACACCATTGAAAAAGCACTCTAGAGCCCTGTAGAGGGAATGATAATCTTAAAATGTAGATTACTCAATAAATGCCCTTAAAATTCACTGATAATATTTTATTGACTTATTCAAAGGAAGTTTCTATCTCAAAATGTATTTTCGTGTTTATTCACAAATATAAATCCGTTTCCACACAACACAAAAGGTGAAAAAATGGACAACAATCAGAAAACATAAATGTAAATTAATTGTTTGTTTGAACAATATGATTTTCTACAAAAAAAATGTATTCACACTATTAGCATTTGTTTTCAATTAGCTAGCGTCCTCCCATTGCTTCTTTGTTAGCTTGACCTGCGTTGGCTAGCAGTGCTGGAGACTGCTTTGCAGTTGGCTAGGATGTAAATAGCTGGCTCACTAGGTACATAAGGTAAATGTAATTTTTAGGCAGAGAAAGTAAAACTTATTTCAAGATGTTTATTCAAATTAAAAATGGGAGATCAGGATCAGACGGTGATTATATTTTCTATTAAGTAGTTCCACTCGCTAATTTCTCCTTTGCTGTCTATAAATCGGAAATAATCCTTTATGTGTTCCTACCCCAGCTGTGGCAACTCTATTGTTTTTTTTATTTTCAAAAATATTACAGGAAAATGTGTGAACTTCTATTCAGTTAAGTAAGACAAAGGACAAAATGGGCCAGAACGATCTGGAATAAAGTCCCACCACCTTCAGCTAATGAGAACTTAAAGGCAGTTTAAAAGAAAATACTGTCAAGCGAGACTGTTTATTATAGAAAGCAGCCTGGCAGTCCTCCCAGCTGATGCCTCTGAGGTTGTTAAGGAAGTACATGGTTTACTCTTTACATCCTTTCTTTCTTCTCATGGCTGTTGTGCGTTCATGTTGCAGAGGTTTATGAGGACACATGTGTGGTACTTCAGTATCTAGCTGTTACTACAAGATAGATGCAAACATAAATGGAGTAAATCTTTTTTTACATGCCAAGTCATTTCAAATGCATTGGCTGAAAATGGTCAACAAATATAAAAAAAAACACGAACTGTTTTACAAGAACCGTTTATGTTTTTTGAGAACAGTAATTATCAAAAAACATAACTTTTGTCTGTTTTTTCCAAGAAGAATAAGAAATAACACGTGATTTCACTCTGAGTTGGAAAAAGACGCAAAGGAGAAATGACATGAGAGGAAGATGAGAAGTTATTGTCAATGCCAAGTTGAGCATGTGAAATTTAATAGACTGGAAAAGGCTGGAAATGTCGTGTTTTGTATGGATGAGGTAAGTACTGGGTCTGCAATACTTTCAGGGAAAAGGCACTGTCCAGCATTCTGGTTTTGATACTGACAAAATCTGACAATTTCCTCTGGCTACTCCGCTTTCATATTTTACCTGACCACCTGCAAGAGAGAGGAAGCATTACTTGCTGTAGAACTACTAAGACTGCGCGGAATACTGTCCAAGATACTGCTTATGGAATTTTTCATACACTGTGCTATTGTCAAACCTCATTCTCTTTAGCCCGGGGATATTTTTACTGGCTACTACAGTCGCACAGTTTCGTCAGACTCAGCAGTGTTGCTTAGATTATTTACCAGAAAAGTAATACAATTAAAATACAACATTAAGTTAGCTTAAGAATAAGTCATCCGGAAGCACAAAAGTAAACAGACAATCCACAAGAATTTCGCTAACCATTGTTTATGCCGAGGCCAAGCATAAACATGGCTGGAGTCAACTTACTGGGTCACACATGAGGAGTCAGGAGAATATAAAAAACACATAACAATAGTAGCTTTTTTCTATATTATAAATTCTCCTGTTTCATTGTTTTCTTCCCACTTCTTTTATGATGACCACAATTTCTTCAAATACCAACTTTCGCCATATTTGAGCAATAGATAACAACCGTGCTCAAATCCTAATGGGGCAACAGGCAGCCAACCCCAGACTGGCATCATATTTGTCCCATCTGTTTTCATTGCCAAAGGCTTTGGGCATGCGTATGTCTGTTTTCCCACACTCGAGGCCCACATGCAAGTGTGAATCTATCCCTGCATATCATGTTCTCGAACCAAGAGAAAAGAATACAGATGATTTTATGATGTTCTTTCAAGCAGCCCATCCAGCTTAGTAATGAAAAACAACAGCGCCAGCATGATTTAATCAAACTGTTTCATGAAGTCATAAATAAAACTATGAAGTTTTCTGCTGTCAGGAGGTAAGACTGCTCCCCACTTGCCCCAAAACAAGGCTTGAAATGACCTGTATCTGGACAAGATTCTGAAAACATTGACTTTGCATGAAACATCTCCTCAGTCTGTTAAAAAAAACAAAAACAAATGATAAAAGTGGAACAACCTCAAACTCTTAGTGACCACTTTCAATTGTGAGGCGATTCAACAGGTCAGCTGGTGGGAAGCACGATCTAAGTAAGCAAGTAAAACTGATTTATAAAGCTCTTTACAAAGACATACTGTCACAGAGCACTATACAATTAAAGTAACTACAAATAGTAATAATCATAATAAAATAGAAAACAGCCACAGACAGAAAGTCTCTGTCCCTCCTGGTCCTGAGTTTTATAACAGGAACCACAAATAAATGATGAACCTGAAGCAGCAGCGTGTTCAATAAGAAGCTGGGAGAAATAACCTGGAACTTGTCCATTTTCACTCTTCTATCTGTCTCGCCTCTTTGTTGTTCTCTATCTGTATGAGTTTGTGTGAGTGAACAGGTAACCACACTTTTGTGTTTCAGGGGCAGGGTTTCATTTGGTTTCCTGCCCTCTGGTCCTGTAAGTAATGAGCTCATCTGTGTGTAATCATCTGATTCTGCTACTTAAGATTTAGGAAGACCTTCAGTTGATGCCTGATTGTCGAACTAATGCCGTTAGTGAATCTGGCTCCTCTTGTGTGTATGCTTGCTTTGTTCTGTGCTGAGAATATTTCTTGCCTCTTTTCTTCTCTGCACAGAAACCTGGATGTGAAACTGAGCGACTTACTGAGAGAGAGAGAGAGCCTTGTGATGGAAGGAAACTGTGGATTTGCTTGTGTTTGAATTGTGGACTTTACTAACTGGAAACTCTTTAGCCTCGAGCCTTGTGATTGACTTTGCTGTAAATAAACCTGCTAACTTTTCTTCAGAGTCTCGCATCTTGAGTCCAACCCATTCGCTTGTTTATGACACATTTAGTGTTCTGGATGTAAGTACAAGATTTTAAAACCCACTTGCTAGAATGTGTAAATACTCTGGCAGCAGCATTTTTTATAGCTTAGAAGTGTGAAATGATGAGTTGTCTAAGCCAGTAAGTGGGACATTAGAGTAATCTAGGCACAAATGAACTATTGTCTCAATTCCACTGAGGAGACTATAGCTCGTAATTTAGAAATGTTCCTGAAATGAGAACTAGATTTTACATGTAAGACAAACTCCAAAGGAATCAAATAGTATGAACCCTGGACTTTGCAGATGAGTAAAAAGAAACAATCAATTATTGCCTCAGACTTTTCGATGCTTAAAATAATTGTTTGAGTCTGTCACCAACCCGGGTTAAATACTCAGCTATGGTGGACAACGTATCCAGCTGCTGCCGCTTAAGAGACACGTGCAACTGAATGTCATGAGCATACAAATAAGAAAGGTCACTAAAAGAATAAATGATGCCAGCCAAAAGGAAAACTGAACTCTGTGGAAACCCAGAGATTAGAGGAGAGCAGACTTTTCTTGCCCACTCCTGTCAGATCAGTGTAAGAAAAGACAGTCTAAAGCTGATCCAGAGGTACCTGGCATAAGCTTAACCCTATTGAGTAACATATTATGGTCAAAGGCTGCACTGCGATCAAGTAACATGAGTACAGACCAATTCCCTGTGTCAGAAACTATTAAAAAATCATTATAGACCTTCAAAAGAGCAGTCTCAATGGAGTGCTGCTATTGAAATTGAAATATTATTGAAATAATAAGAACCTGAATTGACTTTCCAATAATTTGTTGATAATTAGCTATTTTGAAATTGGCCATTAGAGCTAGCACTAAGATTAGGGTTTGTTTTGTTTGTTTGTTTGTTTGTTTTTGTTTGTTTGTTTCTTTGTTTTTACAATTTATCACAGTTTACTGCTTTTTTTTTATCACAGATTGCACATAACTGCCACTTTTAACTCCTTTTGTTCAATGGTCTGCAACCACTGTTTTCCCCTTGTGTGACCCAGGCCAAAAGAACAATTCAGGCCAGGTATTTATTTTTTTCACTGCTAACCATCTGTGACTATATAACACAAATATGTCCAACCATCTGACTAGTAGCTTTAAAGGGCAATGAAAAAAGTTAATAGGAATGCACAATCATAGAGTTATTAAGTGAGTGTATTTGTACTGGAGGGTGAAGCATGGCAGAGCTACCACCACACATTTCCTAAACTGTATAGAAGCTACAGCATTATAGGTAGACTAAAGGGGGCTACACAGAGGAACAGGCTTCCAGCAATGTGGTAATAAAATTTAATCGGTTGTCGCAGCAACTTGTGAAATAACTTAGCAATGCAAAAAGTGACGTGTTGGGTGCACACAAATGGCAAGGAGCACAAGGTTAGCACCTACTGCCTGTATTCTGAGTGGTCAGCTCATTTCTGCTTGCTATATTAAAGTTGCTCAGGTCAACCGTGGACCCTCAGGCAATGAAGAAATGTCCTGGTGCTCTCGACAGGCTGTCCACTATTGTTGCCTCTAAACCCAGTAGTTCACATATTCTTCCCTTCATGCTCTTACTGGCGCCGGCCGTGTGTTTCCACTCAATAGAAAGAAAAATCACAGAGCGCACACAGGAGTGGAGAGCAGAATGGTTTAGTTTGCAAAACCCCACAGGGTGAACAATGTCAGCCACCAACTCCCCGCAGAGACTCACTGGACCTCCCCACTGGGAGCATTAAAAGAAACGGGCCTAGTGGCAAGACACACGTGTACACACTGACACAAAAGCACATGTGTACTCATGGAAAAGGATAATACAATAATAATATAATGACTACTACTGATTTTTGAAAATAAGAATGCTTTAATCATGCTGATTTTGGAGCCATACATTCACAGACTTATTAGGGTAAAATCAAGTCATTTCCTCTTCTCAGAGAGGAGCAATGCATCACACCTCTCTCCTTGTTTTAGACGTTACTTCATGAAGGTCACATAAAAAAGCCTGACTTTACAAAACCATTCATGGTGCATGTGCTGTAGTTTGAACATTATGTTGTTTTTATTGCTCCATTACGTTCTTCATACATGAAACAACAACCTTAGTTGGCTTTCTTACACCTGTCTCTATGGCAGAATCTAGACTCATAACAAATACAGTTTTCGAAGCTTCAGCACTGTTCTTCTGATAATATGACACAATTGACCCGTTGTGTCTTTCTTTTGCTTCTCCCCTCTGGCCTCAAATACTGTTTATCCTTCAGGCTGTCCAGCTGCTCAGCGACTGGTGTTGGTGGTGAGAATAAAAGCACTCTGGTAGTTTCTCCAAACATATTTTTGGTTGAAGCACAAGTCACATACTGTACAGTATATTTATTCAGCTGACTCACCATTTGTCTGCCTCTAGCTTTGGACAAAATAAGATCACGAACATTTAGCAGCGAACGAACACAAACATTGTCAGTTTTTCACTGTGTGAACCATAACAAAGCCAGGAGATTAAACACACATGAGACCATGCTGACCATCAAATTTTAATGCTGTGTACACATGCATTTTCCAATTTAGCTCTGAGTACCAGGGAGGTTAAAAATAAAAGCAGATGAAAAGGATTAAGGTCGTAGGTTTGCACACAGTATGAGATATTGTGTTCCTGTAATCGTGGCATTTTGAAATGTGCTAATGGAATAATTTTCAACCTTCTCTTGGAAGCATGTTTACCAGCAGACAAACATAATTCAGCAGAGCTGGAGACCATAAAGGGGCATCTTAACTCCTTTATCCAAGTTTTAAAAAATAATGAGCTTAGAGCTATTAAAATGTAAGCCACAAGCATTTATAATGAGGTAAACACAAGTGGCCCCAGAGCTGTAGTAGAAGAAAAAAACAAAAAACATCCTGTCTTCTTAATACCTAAAACTAATGGGCAAATTGTTTTTGTGAAACTTCCAGACTCGTGGGCAGAAACTAAACTCGAGCATTTGTTGTGCTGCCAGAGTAGAATTACAGCTCAAAATAAATGATTTGTTGTTAAAGATATAGTCAGGTATTCAACTTACACTGAATACTTATGAGGCAGGTGGGAACTGAGGTAAAAACAAAAAAAATCAGTGATGTAGGAGGTCATAATAGTCAAGATTTATCACAGACCACAGGTTATTACCCATAAAATATCAGATCTAACCTTGACCTTGGGCACAGTTGGGTGGAAATCAATTCAATGATAATTTTGCCTAAGTTTCATTGAATTTTGACCTTTTTTATTTCTTTTATTTTATTTCATTATTTAATGACGTGCAGTTCTTTTCTTGTTTCTTGCATGGCTGCTCTGTGTTGCAATTAAATTGCCCAAATCTATAGTGCATGCAATTGACGATTGATCCCTCTTTCTTTATGTCCTGCAGGTGAAATACCTGTGACCTACACTCCAGATCAACAACCACACAAATGGCATCCCCAGGGGTGCAGGGGTGTTGTCTTCAGGTATAACTTCTGACGTAACGCTGAACCTCTGAGGATGGCTGCATGGTGGGAACTGGAGGGCACAAATGCTCACGTAGATATTCTACTGGGAAGTTTTTTGTTTTTGATATAAGGATCCCCTACAACTTGTGAGAGCTCTGATGTGCGTCACCTGCGATTTTGCTCTGATATTTCACTGCACATTCCTTTGAGGTAAATGTCCCACAATGAATCGTCCAGTAATTGTCTGTTGACGTGTGTGTATGCACATTCTTTTCAATCCCAACTGTGCTAAGAGTGTAGCATAGCTAAGAGAGCACTGATTTATGGGTATCTCTTCCACGCTCATGTTTCTGGATCGAAGAAAAAAACCTCATTCTGATGAGGCGGGACATCTTCATCCAGGATGCTAGCCTTGTTTAAAGCCACTTAAGAGCCTCAGCCTTAGCTGGACCTACAAAATGATTTCATTTTTGAGCATCTGGATGAGTTCAACAATGTTGCCAACACAGTGCCGTGGTTCCTGTCTTCCCTCTTGAATGTGTCAACCAGAATCTGGCTTCAGCTGAGAGCCTCCTCCAGTCTTTGAAAGAATTGCTTCACTGATTCTGTTCTTCCTGCAGTTTGCGCATCTCTGCTCAGTGCTCTGGCGATTATTCAAAGATTCAAAACTTCAGCTCTTAAATTTCCAGTTGCATTCCCCTTTGGACTTTCATTTCAGCTGACATCAGAAATGTGTAGTATAATTTCAGCTCTTGGGAGTATGTTGGGGTGCAAACCGAATTTCCCTAATAGTGCAAGAGCACTGAAGTTTGAAATGCTTTGGGCTAATGCTGATTGGTCAGATGCAATAATATCACTCTGTTTTTGTAGCCTGATTGCTGATTGACAGGGAGAAATCCAAGTGGTTCTAAAATCAACAATGTTACTCATTGCTGTAAGGATATAGACAGATTTAAGTGAAACCCATGCAAATGTGTCCCACCTCCAGGCCTGACAATGTCAATGCATATCCCCTATCACCCCAAAAGACAAATGAAGTCCTGCATCAACACAGTGGATGGCGTGGGATGGTCGGATGAAATGAAAGGCAAGAAGTTAAAAAAAGACCTTGTAGGGAGATGAGATGTAATGTAATAGTGAGCTGAGCTGAATTAAGCCTTCCTAGCTAGTCTGCTCCACATACTGCACCCCACACAGTGTCTGCATTACAAGCAGTTGGTAGGTGGTGAGATGTGGTTGAAGACTGCTTGTGGGCAGATTGTCTGAAAGTTCTTTTTTTTTTTATTGTTTTTTTTTCCTTTTTCAAGAAGATGAGAGCCTCTCCATTGACTGGGAAGACAGACTGCCTTCATACAGCCAAAAGTTACATGTGAACATCTGCTATATGGAAATATTAGAAAACGTTTTTCCTTCCTTCCCTATAATAGACGCAGACTCTCCTCAATACATGCTGACTGGTTGCCATAGTTATTGGAGGCAGTGGAAAAACACAGCTGAATGACGAAATTATTAATAAATGAACACAACACAGGCTCTCACATGGAGTTCGCCTGCACACATGAACAGCAGAATATACTAATAACATCCTGACTAAAAAAAAGACAATAGACGATGGATGTCAAAATTTCACGGCTGTGTATACGTTCTGGATCAAGTCCACTTAGCATTTCATTGACAGATTATTGTATTTTTGGCCACACAAAGAGTGCATTTGCTGAAAACAGAACTCTGAATACCTTGAATACCACTGCAAAATTTTGGCAATATTTTCAGCTGTCCTTAATCCAACATCCACAATAGAGTGATTCATCAAACAGTGCCCAGTGCCTCTTTTTATTTGAAGTTTATGTTTAAAACCGATAACCACGGTTCGTTGGAGATCCATTGTTTAATGTCTGAAATGAAATAACAAGAGACATCTACAAACCAGTCCATCGTTGTTTAAGTCAACAAAGATCTGCAAAGCTCCAGCTGGTCAACATAAACATACACTATTTATAACCTTCTGTGTTTGGAAGATTTGTGTGGTTGATCACTAAATGCACATACTTTTATTTAGCAGTAAATATGGGGATTTTATGCATTTGAAATAAAAAACAACACTTAATGGGAACATCAGATATAATGTGGCCTGTTGAACAAGAAGTTCACCACTGCTTATATCTGTGCTTTGCATATGGAGCTGGAGCTCAGAGACATTGGCTGTGTTCAGCATGCCACATACGCATACATATTACATAGACACATTGTTAGTGTGTTGTAGGCAAAAGCTAGTTTCTGCAAGGATTCAGCCCAGTGCTTAACAAGTGGAAAGTTACATTCATATTTATTTCACCCAAATGTAATATTCTGTCCTTCCTGGAGAGAAGACAGATTCTAGCTTGGCAGATAGATAATAGGTTCATCAATAAACACCCAAGATAAAGCAGGTAAGCTTTACTTACTTCCAAGATTACAAACTTCCACCAAGGTAGCTCACTGTGTGCAGTATTTGAGCTAATAGTATTGTATTTTGTATTTATTCATTTTGTTGTTTTTTAACATACTTAAAGAGGTTTGTGGTAAAAGCAAGTGTAAAGTGTTGGATTTTATTTGGCCTGTTGAAACCCATTATAATATACATGACAGGAGTTTGAGTATAATTATTTTGTTATTATCTTTTAGCTATATAGATGCTATACATGTGTAGCATTCATTTCATTGTCTAGAAATATAACTGTGCTAGCTATAGGCAGTAGCTTCATACTGGCTGGCTACCTGCCCAAGCACGTGCGCCTTTAACTACACTGATAATGATAATTGTGGAAACATCTAAGAAAATCAGGTTAAGGTTAGCATGGCAGCTGTTTACTGTGATTGCACAAATATTATAGGTAATAGACAACAGATCCTGATTCATAAATAACTGGACATGAATAACTTCAACTTATTATATAACATTACACTACGGTATATTTCGAACTAACTAAGCAGCTCTTTCACTTCATAATACTTTGTTTAAAGATAGAACATGTTTTGGGGCTAAGTTGAAAGAAAGGCAGATGGGAAATGACATCAGGGGTCAAATGTGACATTATATTTAAAATCTTTCTGATGACAAAGACGCTTAAATACACGGGATGGAGACGATAAGATACAGGGGAAACACAATCGGGTGGAGCAGGTTATCGTACAGGAGGGAGATTCAAGGAGGGGAAGGCATACCTCAAACAAGAGACAAGGGTTGGCAATAAATCACACATGGAACAAAACAATGGGAAAAAATGTGCAATCATAGGGCATAGCTTATGTAGACAGCTGGTACCTCACAATATCACTGCTTACTTATATCACAAGTTCTTTAGGACTCAGCAGAGAAAAACAAATGAGAAGTGGAAAAACAGCAGCTATGCAGACATTCTCATTGCCAATAAACCCAGGATATGTCTGCATGAATGAACAATAAGCATATGCAGAATCATAAGCTATAGAAAGGCAAAAATGTATGGATTTTGAGGAAGTTATGAATTGCAATTACACTGCTGTGATGATAAGACCTCAAGAAGTCAGTGCACCTAGCTTACAAGACATATAGTGTTATTTTTACATTACATTTTAAGTCAGTGTGTGCCTGTGTAACTCAAGATATAAAACTTCTATATGATATATTGTGATTTTGGACATATTGATCATTCATATTTCAAGGGAGTCTAGCTGATTCCCACTGCTTTCAGTCTTGGCTAAATTAAAACCCTCTACTGCAAAGACATCAGAGTGGTATTGATCTTCTTCTTTAACTCTGGAACAGACTTTGGTAAAATAACATTCATTCATTGTTCTTGTCTTGTCAACAAACAACAGTAAGAAAAACAATGTGAGATCCATAATAAGCAGTTTGCCTGTCTAACTAAAGGAAGGGAAAGGAAAGGTGGAAAAAGGTGTTAACTCTCTCATTACTTGCAGATATGTTTGTCCATTTGCAAAGAAACTTTGTAACATGCAGCTATTTATCTCATAAACAGTTACCGGTGAGTTTTAAACTTAGGTAGATTTTAGACAGTCATTTGTTTTTGGACAGACTCCTGCAGCACTCATGCACACTGGACCAACTAGAGACTTCACAACACTTCTCAGTGACCTCTGCTGTACCACTGGTGATCAAGGGCTCTAAAGCATCTCCCAAGCATCAATTTTCAGTGATGATTTTTTTCTCGTTTCATGAGAGGCTCTCAGATCAGCCCATATAATAAAGTGGATCCTTTAAAACAACAGCAGATGAGTATCTTCTTAAGCCCATATATATAAAAAAAAAAAAAAAGGAGTGGATGATGATGATAATAATAATGGTGGTAGTGGTAATCATGATGATCAGCAGGATGAAGGTCATTTTCCAATATCAGACTTCGGCTGTATGGAATTGGAATTGGAACGCTGCCAGGGAGGGAGCTGACATCAGCAGGGTCAGAAGTCCAAGAAGGTGTGGGGTGGGTGGTCGTGGATTTGATGGGAGGCAGACCTGTGGAGCAGAGGCAGTGATTATGGTGCAAATGGTTTTTCGGGAGGGGGAAGTGTCGGTGTGAGGGCTCTTCATTGCACTTGTGTCAGTTTAATGACTCGGCAGCGTGATTGCACAGTTTAGTCCACACAGTTACATAAAGCACCACTTTTTCTGCTAAATCTGGTCATTCTGTTGCTAAGAAGTCCACCTGGTGATAATAATGGTATAGTTTTCTAATGCTGTACTACAGCTAAACTGTTTGACTTTGAAATATTGCAATAGCCATATGGGTAGGTGTCCCCACAAGCTAGTATACTGCATGTATTTATTATCAAAACTACAACCAAGCATGATAATAATGGCTGAGATCTATCTTAAAAATACTCTGTGTAATGAACAGGAAATAACATTCAGTGACAGTGTAACAATGTTACTTTTAAAATATCACATGCAGCCAATTACTAAGTTACTCTGTTACTGTTTTAAAAAGAAGGCAGCTTGAAGGATCCGCTTTCTGAATGCTTGTGCCTTTGTCTCTTTTCAAAATGTGACTGTGCAAAACAGGCCGATTGTGGACTGAAGGAATGGAGTCCAATTTTTTTTTTTAATCAAAGCCAAAAATAAATATAACAAAAAATGAGATGAAATAAAAACATGTCCAGCCAGTGTTTTGCTTTGTTTTCCATGTTATCAGAGTTATCACTCAGATGGTCAAAAACATTAATGTCCATCTAGTATTTTTGTAGTGCTTCAAGGGCCTACTTGAGAGTTAGGACTTGATTTAGAGTTGGAATTAGGTTTGAGTTGTGGTTAACGTGCTTCTGTGTATATGTGTCCCATCCCTCAGTCACACAGGGTGCTTACTCTTGGGAAGCACTGTTAACAGAACATAACCTTTAGACAGTAGCGGTTTTTGATACGGGCGACACGAGCAGTTGCCCGGGGCGGCATCGTGGTGGGGGGCGGCATCACAGGCATCGGCAAAAAAAAAAAAAAATGCTCGTACTGACGCGGCCCTGACGTCATGCCAGCGCATATTGGGAATGGCATAGGCAGTGATCGGTTTTCTATTTGCTGGGAGTAAGGGCGCCCTCCGTTTGTGAGGTGCGCCTGCTGATTGCGGTACAGGGAGAAGAGGGTGGGGTGGCGGGGGATTCTCTGGCTGGCTGGAGCAGCATCTAATAACCAACTCACAAAATAAAACAAAATACAACCAACAAACACAAAAACACCAGACATGATACAGACTTATAATTTGCACCGATGTTTTTTCGAAATTCTATACACGAAAAGTGAGCGCGAGAGCCCTCGGTGCGCCTGCTCGCTGCTGAAGTCAAAGTAAACTTTATTGTCATCTCCTACATACAGTCCAGTATATAGAGAGAAAAGACGACGAGGCTCCAGTTACAGCAGTGCAAGTAAACAAACAATACACATAGGAAGAGTAAGAAAATAAATATACACTTTAGGACTTGGGGTAAAGGGATCAATAACAATTTACAGTTTGACGATTTAAAGTCTCACACACAATCTGTTGAAAGGGGAGGTGGGCGGCTGCTTCCAAATAGAGCACATTTCATTCATAATGTTGTAAATCCAAGCTCATTATGTATTCATGATTTGAATCCTGGATTGTGCGAAATCCCAGAAATAAACCCTAGACAAAGCGAATCTTTGAACTAAGGTGTAGGTATATTAGGTTATGTTGTGGTGAACCTCGGGTTGGGGGGGTGTTCATACTGGAGTGCAAAATTAAAACCAGTGGAAGATGGACAAGAAAAGTTCGCCCAGGGCGCCAAACAGGCTAGAACCGCCTCTGCCTTTAGGCAAAGTATGACAGTATGCAACTGTAAATGATGCCCGACAGATATGACCACATCTCAACGCTTTTCAGCACATTTTATTTTGGTTGTCGATCCTTTACACTCTTGGCTGCAGCTTTTCAGCCACCTGCCGGGCACACATCGACAACAACAAAGGACCTAGTTCATTCTTGTTTTAAGCCGGCGATGCATGATTGCGGATGCTGCTCGGGTGCGTCCGCCTCCCCCGCAGCCACGCCGCAGACCGTGCCCTGCCACAATAACAGGGCTGGACTGGGACAAAAAATCGGCCCGGGCATTTTGACTAGAGACCGGCCCACCAAAAATGTGACGTCATTCAGGGGTAAAACCGCAAAGGATTCTGGGAACTTGTGGCAAGAGGTACTAGCGCATGCAGGCTTTCAATTGAGCTCAGTTACACAGCGATAAAAAGAAACACAAAAAATGGCAAGAAGCTGTTGTATTATTAACTGCAATAGCCGGTGTTGTGCCAAAAAGTCTGCCAAAAACTGATTGCTGGTATTTAAATTGCTATGAGTAACTTGTTGGGCTATAATATGTGAAACATATGTCAAATGCATCCCTCATGGATGACATGAAGTCATCTCTCCATCTCTCTCTGCTGCTCTTCTGTCTCCTCTGTCACAGACTTCTCCACTTTAGATGATAAATCAGCCTGGTGCAACATGTAAGGATTGGCACAATTTGTTAAGATTTTGAGGAGTTTGAGAAACTAACCTGAAGCATAAAATAAAATTTACTATCAGTAACTTCATAGCACCCGCCCAGCAGTATATAAACTCCATCATGCTAGCTAGTACGCAGTACCAGTTATTCTAAGCGCCTGTAAAAAGTCAGCACAACGAAAACAAACTACAACTAAACTTGGTTTATATCTGACACAGACAGCAGGTCATAACTTCTTGCCTGAAGTTCAGTTCCTCTGCCACTATGGCTACGTTCACACTGCAGGCGAAAGCGCATCAAATCCGATTTTTTTGACCCTATGCGACCCATATCCGATCATGCTATGACAGTGTGAACGGCGCAAATCCGATATTTTCAAATCCGATCTGGGTCACTTTCGTATGTGGTACTGAATCCGATACATATCCGATGTATTAGAAAGCGACTGCTGTTTGAACGGTCAAGTCGCATTAAATCCGCCTTTTACGTCACCGACACAAGACTGAAGCCAATTATCAGCGCCAGAGAAGCGCCCGAGAAGACATCGCGAACACTTCCTGGCCATCCAGTGTAGATGTAAGTGAAACTGTTGGGAAGACAACGTAAACATTTTATTTGTACTGTATAATCTGCAGATTCTGACAGAAATCTGCAGCTATCCTTTGAAGCACCGCTCCTCTCTTAAACAGCAATAAGGATCATTATTAGGTTATTTACATTATTATGTAAATAACAAAATAACTTAAAGCAAAAATTGGGAAACGTGAAGTCCGAAGTCTTTACATTAAGGGCCATCAGTCAAACAATACTGTTGCTCTGGGTCTAAACAGAGCGCGTTGTGTGTGACATCTTCTTTTGCGCATGCGGGCCGCTTTGAGCGTTCACACTAGAGCGCGTTTGCTGTCGCATTTTATTTGTAGTGTGAACGAGCAGACAAAAAAATCGGATTTGATCAAAAAATCGGAATTGAGTATTAAGACCTGCAGTGTGAACGTAGCCTAAGACCGGCGGCCGCCTCGGTCTCTCCTCCTTTTGCCTCCCCTTTCCCTTATCCACCTGTTGGCCTCCACCACTTGCTGATGTTGCTAAATCTGTGGAAGCTATGCCATAGCTACCGCCAAACAATTCAGTTATTTTTACACATTTGGCAGCGTCTGCCTGAAGGGCTCGTTTCTTTTTGGTCCTAATTTTTTCTGCACCTTCTTTCCTTTTTTTGTTCTCCATTTTCTTTAGTTCGTCTATAAGATTGCTAAACAAGGGGGAGGGTGCATCCGACCTCCTCGGCTGTAATTGGTCCAGCCCAGAGTCAATCATGACCAACTGGCCAATCCAACACCTTTCATTATTTATACCCTTCCAAAAAAAAAAAAAATCGATCGGCCCATAAAAACAAAAAATCGCCAGCGGCCCACCGCCGATGGCCAGTCCAGCTATGCACAATAACCAGAATATGGTGTTGATCCAGCATGCAGTACCACGTCTAGCATGACACAATCCCAAACATACTGACAATTCAGTAAAAATGCAGTGCCTGGATAGAAAACACACAGTGGAACACTATCAGTCATGGATTGGCCTCCCCTGAGACTGGACTTCAACATTATTGAAACAGTGTGGGATCAGCTTGCAGAGAACAGAACAAAAATAAGCCAACATCCAAAGAAGAGCTTTGAATATCCTTCAAGAGGCCTGAAGAACTATTCCTGAAGTTTACTCAAAGAAAAAACAATAAAATTTCCCTAAGATAGTTCAGGCTATGTTGAAGAAGAAGCTTGTTCGTACCAAGTTCAGTACTTGGTACGAACAAGCTTTTAAACTTGTTTAGAAATGTGCAAACTCTGTTTTAGCTTTATACACTGTTTTTCTATGACAATCCTCGAGGTCTCCAACTGAATACAACTATCTGACCAGCACATTCCTGATGGATTTTTTAACTAACCGTGTTTCATAAATGCTCACCTCTTACCACTTTTGTAACCACTGAAAAAAATGGACTTGTTCACACTGATAATAGATGGTATATTGATTTGTCATCTTGAGCAGATGGGATTTTCTTTTCTGTAAAAAATGCCATTTCGTTTGTCACACTTTAAATGCTGTCTAATTTATGGGTTGTTATTTGTGGTGTTAATGGGTTTTTAAACAGATGCCACCTGGTTTGAAACCTGAGTTGAGAGATCTATGCTGTATAATAACATCCTCTGCCTATCAGTGCATGCTGAGGGCAGGCCAAACTCCTGCTACATACTGTACTTTTTCTTTCTAGGCGTGGTAAGTTTAGTAAACAAAAAGAAAACATTAAACTTCATTTATATATTTTTTTTCCACTGCAATTCTTCCAGATGCATTGTGAACATGTTCTGTTCATTAATGGTATCAAGGGAGTCAAAGATCACAGCTTTTGCCTTTTACCAGCTGCAGCACATGCAGTGCAATAGTACTTGGTGAGTGGGTTCAAACATCAGAACTGACTCCGTTAATATGGCTTTGTGTAGTCAAGGGAAGTATCCCTCCATGTAATTTTAACAGGGGTGTAAGAGAGCAGGCCATAGGGACTACTTTGCTTGTCACCCTCTGCCACCCTCCAAAGGTCGACAATGAGCTCCAAGGAAGCTCCAGCACTCTCCACTCACGTTAATTAAAGTCTTCTACTGGACAAGAGTTAGCAATTAGTGTGTCTCCTCAACTACTGTGTGTCCCCAGGGAGGTGCCAGGAGGAACTCCCACTCACCCATTAATGTTTAAACTGGCCTGATTGAGTTGAATTATTCAGTGAATCGCTCGTCTTCTGTGGTTAAGTACCTCTGTAAAATTATGATATTATTTTATGCCATGTTATACCCCTAATTAAAGATTGTGAATTATTATGTAGTTTTAGTTTGCATTATTCTCCTGAATTAGAAGAAGCTGATAACTATTGCATTAGTTAAACTGATTTGCATTACATTAAATTGCTGACTTGTTGTGAATGAATGATATTGTTTTATGATGCATTATATTGCTGAGTTATAAGAAATACTGTTCGCAGAAGGTTATTGTCTAATTTGTCTGAGTAGAAGAGAACAGAGTGTGCTGGAGTTTTCTGCCCCATTTCAGCAGGAGCAGATAAACAGGGAGCCAAGGTCGTAGCTCAGGCGCTGTGTGAGAGAGAGCATGTGAATGTTTAGGCTTTTTATGATAAGGTGGGGGCACCAGAGGTTATAAAAGTTTGAGCAATGCTCCACCATTTTGAGATTTTGAGGCTGTCTGCATCAGTGTCCATCTCCCACGTGTGTGATCATTAAATCATCGTTTGACTCAACCCGGCCGGACCAGTGTTGTTATTGTGGTTTTTGCTCTTGTCTCCATCCCCAATATTTTGAACCTTAACAGCTTGGGGGCTCGTCCTGTGGTATTGGGGTGGAATTTAAAAGTTTGGACGGTCCGAGGTTGTCGAACGGACAGGCACGAGCCAGTGGTCTGATGTGAGTGGACAAAAGCCGGCTTATCTAAAGGTAAGGCACTACCTGTTGAATTATTTCCAAAATGTGCCAAATTGGATATGACTAAATTAAAGTCTACTCACTGAAATTACTGGTAGAGTGTCTGTTTTGATTTTGATGAGAATCACCGTGTGTTATGCAGTTAAAGTTGCTTAAGAGTATTTAATGAAGTTGAAGAAATATGAAACTGTTCCAGAAGTAACAGAGAATGTTGGGTTTGAGTCCCTGGATATTGAGCTGAAGGCTCAGGTAGTTTGGTAGGGAAATTAGGACAGAAACTGTTCCAGAAGTAACAGATACTGTTTAATAGTTTTACAAATTAGGACAGAAACTGTTCCAGAAGTAACAGAGACTGTTTAATTGGTCGTAAAAAAGTTATCTTTCTTCGGTGGGACCCGTTATGGTAAAATTTTTCAAAATCGGTTAGGTGAAAATTGTTATAGGACGGCACTGGAAGATGCTAAGAAGCACATAGCCCGGAGGTTACGCTCCCTCCTGGCCGTGGACGCGCGGTCTTGACCTGTCGGCGAACAGGGGTAGTTCAGTTTGGCTTTAACTGTGGGGTACAGGGCATCCCGAAATAAGCTAGGAGTTACCGAGACTCCTCATCGTTTAAAACGGTGTCATGTGCTTGTTTGGACAAAGTTAAATTGAGTTAGGGATTTAGAAGTTAGGTCAGAAACTGTTCCCAGAAGTAACAGATACTGTTTAATTGATTACAAAAAAGCGAAGCTTTCTTCGGTTGGACCCGTTATGATAAATTTGTCGAAATTGTTTAGGTTCTTTAGAAATCAGGCCATAGGCTGTTCTGGAGGAAACAGATACTGGTTAATTGATTACAAAAAAGTGAAGCTTTCTTCGGTTGGACCCGTTAACTTAAATTTGTCGAAATTTGTTAGGTGCTGAATCTGTCAGGCCTGTCAGTAATTGTAAATATAAGACGTCTTTGTAATATAAAATAGAAGAGTTTTGTCTGAGCTTTGTGTGACCCTGTGTGTGACGTGCAGCTGCAGCGCTGCGAGCTATTTTTAGACGGTGTGTGAACATGCAAATGAGCTGTGACGCGCACAGAGGACTTTTGTTGCTGTTTAGCGTGTTTTTGAGTTTTATAATTTTGATTTGCAAACAATGATACATGCCTGTAAGTAAAACGCTGATTTTGCTGATTATGATACTACAAATAAGGTGTTGAATGACTAGGGTGTGAATGATGTTGGAGTTTAAAGCTGAAACTCAGAGAGGAGTGTGTTGGGAGACTGGCATGTAGTCTGCAGTGCAAAGGTGGGCGTCTTGCCTGCTAGTCTATTTAACAGTAATGAAAATGATATTAAATAAATCTCTCAGTGTGTTGATACAGGTGGCTATGGGGCTGGACCAACTGCCCCCACAAGCACGGCGGCCGAAGCAAAATTATAGTAATGGAAACCAAACTCAGCAAGAATCAGCAGCTGTGGAAAAGACAGCAGCTAGCAGAGAATTAAAGGAGAAATTAAGAGAAGTTTTAACACATAAAATTGCGGCCAACAGACTTGTGGAGGTTGGGAAGGCGCCTGGAGCATCACAACAAGAAGGTGAAACAAAAACACACACAAGCAGAGAAATGTGAGAGAGAGGCACGTGCTAGAGAAATGCCTCGTTTGAGAAAAAACGTTAAATTAGCCCATGTACAAACGCACATACACGCAATGAAGAAACAGCTTACACCCATGAACATGTGAAGATTTTCCAGCAACTTTAAAGCAGTGAAACTTAACATACACCCGCCGTTACACAATAAAGTTTATCCACTACTAACAAATAAACCCTCTGGGTTGCAGGATAACAACTTAACTTCAAAAAAAAAAAAAAAAAAATCACAACCAGTGATAACACGACAAATTTAGTGGTTAATAAAAGTCAAATTGTGACATGTTTTCTTCTGATTGATTAATACAAGTGATTATTAAATGAAAGAAAATTCCATTTTTGTGCTTTAAACATGATCTTAAGAATTTTAACATGTACCTGTGTTGTCCTGTCAGCTTGGTGGGTTATGAGAGGATTATATGGTGAGAAGAAAAAAAAAAAAAAAAGGGGGAGAGAAGGCTGACACAGGGCCTGGTCCCGTTGTTTTTCCCCTCTCTGAGTAACACAGCCAATACAACATGATTTTCCTGTTCGTTTGTTTTTTGTTTTTGTTTTGTTTTGTTTTTTCTCTTTATGCTTGATTACAGGCTGCTTTGTCGGCCCGGAAAAGCCGAGGCTGACCCTGGACTCCTGCTCTCCCCTCTACCATCTTTGCTCTCTCCTCTACCATCTTTGATGTGACCCTGACTAAATGCTAAAGCAGCTGAACCCGCAACAACAACTTGAAAATGTCAACAGTGCTGCAGGAAAATGATCTCATGCAGCAGAGACGGAGAGCGGTAATCCAAGGCCCGTTTCACTACACGGGGAGATTTCTGTCAGCGTCTTTTCTTTCTGAGAAGATTGAGAAAGGCCCGGCTCCCACCACCGATTCTGACCACCTTATATAAAGGAACTATCGAGAGCATCCTGAGCAGCTATATCACTGTCTGGTTCGGGAACAGCACCATGCCGGACAGACAAGCACTACAGAGGGTTGTGCAATCAGCTGAGCGCACCATCCGCTCCGAGCACCTTGACCTGCACTCAATCTACAGCAGGCGGTGCTGGACCAAGGCCAGGAAGATGGTGAAGGACCTCAGCCATCCCAACAACAGACTGTTCTCTCTGTTGCTGTGTACGTGACAAATAAACATCTGGATTTGGAAAACGAGGCACTCGCAAAGCCACCAGCATTGTGCCTGATTGGACACACCCCTCTCACACACTCTTTACATTCTTGCCATATGGAAAAAGACAGCTTCAGCTGACAGAGCTGTGATGAGACGCCCATCAAGCCCAGATGAAAAGTGAGGCCGAGCAAAACCATGCTGACCTTAACCACTCTGCATTAAGACTGTGCAGGACAGTGACGGACCAACAATGACCATCGGGCAGCAAAAAGGGCGTGCCAGGGACAGGAGGAGTAACTGAGGTCACCTCAGAATGGACAAAATACCAGGAGAAAATAAGCTGAAGGCACAGGTGTCGGGGCTCGGCCAGGAGCTGACCTCTGAGAAGAGCCGAACAGCAGAGCCGCAAAAGGCCGTGGAGCAAAGCAAGGAAAACATCAATGGACTTAAATCTGATTTCTACGGAAAAGACTCTGAGGTTTCTGCCCTCAATAAGACCTCGAGGCATCAGAGCAGAAACTGAGCATGGCCCAGGAGGAGCTAGCTGAAAATCGAACCCATCAGGCTTGGAGTCCAAGACACCGGACTTGAAATCAGGCCGGAGCATCCTGGAGCTAGATGAGCAGTGTGATTTGTCCGGTCTGCTATGGAGCGAACGTTAGGGGGATGGCTTCCTGTCGCCTCTGCCGTCCTCCGATCGCTCAGCGTCCTGGGCTGCCCAGCTCTGGACTGAACGCTCGGGCCGAGACACCCAAACAACCATGGACTCCATTCCCCTGGAATGGGACCACGACTACGACCTCAGCCGTGGGCTTGAGAGTGCAAGAAGGGATCCCAGAGAGCCTTGAGGCCTGTGTTAAACTAACAGAACAAAGATTGAGGTCTTCCACTGGGGAGGTGGAAGCTGCAGACTCTCCTATACACCTTCTGGATGTCAGCCGTTCCACCTGCAAACAAACGGACAGCAGTCGTACTTCTGCAAGCAACAAACGGACATCCAGACAATTGAGCTGCGTATTAAAACCCTGAAGGAAGACCGAAGCAAAAGGGTCAAGTTAAGGAGGAGCGAAATAAGGAGAAGATGCTGGACACTGGAGAAAAGGACTGCCTCAATTGGGGCCAGAACCAGTATGGACAGAACTCTGAGCAGCAGCACCAATGGATGCAAACAGACTGAAAAGGAGGAGGGCAGGACCCAGGGCACGCTTCAGGCCGTGGTTTACCCAGAACACTACAACAGGAAAGTGATGAACACAAACACCCACACAAACACACACATCTACATGCACACTCAGAGTGAAAAGAAACATACATATGAACATATGCACTCGTTGATTGAGGGAGAAATGACACACACACACACACACACACACACACGCTGATGCAATGAAGAATGCTTTACTAACAAATGCTGCACACAAACACCCAAATACGGAGTTGGTTACAACACCAAGAACTGATTGATTATTTACTGCTTAAATGTATTTCATGCCACGCAGAGGGCATTTGTGTAGATTTAGAGGACATGGTCTGAAGCACTTTGATAATGAAAACAATGTCTGTGCGTGATGTCTGTTTATGGCTCAAAGCCTCCACTGAATTGTTTACTGTGCTTCACACAGTCTAACAAGGAGCAGTGGTACAGAGCGAAAATGATGAATGAATGGTGTGAGTTTTATTTCGAAGAGATTATGAAAAGGTTGTGTTGATTCAACTTAGTTGTTTACGTTTTTGCCAAAGTAAAGAGTTGGTGTGTAACTAGTGTCCACTATTGAGTCAAGTAAATCCAACATGTTTTGTTGGTGCAAAAAGGAGTGTTGGTTGATCTTTGGGTTTTGTTTGACACTAGGTTGATTCCATCAGTGAGGTTTGGATTGTTCTCTTTCTCTAAGAGAGAGAAAGATGGTTTGAACTTTGGACATGTTTGCAATGGGCCCCAGTATCTGTTATCATATGAGTGTTTAATTGGTTACGTCTGTGTTTGCTTTTGTTACAGTGCACTGAGATAAGAACATCTGAGAGGTGTGATCCACCGGTGGTGATATTTTGGTATTTTGTGAGTTCCTGATTTAACAAATCAGCTCTTTAATCCAGGCCTGAGAGATTGAACTTTAAAGCGCTATAAAATATTCTTATTGAAAACAGTCGCAAAGTATTTTTTTCTCCATGATTATAATTGGCTTGGGAGAAAATTGACTTATATGGGACACTGATCCTGAAGCCTAAAAGGATTGCAGCGAGTCAATCCAGTCCAAAGAAGGAAAAACAAACAAGGAGCTGTTTCCTTTAAAATGATGACGTCATCTTGCTGGTGATGGAGCCTCGAATAGGCTGCGCGTGAGACTCCATTATCAGCAACTTTTGGTATGAATGTGTGTGGATGTATGCATATGACTGACGACTAAAAGTCATGGACTGACGACTAAAAGTTTAACTGACTTGATACTGAGACAAAAACGGTGCTGACTTTAGGATTATTGAATGTCCACAGACAATTCACCCAGCCTGTAAAAGAAGGGTGGATGTTTTGTTTTGCTTTGTTTTGTCTGCAAGAACAGAAGAATGACAGAGACTAAAGAGCTGTAGCTTCACAGCAGTGTGAACTGCAGACTGAACCCTTTGGTTGCTAATTTTGAGCTACTGATGTTTGCATTAAGGAAATTGTGTTTTAGTAGCTGTGTTTTAATTAAGGTATTACATTATATTGTTGGGAATATTAAATGCTAAAGTGAAGAAAAGGTTTGATCCCACTCATGACTGAGCATGTTATTATTAACCATAGTGGGTCACTATAGAGAGTCAATTAATTTTAGAAAAAAAAAAACAAACAAACAAAAAACCCTCCACCGAGGTCTATGAATAAAAGGGGAATGATAGACAGCCACACTCAAAATGGAGATATGTAATGATAAACACTGGTCCCCGTCTTTTGGGCGCTCTCTTGAAGTAGTCAACAATTTAAAAGTAAGATAAAATAACAGGGGCATGTGCTGAGGGGTGGTGCTGCACAAGAACAAGAGTAAAATAAAGAAAATATTGTTTTTAGAAGTGCAAATTAAAATGTACCATTACACTCAGAGGATCAATATGAAGCTTAATATTTGTTAATTTTGAATGAAGTACATGACTGGTGACTGTTCTGTCCTGAGCTTTTGTTTTTACAGCACCCGCTTGATCACACCAACAGTTTCTCGCCACCGAAGAGGGGTACTTGGAAAAAATAAAGAACGGGGAGGAATATCATCAAAACTGGAAACAGGTAATCCCCAAAGGGGGTGATAATGCCATAACTTTCACTGTGGTCAAATTCTCAAAATTTGACCCTCAAAAATTCTTCAAACATTTAGACACAAAGTGGAGATTTAGATAAATATAATGTCGTAAACCACATAAGCATGAAGTATTTGATTCAATAAGATGGTGAAAAAACAAGCAGCAAAAGGTTGATCATGTTAATGGTGTTTATTCAAGGGTGCAGAGGAGATTATTATTATTATTAAAGATAACAAATGAAATAACGAAAAGTAGAAGTGGAAAGAATTTGCGTTAACGGTAATAAAATCAAAACAAAAAGGAATACTAACTAAAACTGTACTGAATGTTCACAAAACTAACTAAAATTAACTAGATTTATAGCAAAATGTGTTTGGTTGCATTGATGTGTGCGTGCCCTGCTATAGTGAAATTAAGGGAGTACGTTAGTCGAGTCGTCTGGGTTGCTGCTCCGTTCACCCGCAGAATCTGGTCAGGAAAAGTCGGGAGACAGCGCCAGAATAGAATTGAGGATGATTTTAATATGACTGTTTTGTAGACATAACAAGAGTCTTGTAGTGGAGAGGGACGTAATGTCCTCCTGAGACCCAGAGAATAAGAAAAAACAGGGAGAAATTATTTTCGTTTTTTCTTTTTTTCTTTTTTTTCTTTTTTCGTTTAAATGAATCAAGTGTTATTAAAATAACAATCTCATAAGATGAAGATCAGGGACCAACCCAGAAGTCACTGACACTTCACTAGCTGTAAACTATTGGTTTAGGAATAAGTGATGGCACTGAACTGTCTATTTCACAAAAGTCAATTTATTTAGGATATCTGAGGAAGTACTGATTTTATTTGGAGACACAAAGGAACATTTGGCACTTCCCTCATCTCACATCTGTTTCATTGTTGTACCCAATCATTCTACAACTGAAATGCCTTGGACTGCTAACCATTTCAGGCAAGTGGAGTGAACCATATTTTGCTAGACTCTCATCAGATTGGGGCTTCCTTTTATTGATCTTTGGAGAGAAGTCTTCATTACTGGTATTATTCAGGTCTTGTTCACATGTTTGTCCCAGGTTTCTCAGCCAAGAGGAGCTTAAACCCCAGATACTGTGAGTTCTTTTCACACATTGAGATCACTGATAACTCTCAGCAACGACGTGATCTCGTAGAAACAATTAGGTGTTATGGATTCAACTATAATTGCGACACTTATTTTTTTACTTTACTGGAAAAGATTTCTGCATTTTACCCATATTTTATTTTTAACTCAAAATTCCAGATTCTAATACATGTTGGTTTTGCACCAGATAGGACGACAGATTTCAGGTGGCCCTGTGTCTTTCTCTAGTACATCTGCCACTGCATCTCGATAATCTTCTCTGTGGCTTTTAGTGGGTCCTGACCCTCTCATATTTTGAAAAATCTATGTTTGAATCTCCCTTAATAATTGTGTTAAGAATTCTCTCCGCCTTTGTCAAAAGTTGGGTATTAGGAAAAAGTGAAATAAATATAAATATAAAGTCCCAATGTGTAGAGCACACATTAATAAATTAGTCATGTTCCCTGTGAAAGTAAATGAGCCTAATTCTTAAAGACCCCTGAAATTATTTACCAGATGTTTATTTTTTGAATAAAATAAAAATCTGAGTTTAACAAAACATTTTAATTGTAAATATCAAGCTTACCTTTCTTTTTTCCATAAAATGTGCTTGTGGGCACGCCAGCCATTTTGAAAAGGTGGGAAAAACAATTGGCAAGGCCACACCCCCACATATGGGATATAATTTTAAAGGTTCTGTTGTCCTCTCTAAGAAACATCAGGACTTAGAGGAGTGGCAAGTAGAGTATGAGAGCTACAAGCAAAAAACTAAATGTGTACTACAGTGCGCAAAAATGAATTACTGGGTCATCAGGGGGTCGTGAGGGACATTTATAAAAAACAAAAAAAAAATCCCACAAACCTTAAAAGTGCACTTGAAAAGCTCACACAAGAAGGTTAACCTAGCTTACCTAGAAGACCTCATCAGGGGGAGCACACTCCCCCTCTTTTTAGAGCTTACCCACTTAACTCGCATCCCAAGAAAACAGCTAACCCCAGATAAGGCAGCGTGATGTATCCCGAGATAACAGGACTGGGACATCTAAATAAAGGTGTGAAACAATCGCCTTCAAAAGGTTATCAATTAACTTTAACCAAAATTAGGAACACTCGGTGCGGCAAGAGTTAATAGTTATTAGTCTCAACACCCAAGGATAATTAGAAGAGCATGACTGATATGATGGAACTGAGATTTTGTTACACTTAACTTTTGCAAAACACAAATAGAACTAAATTGAAACTAAGGATTTTCAGAAAATAAAAACTAGACTAAACTAGCAAAGAATTGGTAAAAACTAATTACAACTGGCAAAAAATTGAAAATCTGGAGTCGAAACTAAATAAAAGATAAAACCTAATGAAAATGGCGAAACGTTTAAAACTCTGGTGCAGAGATTGGCAAAGCTGACCAGGAACGTTATAAAACTGATTGTCAGAACAGTCAGCGTTAAAGCCACATTTGACAGTCCATACTAGGATGGCATTGGACATCTTGGGGGTGGAAAGGGGTTGGTGTGACCAAGGTGTGGTTTGGCTTGTTGTATGTATATTTGAGATCATATGGCTCTGGATGGACCAGTTACCAGGGCATGGAAGGAGGACAGACTCATTAAAGGAGGAGAAGGCATTTCCTGGGATTGGAGATCCTCTGGGTGAGTGGTTGATTAAAAGCATGCATAAAATAGAAGTTATCTGTTGTTATTGATTGGTAATAGATTGATAATTGGCCACATTTACAGCTGTATTGACTTGTTGTGGACGTAGTCGACTTCAGGTTTAAACACTCTAATTAACAGGTTGAAAATAGTGACATTAAAGGAAGAGTATGCAGCGCCACCCTGTCAGACGCCAGTGATGGTGGAGCTCACTGATGAATCAGGTGAGCTGGATTCATGGCTGATTCAAAACTAAGATCCCCCTGCTGTGGTCAGTAAGGGGAGAAAAGGGGGAAATAAAATCAAGAATTAGAGAGGCATTTATAAACGTTTAGGTGTCAAGTGAAACGGGACAAAAGGGGGTGTTTTACTGTTATTTTCAATGTCAGCATTATTATTGTATGAGAATCATGCAACAAACATTGCATCGATGATCATTTATTGAAGCTTTTGACCTTATACTAACATCTGTGTTCCTGTGATTGTTATAACCTCTGATGAATCTTCCATTTACAGGTGTTAGGATAATGATATAATTTTTCATTGCAGGTGTAACCATGATCATTTTTATACATATTGCAACTTGTTGCTCATTGTAGAGTTGTGCTCAAGTTAATAAGGGTTAAAAGCTACAGTCAGCGCGAATGTCTGACTGATCTATTGAGGGGAAAGGCTTCGAGCATAGAAGGCCGCACGCGCTTACAAAACACTGATATCATGTTATTCTTTGTGATCTTTTCTTCAATTATGTCTTTAAGGTTAGTTTAAATAGTGGCAGTTAATTAAACGAGATTTATTAAAATATTAAATACCTGAGTCAGAACGTTACACGCGGATCACCTTAAGAGTCTGGGAAACTTTGTAGCTGCCTAATTTTTTTTTTTTTTTTTGAATGTTCTAGCTCCGTTGATTTGACACATTGGAATGTGTCAAAAAAGGGGGGGAAGGTTGAGCTTTAACATCAAACAAGGATTATTTGAATATTTTATAACTTCATTGGTGTCTTTAATAATTTAGGAATGGTAAAGCTTAAGCTAATAGCGGTCCGAGAAGACGGACCGTTTAGAGAATCAGTGAAAAAGCATAAACTATCACTTTCATGTTTAATCATTACTCATTGAAATGAACTGAATAGCGTTTAGAAGATTTGTTAATTTTTTGTCTTTTGTTAAAAAGAGGGGTTTCAATAATTTTCAGACACACCTTGCAAATGTGCTTATAACGAGTTGGCACTCGGCCTTTTGAAGGTCAGAAGCTTCGTTCGGCGTGACTGTCCGGACTGATAAAGTGTAAGAAATGCCTTGAGTGCGGAGGGCTAAATGCAAACACTGCTTACACACACATAAGATATGATTAGAATAAGTCCCTGGGACATTCTGAATGTTTTAGACCAATTCTGAATCACTAGAAGGTCAGTAGATAATAACATTAGATTATTAGGGTTAGGAAGAGAGGTGTTTTGGTTTTCTGTCTCTTACAGAGAAAGGAACAGACACCAGACGAGGTCACAGAGATGCGAGGATCCTCCGTAGCAGAGTCAGACACAGTGACTGCCGAGACATCAACTGGGTCCAAGGGTCATGGCGTTTGGGCTCCAGCTAGTCACCACAAAAGGATGGATCCCATAAACACAGCAATAACCACGAAGGGATTGGCGGAAATCCGGGAATACCAGACCAACGAAGTTCGAGAGGCTTTTGGGCAAAAAGGGGACACCTTCCTGTTCCTTTTTCTGGAGAATACACAGATCGTTGTTTGAAATCGGAGCAGAATAATCCCCTGATCTGTGTTACGACTGAAGGGTTGTCTAACCCCTAAGGTTGAGGAATTAAGAGCAGAGGATCACCCATCTGGACGACACTGGTAGCTGCAGCAATAAAATAAAGGTTAAGAGCTCTTCGGACAGAGGTTCTAGTCTACGTCTGAATGGTATCAGGGAACACCAAATAAAGCTGTGGGAGAACAGGGGAGTGTCATCTGGACCTGCTATCCTTATAGTAATAGTTTGTCTTGCACCTGACTTGCGCAAACACAGAGGTCATCTTACATATGGTTTGCCCCTCAGGGGGACAAAGGACCTCAGGAGTGAGAAGAGATGAACCCGGCCACACTGGGCTACAGGGTGTTTGTGAGGTCATTATTCTAATGACCTCATCAGGGGGAATTGTAAAATTATGATATTATTTTATGCCATGTTATACCCCTAATTAAAGATTGTGAATTATTATGTAGTTTTAGTTTGCATTATTCTCCTGAATTAGAAGAAGCTGATAACTATTGCATTAGTTAAACTGATTTGCATTACATTAAATTGCTGACTTGTTGTGAATGAATGATATTGTTTTATGATGCATTATATTGCTGAGTTATAAGAAATACTGTTCGCAGAAGGTTATTGTCTAATTTGTCTGAGTAGAAGAGAACAGAGTGTGCTGGAGTTTTCTGCCCCATTTCAGCAGGAGCAGATAAACAGGGAGCCAAGGTCGTAGCTCAGGCGCTGTGTGAGAGAGAGCATGTGAATGTTTAGGCTTTTTATGATAAGGTGGGGGCACCAGAGGTTATAAAAGTTTGAGCAATGCTCCACCATTTTGAGATTTTGAGGCTGTCTGCATCAGTGTCCATCTCCCACGTGTGTGATCATTAAATCATCGTTTGACTCAACCCGGCCGGACCAGTGTTGTTATTGTGGTTTTTGCTCTTGTCTCCATCCCCAATATTTTGAACCTTAACACCTCCTTGTTGGTTTGGTCCACGGGCCTGATTCTATGTGACTGTAGGAGCAGCTGCTACGGCTTTTGTTTTGGTCTGTGGTTGTCCTCACAGAGGGACTGCAAATAGCGATGGATCAGACTAGACACAGTTTGATGATGGGATCACACAAGTTACAAATGGCATTAAATTCTTGGATAACACTGCTGAATCTGACCTTCATTTTAATCTCAGCTACACACTACACATGTTTTATGACTGTGTGTAGCACATTTTAGTCATATAAGCAAAATCCACATAGAAATCCAGACGTTTATGTAAACTCTTCCAAATTACTCAAAACCACTACTACTCCTATTAAGATATGACAAAAAGTAGTTCCTATTTGCAGAAACACCATAGTACACCATTGTAACAGATCACATTGTGCTACAGTGACACACAAACAATACCAGCCACACTGTTGTGGCTGGTATTAATATTTATCTTTGGAGGAAGTCCTCTGGATTTTCACCAAAGCAGAGCTCAAGCTGATATAATTGTTTTGTTCATTTTGTTCATTTTAAGACTCATCATTTCCAGCATATGGACGCTGGATTAAAAATGTTATGTACTGTTTATCCTTGGAGAAGATATGCTGGTCTATAAAGTGATCATCGTCGTGTTTTCTTAGCCATTCTTGATGGAATTGTTAGAATTACAGAAGATGAAGACTTGTTGTGAAGCACACTACACTACCTCCTTTCTATGCATAGGCCATAATACAAAATTATCTAGTCCTTAGTGGCTCTTAAAGTTGGATAAATATAAACTCAAATGAACAACAACACCTGACACATTTTATTGTGTCTGTTATTTATCTCAAAACTAAACTAAATTTGAAGAACCACCTTCAGGTGCAGTAACTTGAAGTAATCATTTACTCGTTTACATTTTGAATACGACTTTATCAGTCTCTTTTCTTTGCAATGTTTGCATTGATTTTTGGGGCCATTTATTTATGCACAGTTTCTTAAGGTTCAACAACAGCAATTCAATCAGGTTCAGGTCTGGACTGAGACTGGACTAGACCTGAACCTGTTAGCACCTTATTTCTTTTCTTTTCTGTTGTACATTTCCTGCTATTTTCAGATCATTGTCCTTTTGTATGACCCAATTTCAGCTAAGCTTGAGCTGTTGCACAGATGTTCTCACATTTGACTCTAGAATACTTTGGTATACTAAGGAGTTCATACTCAACTCAATGACTGAAAGGAGTCCAGGTCCAGCATCTGCAAAAAAAATCCCAAATCATTGCTCCAGCTTGTCAATTGGTATGTGTTTTTTCTCACATATGGTGTTGTGCATTATGGCCAAATTTCTCTACTTTTGTCTTGGCTGTTTGTTCATATCTGACTTTGCGAACCTAAGCTGTGCTGCGATTCTTTTTAGAGACAAGAGGCTTTCTCTTGGCAGCAATTTCAAACAACCCACACTTGTTCAGTTTTCTTATAACTGTACTATCATGAACTTTAACATTTAACATGCTAACTGAGGTGGTCTGTAGAGTCTGAGATGTAGTGCTTGGGCTTTTTCAAATTTCAGAGCATTGCACAGTCTGGCCTTGGAGAGACTTTGCTGGGATGTCCACTGCTGTGCAAACTGCTGGGCCAATGTCTTAAATGTTTTCCACTTGTGAATGATCTTTCTCAGTGTAGAACGACAGACTGTTTGGAAATGACTTTGTAACCAAATAGATGAGCAACAAAAATTGCTCCTGTAAGATCACTGCTCACTTTCCTTCTTGGCATTGTGTAAACGAATGAGAAAGACCAGTAAACTGATAATACTGCTTTTATCGAGGTACTCACACTTGCTGATGATCAATAATCACGTGTATTTTGATGATCAACAGCTGGCTGTTACTTACTGTCTTAATCCCTGTGGAAGTTGTAAGGTTGTAATTAGTTTTTACACACAGCTTTTAAATTTTTGCTAAATAAATAGTGTAAAATGTCATTTTGTTGTTCATCTGAAGTTGTATTTGTTTAATTTGCTAAGATCCAGATTATTTTTGTGATGTCCTGATATGTGAAACCTTAAAACTGACAAATACATGAAAGAAACATTTACAACAGGTATTGCTGTAGATGGTATATAAACGGTGGACATAGCCACCGTAAGATCACCCACTGACTTTTGACTTTCAAGTCCTAGGCAGAGAATCTTGGCGGTGACCATTTTTGAATGAAACCATCCTGAAACTGATTATAGCTTGCTGTTTCTAATGAATATAACTATTGTGCATCGCTTTATCATTAACAATTTTTTTTAGAGATATCTGAGGTACACTACAGTATACAAGGAGTCAAAGAGGTACTTTTGTGCTGCAGTGTTTTCAAGGGTTTCAGGGGAGTTTATGGGCAAATTTGGGAACTTTGGAAAGATGCAGGTTAGCTTTTTCCCTCCAGCTCCCGGTCCATGCTAAGCTAGGATAATCGTCTTCTCGATGTAGCTTTCTGGACAAACTCCAAAGTAGTATTGATTTTCTCAGCAAAGCAAGGCCAATTCTGATACAATCCCAATAATTTATGAACACTTACAGGCAACAGAGCAACAAAGAAATTGGACGTTAGAGTCTTAGAAAGCTTCAGTTTACGTCATCATTTTTCAATTTACTCTAAACCTGTTGGGGGGGAAATACATTTCATGACCCAGTGGAGCTTACGTAACATTTGAGAAGAGGTGCAATTTTGCCTGCGGTTCAGATTGTCCATGCACACAAAATATACAGCATGTCTCATACTGATCCTAGTCCATAATTCACAACATTTCTTTCTCTCACAGAAGCAATCAGAAAGGCCTTTTTTATGTGTTTGGAGAATGCCTTCAGAAGTCAACTGACTTGGCTGCATGCTTTTACTATAACTGGAGCCATTTGTAGGACATATCCATTTTTGAACAAATCTGTGGCAATGTGCAAGTAAAGCCTGGGTTATCTATATTGAACCATATTCTGGCATTGCTTCTGGCATCCTACACATCCTCATTGTGAAAACAGCAGTTACCTTGGTAACAAGCACACCACAATAAGGGCATCTTAGGAGACAAACAAACCGTGCTATGCCATGGAGGCTGGGGCTGTGTGATAGATTTATGTAATCAAGGACATTTACTGTATGGCCACTCTTACCTTGATCTCCAGCATCTCCATGGCAACACTTATGGCAGTTCTGTTACATGGACACATCTGTGTGTCTTCTACAACGCAGCATATAGACACTTAATGCTCACTGACTAAGGCAGATTCATTCCCTGGAGCCTTTCCAGGGTTTAGCTTGGCAAAAAGAATGAAATGAGAGCAGTGACTCTAACACATGTAGTGATAAAGTTTCCTCAGCAGCGTAACTGCACGCCACTGTTTTTTCTCATGCATATATGCCCAAGGCAATCTTGATGGTTCATTGGATGAGTTTGTTCACTTAATCCAACAGATGTTCCTGTGCAGTCACAGCTGTTAGCTTTATTTGGTAAGAGAATACTTGAGAGGACATCTCAGAGCTATTATCCCAATAGAAAGATAATGCACATTCACACATTTGAGCATCTTGCTTTGCTTCAGTGGACTGTGGAGAAAGAAACTGTACTTTTGGTTTGCACTTGTCACAAGCTCTTCTGCTGTACTTTCTTTTAGTTGTTGTTGTTGTTGTTGTTGTTGTTGTTGATGATGATGATGATGATATTTGTCACATAGCAGTGGCTGAGACTGTCCTTCCACAGTTGGAACTGTCAGTTTTAACAGGTCAGGAAGCTGGTCTGGCTTCTGCTCATACTTTCTTTATCAAACTCTAGAATTGCTGAGACAAGTGCTGTACAGTTGGTTTCATTAGAGGTCTATCACATAGTTTGGACATTATAGGATGAAGTGTGTGCTTCACAGTAACAAGGGAGCACTAGCCTCTTACTACAGAAACAGCCTTGGATATGTGTTGACATCCTATATTCCATTTGCCTGAGAGAAGTGCACCCATCCAAAATCTAATTACCACCACCTTTGCTCCTCATACAGCAGATGGGATTAGGTTTGTGGGTATTCCATCAGTTAGAAATTCCATTTTTGATCCATTATTATTTATTCCCTATTTTTTCTGATATAGTGGCATTTTAATTGATTTAATTTGTTTGCTTTTGCTTTTTGTTGTTGTTGTTTGAATCCTAATTAATTTTAAGAAAACAAACATCGTAAAACAGAAAGTGACTTTAACGTTAAGCTTTATTTAAACAGATATTTAATCTCATTTGAACGCGCACCTACCCTTAGAGCATAATATACTAAAACAAATGACATATAAAACTGATATTTTCTGTTTTTAAAAAAAAATACATAAATAAAATCAGCACTTGCATGGAAAAGGTAAATCCACCTCACATTCATCAACACCTTCAAGTCCATAAAGTTAAAGTGGTCCAGATTAGGTGCCAAATGCTGGAACCTGCACAGGGACTGATAGGTGGAACCAGCTGTATTTAATCCTCTTATATTTAGTCTGCTGCTCTCTTTGCTACTCAAGTGTGTGGTTTCATCATGCCAAGAGCTGAAGAGCTCTTGTGAAAGAGAGACATGACACTCAAAGAGCCCTGGGTTTATGGGAGACTTATGTAATGCCAAAGATGGCAGTTGTGCTGTCCCTGCTCCCATCGAGCCAATCAGCAGCTGAACTGAGAAGCATATGAGCCAGTTGTGTTGTTCCCTTGACGGAAGTACAGAGTTAATGTGTCTGAGAACTCCAGCTGTGTGGTGGCAGACAAAACTGTTATAAACTTGTTATAATAGCAGATGAGTAAGTAAATGTATTTAAAGTTTTTCTCCCCTGACAATATACACAATGGTAATTAGTGGGTATTTGTTTTAGTTCTGCATCTTGTGTCTATTTCAATTAAAGTCATGGTTCTTGCCCAGTTCATTTGGTCTAGAAGTTTGGTCTTTGTGTTTCCAAAATGGCAGCTGAGAGGTTAAACTTGATTCTCTTGTGCCTTCAAAACAGGCTGTGAGTCTCATATGGGATTTATAACATTTTCCAAACTAGTAGAGCTAAGTCATTAGACTGTAGTATGATCAGTTACAAGTGACATAGGTTGGGCAAACCCCAAAACCCTTGAGACTGAAGATGTCTGAGGGTTCGTTTTTCATAGCAGATTGTTTAAAATGTGCACAAATTGCCAACATGGTCTACAAATTTGTTAAAAAGCAAATAGCACAGCACATAACTGTAGACACAGTACGCCTTATATCATGTCTTATATCATCCTAAATTCATTACAATATTAAATGAAAAAACCTGTATGGATCTTTATGTTAATGTGCATTAGCATAGCCCATATGGAAAAGATATATATAAGTCTTATAAAGTTTGTATCTGTCTTGTGAAACTTGCATGAAAAGCATATAAGAGTGAAAACAGATATAAGATCCCTTGAAAAATTATATAATGAAACTTGTATGTTTTGGATACTTACTAAAACAATGTATGAAAGTAATGAGAAAGTGGCCACTTTCATGAGTAATCACATATAAGTTTTTACTATTTCTTTTCCATATGGGAGTGTTTTCAGAGTTTATGGAGAAAACAACAACAAGAATAATTTGTGCAAACCTTTATTTTGCTTTGAGTTTTAACACAGAGCTACATCTAAAAAGTCCACAGATGTCATCACCTCTACATGTGGTGAAATTCAAGCACAGTAAGTAAATAGAGCTTCCTGATATGCATTTAATGTTGTTAAGAGGTGTATATTTACTGAAACCCTAACCAAGTACCAAACAGTACGGAAATGCTAAAAGTAAAAATTATCCCTGACCCTGAGTCTCAGATGCTTGACATTTCATAAGTCTTTTTCACAGCATTCACAACTGCCTATATTTAATCACAGTCAAATTTTTATGTGTTATAATGCTTATAAATTAGATTATCAAGTGGGACATTTATCTTTTTGTCCCTGTGGACCTTTACATATGTTTGTTCGTGACCACTAAAATATTTGTTAGTAGGGGTGGGCTGATTCTTCATCCCTCTTTCATGCACCATTTAATAAAACCCACAAAAGGCCATGCTTGCCAGAGAGCCGTCAATGTTCTTGGTCTGTGAAACATCAACTAAGAGTGCCTTCTGTAATTGAAATGGATTTGTTTGCTATACATATAGGCTTTCACACTTGAATGCATTTTACAATTCCAAGCTGTATCTTAGTAATCAGAACCTTCCACTCTGTGGAAGTAAAATGAGTTACAGTCTAAGCTTCAGGCCCCGAAGACACGACTAAATTGGTTTTACGACAGCGACAACATGTAGAATTATTCTGTCGTGAAGCTGTTGTCTAACACAATCATTTTGAGGTGCTGCATTAATACACTGTCAGCGTAAAATATGTCTGTTGTATGCCATTTTCCTGACTTGTTTGCACTGTGTAGTTTGACAATGATCTGGCTGAGAACACGCTGGAGGCCTGCAAGTGATGCAAGCAAACATTTAGCCCAGATCTGTTGTCAGAAATGACAAATGAGGAGCACATTTTCTCCAATATCTTAAAATCAGCATGTGTTTGTGCATACCAAATGTACAATGACCAAAGAAGCTCAGTACAGCGTGTCTGCTTGGAGGAAATATCTGTGAGCAAACCAACTTTCTCTGAAAGCAAAACAATGAGAAGATAATGAAGCAGAACAAGACAGAGATTAAAGGTCAGTGTTTGAATCGAAGAACAGACATTTAGAGAATGTCTAAGAGAATACAACAAGCCACTGAATACATTTCTGTAGGGTGTTTTTTGTCTCCACTATCTCATATTGTTGTTCTCAGTGTCCCAGTAAGTCAATCTTAACAGTCATCTTTTGAGTTAAATTACAAAGTGGAATATATAAGAACAGAAGCAAATATTATCTACTCACAGCGGTAAAAGCACGAGGAAGTCCATGCACATGTTTGATATGAATACACATGGCAGCTGGTGGAGAGCTGAGTTTATTGGCTGCAGTAAAGGCAGTGTTTTAATTGGCTCACATGAAGAACAACAACATTTTGTGACAGCACAGTGGGCAGGTTGAGTTGGAACATACAAATGAGGCAGCGCAGACCTCTGCTCTTCTGTTTGTTTATCATCTTCGTATGCAGGCCTGCATAAAAGGAGAGTGGAGCTGTCCGCGGTGCTGAACCCGCAGCTGCTCAAAGTTTAATCTTTGTTCGTCACATTATTGTGTTTCTTGTGATGTGAGGAAGAAAATCGAACGAATAACAACAACTTGATAAAAAAAAGTATGAATTTCATGAATGTTAATTTCATTTATCCATTCAGTGGGAAAATTCATTTTTATTTGCTTTACCCAAAATCGTGCCAGCTGTTGATTATGTTTTTATTTTTTATTTATTTTTCTCATTCATTAGCCCCACCACAGACTGTGTGTGGGGGCTACTTAACATTCCTTTCTTTCTGAGGGGGGCGTCTCAATAATCACCTGAGCAGCTACGAGTTACAGCTACAGCATACTGCAGTGTTTGCATGATATGATGGCTTCTTGAATTAGGATCAGCCAAGCAGTGAGCATCTGAGACTGCATGAAAGTTTTGTTTATGAAATATTTATAGTGCACAATAAATTTAGAAACAACTCAAATAGATTATAAGCTAAGCTAAGAACAACAGATGGGTTCTGAATATAGAATTTTGAGACTTGGACTACACGTTCAAGTCTTTGCTTGTCCAGATTTTTGCTTTATTATTGGGAACCGTTTCAAAGGAGAACAGATGAACAACCTTACTCTATGTCCTCTAAACTCCCCGAGGAGACAAACTCTTTTTAATAGAAGAAGTAGTGAACTTCAATGCTACCATAATTCACTAAAAAAAGAAGATTCAAAATAAGAGAACGATGAGGTCGAGAAGAATAAGAGAGCAGAAAATACAAGAGATAACTGATCAGTGGAAAGAAGATAAATGAATGCCAACAAAGAGAACTTAATAAAGTGGCTGTCCAAAAGCTGACCATTTAGGAAAAGTCTTTGAATACTGATGTTCTGAACTTAACTAGAATTATACCGTTTCTGAGTTTGGATACATCTGCTGCTACATATCCATGTAGTTCACTATGCATGTGCTCAATAGTGAACTTTAACAGGATAGTTCTGAGGACAAAATGTGAATCTTATGTCCAACTGGTGTAAAGGATTAAATAACATTCAGCTCTAAAAATGCAGAATCTTCATGGAGGTCATAAAAGTAGTTATACATGTGTACAAAGGATGGGAACATCCTTAGTCATCATGAGATGGTCACGATATCAAATATTAAAATGTAAAAAGAAAGCCAAAGTCTGGCCAGAGGACAAGTCTTGAGAGTACAAGTAATCAGGTAATTAAGATTCATCAAATGAAGTCTGGATACATTTTGATGCCAGTCTACTCTTTAGCTGCCTGCGACCACCTAACCCCACAGCCATGCCCCCAGCATTGTTAAAAAGTAAGAATAGTCTTATTCTAAAGATGAAAAGACTTATATAAACATACAGAGACAGACATCAGTGAACAGATTTTTAAAATATGTTGAGATGATTTCACAATTGCAGGGCATTTCTAGGAGAGCCCTCGTGGTACTAAAATGTCCAAATGTCCAAAGCAATTCAAGAGGTTTCTCCCGTAGATCTTTTCAGTGGTGACAGGAGACAAGCGTTCCCTCAACCAATCTTCCCATCCATCCTGAAATCCTAAAATTATTCTCATGAGCTTTTGGATTTAATTTATCAGTTTATCATGGAAATGTCATTTCGCAGTGACTGGGTTTTGTCTGTCTAGCAGCATCAGGGAATGAAGTCTCATTCTCACTGTGGTTAATGAACCAGATTTTCTGGCATTAGTCTGCACTAAGTATCTGCATTTACTGTAATCATTAGAGAATATAGGACACACCGTGGCATGCTAGATGAGCTGTAACCACACTCTGTTATGCAAAGATAAAACGTGATTCACAATAATAAAACAGCATCAGATTGCAGATGTCAAAATGTACTTTTTCTTTATTATTAGAAATGATTCTTCCAGGTTGCCTCAGGTTGCCTTAGTATGCAGTGCGTGATATGAAATATTTTTAAGGTTCTTTGAAATTCATTATGCACCGCACATCGTTATTACTGGGAAGGAATATTTAGAGAACTGCAATGTTCAGGCTTCTTCACTTTGCCACCTGATTTATTCCTGAAAACTTCCTATGCAAGTGAAACTGAGTATTTCATTGAGAATCCCATGAGACAAACAACAAGTCAGGATAATTTTGAGATTATTAGATATTTTTAGTCTGATATTGTGTATCAGTATTGTGTACTTGGCCAGAAAGTAGAATATGTCGTTTACTCTTTTTATTTAGGGGTGTTGGGAACGTGATTCGAGGTTCAACACCTTAATTCAATACCAAAATTATGCTTGATTTAGACAGTCCCATCAACCATGAATGGGGCATAAATGTATATGTATATATTTCTGTAAATGCCTTATGATATAATCAGCATTTATTAACTGGTAGTAAGGCAGTATAACAATTATTGCATAATTGTAATTAAAAAAAAGATTGGTTCAGGAAATGAGTAAAATCCATATTAATATCAGTGTAAAACGACATTAACTCTAAATTTTTTGTCAGTGTTTATTATCAGCTTTTTTATTTGTTGTTTTCTTAAAAATAGCACATACTCTATTACAAATGTCTGATCATACAGTGAAAAATATTTTTCCTGCTGGATTAAGCTCATTGTTAGAAATGAGGGTGGTATCAGTGGCACACTTTAACAGCTTAGCACACTGGGAGTAGGGAACTTTGAAAACTCTGTGTCCCCAACCTCTACGAACCCTCAGATCAACTGACACGCGGATGCTTTAACTACCATTTGGAAAGGCTTATCATGCTGAGGTACTAAAATGCTTGAATAAGTGTCAGGTGTGTGCAAACAGTTATAATTCAAACAGTCTCTCACATTCACCTGCCTTTTTGGTTTTGATTTATTAGAATAATAAATGCATTATTAATTTTTTATTGCTTTTTTCATTTTTTTTTTTTTAAATCTGCCCCCTGCGTCTGCAAGAGTTAAACTGGTTAAACCAGAATGATCAAGCGAAAGATGGTTAAACATACAGCTGAGGGGGTTTATTGATTAGCTGACTAAATGGTTCATCGAGAGAATCCACAGCTAAAAAGGTGCAGCACAAAAACACAGAGAATAACAAGCAAGTGCTCATATTCAACAGTATGATACCTTTTGAAGGCAGTCCTTCTTTTTCCTGTCTTGAAAAATGTATGTTACCTGGCTCTTTGATTCTCAGTTCCCGGAAGCAGAAGTCCTCAGGCTGCTGTGTACCACACATTCTCCGTTGTAAAAGCGGAACCAGCAGCCAGCTACTGTACCGCAGCACAAATACAAACATGTATCCTTTGAAATGTACTTGAGATGAGCTCGTGTCCAGCAAAGGCAATCTTTCGACAGAGAAACAATGCAGTCTTTCCTCTGCTTCAGCATGTCTTTTTGTGAAATTATTACCTCATGAATCATATGTGTGTTACTGCAGAATTATCATTCATCTGTGCTGCTGTTCTCTAGAGCCGATGAGCCCCTATGAAAGCAAAACTATATTAAAAACAAATATCGGGAGACAGAGGTAGACAAATGTAAGACTGAAATCTATCCAGCTGGAGGGGGCAGACGTCCTCGCAAAGTCAAATCTGCACTTGCACTTTGATTTTATTTTTGCAAAAATCTGGGGATACAGAGCTACATTCCATTATTGTTTTTTGTTTCTTTTTTATTTATTTTTGTTTCTCTTTTTTGTGCGAGAGAAGAAGCCAAGTAAATGAACACAAAACTCCCATCTCACATTACCAGAAGCCAGATTCACAAATTGCTGAAGGCATTCTGGAATAAACAAGAGGAACAGGTTGCTCTGCCAAGTCTAAATGCCTGTTGTCTTGTGTAGACTCAGTAAAATCATTGTTTACTGTCTTGCACCTCAGTTTAAAGCAGAGCTGTGACCATCAGTGTCGGATGTGGCAGACATAGCAGTAGGCTGATGACTGCGAAGGAGCAAAAGTCGATGATGTGTGTTGCAGAGCTGTTGCATTAGATTGCACTGGTTGTAGCTAGGCGTAGCTTAAGAACTAGCAACTAAATGCATATCTGTCTTGGCGATATGTGCGCTTAAAATCAGGAAACAGTAATGCGTTGTTAATGAAAGGGGAGCTTCTGCAGCAGAGCATATTATCTCGCAGTTTCATCGTTTTTTCATACCTTTGTAATTCAACAAAAATACCGTATGACCCGACTCTCTGTTCACACTGTTAAAGCCCAAGTGTCTGAATGTTGTTGAAATGAGAGGATTGTCAAGGTATTTTTAAGACTTCATTTCAAGAAACATGGCCTATTGTGTAAAAGCAAGAGCCAGCAGTGGAGGCTATAATTACTGCATGTAGCTTTAAAAGTACACCATTGAGGATGTAACAGTGAGTAAAGTCAGTGTTTAAATAAATCAGCATCCGATACTGCTATTGTTTCTCTTAGGCAACCTTTTTTTTGTTTTTTAGCTTTTATCTCTGTTGAGGTCTCCTGCAATTCCAGAGGAACAGATCTGGCTCCTCTTTTAGCTGTTAAATGCTGCACTGTTTGCTGTATGCACATCTGTTGTTTGTTTCTAAATGGTTTATCAAAGCTTTAAACATTGATCTGCTGCTTCAGGTGAGGCTAATGAATGCAGAGGGTCTGAAAGACACTAAAATGCTTCTAGATCTGAGAGAAACTAACAGGGACACCCCCATCACCCATCCCTGAGGACAAGTATATGCAAAGCTTAAGCGAAACAGGCCCAAATGCAGAAATTCAGCAAGTACAAAAATATAGATAAGAGTGAAAGCATCCTCAATGTCCCCCCAAAAAAGTAAATACAGAACACGAACAGAAGCAGAGTGGTCTATATGCAGTTCAACAGCAGGCAAAAAAGCTTTGACTCAAAATAAAAAAGTGGCACACTCAAGTCAAAAATCTATATCAAGCATGCTGGCATTACTTTTGAGCCTCTGAAATGGGGGGACTATATATAAAAATGGGTGTAATCCAAAAGCAGAAAATGTAATATTTTTGTAAACTTCCTTGAATCAAAGCTGAAAGTTTGACTGTTTGATTTAAAATCTACTGTGAAGTTGTATAAAGGGAAAACTACAAAACCTCTGTCAGGGTCCAAACGCTCATATGGCTAACTGTCTGAACAAAATAAGAAACTGTAGTGATATAATAGCAGTACTGGGGGAAAGCAACTCAGAGCACAATCATTCCAAATCAGGCCTTTTACCTCCTGTCACATGTTTCTTTTTGTATGTGTTTCTCTCGTTGGAGGTTTTATTTAGAATATTGTGCTAACATAAATGGACTGATTCTTATATAGCACTTTCTTACTCTCCCAAAGAACTCAAAGCACTTTATACAACACGCCTCATTCATACACGAACAATTTCTATGCAGAAGTGCTTTCTATCTAGTATTGACACATTTATGCATCAGAGAGCAACTTGGGGTTAGTACTGAGCACAAGGATATTTGGCATGCACACTCGAGTAGCCAGGGATCAAACCATCAACCTTCCAATTAGTAAACAACCTGCTGCATTGCCTGTGCTACAGCAACCCCAAACAGCTTGAGCCTCTCCTCATTTCTTTAGCCGAAAACTTGGTATATGCCAGCAAGTGTCAGGTCTAAAAAACTAGACCTGATGCAGGACCTAAGAGGCCCTTCAGTTGATCAATCTATTGTTCACCAGCTTGACAATGATCTCAAACACTCTAGCAGAGCAGTAAAAACATACATGGAGAGAAAAGACACAGTGAAACACTATCAGTCATGGATTGGCCTCCCCAGATCCCAGACCTCAGTATTATGCATTTATTTATTTACATATTTGTAATGCATTTCCCTTAATGCCACTGTCAGTCTTGCTTATGTCATTTGCATAGAGTTCATTATTCCCAGTGGGCTTGTCACTTCAAGCTTTTGTAGCAGTTTAACTAGCTGACACTATTTAAAAAATCAGAGTGCAGCTCTCAAAATGTTTACAGAAAATTATGTAATAAATTAATAATAGTTGTAGCTATCTCCTCACTCCAAAGCTTGCAAGTTTCACTTGCATGCTTTGTCTTTCCTGTCACTCTTAAAATAATTAGTAAAATCACTGATATTTACTTGTCCACTATTAAATTATAGCTTCCGTTCTTCATGTACTTTCTTGTCACTTTGTTGTATAATATTAACAGGTCTAAGGATGACGAAATAAACCAAATAAGTTATGATAAAAAAAAATCAATGAGGGAAATATTCTGCAATGAATATGGCCTAAGAAATCAAATACATCTTTTCTTAAATTTGGTAAAAAGGAAAGAACAAAATTAAAATAATGGAAGAAATAATGGATTTCAAGTGAATGTATGCCTACTCGATGATTGACGGGTGATTTTCTTTTCTTTTCTTTTTTTTCTCTTTAGTAATAAGAGGTGAGACTGTGTGAAGTAAGGTGTCAATGAAGCTGGAACACCGAGTCCAACAAAACCATGAGAGGCAACACGGCCAACACAGCACTCAGAATGGAAGCACAGCTGGAGTGTCTGTTGGTCGTGCTGTGCTGTTAAATAGGTGATGTTCATCACCAATTACTGTGAAACCATCTGGTGTCATCTGCAGTTTGACGTTAATGCCAGCTGACTGCATAAATGCATGAAATGATAAATTCTCATGGTCAGTAAATGTGGGACCAGAGGGCGGAGCACGTGTAATAGATTCACAGAGTTGTCGGTGACCCAAAAGCAGCATACAGTATGACAGCACATCGACTCTTCTGACTGTAGCTGTGCCCTTTAAAGACCACTGCAGATCCGATGTTAAACAGTAGAATTTGATTTGTAGCCTCTCCCGCTACAACAGTGATTACCACAGAGGCGGTGGTAAGCAGAGAAGTTACTGATAAAACCTGACATTTACTCTTGATGTTCAAAGGAGAGCTATTCTACGTTTATCTGTTATATAGGGGTGTGTGGCCAAAGGTTTGAAGTAATCCCTATGGGGCAAAAGCATGGGCATCAAATTGCTCTAAATACTTGGTTGCGGATAGTTTTTTCTGCTCTTCTTTCTTTAGAGTGGAAAAAGCTGTAAAATTTTCTAGCACATGGCTTTTGTGCACCAGTTTAGCTCGCTGGACTAAGCGAGCAACCCATATGTCGTAAGGCCTGGGTTTAAATTTGTTTTTTGTTTTTTAGTGTGTAACTTCACTGTTGCGACTTTCTTCCGTAAATAAAGCTGCGGCCGGCTGAGTTGGTTGTGTCCCTGTGACGCGCCTCCAATAATCCATAATGAGTCGTACTTGTACTTTGCGCATTTATTTTAAGAACAAAACAAAAACAAAGATTTGTGCTTTCAATCAATTTACAAATAGCGCAAGGATTAACTGGTGTGCCAAAAAATGACGGTCAACAGAAAAGTTTGCCCACAAACCACTCACCCAACACACCTGCTGCAAACACCGACATCAGGTAAATAGACTGTGACCACACCCACATACCATCACCTGAGACACAGGTAAAGCTATACACCTGTGCCACCAAAACAAAAAGGAAAAACATAAACATTGACTTTGGCTCTTACATTCACCCTGGTCTTTCTTTGAGCTTCCCTGTCTTCTTTCTATTATCCATTAACAATAAAGGCCAAAAAAGCACAACAAATATATATTTAAAGTTCTATGCAGATTGCAGTCAGCTGAGTTATGGTCCCAATTCAAGTGCATTATCCTAGCTACGGTGGCTGCTGTAGCACAAACAAGCCAAGAGAGTTCAAAAACATTACATTCAGAACATACCCCATAATGGCACAGGCCAGTCACCATGTTTCCAATAATTTTTGTGTAAAAAAAAAATTTTGTACACACTATATTTTAACATGTTTGAATAATATCAATGCTTACCAGTAACCAGATAAGGCAAATAAACAATCAGTTAAATGCGTTGCAATATTTTTCACTTTTATTCCAGATTGACCTTAAAAAATCTGGCCTCCATTTATCAGTACTGAGTGTACTCAAATAGTGGCTCCAGACCAGATGCCTAGTGTTGTTGTTTTTTTGTGTGTGTGTTTGTTTTGTTTTTTGTATAGTCTATCAGTCTACTCTTTACCTCAGCTGCCAATGCTGGGTGAGAAGTTCCCACCTTTATTTACTCTGGGAGAGGCCGTAGAACTTTGCCAAAGGATTCAATGAGTAGGTGAAGCTCATTTCTTATCAATGACAGCCATACTGAGGATTAGTTGTTGAGGATTAGCTGAACAGTGGCACTGTTACCCTCTGTTAGCTGCTGTTATCTATGATAATGTTAGCTTATAACCAGCTGTTGTTGACATTTAGCTGGCTCTTGTCAGCTGAGATGGGAGGTCACATGTCTAACCTGCTGGCAATAAGAAAATGTTACAATAATAAGCAATAATTGGGACTAAATAAGCATGTTACTGCGCATGTTCATTTGTGTTAGAGCACTGACTTCAGTTTAGAAGATGAGGCTTAAAGTGAGGAGGAAGAGGACCACGTTTTATTATTATGTCCGCAGTGTTGTCTCTTCCCTTTGCATTTTGAACGAAAGATGATGGGGACCCCTCCTCAGCAGAGAAAACAAGAAAATCTTTATAGTGAGTAAAGATGATGTTTTTGTAAAAGGTGATCATGCAGCATGCAAATATGGAAAACTTGTTCTCTTCTCCTCCACCTTAGCTGTTAAACATAAACATGGTTGCCTCCATAAACTTCAAACCCAATCCTATGGAATTTTACATTAATTATAAGTTTATGAGAATCCCTCAAGCCAATGGTAGCCAGTCTGTCAAAGGACTAACACGGAGGGACAGAGTGACAACCCACCAAAGCCCAGTATAAGGTAAATATTTTGAACTGTGAAAAATGCAAAGTGACTCTGCTCGAGACCAAGTATAAATATATGGAGTTAGAAATGAGCATAATAGGTCGTCTTCAAGGTGGTATTCTGCTTTCCTCTTGTCGAGAGTTATTGTTCTCTCAGTAAGAAATATGTGGGCCTGACAGTATGTCATCCACATTTTGCCAGCCAAAGTACACCAGCACAAAGCAACAAGCTCCGTTATTAGACTAAACTGACAGTCCTGTGTTATTCAGCCTGACAATGGGCCTCATACAAGACTGCACTGGTATTCTTAGCATAAATCCCTTTGAAGTTTGCTCACATGTGTTTTTCTAGGGCTGTTTGCAAGGAGCACATCTGTAAAATTTGATAGCTATATATATCTATGCTCTTAAAATTGCTTCTTCATTTGATTCATTCATAAAAAACATATCAAAGAGTTACAATAGAAAAGCAAGGCAGTGTTTGATATGTTTGGAGGGTCTAGCATGAAATCCTTCAAACAACTCTCATTGACAGGCCCTCGTGTTTTTGTACGGTACCAGATTTGGTGATGCAGTCTGCAATTATTTTGAGGTCATGAGTCACAGCAGCTTTATAGTGAAGAGCTTTTTGTAAACGCTGACGTCAATGTTTGGCCTCTGGTTGCATGTAATTGTTGCTGTTGTCTACTTTAATGGGAGGCAGGAGGAGAGCAAACACTCTGGGTCCTTTGATGGGTCATTGTCTCTGTCCTCCCATTCTTGCAGTCTCTCTCCATCCATAAGCTCTCACCATGACTCGAACTAACATCTCTTATTTTCACTGCACTGGCTGGCGCCTATGCTTGAAAGATAGTCTTTTTAATTACACTCTCTGTTTTGTAACTATCTTCTCTCCCAGAGGAATTTGTTGGAAAAGTGTCAGAGTGAGCCCGCTTCAGGCTAGAGTTTAACACAAGCCTTAATGTGTCTAAATATCTGTTGATTTATATGGCGCTAGTGATTACACCCATATTTCATTTTCTTAGCTTTGTTTTACAATCCCTGCAATCATCTCCTTAATATATGTGTAGCAATAAAATTGCTTTTCCTTCGCAGAGTTATTACTCTAGATATGTAATCAGTATCCAGTGCTAACTCACCCAATCTCATTTTTCCATCATTAACTTGTTTATTTTATTGTGAAAAGACAATAAATTGTGGCAAATTTTCCAAATATAGGAGCTTAAAGGAGTATAAAAAATCTATTAATTATTAAAACCTGAAATCATATTTGACCTTTGCCTGAATGAATTAAAACTAAAAATATGTTAGAGCACAAGAAGAAGAGAAGGGCCTCTATTTGCTTTCAGATGCGCCCAGTGCAGCTGTTGTACAACATCCTGAATTTTATGTTGTGAATGCCGGACTTTTCATCAAAACGAAAACCCACGAGGACCATCTCTGTGGTGTTCCCGGAAAAAAACACTCTTGCAGATTGTATGGTAGCTTTTCATCAGAAGGATGGGACAATGTTTGCACACTAGGGTGCTCCTGGTGGTGCAGAATAGCCTCATATTCCTTGGCTACTATGCAGCTAGGCACAATAATTATCAGACAAAATGACTCGCTAGATTGCTTCCCATATCAGTACAGCTGCACCACCATGTTTAACAGTTAGCAACAGACATTGAGATCACCCCAAGTGTAAGGTTTATAATTGATACAGTGCACACACACAGACCCACACGATTAATTGACATTGCCTGCCCTGAAATGGCTCTCTATGTTCTACTTAGCACGAAAGTAATTAGGGACAGATGTCAGCGACAATACAGCAAACAAGTTATAACTTGTACTATCAGGGTTTCAAAATGTGGAACCGATAAACATTGAACCATTGCTAATGCAAAAATACAATATTACCACGTGTTGCACTAGTCACTCATTTTCTGTCTTAATATGAGTTACAAGAGAATATCAAACCACTTGTGCATGTTAAATCTAGCTTAGCAGAATAAAAGATAGAGCTGGCACAACTAATAGAAATCATCAATACTTTGGTATTTAAAAAGTATAACAGAGGACTTGTATGTGACAGTGGTCAGTTGTGATAAACACACAGAGAAAAGAGATTGACTGTACAGCTAATTTTACAATATCTCATATTACTGTTTTCCCAGGTCAACACAACTTAATATACGTTTTCAAATAGCGTCACAATGTCTTTTTCTACTTAACACTCTGTATATAACTGCTGCTGCACGGTGCATTGTTCAAACTGTAGACTGTTTAGCATTTGATTTTAAATATCTTATTTGATTTTTACTCTAAAGGCTTAGCCTAAGCATCCAATTAATGTAAAATAGCTTTTTTTTAATGCAAGCTTTACTCTATACAGCATGTACAGTTTAAAATTTGAGCTAACTCTATGCTAAAAACTAACACAGCCTGGATTAAAACTAAAAGAAAGGGTACAGTTTCCATTATGAGAGCTGGCGTCTGAACAACAAAACACAGTTAAAGACGTTTCGAGACACAAATTCAAATTATGTGAAGGACTTGTTAGCATAATGTGGGAAAGAACGGGCCTGTTGTGAATGCTTTATGTAATAGTCACCCAGCACTGCCACTCCACAGATGGTCCAGGAGAGGTAGGCAGTTGTACCAGCACATCTATTTCCACATAGCAGCAATAAGAGCTCTTATCCCTCTCTGCAAACCCACACTCTGACAGGAGGCTGAGGCACTTGACGAGCAGCAGCGAGGCCAGATACTGTGATTAAAAATGGATGCTTATGCGAGAGAGAATGTCAGCATGATGCTGCCATAACACACTCATATAAAACGGGCGTCAGATTGCTCGTCTCTCGATGTGGTCCTTATTGGTGTGTTATTGATTATGGCGAGTGAGCAGATTGCACTTGGAGACAGGCTGATATCCGGAGATTTGTGTGGCTGGTGCTTTCTTTACGAGGCTCCTATCCTGAGTTTGTCAATTAGTGTGCTCAGCAGAAAAAAAGACACATGCTGTACCTGATGATAAATGGGAACTTGTTGAGATGTGATCTGTAAAATATTGAATGCCTGTGGACCCACGTGGAGTAGATAACAGCATGAACAGGAAATAATTCCCCGGTATGAAACTAGTATGAGGTCTGACCAGAGTACAGCTTTAGCTGTATGACAAGTACGGTTGACTCTGTTTGTGTATGCCGATCTCGCATTCTCGCACAGAGTTCTTCTGATTAGAGGCAGCATAAGGAAATGTGGTGCAGTGCTGACTCAGATGAGAATTAGTTGTATTTCCAGAGTTATATAGTATTTGCAGCACTGCCCTCGTACAGAAACAAATCACAACAAACAGACACATCCAGCAGGAAGATATCTCTCGCCTTTCTAAGTAAAAGCGTCAGTAGAATGTAATACTCCAAGAGTACTATCAGGAAAAAGGTGGCTTTAAACACAATGCTCATAATATTAAGAGAACAAATGTTCTGTTGTGGCATGTAATGTCCAACACATTGTGATGACTCCACAGAGAATGACTGCCCCCAGTATTATTTAGCTGATTTAATTGGTCTTACATATTTTAACCTGTGTTCAGAAAAAATACTTCCTCCAACCTGACACAGGTGTACACACTGGTAACACTGTTGGATTGTTGATGTATTAAGCATTTGCTTAATACTTGTGCATGCGCATTAGCATTTCTTCTGTTGCTGGCCCTATCTGTGGGTTCCCACTCAGGTAATAGACTTTAAATTGGGACAAGGTGTAAAACTTTTCGTGAAACACTTTTCAAGGTGTTGGAAAAGTTTTACAAACATATAATCTCAGTTATTCAAAGACAGAGGACCTTTGTTTAACAGATGGAGTCTATGTGGAAAAGGCTTTTGGGCTTTTATTGTAAAACTTCGAGTGACCTCCAGAAAGAAATGCCAGCAAGCCTGAGTGCCTGTGGTATATTCACCATATAGCTATATATGCTATGTAGCTATATAGCTATATGCTATATGCTATATAGCAGGGGTCACCAACACGGTGCCCGCGGGCACCAGGTCGCCCGCAAGGACCACATGAGTCGCCTGCGGGCCTGTTCTAAAAATAGCTCACCATAACAACTTACCAGTAAGCTGCATCTATTTTTATTTTTTCTTGCTATTTTTTTTTTATCACAATTGCATTGGCGTTAATTTGTTAGAGATAATATATTTAAAAAAAAGTTTATTATTAAATATTAGATCATGATCTAATATTTAGTGCTAGCTGGTCTCCACGGAAACAGTTGCCGTGAAGACCAGCAAAGGCAAAGGTGAGGAGATGAGGAAAACATGGCGGAAAAAAGGAAGAAAACATATAATTTTCACAGTGAATGGGAGGAAGAGTTCTTTTTTACCTCTGTGAAAGATTCATGCGTGTGTCTCATTTGCGGGGCAACTGTGGCAACGGCAAAGCGGCACAACGTGGAGAGACATTTCCGAACGTGTCACACAAGCTACCATGCTAACTACCCAAAGGGCAGCACACTGCGAGCGGAAAAGGCCCGCGAATTAAAGGCAGGTTTGAGCAAACAGCAGTCTTTTTTCACGAGACCGGTGAAAAACTCTCAAAAAGCAACCGAAGCCTCATTTAGAGCTACACATTTCATGATTAAGAAAAAGAAGGCATTTTTAGACGGGGAGTATTTCAAAGAAGCAATGATGATAATTGCAAAAACTGTGCTTAAAGACGAGAAATATGGAAATATGGAAATATGGAAACGATGTAATCTCCAACTACAATTGTTAGAAGAGTGTCGGCTATGTCCGGGAACTTGGCCGATCAGTTGGATCAGGATCTGGCAAAGTGCAGTTGGTTTAGCATCCAGTGTGACGAGTCCGTCGACAGCAGCAGTACAGCACAGCTGATGGTCTTTATCCGGATGGTATTTGATGGTTTCTCCACAAAAGAAGAACTTCTGACACTACTGCCGCTAAAGACAACAACGAAGGGAGTTGACATCTATAACGCGGTGAAGGAGTTTTTCGCGAAGAAAAAGGTACCGTTGGAAAAGCTGGTATCAGTGACTACCGACGGGGCTCCTGCTATGATCGGCCGACATACGGGATTCATCGCTCACTGTAAAGGTGACACAGAGTTCCCAAACTTCATGCATTACCACTGCATCATTCACCAGCAGGCGTTATGCCCAAACGTGATCGGCTTCGAGCACGTCATGACTCCCGTCGTGAAGATCATAAACAGCATCCGCTTCAGAGCTAAACAGCACAGAACATTCAAGGTGCTATTGGAGGAGCTGTCAGCTGAATATGGTGACCTGCTACTACATACGGAAATCCAATGGCTCAGCAGGGGACGGATTTTGCTTCGTTTTTTGTCACTTTTGGGTGAAATCAAGGAGTTCATGCAATCCAAAGGGGAAGACACATCTCTGCTGGAGGACACTGAGTGGACACTTGACCTTGTGTTTTTAACAGACATTACTGGGAAACTGAACCATTTGAACTGTGAGCTGCAAGGCAAAGGTAAGACTGTTGCTGACATGATAAGTGCTTTAAATGGATTTAAAGCCCAGATGAACATTTTCTCTGTGCATTTACAGAGAAAAAAGGTGCTGCACTTTCCCTCTGTGCAGATGGTGCTGAAAGACAATGCTTCTGCATCTGAGACTTTTGACAAAGTTGCAGAAAAGTACACTCAAGTCATAAACCGACTTGGTCAAGAGTTTGAGAACAGGTTTTGTGACCTTGATCAGCTTGAGCCATGTGTCTCATTTGTTTCCAATCCTTTCATGAATGTGGACACAACATGCATTGCTGAGCAACTAAGTTCAATGTTCAGCTTGGATGCTGGACAGGTGGAAATCGAAATTGTAACATTGCAAAATGACGTCCACCTCAAAGCCTATCTGGGTGCACCAAACTTTTGGTGCCTTGTTGACACAGAAAAGTACAGTGGTGTGTGCACAGCAGCTATGAAGGTTGCCAGCCTGTTTGGTTCAACCTATCTTTGTGAATCAGCCTTTTCTGACATGAACTTCATCAAGAACAAACACAGAACACGCCTCTCCGATGCACATCTGCAAGACTCACTCAGAGTTGCAGTGTCAAGTTATACCCCAGATTACAACACACTGGTGAACAGCATGCAATGCCAGGTTTCCCACTAACAGACAAAGAAAGCCATATTAGATGTTCTCAGTGGCAACATTACAGTGTCATGTCAAAGTTGAATTTAATTATTGAAAAACAAATGTGTTTGTTAAGTGTAACATGTGACAATTTGCTTTAAAATGCTGCCAATTTGGCGAAAAGTTCTGTAAAATTTGAAAGTTGATTTTTTGTATGTTACATACATACAAAAATAATGTATGTAACAGTGCATGATTTGTTAAAATTTGTTAGTGGTAAGTGAAAATGTTGTAGAAGTGATCACTTCAAAATGTAAATACTTGCAGAGATATATAGAAATAAAGCGTTGCATATTGATATTTATGTTTCCTACCTTGTTTCCTAATTGCATTCTTTATAATTATGGTGAAAAATAATTAACATAATTAGTGTCCGTACATAGATGAATATCATTAATTATTAATGATAACACATAATTAAGTTAAACTGAGGAAATTTGTTATTTGAGAAGTGTGTGTCAAACTGGTAGCCCTTCACATTAATCGGTACCCAAGAAGTAGCTCTCACTTTCAAAAAGGTTGGTGACCCCTGCTATATAGCATATATAGCCATATAGCTATATATGCTATATGCTATATAGCATATATCGCATATAGCTTTAAATGTTCTAAAGCATATAGCTAAATATGCTATATAGCATGTAGCTACATAGCTATATAGCTATATATAGCTATATGGTGAATATACCACAGGCACTCAGGCTTGCTGGCATGCAGTTAGTGTGTGCCATAAAATATAGCTATATTATAGCACACACTAACTGTATTACATATTTAATTATAGGTAAGACTAAAGTTAAATATTTCTTATATTATATATGCACCGGAATGTTAATAATTAATATAACAATTTAAAACCCTAAAAAGTCATCTTAACTAAAAAATAAATAAAAGCACATGAAGTATTGTAGACTACACTTCTTAAGTTAATCTTTTTTTTAATCACTGTAGTCTTCTACATCTGAAGTCCAAAACACTAGGAGGTGACTCATTTGATTGCAAATAAAAGTCTGATTTTATTAAAACTCCACTCTTTGTCTCACACTTTTGTACTTTTCTGATGCTTTTATTCAGTCTTACTGAATACAACATAATGTTCTTTCTGCACACTGTGGTCCTCATTAGAGTTAAGAAGGATAATTAAAGAGAAAACCCTTTAGGGCAAGCCTACATTGTTACTTTCTGTCAGTGCCTAGGAACATGTGGTTTCCTTCAGTTATGCAGTTCCGTTAATGTCCAGTTTCAAAACACCAAGATGGCGATGGTGAAACCGGTTAGTTTGAGACATCTAAAAAGTACTTCACTGACTACATCTTTAATATACACTCAATTGTGACAAGTATATACACTCACCAGCCACTTTGTTGAACATAAATATATGTAGAAATGCTTCTTAATGAAACCATCCAATCAGTCACTCACATAGCAACAGCTCATTTAGGCTTGTAGAAATGGTGAAGACAGCCTGCTGAAGTTCAAATCAAATCAAATCAAATCACTTTTTATTGTCACATCACATGTGCAGGCACACTGGCACAGCACATGCGAGTGAAATTGTTGTGTGCGAGCCCCACAAGCAACAGAGATGTGCAAACACAACAACACAAACGAGCAAAATACAAGAATGGCCAACCTGAAACTAATAAATATATGTACAATATATAATAGTGTATGCATTTCTGGATGTGTATACTAAATATTTTCCTACGTGTGTGTGTGTGTGTGTGTGTGTGTGTGTGTGTGTGTGTGTGTGTGTGTATACACATTTTTACAAATTAAATAGTAAAAAAATAAAATAAAATAATAATAATAATAATAATAATAAAATATATAAAATATACAGAGTTGAATATGTGCAAAACAAGTGGCATTTATATACAGTGTGGAGTGCATAATGTTGAAGTTCCAGTAGTGAAGCTGAGGTGTCTATGACGTGTTCAGCAGTCTGATGGCCTGATGGAAAAAGCTGTCTCTCAGTCTGCTGGTACGGGACCGGATGCTGCAGAACCTCCTTCCTGATGGAAGTAGTCTGAACAGTTTATGGCTGGGGTGACTGGAGTCCTTGATGATCCTCCCCGCTTTCCTCAGGCAGCGCTTCCTGTAGATGTCTTGGAGGGAGGGAAGCTCACCTCCAATTATCCGTTCAGAGCACCGCACTACTCGCTGGAGAGCTTTGCAGTTGTAGGCGGTGCTGTTGCCATACCAGGTGGTGATGCATCCAGTGAGGATGCTCTCAATGGCACAGTGATAGAAGGTCCTGAGGATGCGGGGGCTCATGCCGAATCTTTTCAGTCTCCTGAGAAAGAAGAGGCGCTGCTGCGCCTTCTTCACTGTTTTGTTTGTGTGTACTGACCACGTAAGATCCTCAGCCAGGTGTACGCCAAGGAACCGGAAGCTGCTCACTCTCTCCACAGCAGCGCCGTTGATGGTGATGGGGGTGTGTACTTCTCTGCACCTCCGGAAGTCCACTATCAACTCCTTTGTCTTTGCGACGTTGAGGGTGAGATGGTTGTCTTGACACCAGTGGGTCAGGGCGCTGACCTCCTCCCTGTAAGCCGTCTCATCACCGTTGGTGATAAGACCCACCACTGTAGTGTCGTCCGCAAACTTCACAATGATGTTGGAGCTGTTAGTGGCTGTGCAGTCGTAGGTGTAGAGTGAGTACAGGAGAGGGCTCAGTACACACCCCTGTGGAGCACCAGTGTTCAGTGTGATGGGGGATGAGGTGATGCTGCCCAGTCTGACCACCTGGCGTCTGTCAGACAGGAAGCTAAGGATCCAGCTGCACAGGGAGCTGCTCAGTCCTAGATCCTGCAGTTTCCTGTCCAGCTTCGAGGGAACGATGGTATTGAATGCTGAGCTGTAATCTACAAACAGCATCCTCACATACGTGTCTCTCTTCTCCAGGTGTGACAGGGCAGTGTGTAGTGTCAGGGCTATGGCATCATCAGTGGACCTGTTGTGGCGGTATGCAAACTGTAGAGGGTCCAGTGAGTCGGGTAGTGCAGAGCAGATGAAGTCCCTGACCAGCTTCTCGAAGCATTTGCTTACGATGGGGGTCAGGGCTACAGGTCGCCAGTCGTTCAATGAGGAGATGGTGGAGGATTTGGGTACAGGGACGATGGTGGCCATTTTGAAGCAGGCTGGGACTACAGACAGAGAGAGGGAAAGGTTGAAGATGTGCGTGAACACTCCAGCCAGCTGAGCCGCGCATGACCTGAGGACGCGGCCGGGAATCCCGTCCGGACCAGTAGCTTTGCGTGCGTTCACCTCCCTGAAGCACTTCCGCACATCCTCCTCAGACACAGTGTGCGCACTGACGTCATCCGCGGTGCGCACACTGTCCGGTCTCATGGTGTTCGCTGTGTCGAATCTAGCGTAGAATACGTTTAGATCCTCACACAGAGAGGCCGTGGTCTGCGGTGTGCTGGTTTTCCCTCTAAAGTCTGTGATCGTGTTTAGTCCCTGCCACATACTCCGAGGGTTGTCAAACTGTTGTTCCACCCTGTCCCTGTACTCACGTTTGGCTGCTTTGATCGTCTTCCGGAGTTGGTAATGTGCGTGTTTGTAGTCCGATGTGTTCACGGAGGCAAAGGCGGTGTTCCGTGCCGCGCGAACATCTCCATTAATCCAGGGTTTTTGATTTGGGAAGGATTTGACTGTTCTGGATGGGATGACATATTCCACGCATTTCCTGATAAATCCACAGACTGAGTCTGTGTATTCATCAATGTCTCTGGCGGCCACGTGAAACATTTCCCAGTCCGCGTGATCAAAACAGTCCCGCAGCGCAGACTCCGATTGGTCCGTCCAACAGTGCACCGCCCTCCGGGTTGGAGCTTCCTGTTTCAGCTTCTGCCTGTAGGCGGGCAGGAGCAGGATGGAGCAGTGATCTGATTGGCCGAATGGGGCGCGGGGGAGGGCTTTGTACGCATCCCGGAAAGAGGTGTAACAGTGGTCGAGTTGCCGGTTTCCACGTGTGTTGAAAAGGATGTGTTGATGGAGTTTTGGTGAGACTTTCTTCAGGTTTCCCTTATTAAAGTCTCCGGCTGTGATAAACGCTGCCTCTGGGTGTGCGGTTTCCTCGCTGCTGATCGCGCTGTACAGTTCCCTGAGTGCACGGTCAGTGTCGGCTTGTGGGGGAATGTAAACAGCCGTAATAATCACTGCTGTAAATTCCCTCGGTAGCCAGAATGGCCGGCACTTAATCATCAGGTACTCCAGGTCCGGTGAGCAGAAGGATTTGACCGGGTGCACGTTCGCATAATCACGCCAGCTGTTGTTGATCATGAAACACACACCACCGCCTCTGCTTTTCCCAGTAAGATCCTGTGACCTGTCCGCGCGGTGCACAGAGAACCCCGGCAGTTGTATTGCGGAGTCCGGTACTTTGTCCGATAGCCAGGTTTCTGTGAGGCAGATCACGCAGCAGTCCCGCGTCTCTCGCTGGAATGAGATCCGTGCCCGAAGCTCGCACAGCTTGTTCTCCAGAGACTGCATATTAGCCAGTAATAAACTGGGTAACGGTGGTCTGTAAGTGCGCCGTCTCAGTCGAACCAGAACGCCAGATCTTCTCCCTCTGCGTCGGCGTTTGCGGCCTCCAGGGCCAGAGAACAAAGGCGTCTCAGGTGAGATGAATGGGGGGTCTGCAAACGGAGCGTCCGTGTTGCAAAACTTGAACTCCGGAAAGTTATAAGAAAGACCGTCTTTTATGTCCAGTAAGGTTTGTCGGTCGTACACAAGGAGACAAGTGCTGCTCGTGAAAAAATAAAGGAAAAGTAAAATTAAACACAGAAGAAAGCCGTTGCTTGGGGGAGCTCGCGACGAGGCTGCCATACTCGGCGCCATCTTGATCACAGAGCATCAGAGTGGAAAACAAGGTGATTTAAGCGCTTTGTTATACATGCGAATATTGTGGTTATGCAAAAATTCTGCTCCTCGCATACATGGTGTTGAATAATCAGACCCCATCTTATCTTAATGACCTTATAGTACTACATCACCCCCACTAGACCACTTTGCTCTCAGACTGCAGGCTTACTTGTGGTTCCTAGAGTATTTAAACCAGCTTTAGTTTGGATTCTGGAGACAGAAAACTATCTCTACTTGTAAGATTTGGCTTAAAACTTTCCTTTTTGATAAAGCATATAGTTAGGGCTGAATCAGGTGATACTGAATCCCCCCTTAGTTACTCTGCAATAGGTCTTGGCTGCTGGGGGATTCCCATGATGTGTCCCATGAATGTTTTATCTTCAGTCACCTTTTTAGCTCACTATGTGTTGATATACCTGTCTGCATTTAATTGTTAGTTATAATTAATCTCTGGCTTTCTTCCACAATGTGTCTTTGTCCTGTCTTCCTTCCCTAACCCCAGCCAGTTGTTGCAGATGGTCGCCCCTCCCTGAGCCTGGTTCTGCTGGAGGTTTCTTCCTGTTTAAAGGGAGTTTTCCCTTCTCACTGTTGCCAAACCACTTGCTCATAGGGGATTTTTGGGGTTTTCTCTGTTTCTTTGTGTTATCATAGGGTCTTTACAATATAAAACGCCTTGCAACTGTTCTTGACGCTATATAAATAAAATTGAATTGAATTGAATTGAACTTAGCATAGTTGCTGGTACCAGACAGGATGGTCTGAGTGCTTCAGAAGCTGCTGATTTTTTCCAACACATCCATCAGACAATGGTCCAAAAAAGAGAAAATGTGAGTGAGAGTGTCATGGTCCTGGGCCATGTGGGCCCAGTATTCTTAGTTCCTTGTATTTTTGTATTTCGTTCCTTATTTAGACCATGTTTTCTGAGTTGCCCTGTTGTGTTGTTCCCTAAGTGTTTTCCCTTCATGGCTTTTACCCCCTGTGTGCCCTCTATGTATTTATGAGCCCTCGTCTCCCTTTGTGGTTGTTTCATGTTTCCCCAGCCCGTTATGTCTGTGTTTTCCCCGTGCTCTCTCTCCTCCTGTCTGAACCTCTGTGCCTGTACATGTCATGTTCAGTTCACCCCGCCCTGTCTCGTTATGATTATCAGTATCACCTGTGTTCCCCGTGTGTGCCCACTTTCCTCGTTTACCCTCTGTGTATTTCTGTCTGAGTCTCCCTCTGTTTGGCGTCGCGTTCTCCCTCATGTTGTGTGTAATTCTCCCCGTGGTTCGGTTCCTTGTACAGTTCATGCTTTAGTTTTCCCAGTTTTAGTTTATTTTGTATTGCTTCCCGTGGCCAGCAATAAAGCTGTGTTTTTTGAGTTTATCCCCGTGTCTGTGAATCTGCATCTTGGGTCCTTCCCCTGCCTGCCACACAACGTATCATGACAGAAGAACGCGACCACAACATGGACCCAGCAGTTCACAACCCCTCCGCGGACCTCCAGGACGACACGACCATGTCGGACTCAGCGGACATTTCAGAGGAGGTAGGGGAGGAGCTGAACCGGCTCTGCCGCATTATGGATCGCATCATCGGATGCGCGGATCCAAGTGTGGTTTCCACAGGATTGGCGGCCGTGGACGCCGTTTTGTTGCGGGAGCCACGGTTGCGACAGCTCCCCCACCTCGTCGAGGCGTTTGACTCCCTGGGCCCCCTTAAGGAGGAGCTTCGTGCCCGTGCGCTGGCCCAGAGGGTCCTGAATGCCGCCTCAGCACCCACACCTCCGTCCCGTGAACGGGTGTCATCGCCGCTGTCTCAGGAGCCAGTAGCGGTCAGAGTTGGAACGGTGAGGCTCGCCACAGACACACCTTCCGCCCGCACCCCGCCGGCTTCCGCGTCTTCACCGCGGTCTGGCCGCACGGCGTGGCGCACGGAGACAACGGAAGCCATAGACTTTGGCGAGGAAGAGCGGCAGCAGGTGTTACGGGCTTATCGGGAGGACGAGCTCCGGCGGAAACCCTGGCTCATCCCGGAGGAGGACCTCTCACCTGCTGCACAGCCTACCAGCCGCTCGCCGTCTCCGATCCGCTTAGGCTATTTTTTGCCTGTCTCATTTCTGGCAAGGATGGGGGCGGACGACGGGGAACTCACCACTACGTCACCCTCTGTGTTGGCGCCATCAGCGCCCATCGCGCCAGCTTCCTCTGCTCGAAGGAGGCGGCGCGCCCGCCGCCATAAACCGGACAATGCTAAAACTACAAAACATGAAGTGGACGGCGGGTTCATTTTTGATAGAGCTATTTTTGTCGACCCTGAGCCTGCCATTTCTCGGACAGTTTTTTCTGAGCCTGCTCCTTTTCCTGCTCGTGTTTCTCCTCCCAGGCCAGTTCAGTTAGCTCCCTCGCAGCCACCCTCAGTTCAGTTAGCTCCCTCGCAGCCACCCTCAGTTCAGTTAGCTCCCTCGCAGCCACCCTCAGTTCAGTTAGCTCCCTCGCAGCCACCCTCAGTTCAGTTAGCTCCCTCGCAGCCACCCTCAGTTCAGTCTCCAGTGTCCCCCTCAGCTCAGTCTCCAGTGTCCCCCTCAGCTCAGTCTCCAGTGTCCCCCTCAGCTCAGTCTCCAGTGTCCCCCTCAGTTCAGTCTCCAGTGTCCCCCTCAGTTCAGTCTCCAGTGCCGCCTGTAGCGCAGGCCCCAGTAGCTCCAGTGCCGCCTGTAGCGCAGGCCCCAGTAGCTCCAGTGTCGCCTGTAGCGCAGGCCCCAGTAGCTCCAGTGCCGCCTGTAGCGCAGGCCCCAGTAGCTCCAGTGCCGCCTGTAGCGCAGGCCCCAGTAGCTCCAGTAGCCCAGTCCCCGATAGCAGTATGGTCCGCTGGTCAGCTTAACATTCAGCCAGGGGTCCCAAATCTCCCTGGCTCTGCATCAGCTCCTGCTGGGAGCTCGGATGAGCTCATCCAGGACTCCGCGGCTCCCACGCCGCCATCTACCTCGTCAGCTGGAGGGTCCGAGGGGCCCGTTCAGCCTCCTGTCTCCGCTGGAGGGTCCGAGGGGCCCGTTCAGCAACCTTCCTCGTCAGCTGGGGGTTCAGGAGAACCGCACCAGCCTCATGCCACATCAGCTGGAGGGCCCGAGGGGCCCATCCAGCCACCTTCTGCTACGCCTGGTCCAGCCTCTGCTTCTGCTACGCCTGGTCCAGCTTTGGCTTCTGCTCCTCCCGGTCCAGCTCCAGCCTGTGCTTCGTCTGCTGCAGCTCCGGCCTGTGCTTCGTCTGCTGCAGCTCCGGCCTGTGCTTCGTCTGCTGCAGCTCCGGCCTGTGCTTCGTCTGCTGCAGCTCCGGCCTGTGCTTCGTCAGCTGCAGCTCCGGCCTGTGCTTCGTCAGCTGCAGCCTCAGAGCCTTCATCCTCTGCAGCCTCAGAGCCTTCATCCTCGCCCGGTCCGGCCTCTGCATCAGCTGCTCCTGCTCCGCCTGGTCCAGCTCCGGCTTCAGCCTCAGAGTCTTCGTCCTCGTCTGGCCCAGCCTCAGAGTCTTCGTCCTCGTCTGGCCCAGCCTCAGAGTCTTCAGCCTGTGCTTCGTCTGGTCCTGTGCCCACCGGGCCATGGCCAGCACGCCTGACACTGGAGAGCCGCCGCTGCCTTCCGCGCGGCCGGCCTCCTGAACTGCTCCGTCGTCTCCTTCGTCGCCGCCGCCATTGCCTTCCGCACGGCCGGCCTACGGACCAGCTCTGTCACCTGTGCCACCCGCCTGGTCGGCCCCCCGACCGTGTGACCCGTGAACTCTTGTGCCTGTGGGCTCTGGGTCGGCCCCCTGAACTTTATTTGGACTATGGTCATGTGCTCCTGTGTTTTCTGTTGTTTGTTTTGTTTCCCGTTCTGGTCCCTCCGTCCTGGTCCCCCGCCTCCCGCCCTGGGTGGGTTGTTTTCTGTTTGTTTTGTTTTTCGGGTTTGGGCTGTCGGGAGCCAGCCCTTTAGGGGGGGGTGATGTCATGGTCCTGGGCCATGTGGGCCCAGTATTCTTAGTTCCTTGTATTTTTGTATTTCGTTCCTTATTTAGACCATGTTTTCTGAGTTGCCCTGTTGTGTTGTTCCCTAAGTGTTTTCCCTTCATGGCTTTTACCCCCCCCTGTGTGCCCTCTATGTATTTATGAGCCCTCGTCTCCCTTTGTGGTTGTTTCATGTTTCCCCAGCCCGTTATGTCTGTGTTTTCCCCGTGCTCTCTCTCCTCCTGTCTGAACCTCTGTGCCTGTACATGTCATGTTCAGTTCACCCCGCCCTGTCTCGTTATGATTATCAGTATCACCTGTGTTCCCCGTGTGTGCCCACTTTCCTCGTTTACCCTCTGTGTATTTCTGTCTGAGTCTCCCTCTGTTCGGCGTCGCGTTCTCCCTCATGTTGTGTGTAATTCTCCCCGTGGTTCGGTTCCTTGTACAGTTCATGCTTTAGTTTTCCCAGTTTTAGTTTATTTTGTATTGCTTCCCGTGGCCAGCAATAAAGCTGTGTTTTTTGAGTTTATCCCCGTGTCTGTGAATCTGCATCTTGGGTCCTTCCCCTGCCTGCCACACAACGTATCATGACAGAGAGGCAGTTCTCTTGAAAACAATGCTCCTCTGAAGTTAGATGAGAATGGCCAGACTGCTTGAAACTGATATGAAGGCATTGATACCTAACAAATAACCATGTGTTACAACCAAGTTATTCAGAAGAGCATTTCTGAACACAGGACACATTGAGCCTTAAAGCAGATGGGCTGCAGAAGCAACATAACAAACTGGGTGTCACTGCTGTCAGTTAAGAGCATGAAACTTAGACCACTAAACATTTGAATAGTAGAGGATTAGAAACTTTTCCCTCGTCTGATGAGTCTCAGTTTCTGTTGTAATATTTGGTATCAAAAACATGAAGTATGGATCCACCCTGCATCTGAATAGTTCAGGCTGCTGATGGTGATGTAAGAATGTGGGGGATATTTTCTTAGTCCACATTAACATTTTAAGCAGAGGTAGCAAAAGTATGGACATTCTGTGCTTAAGTAGAAGAACAGACACTAGTGTTTTGAAAAATACTCCAGTAAAAGTCGAAGTACCGATTCGACTTCTTTACTCGAGTAAAAGTGAAAAACTGCAGGCTCTTAAATGTACTTTAGGCAAGAAAGTAAATGTAGCTCCTAGAAGAACATTTGTACCACCCATTTTTGTGCAAAGCTAAGTGAACCGTTTGCTATAGAAATAATAAAATAATACAGGAAGATAGGAATACAAAATCTTATTTCAGTTCATTTTAATTATAATAAAGGTACGCAGCTTGAATCAGTTAAGTAGAACATGAGCAGAGAAAAAAAAGGGAAAATGAAAATAGCTCTATTTTCTGTTGCCTACATCGTGGAGGGTGACTTTGGCTCTAAACACGAAAATATGTACAGTCGGGTGGAGCAGGTGGAGGAACCCTAAAATTGGTTGTAATGGCTCAGTGTGGGGGAAAGAATCATAACTCACAATAATTTCTATTGAGAGCTCTGGTAGATTTTCATAATGTACAGGCTGTGATCAGCTAACCTGCTGCTCTTTGTGGATGTACATAACTAAATTCAACGAGATGTCCTGGCTTATTTCTATCCTCTACACTGACAGCACACTGTTTATGCTTTAGTTTTCTTTTTTCTAGATGTTATAAATGTTGTATGACAGTGGAATTCAGTGAATGAAACTAATAATCATCAGCTTAACTTCAAATTCATCTCTGTTACCCTTGATGTAACCTTACCACTGTCCACCAGTCACAGACTGTGCTTTAAATCCACCACAGCACAGCAAACTAACCTGTTTACCCTGCACTAACCCACACTAACCTTTAAATAACAAAGTTACTCTACCTCAGTTTGTTTTGCAGCATGCTTCATGTCATGAAAACAAAACGTGATTAATATGTACAGACACAATATCTGAAAACTTAAATTTACAGTGTATCAAACACCACTGAGCAGTTCTTACCTTTAAATCTCTCTTCTTCCTCTTCTGTCCCGTCTTTCTTATCTTTCTACATCTCTGAGTGAAATTAGCTCTCTTTCTCTTCTCTCCCTGTGAAAGACAGCAGCTGGACCTTCAGGAAGCAACACACTGTGAGACAAACTGCACAAATAGTTTGAGCAGATAGAAATGTTACATTTCAAATTGCCTGTCACTTAAAAATTGTTACTCCCTTTATACTCGCACGTCTTCTCTGAGGCTAGCTAGATGCTGAAGCACCACAACCACAACTTATGGACACCTGCAGTCGTTCTGGTGTTCTGTCAAATAACAACACCAACCGCAATAATAATAATAATAATAATAATAATAAGAAGAAGAAGAAGAAGAAGAAGAAGAAGAAGAATAACAATAATAACAAATAAAGAAAAGATCCACTTTAACCCCTGACTGTGGCACACGGTTTTGCCTCTTTCATCTCTTTTTATGCCACATTTCCTGGTGATTGTCACAAGTACAGGGCCATCTTTCATGTGTTACTGAAAGGAAGATTCAGATCATGGATGTCTTGATTCATTCATTATTTAATTACCTGGATGATTAAGGAACTGACCTCACAGCCGCTTGCTCATTCAGTGGGCTACTTTCAGTCATTGTGCAAATGTACTGTTTATAAGGTTGGGGAAACCTGCAGTCAGCTGAGACTGGCGAAGTCACATGGATGAGTGATGAAACGTTTCTCCCACTGAAAATGTTAGGTTGAGATGAACAGAATCAACCTTTCGGGATTGTGGATGTGTAGCTGACAATTCTACAACAACTATGTGACGCTGTCATGTTAATATGGATTCTAGATTTTTCACTTACGACAGCAATTTAATTAAACTGCAACCCCAATCTGCTGTTGCTGATTACTGAAGAAAACTGTCCAGTCTATCACCTCATTAGTATCTTATAAGACAAGAGATACACACTGAAAAGAAAATTCTGTCAAAGCAGGTGAAGAGGCAGAATAGCCGAGACTTCCATTACCAGTTATACAGACAAGCTAAATGTGCGCGCTCCTGCTTGCTATTGTGCTCCAGTGTTATCACAGTGTACACCCCTGAGCACAAATTAGGGACACAGATGTCCAAAAGAGTGGGTTTATCATTAATTTAACTATGTACTGAAGAAGTACAATGCATGACCCAAGGAATAGGACTCTCACAAAGCTTGCTATAATTGAGCTTTGCTTCCTGCTGCTCGTACCAGACAATTGTCCCACCGGAGGCTATTCTCGATGACTCATTCCTGTACTGATGGTCACACAAAGCACGTCTTAGCCATGTAAGTTAACAAAAATACTGGTGAGATGAAGATAGCTTGTTGTTTAATACAAGGAATATGAATGTTGTGTAACTTGAAATTCAGCTCTTACATGTTGGAGATACACAGAGGCAGAGATTTCTTGAGAAGATTAGTAATAGCAGTGCATTAGGAGGAAGGACCTCTGCTTTATTTTATGTGGATAAAATACCTCATGAAGATACAATTCTCTTGGATTAATAAAGTATTCTGATTTATAGGAAAATGCTGGGCTTTTCTTGACCTTTGAGATGACTGTATTGAAAAAAAAATCTGGCAATCCCAATAAATAAATATCTGTATTTACTGTAAGTTGATCAGTGCTATACCATGTGACGTTGTATTTCTATAAATGATATGTAGACCTTGATTTTGTATTCTGTAAGAAGGATGTTTCAGAGCTGATCACATGATAAAACACCCAAATGAAATGAAAAGGTTAGCCTTAAGCAAAATTCAAGCCGGTAAAGGTATCGTTGATACGTGAACTCTCTAAATTTCCTCTGCTTGGGGCAAGGTATCATTGCTTTAATGTGATGAGAAGATTGTGATGTATTATGTGAAACTTTTCTCAAAGATTTAATGTAGGCTTTTTTTTATTTTTGCCATAGAAGAATCTCTTTGAGTTCTCTCATTTAACTTTTAGAGAATGTACCACTCAGGTCAGCAGTGGGTTTACCCACTGAGCAAGACATGATGTTAATTACCCATCAAGAAGTTCCCCTCCGACCGTAGTTCAGTGTTCTCGCACTGCAGCGGGTTTCACTTTATTACCTTCATGGTGGTAGTAGGAGAGACTTCTTTTGCCTCCAGAAACCACTAAATTATTGAAAACAGGTATTCAGTGAGATACTAGGAATATGACTTTCAGTCCACCAACACAGGCTGGTCTAATAGCTGATGCAGATTTTCTGCAAACATCTTGCCACTTTTCCCCCTAGACTGGTCCCACATTGCTCAGATGCAGGGACAGGAAGACTTTCTGTGTCTCTGCATATATGAACACATCCCAATGTTTCCCTCTTCAGTATTCCTCAAGATAATCTCCTTTGGACAGCTCTAATGCCTTTTTGAATATTGAATGAATGGACTAATGGAGAGGAGAAGTCACTAATCAAGATCAGATTCAATAATCATTCTGTTTGGGTCGATGAATTATTCAACTAATATGCATTTTAACTTAAACACTTGGTGACTTTGCCAACACTACAGTAGCCGACATTTTTATAGGAATAGTAAGAATAGGTAAACACAACTGTCACTCAGAAAGTCACCTAATCACCAAATGTTCAAGCATTCATTGGTCTTATGTCATTTGTATTTTTCTCTTGAAAAATCCTAGGGTCATTAGGTTTGTCTTTGCTAAATGATCAGCGTGGTGTGTCAGTCAGACTACTATTTCAAAGATGATTCATCAGGAATAAATTACCTGAAAAAAGCCGACAGGTTAATATTTATCAGCTTTTATGTGAGCAGGAATACTGGGAATAGGATATGAGATACACCTATATCTGAGATTTTCAGATATCAGTATCTCACAGTCAACAAAACCAATGGTGTAAATACATAAATGTATGTAAGTGCAGAAAACACCTGTCAATCATTTATTGCAACACTACCTCACCCATCGTGCCTCCGAGGCCACAGCAGAAGCTGTCGTAGCTGTGGACACGTTCCATTTGGCAGCACTCAGTTATACGTGCTGGTCAATGCTTAACACTGCGTGTGCTTGATGTTTAGGGGGATGTATTTGCTGGTATGATTATGATGGGGATAACTAATGTACTCGCAAAATAATTCACTTGCGTTTAGCTAGCTGATTGTGACCCACTTTGACCATATAAAACATGGTGATTACTTCCTCCATCGTGAGATCAAATAAGCTACAGCAGCACCCAGCACACTCTTCTGGCATCAGCACTACTGGCTGAAAAGATTAATTTTCCTCAACTTTTTAATTCAGGCAATTAATGCAAATTAAGCAAGAGACACAAAATTTATTGCTGGAACCCAGCTGATCAAAAGTAATCCCAGCCCGCATTTGTCAAACATCTTTAAGGAACAGCACACAGCTCAGTGATTTAAAATGCTGTCCAGGCTCCTTAGACCTGTGAATGGACTTTAAGCGCTCATTTCTTTAGCTTCCCTTTTATACTTTATTACATTCTAAGGACAACTTAGACATCCCACGGTAGATAAAGATCAGTAACAGCAGGAAATTATTAATCCCCTCCCTTCCATTTTCAATCTGGACAAAGCCTGAAGGGAAGATCCAATTTTATTTCCTATTATTGTGCCTTTTAATAAAACAAAGACAAAGTCTGTTGAACAGCTAAGGAAACGTTGCACAGTACATAAGGTGAATGTGACTTAGAGCCAATCTTTAAATATATGAATGCCCACAATAAGTCATTTACTTTTTCATTTACTGTAAAATTGGCTGTGCTGAATCTGCCTAGTTTTGCATTCGTCTAATATGTCACGTTTTAATGAGGTAGGTAGACAAAAGTTGTTTGAAGTGATAGGTGTTCACATTTTTCATACTTGGTTTTTTGTTGTTGTTTTTCATCTTCTTCCACCTACTTCTTTTCTTCATGTCTTTACAAGTTTCCTCAGTTAAAAAACTCCAAACACATCAGCTGTACATCTTGAATTCATACTTTACCTCCTGGGTAAAATAAGTCAAGCTTGGTGTTGTAAAATCAATAGTTCTAACACTGTAGTTCAAGCCTGGCTGCTGGGCCAGGCTCAAGGAGCACATCTTTCTGCTGTCAGTGTAAGAAAAAAACCCATTGGATTCCTTTTTCTCATACAAAAACAAAAAGGGGCGGGGTGGGAGAAGCTGTGTGAATCATTAATAACTTGTATAAAAAATGCAAGTAAGTTTTTCTTCCTGATGGAGAACTGACGTCAACTCAACAACTGCTGTCCAGAGCTCGCAGGTTCCTATTCAGCAGAGCCAGCAATGACTGTTCTGAGACCGAGGCTGTTGATGGATGGCTCTACAGTGTGAGACTGTAGTGCCAAGTCCCTGACTCAATGTGATTGTTGCACAAGCACACAACAAACAGATCAAAAAAGGGGGCAGGAGGAGCAGTGGAACAACAGTGAACGAAAGTCAAGAGACAACTAGCGCAGGCTGTCGGCACACATTGAAACTGTTTCAATAAATGTTTGCAAAGGATGCAAGGAAAAAAAATCTGTGCACACCTTAATGGGCAGGATTTTTCAAATATAAATACAAAAAAGGGTACATCATTACTGGTATGACAAGCAGATCCCACCTGAGATGTTTTCTACACGCCAGAGTGGAGGGGGCGCCATAATGGGCTTTGGTTTCTTTTTCCTTCAGTGGAACAACGGAGCTTCCGGAGGTGCAGGGGCGTCTTAGCCGTCATAGCTGCTAGCTATGTCCAGATGTTGCAGAGAGCACCCTCATGACTGAGGTCCCTCGTCTTAACGACTGGGTTTTTCAACAGGACAATGCTACAGTACACAATGCCCGCAGGACAAGGGACTTCTTCCAGGATGATAACATGACTCTTTTGGAACATCCTGTGTATTCCCCTGATCCAGATCCAATTAAGAACCTTTGGGGATGGATGGCAAGTTTCCATCCATCCCTCGTACAGCCGTCTTCACCACTTGGAGAAATGTTCACACTCACCTCATGGAAATGCTTGCATCAAGCATGCTGCAATGAATGTTTGAAATAATCAACAATAACAGTGGAGCTACTCATTACTGAGTTCATGTTTGGAACTCTGATTTCTGTTTTGGGGGGAGGTTTGCAGGTTTTTTTGGAGGTGTGGTCCTAAACTTTTGATCAGCTGTAAAACAGCTTGTTTCAGTTTAAGAGTTGTTTTCAGTAAATTGCATGCTCAAAAAATGTTTTGTCTCACTCGCATTTCTTCTGGATGCATGTTGAAGCTCTACTTGGAACCTTGTTAAGATCCAAACATGCAAAGTATGATTTTTTTTGGCATTTTTCAAGTGGTCTTAGACTTTTGATCGGAACTGTATTATATGCACACCACTGAGCATGTACAGACTGATATTAATCTTTAATAGGGCTGTCAACATTGAGAACAAACAAAACAACTGCTGTATAGTGCCCTCCGCTATTTTAGTTTTAAGTGGTAACATGACTGCATCACATGACTAAAATGCGTCATCGTTTTTGAAAGTCTCCATTTTCACTGTCCACACTGCGACGCAAACGCGCCGTCTTCAAATGTATTCGTTTTCAAGAGCGCTTTCAAAACGCTGCGCTTTTCCTTGGCAAAAAAAAAACGGAGAGAAAACGATGCGTTTTCAAACGAAAACAAATTGTGGACACAGTGTGGACATAGCCTTTGACGTCCCTCTAGGTCAGGGGTGTCCAACTCCAGGCCTCAAGGGCCAGTGTCCCGCAGGTTTTAGATGTGTCCTTGATCCAACACAGCTTATTTAAATGGATAAATGTCCTCCTCAATATATCTTGAAGTTCTCCAGAGGCCTCGTAATCAACTACGGTAATCGTTTGATTCAGGTGTGTTGACCCAGGGTGATAGGAGGCCTGGAGTTGGACACCCCTGCTCTAGGTAAACATGTTTCAAATGCTGTTTACATGATAAATGTTACAAGTCTCTCATGAATAAGTTATTTTAGCGCTAATTTTGTCTGGTGTAGTCCTGCTGAAGTGACGACACAGGAATTGCTTTAAAGATTTTTAAGGCTGCTGAATATGTCAGTAAAAGTTTTTTTTTTCTTAGCAGAAGCCCAAGCATATCTTGCTCTTCCTCATCTTCTTTCATTTCTGTTTTTAAATTGCTAAAGAAAATAAATGTAGGCCACCCACACCCAACAGCAGGGACAGGACATTTACCTAATGTAGTCAGCATCATTTATGGTGTACAGTGTATGGTCAGAGAAAATCCTCACCACACAAGAAGTAATAAACTGAGTTGTTGCAATAAGTACTAAGAGTGGGGACAAAGAAATGGGACCAATTACAGTCCAACATGGTGCAAAGTTATTTTATTTTTGCTAGAACTGGAAAATGTGTTCATATCTAAAGCTTGTGATATGTGGGGTGTACAGCGCAATATAAAGGAAAGTGCTATTTGAGTGTTTGATATAAATTTTTATCCTTCTGCAGAAGATAGGATTCTGAGTAGATTGTAAAAAGAAAACAAAAAGGCTGACAATATCCTGGCTGAGCTTCAACGGCTCATGAGGGCAGAATTGCTCACACAAAATAAGCTTGTTTGAATGCAAATTCCGAATGTGCGCACAAGGACCTTTTTCTTTGTCATTTTCATCGTTTCCGGCTGTGCATATAATGAGCGCTTTGCTTCGCTGGTTCCATAGGATTTTTCACTGCACTTTTTTTTTAAATAAAGCAGATGGAAAAGAATCCGTGAGCTCCCAATTTGCCTCTAGCACTTGTGAATCTGCCATCTTCACAAAGAAATGGAAATAATTAGCCTACTAATTTCATAAGTCTCGTTCAGATGGCCAATTCCACAGATTGCATTTCCTCTCTCCAAATATGACACAGCACTGAAGCACCGGTTATTCTTGATCCCTCTGATAAGCCTGCCGTAGGGCACGTGTGGGATATGGACACAGATCACACACCCTCGGTGCATCACATCAATCAGCGTTGAGGTTTTATTTTTAATAGACTGTGTGTGTTGTCAAGTTTGTATTAATAAATAGGAAAGGAGAAATGAGATGCACTTCAATAGCTTTCAACTAGGGGACCTAATGATAAACTTATCTCAGAGAAAAGGATGAGGCTTGAAATGGTCATACAGCAGCAACTCTATTCACAGATTCTTTTGTGGCCAAGACAAAACAAGAGGGAAGTAGAGACGGACAAAAACAGGAGCGAGGGAAACAGAGGATCATCGCTATCTTGATTTTTCACCACTGTGGATTTTGTGCATTCTGCAGTGCAAAATGTGGCTTTGCAAACACACACACACTAAGCACACGCACACACTCACACTTTGACAACATAAGCTGGGCTCGCGCTCTCCATCTATATCAAAGGCCCCACCATGCGGGGATTGACTTTTGTTCTTGGCAGCATGAAAATAGGGAAAACTTTATGATGTCTGTTTCCCTCTGGTTTTATTTGGCTCCAGCTCTGTTGTGGGGAGAGTGTGCTTGTTGTGTGTGTCGCCTGTTTCCAGCCCAGGGAGTTGCTACTGTATGCTGGTGAGACACTTGTTTGGTTTATTCGGGAGACTGACAGATGTCTCGGTTGGCTGTTTCTTCAGCTCATTTAATTGAAAATGCAGTCATTTGCTCCAGCCAAATGTTTATGGGAAGAACAAGTGAAGGAAGAAGAGAAGGGGAAAATTATTTTTGGTCTGTTGTAGCAGGTCTGTTGTCAGTTTTTACAATTTTATGTGGCATCTTTGTGAGGATCGGCTGGAGGTGGGAGCTGTTTGGTCAGTCGTGCTGTTTTGCAGCCCCAAAAATAATGAAACCACTAAATATATCTGGATCCACTGACAGGGAAGAAGCAAATCAGTGCCAGTGAGTATGACTTCTAAAAGAATACTGACCCCTAGTGGAGAACTGCAACAAGTGACTCATTCAGTATCAGAGGAATGGTACACAGAAAAAAAAGAAGAAAGAAAAAATGATTGAGTGGCGTGCAAAAGGCAGCTTGCACAAATATTTACTCATAACCACAGGATGAGAACACAGCTATAAACAAATAAATACTTAATTACACTATCTCATGCACACATCTAGTTAGAAATGGGGTGATGTCAGAGTTGTGGTCGATGTTGAAACTTTAAAGTTTGATACAAAATATGCAGAGGAATCATTATACAGCAAAATAATTAAAAGCAACACTGCTGGATATGAGTTACTCTGCTACCCTTTTAGCCCCAAACTGTGTTTTTTATTTAAAGAATCCCTGGACCGGAAGAGCTTTACTTCGTCCAACCTGGCAAAGCTGTTTTGTGTAATTTGTAGCAAGCTAGCTAACATTAAGGCTAACTTAATGACTCTGTAATAAATTAGCTGCTAAAGGACAAACAGTTATGGTTGAAGACAGTGCACTCTCTGTCAGTTATAAGGTTTTGTGGAACAGAACTTGCCGGTAGGTCTTAGAATTAGGTAAATACGACCACAGGTGAACAAGTTTATTAAGATTATGACGTCATTATTCATTAAAAACCAAGCCAAAATATATAAGCAGTGTGTGAAAAAGTAATTACACCCTGTAATTCAGTAGCTTGTAGAGTCATTTTTAGCAACAATAGCCTGAATTGTTTTTGATTTGATGCTGCATCAGTCTCTCACATCATTGTGGAGAGATTTTTGGCCTCTGTTCTTCACAATGCTACTTTAGTTCATTCATTCATGCACACCTCTCTTTAGTCACCACCATAACATTACAATCCGAAGTCTGGACTCGAACACCTCGATGATTCTTTTCTTTTTCACACATTCTGTTGCAGATTTGCTGCATGAACCGGTTTGGGCCAAGCTTTAGCTCTCACACAGATGACCTCACATTTGACTCTACAATACTTTGGTCTACAGAGGAGTTTGTATTCACCTCAATGACTCCAAGGTGTCCACGTCCAGTGACTGTAAAACAAACCCAAATCAGAATCGGAATCAATTCACAAAACTTTATTTAGCCCACAATAGGCAAATCAATTCAACAGTCCAACATTAGAACAGTAAGCAGTGAATAAAAAATAAAAAAACAAATAATCACCCTTCCACCACTGTGCTTGACAGTTGGTATGATGTGTTTGTGCTGATATGCTGCGTTTGGTGTTTGTCAAACATGCTGCAATGCATCATGGCCACACATGTCCACTTTGTCTCATCTAAATCTAAATCTAAAGGACTTTGTTCCAGAAGTCTTGTGGTTTGTTCAGATACAACTTTGCAAACCCAAGCCACGCTGTCATGCTCTTTTTAGAGAGAGGAGCTTTTCTCTTGGCAACCCTTAAACAAGCCACACTCGGTCCTTCTTTTTCTAAATGTACTGACATGAACTTTAATATTTAACATGATAACTGAGGCCTGTAGCTTTCAACTTTACAATTGGGGTGAATTTGATGGGACATCCACTCCTGGGCTGATTGGCAGCTGTCTTAAATGCTTTTCGCTTGTAATGATCTTTCTGACTGTAGAATTATATTTATCTTATAATGATCTTATAACCCTTCCCAGACTGATGGACATCAACATCTTTCTTTCGCATTGGGGTAACAAACGCCTGAATGCGTGAGACCGGCATATTGCCAAAACTTTAGTTTTATTGAGGCGCTCACACTTGCTGATGATCAGTTAATAAAGTGCTTTTATTTAACAGCACCTGGCTGCTGTTTACCCTCTAAATTTCTATGGAAATAGTTAGGGTGTACTTAGTTTTTCACCAACTGCTTCTGCATTTTGGCTTAATTTTGTTAAATAAATAAAGACATGAGATAATATGTCATGTTTTATACTTAATCTGAGACTGGATTTATTTAATTTCAGGACCAGCTGAAGACCAGATTATTTTTATTATGTCCTGATATGTAAAATTGTAGAATCCAAAATGAGTGTACTTTGTTTTTTTTGATGACTGTATTACAATAAAAACATTTTGTTTCTTTGGTTTACTAACCAGCTAGTACGACAAAACTAGCTGGTTAATAGCTGGTTACTACAGTCTAACATATTGTCGGTTACCAGTTTATTTATTGGAAATAAATAAACTTAAGATAAAGCAGTTTTAAGGTTTGAATTTTACTGGTGGTATCTAACATGATGAAGTATGCTTTATTATTTGGATCCATTTGTGGAGGAAGAACATGTGCATCTGCAAAAGCTCTGCGCAGCACCAATCCAGAACTAATGCAGTACCAGCCCCTTAATCCACTGTCAGAAATAAGCACTTGAGCTCCCCTCTCATCAATGCCTCGCTCACCAAAAAGCACACTTTTCTTCTTCAGCGCCCAGCATCTGTGAGCCTGCACTTCTGTAGGTGTTCGTAATTTGAAGGTACTTTTTACTTACCTAACGCACTACGATGAAGAATATCTTGCTATCTCTGTCTTTCTTTTTCCTTTGGTTCACAAACCTAAAGCCCACAGTTGGGCCTTCTCACTTTTTCCATTCTGATTCAAATCCACTGAGGTAAAAAACACTGGTGTGATGAGACAGAAGTTTGTTTTTTTCCTTTTTTGTGCGCCTGCTATTAGCACCAGAACCAGTTTAAAGTAGGGGGTAAGTAGGGGGAGGTGAATCAAGAAGACATTGAGCTCGAGTCTTCAACGTCTGTGGAGTCATACTCATCAGCGGATTCAGTCAGGGCAGGATAGGGATGAGGCTGGTCAAGGTTGACGTAGGTGACATTCAGACTGATGTAGTGCTCTCCTTCCAGGCCAGACAGTATGGTGGAGACAGCTGACACCAGTGTAGCAAAGCTGGGCCTCAACTCTGGATCCGGGTCCCAGCACTGGAGCATAATGCTATACCTGGGGAAAAAATACAGGCACAATTAATATACTGTATAAGGAATTAGACATTTTCACGTAAAATTTACGAGGGCCTGAAATTTTACAGACTTACAGCAGACTCACACAGAAACACTGTGTATGTGTTAATAGCTGCAGCTGGTTAATCCTCTCCTGATGACAACATGGCATGTAGGAACGATTTTGATTGGCATGCGTGTCATACACTTGTTTTATTGAACCAGGGTTTACAGGGCCGTGAAGCACAACAATTTGAGAAGATGGCATATATTTGTATGCTGAGAGTTGGATAATGAGACAGATAGCTCTCCTGTGTCTGAACACTAAGCATATATCTGTACCCGGCAGCTCATTAGCACAAAGACTAGAGCGAGTGAAACAGCTTGCCAGGCTGTGTACAGCTGTAAGACAATCCAGCGCCTAGGAAGCTCACATAGGCAACCAGATGAGATCCCAGGAGGTTCATGGTTCAAGCTGGCAAAGAATATTTTGAAAATATTTAATTAATGACATGTAAATTTTGTTACATTTGGGTCAAGCCAGATTAGGTTTGTTTCACCATTCCCAGAATTTAGCTTCTTAAAGTGAATGGACCACCAAGAAAGTGATTATATAATTAAAAAGCATTGTTCCTCTGATTCGCTCTGATCTAGGTGGTCCAGGTCCCTTCCATGAGACCTCAGACCACGTTGAATGTGTTGCCAGGCCTCAGTGGACACGGGGCATGCATGGTTACTCTTTAGTTGTTGAGCAAGAGATCGCCATCTAAGCAGTTTATCATTAAAAGGCAAAAGTACGGTCACACTAGAGTGTGTTGGGGGGGGGGGGTTGTCAGTTGTGTGTAGTGTATCTGCGTGAGTGCGAAACACATAAACATTAACTCCAAGACAGTGTTGCATAACCATGTTAAAATACAAAGTAGTGGAGAATTTACAGGTATCACTCCACTCGAACATCTTGTCATTATTATCTGGACTTTGAGTCATGTTTTTTTTTTTTGTTCTCTTTTACCCTGCAGCTGTTAATTTGTACCAGAACTACTTAAGCATTGGTAGGATCCACATCAACACTTACACAGTGTATTTTTGCAATAACTTTTGGAGTGAATCAGAAATTTGGGGCCATAAAATGACTTCATTCTTACTACTTACAAAGGGTCAGGGCAGTACTGTGGCTGAGGAAGCCTCCTGCCCTTCAGTAAATAGTGCGTTATATCGTATGGGTCCACCTCTGGGTAGGGGCTGGCTCCTCTGGTCAGCATTTCCCACATCAGAACACCAAAGGACCACTGTATCCAAAGACACAAAAAATATACATCAAGTGTCAGCAAATGTGCATAAAACACTCAAATGCAACGTTTTGATGCAAACAGTGTAATGGAAATCAAATCAAATACATTTTAAATGCAACTTTACTGCAGTAAATCTTTATGTGCGTACCACGTCTGACTTGGAGGTAAATTTTTGTGTTTGCAGACTCTCGATGGCCATCCACTTGACAGGCAGTTTAGCCTTCCTGTGGTCCTGAACACTGTAATATTCCTTATCGAAAACATCTCTGGCCATGCCAAAGTCCGCCACCTTCACCGTGTACGACTCATCCAGCCTGAAGAAAGGAAAAGCCAACTGAAGGAGTCTCTCGAAACCAAATGCTTTAAGTCTAACAGAGACACTGAAACATTTGCTAAATTCTCTGCATGTCTTGGAAACTCACATGCAGTTGCGTGCAGCGAGATCTCTGTGCACAAACTTCTTCTGGGCCAAATACTCCATCCCCTTGGCAACTTGCAGCCCAAAGCCAATCAGATCCTTTACAGTGGGGTTCTAAAGAAATCCATGAACACACAACAAGACACACCTCATTAAACAAAAGGAAATGATAGTTCATTAGGTATTTAACAGATAGTTCCTCATAAACGAGGTGATGAATTTCCAATATTTTAATATAGTTATCACACCCTCTTCTCGCAGCGTATGAAATGCCGCAAGTCCCCGTGTTTCATGTATGGCAGAACCACAAGAGGGAGCCCTTCCTGTGGCAGGAGGATGCCCAACAGAGAAAGCACGTTGCTGTGATGGAAGCCCTTCATTATGATGCCTTCCTTCAGAAACTGCTCCACCTCTTCCACATCTGTTATTCCTGATGACACACACATGTAAAGATTCTTTTCTGATGGCCTCTGAGAAGACAGTGGAATTACAGAGAGAACCTCTTCTGAAAGGTACTCATAGGACATCACAGATACTCTTAGCACTTTGTTCCACAGCAGAGACACTCGGGTTCTTTCGTAAAACATATAAATCAAACCTCAAGAAGCAGAAATTACTCAACTATTCAAAGACTTGACAGCACAGTGGATTTCTCTGTTGTTGGAGTCTGTGAAGTAGCCGTGATAGACGGTTCCAAAATGACCTGCAACAAAAATGAGACATAATTACAGAGTTGCTTCAAAATATTATATAATGCTTGGCTTCCATAGCAAGTTTTTTCACGTGCACAAGTCCTTACCTTTTCCGATAATCCGATGTTTCTGGACAACAAGCATCTCGGCAGGAATGAGAACATCTTTCACCTCTTCCAGCAGCTCTGGCCTAAAACTGGTGATAGGGATCTTTTCTGTAGGAAGGAGGGGAGTGAGGGTCGGATCTATGCGACCTCCAGCATAGGTCAGGCTGGGGAATGCTACCGGCCCCACCAAGGGGGTGGGAGGACTTAGCGATACTACTAGTAAAAGTTCACAGAGAAAGAAAAAGAGAGGCATGAAGTTATTAAGTTTATGAAGGTGTCTTTGTCAAAGGAAAATCAGCAATAATTAGAGTAAAGAATATTATATATGTGCTTAGATAGCCACCTCTTCTGTAGTCTCCAACAGGTGACATCTCCACATTATTTGTACCACAGCGGTTGGCGCTGTGGGTTAAACGTGACTCTACCATGGAGGCTGAAAAACATTTCACAATAGTGTTCAATCATCAACCCTAACAGTGGAACATTTACATCCTATACAAAACCTGAGATGTTCTACTTGAAAGACTTTAGTAATTCATCACACTGACACCCACTAGCAGTTGTATAAACATGACTCGTCAAGGTCCACACATGAAAGCGGCGCTAACCTTTCTTCTTCTTCCTTAAGTGTTTCATGACAACAAAGGCCAGCACCGCCCCGGCAACCAGAGCTGCCAGGATCCCCAAAACGATCCCCACCATGTAATGGTTGCTGACCCTCACCACTGTGCCAACGTTGTGAACCTGTCCGTTGATGGAGATCTAAGAAAATAAAGTCCATAAATCACAAGTTTAGTATTTCTGTAGATCTGGAGCAAACCATTCATTTATGTAAAAGTTTTTGCCTGTCATGGTCCTGGGCCATGTTGGCCCAGTGTTCTTAGTTTTCTTGTATGTTTGTATTTTGTTCCCTATTTAGGCCATGTTTCCTGAGTTGCCCTGTTGTGTTGTTCCCTAAGTGTTTTCCCTTGGTGGCTTTTACCCCCTGTGTGCCCCTCTGTGTATCTGTGAGCCCTCGTCTCTCCTTATGTTTTATTCCATGTTTCCCCTGCCCGTTATGTCTAAGTTCTCCCCGTGCTCTCTCTCTCCCCCCTGTGTGCCCTCTGTGTATTTATGAGCCCTCGTCTCCCTTTGTGGTTGTTCCATGTTTCCCCAGCCCGTTATGTCTGTGTTTTCCCCGTGCTCTCTCTCCTCCTGTCTGAACCTCTGTGTACTTCCTGTTTGACTCTGCCCGTCTCCCGTCAGTGTTATGTTCACCCCGCCCTGTCTCGTTATGGTTATCTGTGTCAGCTGTGTTCCCCGTGTGTTCCCACTTTCCTCGTTAACCCTCTGTGTATTTCTGTCTGCGTCTCCCTCTGTTCGGTGTCGCATTCTCCCTCATTGTTGTGTGGATTCCCTGTGTCTCCCTACGAGTGTTAGTTTATTGATTCCCAGTTTAGTTGAGTTCTGTATTTCCTATGTTCTGCCTGTCAGCAATAAAGCTGCTTTTGAGTTCATCCCCGTGTTTGTGAATCTTGCGATTGGGTCCTCCTCCCGCCTGCCACACAGCCGATCCATGACATTGCCACATATGCTCGAACCAATGTTAGTTAGTAAAAATCTAATTTTGTATGAGCTCAGCTGTAAAAAAAAAAAAAAAAAAAAAAAAAAAAATTTATAATATTAATTTGTACATTAAATGTTGATTTTATGGTGGATGGCTCAACACTTTAAACAAACAGCATGCATCTCTAATAGATCCATAATTTTTCTATAGTATTCTGTTTATACATTAAAGAGTATCTGCATGCCTGGTGGACAGCAAGGAGGAGGACGCTACTTGGAGATATGGACGCTACTTTTATTTTTAAGAGTCAAAGTGCATCCAAGACAGAAACAGCTGCTGACACAAATACTGCTAACGCTACATCAGCTCAGTACAAGCATCTGCACTCACAGCATGCTAACACAAAGGTATCAAAGACCCCTAAGTGACATCAATATTGAGTGCACACAACCCAGCAGCCAAAGCCTTCTGCAGGTAACAGTAGCTGTGATGAGCATTCAGACATGTAGCATTGTAACTTCTCTTTTATACCTGCACGTGTTTCTGCAGGAGAATCACTCCGATGATCACTTTTAACTTGCCTTGCTTTGTGTAGTGGTCTTTGTTCATGCTTAAAAAAGAAAGCCATCGTGTATGTCGTCATTAAAGTACTGATTTGTGTCAGCGTGTGGAATGCAGCCGAAGGTTAACACTGTTAACCGGTATTTATGTGGCAATGCATTTTAGGTCATGTTACATGAAAGTAACGAGTAGTGTAAGAAATTACTTTCCACGGGGAGTAATTAAATCACGTACTGCATTAGTTTTAAGAAAAGAAGCGAGTAATGTGTGATGCATGAGTTTTTGTTTAGTATTGACCCCAACACTGTATATGACACATTAGTGCAAATTTAAAATGCTGACATTCCAATCCATTGCCTACTTACAGAAAGATAAGTAATATATTACAGTCAACATATTATTTTAATATTAAACTTAGGTTAAATGCTAATAAGCTAAAACTAGCTTATTTTGGACAGTCACTTAATATTTAGTAAGCTAAAAATAGGGTTAGCTTATTCTGAACTTGCAAATTTAGCATGTTCAGGGAATCATGAAATATCACAACTCATTATTCCATGTTGTTAATTTTTGTAATTTCTTTCATTTGAATGTCATAAAAAGCACAGAAACTGGTCTTTTATATAGATATGGGGTCAGAACCCATAGTTAGAATGCCGGAATCAGTATGGTGGAGATGGGATCTGTGTTCATATAAAAAATATTGAATTTATCCAACAGTTACTTGTCTATCCTATCTTGTAGGTACACGAGACAGGACAGACAACTTAGTGACGTACAGTAATGGTTACTAATCAGTGGCACAGACAGTAAAACCTAGGACCCCAAGTTCCATATTGAATCACGTTAATCAATTTATAACCATCTGACCGACCTTCACTGGTAGTCCCTCACTAGGAATGGTCATGTTTTTGGGGATCCTGCAGGTTATCTCATTATCCAGGACTTTAGCACCACAATCAACACCTGCCACCGTCATAATGATGGTCATGCAGGAGCTCACCAGGTTCAGCTTTTGGTGCTAAGAACAGGATCAAAACGTGTGATATTTAAAATTTCCAATATATTCCACACATTTGAATTGATTTAAGTAAGAATGAAGTAACACAACAGCTTACATGTAGTGACACTTCATCAAACCCAGGGTACAAATTTAGAACATGTCCTTCTGTTTCAAAAGGTATGGGCTCGCCGTAGGGGTGATAGGAGAACTCTTTGCTCCACAGGCTTGATGCTCCATCCATATCAAAAGATAGCGATCCTTCCACAGTTTCATCCCTGTGGAAAACAGGGGTCATGCATTCCATCCGTGTGGGTAAAGACTTGCCGAGGCACTCCTGAAACAAAACAGTGTAATAAAATTTTAATGCTTGTTCTATACAGTAAAATATAAGCACATCACCCAGAGAAGCAATAGAGAAACTCTATAATTTAATACACAGCTCAAAAAAATACTAAAAACATATCAGATCTCAAAGGGAGAAAAATCATGTTGGATATTTATAATGACATGGACTGGGTAATGTGTTAGGAATGAAAGGATGTCGCAGCATTTTGTGGGCATAAAAATTATCAGAGTTAAAATACAGAGAGTTGAATTCAAAGACACTCTGAAAAAATGATGCAGCAGAATAGTCCTTTTTGCAAAAGAAATGTCATTGCAGCAACTCAAAATGTTCCTCAGTTGTTTGCGTGGCCCCCACATGCTTTTACGCATGCCTGATAATGTTGTGGAATACTCCTCGGTATCCGGGGGGTATCTCTTTCCAGATCTAGATGAAGCCTGTACAGCCTGAAGTGCAACCTGGTGGCTCTGGATGGACTTGAAATATAATTTCCCGGAGGTGTCCTATTGGGTTTAAGTATGGGCGAGCATGGGGACCAGTTGGTGTCAGTTCCTTCATCCTTTGGAACTGCGTGACCTGGAAACCTTCACTGACTGACCGCTAAACCAGCCATGCTAAACTATGTTACAGGCAGGATTACTTTCTCCAGACCCTTTCATGTTGGTTACATGTTCTCATGTGCTCATGGTGCCGCAGTTCAGCAGTGAGCACAGAGCACACTGAGGATGTCGGGCCTCGTCAGTCTGTTTCTGAACACCAGTGTCCTGCTGGAGGTCATTTTGTAGTTTTGGCAGATCTCATCCTGTTCCTCCTAGCACAAAGGAGTAGACACTTGTCCTGCTGATTGGTTAAGGCCCTGTCCAAGTCTTCTGGAGAAACTGTCTGGGTCCTGGAATCTCCTCCATGCTCTTGAGACTATGGTAGGAAATACAGCAAATGTATGTGCCGTCCTGTAGGAGTTGGACTACCTGGGCAACCTCTGTAGGGTGCAGGGATCACCTCATTCTACTAGTAGTGACACTGAGCCTACCCAAATGGAAAACAAGTTAAAAAAAAAAAACAGTAAGAAAACATGAGAAGGGAAAAATATCAGTGGCCTCCAGCTGTAAAACCATTCCCATTTTGAATGTTGCCTCATTGGTGCACCTGTTGTTAATTTTTTTGAGCACTGTATATTTACAATGATTGATGATGGAACTGTACCGTTGACACAGATTTCAGGTGGCTCTCATTGGGTTTAAAGCGGATGATTGTGCGGTAAACAGAATCCAGGTTCTCCCCTTCAATGACAATCTTTGAACCTCTGCAACAAAAAGACGTTTAAATTCCATTTTTTAATGAATCTGCCATCTCAGAAAAATGAATAATACACAAAAGTGAAGTGCAAATGCAAAATGGTCCGATCATGCCCTCAAAGTATGTACACACAGCAGCTGTTTTTGTGCTGAGGTTTCTGTGGCATTACCTGTCAAAGCTACAGTCAGGCCGGACGTCTGTTATCTTTGGGTTTTCCTTGTAGTAAAACACCTTTGTTGTGAGAACAGGAGACTTGTCAATGAACACACTCAGAGGAACATCTCTCACCTCTGAGATTTCTTTGGACAAACAAATGATGGAAGACACGTTGCCTTTAGGCGCTGTGACCCTGCAGAGAGACAAAGCTATGTGTGAGTGACACGTCACAACAGACAAACTGGAGCAAATCGAAAGGCTTCATGCTCTAAAATATATTTGTGTAATCATCAAGAACTGGAGCAAAAAATAGTTCACTTGTGAGTCTTTTAACACTTTTCCAAACCAAGACAACTTTACAAGCTCTAAGACAAACACTTGAGAAACCGAGTAAGTGATTGTGCTACAAAGCACGTAAGGTTTTGTATTTGTACCTTTTTATGTCGCAGGCCACATCGTTAAGAGTGACTCTCCTGGTCTTTCCAGCGTCCAAGTGAGGCCCACTCACTGTGATGAGTGTGCCCCCAACACGAGGGCCATAGTTGGGCTGGATTTCTGTGATGTTGGGAACCTGAAGAAGTCAGTTTATTTTGATTTTGTGGTAAAGCAAACCCTCTTCATAGACAAGGAAAAAAGAATTGCAAGATATTAACAAAGGTTACCACAAATGTGAATCCTGGCATTTCTGCCTTCCCTTCAATAGAGTAGCGTCCCTCCACTTTGCCCTCATGCACTTCCACTGTAATGTTGACTGGTTTGAACAGCTCAGTGGCCCCAGAGCGAATCTTACACACCAAGCTGAGTATCAGAAGAAAACACTTGCATTAGACATGTCCAACAAAACTACTAACAATTTAATTTCATGGTGAACTGTCTGACTACAACAGGAAACAAAATTACCTTCGGTGACTTATTTTTGCTGTTTGCAAAGACCGTTATAGAATAATGAGCAAGCATTAATATAAATAGGGCATATCACAGTGCAGCAAAGATAAAAAAAAAAAAACTACTGATGGATTTGCTGATAATGGTTATAACACAAAAACCTTGTCCTTGGAACCAAAACAAGCCTTGCAAAGTTACTCACTACGTGTTGTTGCTTTTGGCTGGAATCACAGTGCAGGACGTCTGTCCCAGTCGGATCTGGTGGGTTCTGGAGGTGATAGCAGGCCTCAAAGGCGACTGGAACTCCCACCCAGTCAGCGTTAGCTCTGTTTGACCATCAGGGGGAGCAGTCCGTGGAAAGAACTGTGTTAATAAAAGACAATTATAGTTCACCATTGAAAATGAATGCTGTCATAAGTTGTAGATTTCAGATTCAGAGATTGTGGATTATTAGACTAAATCTCACTCCGGAGATCCCAGGTGGGCAGGACTCGTTTCTCCAGCGATTGTGGCACTCGCTCTCCCACGAGCACACTCCAGAGCACCAGCCACAGCCCATGAATTTTGGGGCAGTCAGGCACATGGCACAAGTCAGGAAGTGTTGACAGCCTGGTCCTCTTTGGGGCACCTGGATCATCTAAAACAGAATAATAACCGTTTTCATCTCACACACTTATTGCTAGGGGGGAAAAAACTCTCCATTTTATTTTTCATATAATGAAACCTATAAGCAGCATAAGAAATGTTCTTTTCAAAACCAAGTATTGATTTCTCACATTAAATATGAAAAGTATTCTGCCTGACATGTTTGTCTGCATTATACCTTGTTTCTTGTATTTAAATACCTGAGTAGATCATCCCTTTCATAGTGTTAGGAGGACACATGTAAAAATCTTAAATGCAGGATTTAAACAAGATGTAAGTGATAATGTAAATGACATAGGTGTGCATAAAATAATGTTTAATCTTCAGTTTTTACACTGGCACTTTGGACACTGCTTGTTTCATAAAACTACTGTAGAATCATTTTATTTGCTCCTTAATAACTGATCCTGTTCATGGAGAGAGACGTGTAAGCTGATACTTGGTCTCATTCAGCAATAGTCTGTTTAAGAGGTCAGCTGGACAGCTCCTAGTGCTGAAACGAGTCTTATCTAGTGTCATCAAAATATTACAAACATGTTCAGAGGAGCGTCATTTTCTAAGGTCACGTGACCAGTTTGATTTAATGATTCGGTTTAAGGCTCTGACAGTCATTTCAAGTTCTTCAATTTTCTAATTACCCACTAATTGATTCTCATGGTCACAAGGGTAACACCATTTAAAAAGTGAAAGACATTCGCTGGCCCTAAGGCAAGAGAACACCCGGGCAGGTGCTCTAGATTGTCACAAAAAGACTGCTAAAATTACCCAGCTCTTTTGTAACTGTGATGTGACCAGATCTCCGTGTCTTTCAATAGTGAGAGCACGATTTACCCACAGAGTCTGCTAAGCTTGGACTGGTATAAGATTGGTATACTGTGCAAAGGGACTGCAGCTGTACCTTGTCTCCAACCACAAAGAGAAGATATTCTGAAGAATGCACAGCAGCAATGGAGGAGACCCTCTGGTTTTCTACCAAGGAGTAATTGGCAAAGATGACAGGGCTGGATCTTGTCAGCACAAGCTGCCAACACAAAATGAAGGGTTGATCATTAGTAGAGGAGCAAGTAAATAAAGACAAATGCTAAAGATGATAAATTATGCTATACCTGAAGCAGGCGTCCGGTCGAGGTACCAATGTGGGCCACGGTCTTGTTCTCTATAGTTGTGACGAGGAGAGATGTGAGCAGGACGTTTGTCATCTTCCTGTTGAACAGGTCCACTCTGTAGTAGGGCTTTGACACCATGGTAGGATGGTCTCTGCATGTGGCATTGTTCTCCATGCTCTAGTACAAAGGTCGTAGACAGCAGAGGGCACAGACAACAGGAAATGGTGAGAGAAAAAGCAGTTCAAGTGCAAGCTGCAGCGAGGCAGTATTGCACAATATGTGGCAACAGGGTATCAACAGGTTGTTTGTCCTTTATGCTGGAAAAAGAGAGTATGATCTTGTGCAGTGTTGTGCTGTCAATGTGTTTCAGGCTATAGACATAAAAAATTGTTTATACTGAGCATTAAAATGATCACTTATTCTTGATATATCATATTACGTTGTGTTCAGCAGCTGATCAGCAGTCATTTAGGTTTAACTGTAGAAGAAGTTTAGTAAGTATACCCTGAGGTGTCTGTGAAGGTTCTCAGTCATCCAGGTCATCGTAGTCAAAGGAGCTTGCAAAGAAAAGCGTCTGGACTTCTTTAAGTTACTTGAAGACGTTTCACCTCTCATCCGAGAAGCTTCTTCAGTTCTAAGGTCAAATGGTGGAGAGTCCCAGATATAAACCTAGTGGGAGTATCCCCCCACAGAGGGACAACAGGACCCCCTGATGATCCTCTAATCGCCTGAGCCAAGGTGTGAAACTGGGTGTGGGTCCCAATCAGCCAGAGTTTCGGGTGTGTTCATTGTGAAACCTGGCCCCACCTTATCAAGCGAATTCCTGAGATCAGATGGCCCAGGATGTGAGTGGGCGTTAAGGCGTCTGGGAAGAGATCTCAAAACTGGATTATAGATGGCAGAGAGTTGGTGTCGTAAACCCCCGCCTCTGTTCAAAGATGGTCGCTCACAGTGGACATAGATGGCTTCTTTCACTCCTCTTTCAAACCATCTGTCCTCTCTGTCCAAAATGTGAACATTGGCATCCTCGAAAGAGTGTCCTTTATCCTTAAGATGCAGATGGACTGCTGAGTCTTGTCCTGTGGAGGTGGCTCTTCTGTGTTGTGCCATGCGCTTGTGAAGTGGCTGTTTGGTCTCTCCAATGTAGAGGTCTGAGCATTCCTCGCTGCACTGTACAGCATACACCACATTGTTAAGTCTGTGTTTTGGCGTTTTGTCTTTCGGGTGAACCAGTTTTTGTCTGAGCGTGTTGCTGGGTCTGAAATGCACCGGGATGTCATGCTTGGAGAAAACTCTCCTGAGTTTTTCTGATACACCGGCTACATAGGGGATGACAATGTTGTTGCGTCTGTCTTTCTTATCCTCCATTCAGGAGGAGGAGTGTGTGTTTTTGGAAGCAAGGTGTGAAATTTCCTGCGTTGTCTTCTAGTTCACCAGGGAAGACACCAAGGACAACTGTTTGCCTTTCCTGGACTGCGCTGTGCACATTGAGGAGAACGGCAACCTCAACATCGAAGTTTACCGGAAGCCCACACACACGGACCAGTACCTCCTTTTTGACTCCCATCACCCTCTGGAACACAAACTTGGAGTAATTAGGACCCTACACCACCGGGCAGAACATGTTCCCTCTAAGCCTGAAGGAAAAAAGAAGGAACACACACATGTAAAGGAAGCACTCAAAACGTGCGGCTATCCTAAATGGGCGTTCTTAAAGTCAGCAAAGAGGCACAGAAAAGAAGACCAGACACCAGCGAGGGAGGATAAGAAGGACAGACGCAACAACATTGTCATCCCCTATGTAGCCGGTGTATCAGAAAAACTCAGGAGAGTTTTCTCCAAGCATGACATCCTGGTGCATTTCAGACCCAGCAACACGCTCAGACAAAAACTGATTCACCCGAAAGACAAAACGCCAAAACACAAACTTAACAATGTGGTGTATGCTGTACAGTGCAGCGAGGAATGCTCAGACCTCTACATTGGAGAGACCAAACAGCCACTTCACAAGCGCATGGCACAACACAGAAGAGCCACCTCCACAGGACAAGACTCAGCAGTCCACCTGCATCTTAAGGATAAAGGACACTCTTTCGAGGATGCCAAAGTTCACATTTTGGACAGAGAGGACAGACGGTTTGAAAGAGGAGTGAAAGAAGCCATCTATGTCCACTGTGAGCGACCATCTTTGAACAGAGGCGGGGGTTTACGACACCAACTCTCTGCCATCTATAATCCAGTTTTGAGATCCCTTCCCAGACGCCTTAACGCCCACTCACATCCTGGGCCATCTGACCTCAGGAATTCGCTTGATAAGGTGGGGCCAGGTTTCACAATGAACACACCCGAAACTCTGGCTGATTGGGACCCACACCCAGTTTCACACCTTGGCTCAGGCGATTAGAGGATCATCAGGGGGTCCTTTTGTCCCTCTGTGGGGGGTTACTCCCACTAAGTTTATATCTGGGACTCTCCACCATTTGACCTTAGAACTGAAGAAGCTTCTCGGATGAGAGGTGAAACGTCTTCAAGAAGTCCAGACGCTTTTCTTTGCAAGCTCCTTTGACTACGATACCCTGAGGTATATTTTCTAACTCAAATTACTGTATTTGCAGGGATATGTTTAACTTAAAAGGCAGCATGAAACAAATCCATCTCTCTGTACAATTCCTTGATCTAAAAACACAAGTGCACACTGCAGTAATTGTATACCCTTAATATCTGCACATCCTCTATAGAGAAATAACAAAGTCAGTATGATAAGAGGGGTACTTTAACTTGTTCGTTACTGTTCTTACTGTCTTGGGGCAACTTTGACCACATAACGTCCTCTGGGATTAATAAAGTATTTCAATTCTGATTCTTTATGACAACTGAGCAGAGTCTGAGAATGTCTGATCTAATGTATGCTGTGTGATGAAAGTTGGTCCTTGAGAATAAACTATTAAGGGGGGCTTGCATTTGGACAAATCTGTTAAAGTCACTGTTTAATGGGAAATGTAATCAAATCTACACCATCAATCACATATAAAGGTTTTTTGATGTAAACAAGAACACAGCCATTATAGTATGTTAAGGAAGATTTATTAGCTGTCCGACCGCATGGGAGCATTGTTTGTTTTACATGCCTTGAGCAGTTCCATATTATTAGATTGTAATATTTGATCTCTGGAAAATGTACAGTTGTGGTTCGACAGACTGAGCTGCTTTCTTGTGAGATAAGTTGAGCTCGTCACCGGGGTGACAAAGAGAAACAAAGTATCTGGCACACCAGAAGCCCGAGGTGAATCGGTTGTGATAATATGATTATTTAATAATCTAAAGGCCTTTGATAGATGTTTATGCCTTGCATTACTGACAGGAGGATTGCCCTGGAGCTGTAGATACAGAGCAGGGAGCATCACTGTTTGATTTAAGGGAGTATTCTACCAAGGAACAAGAAGCACTATGAGAACACAAACCTCCACCAAGGCAGCTCACTAAGCAGCATTTACTTGTAATGGAATAGTATTGTCTTTCGTGAATATTCATTTTGTTTTCTTTGTTCTATATACTTTAAAAAGTTGGGGTTTTTTTGTATTTTTTTATTTAACATTTATTTAACCAGGAAGATCGAATTGAGATTAAAAACCTCTTTTTCAAGGGAGACCTGGCCAAGTTTGTAGTGCAGTAAAAACAAGTGCAAAGTTGGTCCTGTTAAAACCCATTTTAATATACTTGACTTAATTTTAATGACACTTTTTGGGTGTAGAGCACATGTGGCATGCATTTTGTTTTTAGTAAAATTTATTTTTGTCATGGTCTCTGTGTCTTTGTTGAGTTACTCTCGTCAGTACAGCCCCAATAAACCCTGTTTCTCGTGTGACTACAGGGATTATGCTAACCGCAGTTCTCTTGTGCTTAGGTTCTCGGACTTGTCCGTACCCCCGATCTGTTTCCCTGGTGGTGTGGCGTAGAATGGAGTAAGAGTGAGTGTGTAGAAAACAAATACGAGAGGAGCGAGTGAGCAGAGTGTGCTGGATTCAGAAGAGTGCCGAAGACGAACTGGGAAGGAGCGAATGAGCGGAGCGTGTTTTGAACTTTCTCCCCATTTCCCCCTGGACCGCTGCATATCCCTGCCCTGTACACTGTCTATACTTTCACGTGGTGTTTCGTAAATACATTTACGATTGCTATTCTAGTTCAGCTGGTCTGCGCCTGAGTCCAGTTTCGCCTGTGTTACAATTTTAATGTTTTGCAATAAATATCAAGTGAAAAACATGTTTTGATCATAAGTGTTTTCAAAAGAAAAAATGCCAATTCTGGAATATTATGACCTGTTATTATAATTTACATAACATTCATAATAAAATAATGTGATATTTAGAATCCCTATACATCACTGCCTATATGTCGTCAATACAAACAATGTCAGTAAGAATGTCAGTAAGTCATTGAGTTGACCTTGAAGAGCTTAGTGAATGTAGGGAAATTTTTATGGATTGTTAACATGAGCCCACTCTGCACCCCTGCAAAGCTTTAATGGAATTTATTTAAAACCTTCCAAGCTGTCGTGTTTACAGACAGGCTTGAATTTGCCATATTTTTCTAGTCAATGTCCAATCGTAGTGTGAAGTCTCCTCCAGTTAACTGAAGCCTGACATTAGTGGCCTAGTGCCACTGGAGGCCATATATGTCTTTGTGTCACATTTCCTCTGTTTTTTTCCCCTCATCACTGATATACGTTGATCCAAGTTTCATCTGTCCAAAACCTGCTTTTCCAGGAGATACGTGCTGTTTTAGGTATGTGTTAATGTCTGATCTGGCCACTCTGAGACAGATCACTGGTTTAAACCCTGTGGTGAACCTCTGATAATGATATGCTTACCTCCTGGAGTTGTCCTAACTTGAATATTGTGAACAGGTTTTTCTTTACCTTGGAAAGGATTCTGCAGCGATCCACCTCTAATGTCTTCGGTAAACCTTCTGTCTTCGGTAAGGTCCTTTTTATGTGTCATTTTTTTCACCAAATGTGCCACAGTTTCCTTTCCTGCTATCTCTCTGACAGATTTGGTTTGTTTTTGAATCCTAAAAATGACTTGTTTCAGTTGATGAAACAAGTGAAATGTCTTTACCTTGAAGATTAAATTTGTTCACATTCAAATCCCACCCTTAAGTGAACCCATCCAGTTACATTTGAGACCATGCTAATAAGTACCAGTGCAAAGAATGGCAGTAATTTCTATGTGGTTAATCCAATATACTTGTTCAGCTGCTTAGATCAGACCATAATAATCATATAACTATATCTCAATTATGTTGTGATATACAGATAAACTAAAATTGAGTCAGTGTCTAAAAATATATGGACTGTATGTAACCTTAGAGCTTAAGAAAAAAACAAAAACAGCACTGCTATTGCCTGAAGTCATCCACCTCCTAATCCCAGAGGAGTATAAAACAGTGGGTATGAATTGCTTTCCTAAAGCCTAACTCTCCGTTACAGCTACTCTAAATACAAATCATAAATACAAATATAAAACTAATTAAACTGAAAAGCTGTAAAAATAAAAACTGTAAGCCAGAATATTATCAAACATTTTAAGTCTAAAACAATAGTGCATTTGTCATCACAGAAATAGCTTAATAATTCAGTGACATAGTAACAAGCCAAATGAATGAATCATGAATCAATGTTATTGGAATTCCACGTGAAAGACCAATTCAAAGTGGTGTACACGTGAGAAGTGGAACGAAAATCATACATGATTCCAAACATTTTCTACAAATAAATAACTGCAAAGTGGGGTGTGCGTAATTATTCAGCCCCCTTTGGTCTGACTGCAGTCAGTTGCCCATAGACATTGCCTGATGAGTGCTAATGACTAGATAGAGTGCACCTGTGTGTAATCTAATGTCAGTACAAATACAGCTGCTCTGTGACGGCCTCAGAGGTTGTCTAAGCGAATATTGGGAGCAACAACACCATGAAGTCCAAAGAACACACCAGACAGGTCAGGGATAAAGTTATTGAGAAATTTAAAGCAGGCTTAGACTACAAAAAGATTTCCCAAGCCTTGAACATCCCACGGAGCACTGTTCAAATGATTATTCAGAAATGGAAGGAATATGGCACAACTGTAAACCTACCAAGACAAGGCCGTCCATCTAAACTCACAGGCCGAACAAGGAGAGCGCTGATCAGAAATGCAGCCAAGAGGCCCATGGTGACTCTGGACAAGCTGCAGAGATCTACAGCTCAGGTGGGGGAATCTGTCCATAGGACAACTATTAGTCGTGCACTGCACAAAGTTGGTCTTTATAGAAGAATGGCAAGAAGAAAGCCATTGTTAACAGAAAACCATAAGAAGTCCCATTTGCAGTTTGCCACAAGCCATGTGGGGGACACAGCAAACATGTGGAAGAAGGTGCTCTGGTCAGATGAGACCAAAATGGAACTTTTTGGACAAAATGCAAAACGCTATGTGTGGCGGAAAACTAACACTGCACATCACTCTGAACACACCATCCCCACTGTCAGATATGGTGGTGGCAGCAGCATGCTCTGGTCAGAGTTGATGGGAAGATGGATGGAGCCAAATACAGGGCAATCTTTGAAGAAAACCTCTTGGAGTCTGCAAAAGACTTGAGACTGGGGCGGAGGTTCACCTTCCAGCAGGACAACGACCCTAAACATAAAGCCAGGGCAGCAATGGAATGGTTTAAAACAAAACATATCCATGTGTTAGAATGGCCCAGTCAAAGTCCAGATCTAAATCCAATCGAGAATCTGTGGCAAGATCTAAAAACTGCTGTTCACAAACGCTGTCCATCTAATCTGACTGAGCTGGAGCTGTTTTGCAAAGAAGAATGGGCAAGGATTTATGTCTCTAGATGTGCAAAGCTGGTAGAGACAAACCCTAAAAGACTGGCAGCTGTAATTGCAGCAAAAGGTGGTTCTACAAAGTATTGACTCAGGGGGCTGAATAATTACGCACACCCCACTTTGCAGTTATTTATTTGTAAAAAATGTCTGGAATCGTGTATGATTTTCGTTCCACTTCTCACGTGTACACCACTTTGTGTTGGTCTTTCACGTGGAATTCCAATAACATTGATTCATGTTTGTGGCTGTAATGTGACAAAATGTGGAAAAGGTCACGGGGGCAGAATACTTTTGCAAGCCACTGTATTAAACACAGATGATGTTTTGGCAGCAGTTTTGGCATATATTGGTCTGCTGTGAAGTGGAAGAACCAAGGTTTCAGTCTATTGGACAGTCCCGCTGTCACGTTACTCAATATTCAGACCAGCAGCCAAAAGCAACAACAGAAGATCCATTACAGGAACACTTCATTAGTCCAACCAAAAAGTGTTCCTCCAAAGGCAGAGGAAGGGGCAACATAACTCGAGTTCTGCCAAACTTTATGAAATCACTTTCTCCTGAAGTGCCATCATCTGGGATAACCAGCAGCTGAAATCATACTAATTATACAGCTTTACAATATCACAGCAACATTACAGTAATAGCAACCAGTCCTTGTGGGAATACTCATAGTTTCTCAAACTGGAATTTACTTAAAGTAACTGTGGTATCAGATGTCTTACCACAGCTCCCACTACCCAAAACCTACCCCAAAAGACAAAACTGAATAATTTAACACAAAAAAATATGAGAAATATGCATGGGATCTGGGAATAAACAGGCGTTTTCCCACGAGAAACCAGCAGCAACATATTCTAAGACCTTTAAAATCAGACATCCTAACGCACACGCATCGCCTGAAAAGGCCACTGACTAAAGTCACACAAAAAGGGAACGGGGCAAACCTTTCCAGTCCCTTCTTGAGAGCATTCAGCCTATAGAAAAAAAAACTGACCCTCACTCCCACTTGGCTGCCATCCAGGTCCTTCTGGATAATGATGAGTGTAGTAAGACTTTTTCCATATTTATTAGCGATCCAAAAAGCTTTCTGCATCCCTGTTTTCTCTGACTTAACAGTGGCTGCCAACTGACTGCCGATGCAAAAGCTTCTCACATTCCTAATATGACTAAAATGGAAACCTTAATATTGCTTCACAGAAACCACAAAATTTTCCTTTTCATTGGTGTCTCATCTAGAGGAGGTGATACATGATGAATAAAGGATCATTTCTGGCTAAAGAGGAAAATAGATTCAACTGAATGACCATAAAAATTCATACAAAAAGGGTGAATACAATAGACTGTATATAAAAGATGGTCATACCACCCAGACCTCTCCCATTGGTTTTGTACTGTGTGTAATGAAGCCAGAAGTAGCCAGACGTAGGAAAAGCTGGCCAAATATGCCGAGAATCCCAGCTGTGCACAAAACAGCCAAGCAATGATGCATTCAAGAACAACCAGATGCTCTGAAATTTCCAGTGTTTGTTTTCCTAGCTGCACTGTCTCTAAATATCTCTCAAAACCATCTCAAAAAATGTGCTCCATTGACGAGTGTCTGATGTAAAAGCTGCAAATAAACCCCAAATCTTCATCCAGCAAACCTCTCGCCTTTGAGTGGAAAATCCCTGCTCCATATAAGATGCGTGTGACCTAGCCAGAAACCCAGGGAGATTTGCCTAGTCAGTGACGCTTTGGTGACAACACTGTGTGGTTGTGTCTGATCAACATTTTCTTGTAAACCTAGTGAAGGTTTTGTCAGAAATCTCATTGTTTACAGATGTGGTATAAGTGTGTATTTATCTAAGTTTTATTTGTCACTAAACCACAATGATTCAAAGACATCTTCATGACATCTTCAAGTTAAATATTCATAGAAAAGATGGAAGGAGGAACTATCAGTTCTGGCCAAAACCATTTTTGGTACCAGGCTGTAAAGGGGCTTTTTAATTTAGGGTTCAACATGGGAGTCTTTTAGGGATTGATTCACTTTTGGAGCCTGCCACTACAAGACAAACAGTTTTTGGCTTCCTGTGATGGATTCATTTTCAGCACCAAGGCTGGATGAAGATGAGAGACATATTGTGCAAGAGTTTTATCGAGCCACCTTTGTTAGTCCATAAATTATCCAAGTTCAGATAATTTTCTGCTCATCTTATCGCGACATACTTTCCTTTTTGCCAGCTCAGACCAAGCAACTGTAGCATTTAGAAGAAGAAGTAGCATTTTCATAGTTGTGTATTTGCAGACTGATGCGCTCACCTCATGTGGACAGCTCTCACAGGGTTGGAAATGGCAGAGCCCTCTAGAGAGCTGCTCAGGTCCAGACTCACAGCAGTCATCCACCCCATCAGCAATTGCCTTGTTCACATTGTCCATGGGGAAGGCGCACAGGGCAGAGTCATGCTCTGTGACTCCGTTGTCGTCGGTGACAGCAAAAACACCATACAGGATGTCATCCTCCTCCTCCGCTCCTAACTCCTCTGCCAGCTCCCTGCCTGCTTTGCCAAAATGGGCTGCTTGGACCACGTTGTACACAATATCCTTATAAGGTTCACTGGCTACGTTCCTCCTCCTGCGCTTTGGTTCAAAGCGACACTCCAAGATCAACTCGCGATACCGCTTCATTTCCCATTCGTTCCTCGGGAGACGTCCCAGACGAGTCTGAAAAGGCGACGATTCCTGATCCGGGCTCTCTCTCTGGACTGAAAGGAAGTACACAAACTCCTGAGTGAAGAAGCTGTAGACATATTCAATATGGTATGTCTTTCGCAGGCTGGGAAGGACAGTCAGACCACGCACATCACTGAAGAAACCATCTTCTGTGGCCAGTGGTCGACGAACTGATAAAGACTTCCTGCCGTAACGCTGAGTGACACTGTCATTAACACTGGCCGCGACAAAAAAATAGACAGTCTGACCCTCCTCCACCATTGTGACTTTCGTACCAAGAGGGCTAGCCACACAGTCAGGACAGTTAGCAGCAGAGTTTGAGCCCTTTCTGAACAAACACTTTGAAAGAGAGGGTGGCTCTCCATTTGGGTTCAGCTGGTGGAAATAGCATACGCCGTACTGAGAACTTCCACAAGAATATAAATACATAAAGAGTGTATCCAACAGCAACACCTGATTGTCTGTGTCCTCTGGAAAGTTGTGATTCTTGTCAATCTCACACAAATTGCATATGTGACACTCTGAGCCCCCCACTGGCCCAGTGCGGAGCTCCCACACCTTCTCCAGGCTTCTGTTGACAGCTTCGATCACATTCTTAGAGGCCACGTACACTTCTTGGTAAAATGAGTTGTTGACTATGTTTTGGATGGGACCCCCAGCTTGGAAGAAAGGCATTGTGTACACAACAGAGAAGTTGACAGGGCTGGGGGCCAATGACGCACAGTTGGCCAGGGCAAAGGCCAGCACAGTCTGGAACCAGACGCATGCCCACCACTGTCCGGCCCAGTGGACCATCTCCAGTCCGGGTTCCAGGGGCCCAAAGGCACAGGCGATGTGTCGCTACCTCCAGGTCTGCTGCTGAGTCAAAACCATCCTTAAACCACCCAGTGACACCTGATAAAACAAAAAGAGTAAAATAACTCATTAAACTGATAAGAAATCATGAGCTGCAACTCAAGAATGACTAAAGCTTTGATATTTCCTTGCTTGAGAGTTAAATAACAAAGATGCCATTTTAATGAGTTAGATGATCCAGGAAAGCTTTGCATAAAGATGTGAAAGTGAAAAGGGGATCTTGGCTGACTTGACTGCTTTCTCCTGCTTTAAGCTAAATGTCCTCTAGGACCAACATTATACTGAACGGACATGTATAAGTATTAGACAGATCTTCTCATCTAGCTCAGGCCAAGAAATCAAGTGAGCATATAACTAGCAGTACTTACATTACCTTCATTCAAGGCTTTTAAATGCATATCGCCTATTTCTTATCTAAGGTTCCTTTGGCAGGAATGGATTTTGTTTAAAGAACCACCTTTTGAACAAACAAAGAGCCACAATCCCGTTTGTATGAAGAGGTAAAAGCTGACAGAAGTGAGATGTGTCTGAAAGCTGTTTACTAAAACTGCTGTAAGACCATAAAATGATAAGCAGTAGCCTGTTGTTTCATGTTGTCATGATAAATTATGCCTCCTATGGGATTTGCTACTAATGAAAGTGAAAATCAATATAACAGTATTTTATTATGTTTTGCGTGGAACCCTAAAAGACCCGAGGTAACAATCATGATCACCATCTTGTCTGGTCCTGATAATAAAAGCACATGTGGTCATAAAAATAAAAGCTTTCTCTGACTCACCACAGACACTGACAGGAAATGTTTAGATCATCAGACACAGAGTTGTGGTGGTAGAAGATGTGGATGTAACTATTTTTACTGGGGCTTTGTACATAAGCCATTCATATCTGTCTGGTCATGTTTACTCTGGTTAATCACAGGCAGAGTTTTTCAAATGAATCATCTTCTTTTATGCAAGGGAGTTGGTGGTAACAAGCCAAGATAATGACTTTTGCTCAACATGAACCAACCAAATTTAGCAAATCTACATTTTTCCATTGCTCATCCAGCCCAAGCTCTACGTAGCGTCCGAGCCCTGTCTTCATCGTGAACATACATAAGTGGGTGGATCATTAACTGGACATACGCCATGACTGTTTTCTGGCCTGGCCTCTCAATTATTCATTCCTGTTACAACCACTACGTGCCTTTCAGGGGGAAAAGATGGCCACGGACTGATGGTCGTCAGACGTTGTGTAGCCTTTAAAACTACCAGGTGAGGGCAAAACTGCTCTTCGGCTCGTGTCAGAGAATTTAATCCATTTTGAACATTATATTTAACAGCGTCAGAAACGGCAGTGTGAGCCAACTGATTTTAAGCACAAAGCACTTGTTTTTGCTAAAAGCAGTCGTATGGAAAAGTTCAGAGTCTCAGGTCTTTGCATCAATAATTCATTGAACCCCGCTGATGCTGTTGTTACATTTTAACATTTGCAGCTCCTTGTAAAGCTGAGGTTAAGGTCTGGGGACATGAGTACACATAGTAATGGCACTGATTGACTTTCTCCGGGTTCATGGTTAATAAAGCAAACGGCTGAAACAGAGTTTCCATTCACTTTGCTATTTTCAGGCCAATCAAGGCTTCATCAGTGAACCGGCATGAGTTGCCAGTAAAGCACCTTGCTCACTGGCACTTCGGCGTCCTAATCAAGAGTAGAAGATCGAAGACCTCTCTTAGAATAATCAATGCACAGATATCCAGGGGGATTTGCAGAGTTGAGCTGCTGTTCGAACAATCAATAGTGAACACATATTGAACCTGAAGGACTCATTGACTGAGAAGAAGGAAATAAATTCCAAGGCAATACAGACTCACTAGAAATATCCAGTTTAAGGAGAAACTGCGTCTGCATTTCTTTGTTTTGAAAATATCTTTATTTCTACTGTGTGATTTTATACAAAACAAGTGAGATTAGAAATCAGTCCAATTATGAGTATCTTAACACAGAACAGCATAATTTCTTTTCGCCCTGTGCTCATCTGCCCTCTTCAGTTGATCGCTTGTATTTATGGGTTTGTTGTTGTTGTTGGGTTGGTGAAGTTTCTCCTTTTACTTTGTCTCCATATTCGGTTACAATCTGCGTTTACTTCTTTGAATCACTCCAGTGTAACAGAGTGCACACTGGCTCCAGTCCACAGGTTAAAGATGTTATTTTCATTCCAAAACCCGAGTTTAGATAACGCAACACTGAGTTTATATTTCACAACCCCCACAATAAATATTAATCGCAAATAGCTTGCTTTTTATAAACAATTATAAATGGATGACACCGGAAACCCTTCCTTGCATTATAAGTGCTGTGAGAGATAATATAAAGAATGCCGGTGCTGTAAGTCAAACTTTGGATCATAAACACAAGCTATTCTTTTTAAAGTCCTCTTCTAGCATTGCCTGTGCTCTGAAGGCTAGTTGGTTTCTGTTTTGTATCTAAACATCAGAGCAGACGCTGCTGAAGGAAAGAAGGAAAGATGAAAAGCTTACCTGTGCAGGTCAGTCACAGTCTTGAGGGAAGCAGCCACTGCCAGCTCTGCGCCTACTGTAAAACAGCGCGCGGGGGAAGGCGGGTTTTTCCTCAGGTAGAGTTAATATCACACGATTAGCTTAACACACAAACATATATATATATATATATATATATTTTAAATATAAGCCCTTCTGTATTCGTTAGCGCCCGCTTCGTATTTAACTTTAACTCCCGGTTTGAATCGGTCCTCTGTACCTCAGCTGTGTCCTCGCTCCTCCCCTCACAGCTCCACACTGACACACACCAGCAGCACGAACAGAAGCCAATTAGCCCAGCGTCTATAGGTGGCCTCAGTCACTTTTTAATGCCATAAACGTTTCCTCCTTATCCCCCCCACCACTGCCCTGCCTGTTTCACAGCACCATAAAACTTACTCCTTTTGTTGTGCAAGTGTGCTCCGCGTTTGTGAGACGGAAGTGCTGCTGCTACTGCCATCTACGAAGTGCCTACAGTGTGAGGGGAAAAGAATGACACATCAGCTTGCAGGTCGTTTCTTTATTTACATATAATTTTGCAATTATGGGACTGCCATAAAGCATTACATATTTGTTTTGCACAATAACAGTTAAGGCATGATGTGACAAATGTGACAAGGCTAGATTCCTCAAGCATAGCAGGTTTCTAGGAAACAAAGCTTTAAGAGGCATGCAGAAATATATCATCTGTTAATGTGAGTATTATGGGTGAAAAGAAAGAGATGAACTGGAAAAATAATGGAGTTCATGTGGAATTCCTCTACAGTGGTGTTAAGAGAATACGTGTTATTACAAACTACTGACAGCAGTAAACAGGTCACAGGCTTTCTGTTTCAGTGTCCGTTACATAAACAAAGAGTGCATAGAGGTAAAAGGGTGATGCTTCCAACAGGAATGCTGTTAACCCATATTTTGCCAACATGTCTTCTAATTTGAAAATACATTCTACTGCAGTTCGAGGAATTTCCAGTTTATTCTTCATTTCTAAGAACTGAGTTAATACCATAAAAGACATTTTTTTTAAGTTGTCTGATGCATAATAGCCGTTACAGTAAAACCATTCTTCCATGAAAGATCTTTAACAACAGGTAAACACTGCAAGCTTCTGTGTTACCAAAAGTGCGGAGGCTTCTATCTGCTCTTCATTTTTTTAAATTAAAAGTTATAAAAAAATTTCGCCAGCTAAAATACAGCGTTAATTCAATTGCACAGCACACTTCATTACAAATCAGAGAATTAGAACAGAGCATTCCAAAAGTCAAAAAAAAAAAAAGAAAATGCATAGGATTTGACAATCATCATACTCTTAAAGACTACTGCTTCATCATGCGTAGCTGCTGTTAGCACCACTCCAGTCTGTTTTCACAATACTGCTTTACGTTTCAGGAGGCTCAGTATGTGAGAGGACTGAGGATGAAGAGGCGATCCTCCTCCTTCCTGATCCACTTCAGCAGTTTATTGACAGCGGCGAACGCTGAGGCCTTGGTCGCCAGCGGACTAAAGCAGAGGTAAAGCTCAAAGCCACTTGTCACCTGCAAAGGAGAGAAGGCACAACGCGACAAATGGGGCATGAAAAAGCTCTGTGTAGTAGAAGGATATTTTTCTGTTAAAGAAGTTCAGAAATGTGGTTCAATGTAAGAAATTATTACAGTCTGCAAAATTACTGTAGCTACTGCATTTCAGATCAATGATGAGTGATTAAAGCTTAATGTCTGATGTCTTTAGTCAAAACAAACTTTGTACTTGACGCCAGGAGGCTAAAATCTTGCTTATTATGAGTAATATTCATTTTTGCACATTACTGTTAATATTGTGCAATTATCATTAATGGCACATTTAATCAAAAATTTGTGTTATATGCACATTGAAAATGTTAAAAAAAAAAAAAACTAATTATGTAATGACAGTATATTTTTTGTAACAATATTTGTAAAGCATTGCACCACATTTAGAATGATGACCCTTTTTCAATACGTTTCTTTAAGATATATATTTAACCACACAACATGCAGTTAGAAGGGGGGGGGGGGAAGAGTGGTCAACAACTTTCCAGAAGTGTCAATGTGGACATTACTTTTATTGTTATTTTATGTGTATGTGATGGTAATGTGCAAGGGTCTGCACAAGCACAAAGCTGCTAACACAAAGCTGGTAATGAAGGACAAAGGTTATTCCAGTAAGCTATAATTAAACTCGTTGTGGGAATAAAAAACAAAAAAACACTAACACACTAATTAAAATAGAAATTAAAAAACATAAGCAGTATCTTCTTTATCTTCTTTGGGCTGGGGGATGCAGCATTTTCCAAAAAGAATTATTTATGGATCATGTTCACACGTGGCTTTTTTACTGTATGATAGAGCTTCAACCTGCATTTGTGCATGGCACAGTGAACTGGGTTCACAGACAGTGACTGGAAGTGTTCCTGAGCCCATGCAGAGATTTCCATGACAGAATAATTGCTGTTAACGGCAGCCAATGCTGATTTTTGGCCTTGTCCTTTGCCCACTAAGATTTGCGTTTTGATCATATTAGGTACTGTAGATGATGAGAAACTCAAAGTCTTCACATTTTTATATTGAAGAATATTATTCTGAAAATTTCCAAGAATTTGTAGACATTTTTTCTCTCTAAGATGCTCTTTTTATACGCAGTCATGTTACTGACCTGTTGCCAGTTAACCTATTTGTTGCAAAATGTTAATCCAGCTGTTGATAATACTGCATTGTGAATGGAAAAACTGATGTAAAGTTTATGCCAGCAATCAAAATTATTTATGACTTTATTAAATGGACAATTGACCCTAATAAGGCAAATAGTTACCCCCCCAAAAAAAGAAAAAACAAAACAAAAAAACAGTAAGCTAACTAAATGTGTATGAACAATGTCAACAATCCAGTGTCCAGTATTCATTTTGTACACACCAAATGCTTTAAATGGCTGTCAGCTTAAAAATAATTGTTCAAAAACAATAAACCATTTTAATCAGAACACCAGACTCACCTGTGCCAGCAAGTTTTCAGTTTCCCTGCAGCGGTAGTAGTAACGGAGAGGTCTGGTTGGATGGTGCAAGCAGCTGTGAAGTTCCTGGTACAAGCTCAGCAGCCTTTCCTGCTCTCCATCAGACTGGTACACCATCGGAAACTCGGGGCTGAAGGTGGAAAATATCCAAGAACAAGGATTTGTGTTCATGACAAAAAATATATACATATAAGAATGCAAATCTTTGTATACTGATGATCATTTTACTGGCCCAGATAAAATCAAGTGTCATCTGCTCTCATGAAGTTGTCATTTATGTAAATTTTTCGTAATACCGAAAACATCTGAGTAGATGTGTTTATACAGTGAAAGGAAAATGTTCTTGAATTAACAGGATTAATGACTGTTAAAATACTCTGATCGTTATCTAAAAACCCCTAAATTTGACAAACACAGTCTAACCACTCACCTGGTGTACAGTCCGGAGCTCTTTGATTTATACAGGAAGTGCCTGAGCTCTGGGATGCCAACCTGCACCACGGAGTAACTGGGACATTTCACCGCCTCCTTCAGGGCCTGGTAGGCACTACGCTTGCTCAGCCTTTCCATAAACTTCTGCTTGCAGTCGGACATGTTAAAGAAGTCCTCTCTTTCAGTTGAGACCAGAATGAGACAGAGCTGGGAAGCAGGCTCCAGGTAAGAAATGTGAGCGTGGAAAAATCCTGCGGTGTTGAACTTTGGCAGACAGATCGGCGTCCAGCCTTCACCTTCTCGGAAGGAAGAGGAGGAACCGACGAGGTTGAAGACCAGGTGCAAGTCTATGTGGTGGAGGAACTGGTCCTTCTTCCTGACCAGGGTGACCAGGCGATCGCCGGCCAGCAATATGGAGAACACCAGGTTTTTGGATTTAGCGGCCTGTAGGCTCGATGACACTACGTCCCTGGCAGAGCTGGGGAGGGGCAGGCAAGTGACGGCACTGAGCAGCAGGCCGGGGTCTCGTTCCAGCCGGATCAACAGGTTGTCAGTGAGATACTCTGAGCCGGCCAGCAAACGCCGCAAGTCGTAGTTCTGCTTGTGCTGGAAGATGTGGTTGAGCTGGGTGAGGGTGAGCAGGCTGACTATCTGGTAGTAGATGTATTGCAGCTCCCGCAGCATCTCCTTGTCTGATTGACAGGTGCGTGACACTCCCACCAGGACCAGAGGACTCTTGGTGAGGAAAACCACTTTACAGCCATCTGACACAAACATATTAACAGCACTTACATTAAGATACGACATATTTGTTTAGAGAATTAAATGTTGCTGCCAAAGTATAATCTGACCTGCATGGATGGAGCGGATGATGTTCTTCTCAGCCTCGACAAACGACACGAGAGCCATCATCACCCCCATGGTGCTCGACAGCGCCTCTTCCGTGCCGTAGCGAGTGTAGATTGGTTTCCCTGCCTCACTCAGCACAAACACGTGTTTTTTGTGGCTCCGCCACGCCTCACTGGACACATCCTCCTCCTTAGTCCTATCCGACAGGTCATTGCTGTGTTGTTCATCTATATTTTGTTCAGCAACAAGTGCCTTGAGCCCCTCTTCATGCTGCTCTTCTGATTTGCCTGAATCAGCTGTCCTCAGGGCTTCTTCTTCAGCTTCAGCAGTTAAATCCTCAAATGAGTGTGCATGGATGAACATGGCACTCTTCTGGCCAGCACCTGTATTAATATAAATGATGACAAACTTTGTCCGTAAAAGATTTAAAAAAAAATAAAAAATAAAAAAAGCTAGAAAAGCTCTATATAAATATGAGCACAGTACATCACATGGCAGACATTTCTGGACAGTTCCTTTGGAAAACAAAACTCCAGGAAGTTTGAATGCTACTTTCTAAAAGGACATGTGGCCAATGACCACATATACAACTGCCAAAGTAACCACCAAGTCCTCTTTTAGTGTTTTCTCAGTTTGCAGCATTTATAGCGGTTTTCATAATCAAACATTTTTCCCATGTAGAAAAAAATAAAAATAAAAAATAAAGAAAAATAGTGGACTGTTAGTATCAGGCTCATTCTCACTACTGAAAATCATGTGTTTGATTAAGGGATGGGGTAAGGGTGGAGCATGAAGGAGACACAGACATGACCCCTCTTTGCTCAGCGTAAATTCTTCATACTCTTACCTGCCGAACAATCAAACACACAGATTTTTTTTTTATGCTTGGAAGCAGGCCTCATGTTTAATGTGCCCGTTTAATTTGCATTCACACGTACAGCCAGGTAATGTAGAAATGCTGCTTAGCTCAAGGCAGATTCAACACAATGGAAAGTGGAGATGTATACATAATTTAAAAGATTTTCAGTTTGTGTTTCTACAAGAGGAAAAAAAACAACTTCAACGAAAAAAAAAAAAAAAAAAGTGGCTGGTTTGGAAAATGTGTTAAATTCCCCAACTTTGCTGGAGAACAAAACTGGGCATTCCTGTGGGAACCAACTAGCTGGAAAAGGCATCCAAGACAGATGACAGAGATGAATTATGTACATTTACAGGACAAGACTTGATTCTTTTATTTGAAAAACTGATTAATTTTGAACATGGTATGCAACTCTAGAACAATCCACAAAAAACAGAAGTTCAATTTAGTCTATTATCGTATTAGTCACACATGTTTTAACTTTAGGTTATCACACTTCAGAGCTGCTGCAGTGAATAAAATGAACAACCTCTGGCCAAAGCTTATCTAATTAGAAGAACAAGAATAAGGCAACTGTGATAGCGAAAGAGTACGCTAAGACTTCAAAATGTCCTGTTTAGCTCCAGTTTGAGAAGAGCAAATCCATACAGTGTTACATCATCTCTCCTGTCATTGTTGGATTTATTCAAAGCAGGATGTGATGCAGCAGATGAAAGCAGCTGCAGCCAACTTTCATTGTGACAAACTGACAAATTTTCCCCAGATTTTTTTTGCAGTCAACAGATGGTCATATCATTAAATTCTCATGAGAAAACATGGCAGCATTTGAAGGGAATATTGTGCAACTGTAACACTAGCTCTAAAACAGCAGACAACCTGTAAATATATTCACCATTTCTTACATAGACAGGATGTGCATATTCATGCTGTCTCTCACACACAGAGTATTCAGTATGCGTTCACCGGACACTGCACAGCTACAACAATGTGAAACAGAGAAGTCCAATTCATGGGAAAGTTTTCAGAAGTGTCAGCACTGAAAGAGTGTTAATGTCTTTTCTTTGTGCTACAATCATAAAAAAGACAATATTCCAGGCAAAGATACTGCAGGGATTTTGTACTTGAAATAGAAAACAGTTGATGATTACTTGGCCCTGCCCTGCCTTGATATTTGTCTAGCCCAACTGGAAGCTTTTATGGTCTACTGTAACCGTTGTGATCACTGATCATGTCCTGCAATGTTTCGCAATACAATCCTATGAGGGATTGGCCACAAAGTAGCGTGGCACAATTCTATTCACCCACGACTTCTTTAAGACACCTAGACTTACCTGCAGTCTTTGAAATGAGAGCGCAGTCAGTGGTGTAATCCCACTGATAGTGGCTAAGTGAACTACCTGGAAAATATTTCTTGCGTTAACATTACCTTAGACTGGAACAAATGCAAGAGGAAGTTCACACATACTACACCTTCATATTTGACGTTTTTTCACTACTATGCAGTGGTTCCAGTTTTGCAGATGTATGTTAAATATGTTTAAAATCATACTTGTCTCTGTGTGTTTACAGACAAGCGGCACAACACTTACCTGGTTCAGTTCCCTCTACCAGACCAGGTATGGGGCTGTCCGCCCTGACTGAGCGAAGGCGGTCTACAGGAGCCAGAGTTCCACTTTCCCATGATGCAGTCGCCTTTTGGGCTTCACCTTCCATCACTGCTACTTAAGGCTAGGACACGCACCTGGAAAGATAGACAGACAAAGGGCTATAGGACCAAAGGGCAACAACTTCGTGACTGAGTCTTGGATTTATGGTGGTGTGCCATTACAGTGACATGACACGGTCACCACGAGTCGGTTCAACTGAAATCAAATAAAGCCCTACAGTTAGGTAGTGAAGATTAACTGTTTATTGGAAGCGGGGGAAAACAGAGCTAAACCGGAATGTCCTCCTTGCTCCAAGGAAGGCTGAAACCAACTATGGAAACAAAATGAGTCTCGAAAGAATAACATATTCACACGCAGTATATTTACATTCACATCGTTTTTTCTTGCTTAGCATCCTGAATTATCACAGGCGTCACATATGTTTGACTTCAAAAGCTACTTTGATTGCTGACTTTAGCATGTAGTCAAACAAACGCTATCTCAGACACGTTTAATCGCCTTCGCTCTCAACCAGAGCACTCAAGACCCCTTCAAATACTTCAAAAAGATTACCTTTCATTTCCACAGCTGTCTGCATCTGAATGTTATGCTCCCCAACTCGTTTGCCACAGTTGCTGCTAGCTAACTAGCAGAAACCGCACAGAAGAACTTCTTGAATCATGCCCTGGTTGGTTGCGGAAGTGCGAATTGTGGGATATGAAGTTCCCTGCCAGAGGGTTTATACACTTTTTATCACTCGTTTCCCAGGAGTAATAAAAATGCCGAGTTCATCTGAATAAAATAAAATACGGAGAATTGTCTTTGAAATAGTTAAGAATTAATTTAATGGGTTAATTTTGAATATTACAGCATGCAAGTTACTTATAACACACTGCCATCTTTGATCTTGCTGGTGCTTTCAGGTCACGCAGGACATGAAACAACTGTGCCTGATTATTAAATTACACGATTGTCACGAGACTCAGATACTTAATTTGTCAGACAGAAAACATTGTATATGAAATGTTAAATAATATTTTTGTGTGAGAAAGGTTTGTGAATATATTTGCGAGCTATTTCAATGTGTTTAAAATAATATTTTGTTGTTTTTACTGTGACTTTGCATATGTGAGGGATAAAAGCAAAAAAAAACAAGGGGAAAAAAAAGTGTTGACACATTTGTTGAGTGACACTAAATTGTAACTTCTCCAGGGAAAACGTATTAATTGTTTTAAATAGCAAACGTTTATAGCGACTGAGCTAAATTTTAATACAAAATACGTTGGCGTAGATTCTAACAGCTCATTTATGTTCCGGGGCGGAGCTTTGGTTTGAACGTGCAGCGGGGAACTGGCCAGCGATGGCGTTACCATTGTGTTTGTGTTAGCTTGAAAGGAAATTTCCTAAATTATCTCACTTTATGTGTGTACAATGAAAATTTTCATGTACAGTTGGTGATGCTTCAGTTTATAACGAAGGATTATGCAGTAACTTGATATCTTTGTTTGGTAAGCATGACAGCTCACGATAAGGCTATGGCTAACATTGGTTATCTATATGTAGCTGCTTAACCAGGGTAGCGGAATAGTAAGGCCCACTGACTTTAGCCAGTGCTAACTGTTTTAGCCTACAAATATTATGTAACACTACCGAAACGCGTATGATCAGGGAGTGAATATCACGATTTGTATTTCACTGTTTTTAAACAATGTCGTACGCTGTTTCCAAAACAGGGTGATCGTTGTGCCGGTAAGATGCCTATTCGAGCATATTGCACTATTTGCTCAGATTTCTTTGATCACTCCAGAGATGTTGCTGCCATTCACTGCGGACACACTTTCCATTATGAATGGTAACTATACACAAACTCAAATCTGAACAAAACAACTTTTTTCAGTTCATGGCATCTTTTAAGTTATTTTCGTTCCCCTCTTTTTCTTCTAGTCTTCTTCAGTGGTTTCAGACAGCCCCTACAAAAACCTGTCCACAGTGTAGGAAACAGGTACAGTAACGCTACATTGTCAAACTACCAGCACAGACCGTGGCAAGTTGAGTTACAAAGGAAAGATTGAGCTTCAATGACATTTTGATGTTTGTGTGTAGGTCAGCACCAGGCACATTATCAGCAAGCTCTTCTTTGACATTGGTGGAGAGGAGGACAGCACGGCTGACCCGGAAAGCTTACAGGTACCAATCCTACAGCAATATAAAACTCTTCACGCCTTCTGGCATGTAAAACAGAACCTAAATGTGGTCTTTCCTATTGCTATTGTTTGGATTTGTTTTAGGGTGTTATCTTCTGACTGTATTTCTTCTCTTGTTTGCAGAATGAGGTTGATAGAGTCAAGGCACTTCTGAGCTCTAAAGGTGAGAAATTAAACTCTTGAGTACAACTGTTACAAAGTTATGCTAGATTGTAAGGAAGCAGGCAGCGCTAGATTGATCATCTGTCTGGTCAATTTGTAGAGCGAGACTTGCGGGACAAACAGAAGGTGGTGGAGAGTTTAAAGGACTCCATGGACAAGCAGAGGCGAGACCTAGACAGTTTGCGGAAGGAGATTAAAGAAAAGGAGATGCTTTGTTCTGCCCTCAAAGTATGAGCTCTCTGTTCTTCATTGTTGAAAAGCTGCAATATCCACACTGATTCACAGTCACTGCAACTAATATTATGTTCTAACGTCTCACAGACACAGATGTCATATATGGAGACGCAACAAAATGAAGTTCAGGCTGCCAAGGAAGAAGTCCGGAGCTTAAGGACCAAGTTGAGAACATTTGAAAGGTATCTGCAGCCCATTGTATTATATTCAAGCTCCTGTGATTGTAGAGGAAAAGATAAAGATTGTTTAAGATGATCTTTGACAAGTGCGCAAACGTATACCAGTGCATTTGGGCAACTGCAACCTGAGTCTTACACTACAGCTATAATGACATGAAATATGTGCATATGGTCCAGTGATTGTCTTCATTGTTAAAGAGCATCATATTCACTCTGTGCATTGTTTTCTCCTCAGCTTGGATGTGTTGTTACAGGGCCAGAGAGCAGAGGTTGAGTCCATGATCACAGATATGGGTATCAGCCAGGCAGCAGTGGAGCAGCTCTCAATCTACTGCATCTCTCTGAAAAAGTAAGTATATGGAGATTATTACTAAATCGGCCGAGTACCATCTTAAAAATATTGGAAAAATTGTGGCAAAGAAAGATTTTGAAAAGCTTATTTGTGCATTTATTTTCAGTAGACTAAAGTATCTTAATGGAGTCTTTACTGGTTGCTGCCAGAGTCCTGACCAGCACCAGGAAAATGGATCATATTACAGCAGTTTTGAAATCATTGCATGGCTTCCTGTGTGTAAAAGCATTTATTTAAAATTCTGCTAATGGTTTAGAAAGCATTGAATGATCTTGAACCTGAATATATAGCTGACCTACTTGAGGGCTATGATGCTTCTAGACCTCTTAGGTCCTCAGGAACAGGCTTACTTTAGTATTGCTAAGGCTAGAACCAAACAAGGTGAGGTAGCATTTAGTGTTGTGGAATAAACTCCCCTCACACCTCCAGTGTGCAGAATCCATTAGTTACTTCAAATCAGGATTAAAAACGGTTTTGTGTAGTTTTTACATAAAATATACATTTAATTGTAATTATTGTATTTTTCTTTTTGTTCAAAGGTTAAATTTTACTTAAGTTGTTTCAGGTTTACCCTTGGTGTTGACTCTTGCCGTCGAGGGCTTTTTAGTTAATACTGAAATAGTTTTGCAGAAAGGAAGGGTCGAATATTTCTCTTAAAGTCTCTTGTGTTGCATCAGAAAATGTCTGTTAGGTGTTGCTTCTATAAGTCATTAATTTCAAGGGTTCTCTCACATTTCTGCTGCCTGTACGTTGAATAATTACTCAGTGTGTTCTATAAAGATGTGAAATATGGAGCGGTTTGTGGTGTTAGTTTAATCAGATTGTGTGCTTGTCTATATTTGTGACCCAGATGAAGATCATACCACCTTTCTCCTGTAAATCTGAGCTTTTGGGAAATATGTTCCAGAATCTTTTAATAAGTTGGACAACATTTGTGTGTTTGAAAGTACTTCTTTTGGAGCTTTTTGTTCAGGTATTTAGTTCTAATGACCACAGCATCCGCTCAGTATTTACTGCTGATCTCTTTTCTTTCTTTCTCAGAGAGTATGATAACCTCAAAGGAACTTTGAAAGCTTCAAATGATATGTGTGAGAAACTGAAGAGAGAAGTGCTGTCCTCAAACAACAAGGTCATTCGACATAAGAAGATCGCCTCACCAATAAGAAATGGGACTTCGGTGCGGAACCTTTGGTTTAAGTGCTCTGTGGTGTTTGTCATTTCAGTTACAAAAAACTACAATAGAGGTGAATCAGACCAAAGAGGACATGAAGTCTCTGCAGAGCGATCTGGCCTGTGCTGACAAAGAAATCTCTGTAAGGCAGATCAAACAAATCTGTTTATTTGTTATGTCGGATGTGCGTGGTTGTGATTTCTGTGTGCAACCTGTCCACAGAGCCTGAAGAAGAAAGTGGAGTTTCTTCAGAAATCTCTGAGCACACCAACGAGGACTAACGAAGCCGTCAGTCGGCTCATCTTTGAAAGGTGCGTCTCCAGCTGTGGGACTTCATTCTCCTCGTGCTTTTGACAGGATGCTTAAGAATGCATTTGCTTTATGCGCTCACGCACTTGTTGCTGCCTTCCCGTCAGCCCTGCCCCACTGGAGCTGAAGCAGCCTCGCCTCCACCATCCAGCAGATAGCGAGGACATTGACCTCAACATGACCTACGACATCACTACGCCAGACGACGGGGCCAAGAGACCAACGCAGGTTCCATTGAAGAAAATGCGTCTCGATCCACCCGTGTAAGAGTCATGTCACTCAGTGCGGAAATGTTTTCTTCTGTGTTTAGAGTAGTTTGAAATCCATCTGCTCTTTTTGTAACAAAGTATAAACTGGAAGTGTTGGTTTTTCAGAACGTCTGTATCCAAACACAGGGAGAAAACGTCAGCTTTAAGCAAGGTAGCCTTCTTCTAATAAATGCATCATTAAATAACTGATCTATATATAATTTGTTTTTAATTTTTTAATGAATTTATTGTATTGTTTTATATTTATGTATTTTTTGTTTCTCAGAATCGCGATGAAGATCTGGACCCTTTTTTAAGGAACTCCCTCCTCTTCAGGAAGAAAACCTTTGGCAGCATGTTGGAGCCTCAGAGGAAGCCTGGAGCTGTAAGTGCAGCCGACTCTCGCAAACTGTTTCCTTGTCCCATTTTGTCATCATCAGTGTTTTGTTGAAGGGGGAAAATGTTTTTGCGTTTCAGGTCAGAACTGGTTATGATGGATTAGGAGGACGAACTAAATTCATCCAGCCTGTATCCTTTTTGTCATTAGTGATTCTGCATGTGTTACTTGTCTTCTAGCGTTTGAGGTTCACTGAAGAATGTTTGATGTGTGTGTTTGTGTATATATGTAAGAGCCAGGGAGCACCGTCTGGCTTCAGATAGATGTTATTTATAACCACGAGATAAATGTAGGTCGCATCGATCCTTAACCAAGCGCTCCACCTCCAGTCTCCTTTGTCACAGATTCGTCCACTGATGAAAGCTAAAAGGAAAAAGGTAACACGGCCCCCATCCAAGGCCGCCACTTGCATGACCCTGGACGACTTCCTCGAGTAAATTTTGGTGTCAGAGGTCAAGACACTGACTTCTGTAAAGAAGCATGTTGGCACTGCTCTAAAACCGAGAACCTGGCTGTGGGTTTTTTGATTTGTTTGTTTTTGCCACTCAACACCAAAAAAGCATTTGGGAATGAACTTTTATCTAAAAGAAATGACAAATGTTGGCATTTGGGTGAACTGCAAACCCTGCTCTACATTTATTTTTTTGTGCTGATATGAATTTGTTTGTGTAGGCAGTGTCTTGTGTTTTGAAGCCTCGTAGTTCTGTGGGAGTGTATTTGTTTGTGAGAGAGAAACAGCTACTTGAGAAATTTGACTGAGGGTTGCGATGATTATAAAATTCTGGGCCAGTGTCTAATGCGATACTTTTTTGTTATTTATTCCCCATTTGCTTTTCCAGTGTGGCAAACAAAAATCTTTATCATTTAAAAAAAAAAAAAAGTCTTTGAAATGCTTTGCTATTTTTCACCCTGTTTTCCCTGACTAACCTACATGGGGAGTTACTGTAGGTATTTTTTCTTTTAGATTTAATTGTCATGCTGGATGTAAGCAAACTCAAATAATAAACAATATTTTTTTATTAAGATTCTTTTGCAATTGACAATTTCTTCTAGACTTTTATTCACAAACATGTCAATGACCTGGACTTCCCTGCAGAGGGCAGTACAAACAAGATTTTCTCACATAAGGGTATGAACCTGGCAGCCAGCCTGCGTCGTGAGTGATACTGCCTGCATGTGAGGAATGCTGAATCCATTTATATTGAAGAAGCCAGAACAACAGGAAAAGGCTCAAAAAAACATCAGTCAAAACCTGAGTTATGCATCGTGGTCAAGTAACAAAAAAAACAGCGCTGCAAATAATATACTTGCAAAAACTAATAAAATAACATAAAATTGGGGCTTTTTGCTCATTCTGCCCCGTTTTCAATGTCAAATGAATTTTAATGTTTGCAGAACTGGTGAAGATGGAGGACCTTTCATGGAACAACATCCAACGCAGCCAAAAGAGGTGAAGCTTGCTTGTGATGTTCCTGTGCATTAACATAAATGTAGCCTGTCTACAGCTTTGGCATGCAGCCCTCACAAACTGACCTTTATACAAGTTTGCTTGATATTTGGACAAACAATATGGGGAAAATGCCAACCATTGTTTTCCACTGTGGAAAACTGAAAAGTAACAAGTACAAGATAATGCATCCTGTTCACAATCACTTGTATCCTTTGTGCACTCATGAACTCAGTTTCCAGAATAAAAGTAATTCATTCTCTGCCAAAATAATTGCAGTGATAAGACTAATTAAATGCTGTGTTTCCTTAGTGACTGGATATTGATTTAGCTGTGAGTGATTATAGTTTTGTGGTTCGTTGTATCTAGCCCAGGGGGTCGTCATGACAGGACATAGTGGGGCATTTTAAAAGATACATCCTTCCAGTGCAAGCAGAAGAAAAGGTTACAACAGCCCGTATAAATAGCATTCGTGTAAACGTAAAACACATAACCCATGCAGCCTGTGAACAGCGATGTTTCATTGAGGTTTGACAGAAGCATACATCTTACTGCCAAGCAAAAGTCTCCATTTAAGCTTAACATTTTTTAATTGTCTTCCATTTTCATGTCAACACATCTATATGTAGATCATTCTGAAGTCCGTTCAAAGTGGCTCTGTATCTTTTCCATAGCCCTGCTAAGCTGTCACATTTTCCCCATGATGTAGAGTGAGCCTTTCAGGTTTCTTTTGTGCTTTCACTTTCTGGATTATCTAAATAAGTGTGAAAAGAAACATCATCCACAAATGTTTTTGCTGGTATTTCAATCCAAAATAAAAAGGGGGGATTCAAAGAAGAAACACACAATGCAGCCACAAAGCTTAATTAAATGCTATTTTTTCCCACTCTTTGCAAACCATTTCTTTGTTGGCTTCAGTTGTCATTTTGATTCCCGTCACTGTGACCTGTCAGGCTCGACCTTGGACTCTCCGTTCTGTTTGTCGTTGGACTTCAGGGACAGGTGCGTGGTCACGGTAGCCGCCTGAACCACGGCTTTAAAGCTGCGCTTTCTCTTTTGGACGTTCTGCTCCGGGTGGAAGATGATGACGTAGACTTTGGGGATATAGAGCATGCCCAAGGATACGGTGGCGCTCAGGCTCATGGACACGGTCAGAGTGGTGGTTTGGATGAACATCTGCAACAGAGACGGAGGAGTTCAGAAAAATCCTTCCACACACACTTCTGTGTCACTAAGAAAATTATAGATTTGTTTGTTTTGTTTTGGTGATTTTAGCCTTTATTTGACGGTTTGCAGGAAAGAGGGGGAGAGAGGGCATTTCAGCCATAAGGCTTAAGAGCGCCTGCTCAACCAGTAAGTTAAAGTAGTGCCCATAATGATTCATTAATTATGGAAAAAGTGGCTGGCTAATCAAACTTGCTAGCTTTAACCGATACTACTTCACCTTCACGTTCAAATTCTGGCACCAAAAAGCCCAACATGGTGTAGTCAAAACACAGAGTCCAGAAATCCATAGGTGAGCTTGCCATGGCTATATCCATTTGTTATATACAGTCTATGGTAATATATTTCCAATACCGCAATATAATTTATTTTAATAACCCAAAAAATATTGTTTGGCGCAATAATTTATACATAAACGCAAAACAACAAGATGTCTTGTTGCATCTACTCGCATTTTCCAGTAGGTGAGCAAGCACATTTTTTAATTTAATTAAATTTTATTATATTTTGGTGTTCTGACCCACAAGAGGAAGCAAGGGGTCAAAGTTGAATGCCCAATGGAGGTGGTGTGTCCTAATTTCATGCATACTGGATGCAGCAGCAAGGATAGTTTGGAAAGCAGGGTACATGTAATCTGCGCTGTCACAATGCAGTCCTTACAATTTTCATCTCAAAGCAGGGAAGGCAGTGTTTTCCCCCTGATGAATGATTTATGATCTAGTATATGAAGTCAGGAAAAGAGCCTCTATTTATGGGCTTTGACCACATCTAGCTGCTCTTCCTCTTTTTTTCCTTTTTTCTTGTTTTGCATGCATCCGACAATAATCACAGTGAGCGACTTCTTCTGAGATCTGCCTTCAATGAATTATAAAAAAAAAAAACCTCATTATTCAAGAAAACTAAACAGGTCATAAATAAATAAAACCACAAGTATCATAAATAAGAAATGTTTTGTGCCATAAATAGGTCGCAAGTTGCATAATATCCTCAGCAGCAACACATCCTGGCTCATGTCCATATAGTACAGTTCCTTTTATCATCTTTTACATGTGTTTGTCCCTGTAGTGACGTCTCCCTTTATGAACGGAGCTGTTTACTGTTTAGAAGTGAAGTGGACTGTAGTTATGTGGCCCGAGCAGAAGGACTAGCTGAGAATCACTGTATGGTCCTTTCATAGGTAATTACAGTCATCACAGGTAGATCACCTCCTCCAACATGTGATGGGAGCATAACAGCCGCTACTTTCATGAGCCAGACAAAAGTTAAGGTCTATATTTAGCTCTTTTTCTAAGTGATGATTAATTGAATGGGATGGCTGAATTGGTCTTGGAGGGCTTCTTATCGTCCCTCTGCACATCTGACCTCCTTTCCTTTTCTTAATTCACTTCATTTCCATTTGGAAGAGGTGAAAAGACTTTGAAAGCACCTCAGGCAGTAATTGTTTCAGCCTGACTGGTTCATAATACAGCTCTCTATTAGCCAAAGCCTGTCTCTATTTTTCAAATATCCCCCCCAACTGTCTTGTACTTTGTGACGGCAGCAAATAGCCCACAAGCTAAATGAAACCCTCAGTACAGTGGGAGCAGGATGTCCTGCGAGTACAGCAGGAAGCAAATACGATATGACAGGCAACAAACTCAAATTTCACTTTCAGCATCTGAGGGATTCATTTACTTTCTTACAGTTCGTGTGTTACTGTGCATTACGTAACTCGATTCAGCATACTGTTTATTTTAACTGTAAGTGGAGCTCAGGGAGTGCTTATGTAATGTAACGAGATTTAATTATGATCTTGAAAAAGATCAAATTTGACTATGTAGAAGAATTTATTGACCTATCATTTAGTGGGTCAAATTATTTCTTTTAATTTCTTTTTGTCCCAACCCAACACAAAGAGCAGCCAGAAATAATTCAGCTATTCATTTGTCCTTTTAAAAAGTGACATTTTTACTAAACAGATTTATTTTTGAGCTGAAGCTATTATATCAGTCTCTGAAAGTCATCATCTGAAAATTTCCTGCTATTCTTTGTCTCATATAAAAGTTTTTGTTTTTGTTTTTTCTTGCCTCCAAAAACTGTTGGCCTACTCCAAAGAGGTTGTTAAAATTTCCTGAAAACACAATCATCAGAACTGTAAAATACCTTTCATTATTATTATTAATATTATACATAAGAAATTGCCATCTTCAACCAATTGAACACATTGGATTTGTATCATCAAATCAAAAAGCCACAAGTTATATCCATCCATCCATCCATCCATCTTCATCCGCTTTATCCGGGGCCGGGTCGCGGGGGCAGCAGCCTAAGCAAAGAGGCCCAGACCTCCCTCTCCCCAGCCACCTCCTCCAGCTTATCCGGGGGAATACCAAGGCGTTCCCAGGCCAGCCGAGAGATATAATCTCTCCAGCATGTCCTGGGTCTGCCCCGGGGCCTCCTCCCGGTGGGACATGCCTGGAACACCTCACCCAGGAGGCGCCCAGGGGGCATCCTTGTCAGATGCCCGAACCACCTCAGCTGGCTCCTTTCGATGTGGAGCAGCAGCTGCTCTACTCTGAGCCCCTCCCGGATGGCCGAACTTCTCACCCTATCTCTAAGGGAGAGGCCAGCCACCCTTCGGAGGAAGCTCATTTCTGCCACTTGTATCCGCGATCTCGTTCTTTCGGTCACTACCCACAGCTCGTGGCCATAGGTGAGGGTAGGGACGTAGATCGACCGGTAAATTGAGAGCTTCGCTTTTACACTCAGCTCCCTCTTCACCACGACGGACTGGTGCAGCGTCCGCATTACTGCAGCTGCAGCCCCAATCCGTCTGTCGATCTCCGGCTCCCTTCTCCCATCACTCGCGAACAAGACCCCGAGATACTTGAACTCCTCCAGTTGTGGCAGGAACTCATCCCCGACCCGGAGTGGGCACTCCACCCTTTTCCGGCTGAGAATCATGGCCTCAGATTTGGAGGTGCTGATCCTCATTCCCGCTGCTTCACACTCAGCTGCCACAAGTTATACTCTATTATAATTCATAACTTTACTTTAAGTAGATGTACAAAGTGATAGCAGCAACACAAATAAAATTTCACATCTAAAAATACTCGCTGGCCCCAGAAATTATGATATTACCTGTGATGCAGTTATGTGCGAGTAGGTTGTTGTACTCAATTTCAGGAAAACCTAGTTGCGTCAAGTTAATTGTTTTTATTTTTCATATTTCAAAATAAATAAATAAAGGCAGACAAATAAAAGCACTGATGTTATAGGTACAATATTTTATCTAAATATCGTGGAGTTTTTAATCTCTTTTTTTATTCTCTAATAAATCACCAGATCATTTTCTCACCTAATTGATTTATATTGTCAGACCAAAAGCCATATAAATTTGAAAGGATCTAAAAGGGGAAAAACAGGAAATTTTTCACATTACATGCTTTACATAAAGTAAGCAGGTAAGAATTCATTAACCAGTGATGTCAACTGAATATTCAGGTAATCAAAACTTCACTCTCAGGATATAAAACTTGTTGGCCAGTGGTGGATGTTTTAAGGCTGTAGTTAACCCTCCTGCATAATTCACTTGTATTCCATTTATCAGCATTTTTCACGTCATTGTCATTTGGAAGTAAAATGCCCCTCCCTCAAAGTTTATTTTTTCTCTGTGCCGGCCTGCTTTCCGTTGCCAGACTTTCTCTGACGTTTGGTGGTGTATGCTCTCCACATTCACAGTAGCCTCTTCCTGTTTATATGAACATTTTCAGAATTTCTGAAACCATGCACTGCCCTTGTTACATTTCTTACCTTCTCTGTAGACTGCGCTGTGCCAAAGAAGATGGGTACAAAGGCCAGCCAGATGATGCAGGTGGTGTACATGGTGAAGCCAATTGGTTTGGCCTCATTGAAGGTCTCAGGAACTCCTCTGCTTTTAATGGCATACACCGTGCAGGTGATCATCAGTACAATGCTGTAGCTCAAACACAGTATGAGGGACAGGTCGGACATGTCGCACTTGAGAATTCCACGGGCAAACTCTGGGTTTGGAGGCTTCTGCTCTTCATAGTCAATGATGGTGTGTGGGGGGATCACACCAAACCAGATGAACACCGCGAGTAACTGTAGAGGAAAGGAGCTTTAGACTGCTGCATGAGCTTTGACTTATCTATGGCGGAGAAGCATTGATAAGCTTACCTGCACTGAGATGAGTATAAAAGTAATGATAAGCTGAGAGGTCGGGCTGATAAACTTAGGAGGTGTGACCGACTTCTTGCCCTGCTCAAAGATGCGGTAGATCCGGTTGGTCTTCGTCAGCATGGCGGCGTAGCTGATGCACATCCCGAGCCCCAAAAACAGGCGGCGGAAGGCGCATATTGCCACACTGGGCTCTGCAATCATGAAGAAGGTGATGAGGTAGATGAGGAAGATTCCTGTCAGCAACACATAGCTGAGCTCTCTCCCAGAAGCCCGGACAATGGGTGTGTCATTGAAGCGGATGAAGGTGACAATGGCTCCGGTGGTTGCTAAGATGCCCAGGATGGCCAAGAAGACGGGGATGATGGCCCAGGGAGAGCTCCACTCCAGCTTGATGATTGGTGTGGGGCGGCATCCCGTGCGGTTCTCCAAGGGCCTCATGTCGAATGGGCACATGTCACAGGTGAATTCATCCAGCAGATACTGGTAGCCATCACAGAGCTCGCAGTGCCAGCAGCAGGGAACACCCTTGACCATCTTTTTCCTCTCGCCAGACTCGCAGGGAAAACTGCACACCGACTCTGGAATTTTACGGTCACCGCCCGACCACTGCATCTCCTCTGACTGAAATGGATGCACACACACAGTGTGTTGCTATATTACAGCTGGCTGTGACTTAACACAAGGCTAATAACTGTGAAACAAAACTCCTCAAAAATACTTCTTCCACAATCACTTAAAGCCTATGAAAGCCAGGTAAACTGGCATAAAAAGAATAAAATTGTTAACTTATTACCTTTCACAAATAAAAATTTCCTCACATTGTCACCATATTTTTAGTTTTGGTTTACAAAGAAAATCAAATGCTATACTATGATGGGTAGGGAAACTTGGAAAAGATGCCTTTTTTCTGTCTGAAGCTATCTATTCTGTAGGAAGCTTTCAGCCATCTGGCAAAAAGCTTGCAGTAAAAGGAATCTTAGAATGAAAGGATAGTTTGCAATTTTGAAAATTATACTTTCTTGCCACTTTCATATCTGCTGAATGCAAGGTTTAGCATAGAAACTGGAAAAGGTAACTATCTATATCATCTAAAAAGAACAAAGTGTCGGGTCGTACTGTAGCAGAAACGTACAGCTTTTGCACCGAATAATTTCATGGTCATGGGAACTGGATGCTGGGCACCTTCAGCTTCTAAGGTGACGACCCCACAATAATAGAGCAAAAACTCTAACATTTAGATGCCCCCCAGTGAGCAAGCATTTGGCAACAGTGCGAAGGAAAAACTTCCTTTCAGCACGAAGAACCAGACTCGCAGAGGGGCAGCCATCTGCCACAACCAGGGGGTGAGGGGAGGAAAACAGGACAACGAGACATAATGTTAAACTAGAGCTTTGTTTCCAGTTTTTATGCAAAACTAAGTTAATATCTCATCTTCTCATGCAGCAGAAATGAACTTCTGAATATCACTCTGTACCACAACTGTAGTAAAAATAGACATTTACATTGAGGCGAAGATGGTTTGTCCACTGGCCGATATTCTTGTAGCCAGGATTGCTGACATTGGACATCTGGTACTGGAAGATGTCATATCGACCCGGAGCATCTCCATTTTCATTGAACATCACTCCAGTTCCTGCGCTACCTGTTAGATGGAGACAGTCTAAATGACCTATGCACTATCAAAAGAAAGCCAAAAGTCAGAAGGCATTCAAACTGCCTTAACCAGAGAAAAACACCCCCATCTTTAGCGGCAGAGAGAACACCCACACACTGTTGAATGCAGCTTATTGCTTACTTCACTCTTGTGCAATCATGTGAAAGCTGAGTGCAGGATGCTCTTTAGTGAAGGCTCTCCTCCACGAGTACAGTCTTTCAGTGCACTCTCCTCTGTTGCCCTAACGTGATTGAATGTTCCTCTCGGGTCCCTGCAGGCGCTAAATCAGAAAATCTTCCATACAAGCCAAGGTCATGCAGCAAGAGGAGCGCAATAAATAGGATGCTTTCACAGGACACTTTTTTTTTTCTTTTTTCCAAACTGCAATATTTTTGTATGAAAGATGAGGATGAAAAGCGGGTTCGTTGTGTATAGAGAAGAGCGAGGACGCAGCCCAAGGGAGGGGACGTGCTTTGAAGAAATGCGCCGTGTTCTGCAGCTAAGCACATTAGCAGAAACATCTCAAAGCTTCCGTTTTCAACACGACCTCCCTTCCGCTGCGTTCCCTTTTAAATTTGCTTCTTTTTAAAAACCTCTCCAGTGGCAGAGAGCGGTAGTTAGAAAAGCATGGCTTTTGCTAACAAAAAGATCTCCTTGCAGCATTTCTCTCCCCAGCAGCAACGAAATGAAACTCTCCTTTTATCTAAATAGCTAGACATATCAGGAGGTAGGTGCGGAAAAACTGACTGAAAGTTGGAAGCTCACCATTGAAGTTCACAGAGCGAATGTACTGGAGGAGCATGCGTCCATCTACGGGGTCCATCTTTTCGCACACGCCCATGGAGCCAGCACAGAGGTCCAGGTGCATGCTGTGCAAGGCGTGGGCCATGGCGTACACAGCATCAATCACAAACTGCACCTTGCCCTCCTGTTCGTACTGAGAGTCTCGGCTGATTCTTTCGTCACCTGCCGGACAACAAAAATGACCAATACATAAGTCAGATAAGGTGACACTTTTTAATTTCGGTGCTGCTCCCTGCTTACCTGTACATTTTCTTCTACCAGGATCGTATTTTATCCCAGGACGAGTTAGTTTACACTTGAAGTCATCCTCCCAGAATTCTGCAAACCAGATGTTTCTCCTGTTGTTCTCCAGCGACCTCGAAGTGAAGTACTGGTCGAACCCTGAATCGTTTACGCATTTAATTTAAAAACAGTTAAAATAACAGGACTTCACATGTTGGAGCAGAGATAATGGTAAAAAAAAAATCCTTTGAAATATGGCTCTAAGTCACTTTTCAGAATTTATACAGGCTGGAAATATCAGATCGGGATATATCAGACTTATCAATCGTTAATTTCCTTTATTTGGTGCATTGATATTAGACTCATCTGTCAATGTCACAGGCTTCTGTGGGTATGCTTATTGGATCCAGCTGTTCAGAGTTAGATTTAAGGCTCATTTAATACATTTTCCTACCGTCAATGGAGGCTCTTTTAGGCAGGATGGTGACAGCACCCTCAGCCACCTCCTCCTGGTCTTCAATCGCAGAGTTTTTGGATCCCCAACTATCCGATCCAACAAATAGGAAGTGGCCTGTCAGGTTGGCCTTTTTGGCAGCCTGCAACACCCGTCTAAAAGATACAGTTATATATCATGATGAAATTTCTTCTTCTTCTGTCATTCTTTGCTCAGAGTGGTTAGAACAGGAGACTACATAGTTAAATGTAAAACAGCATCCTTGTGGGGGCCTCTGGATGTCTGGAGTTTTGATCTCCTCCATACCTGCTTCATACCCTGGGGGACGGGGCTGTGGCTCCCCACACTCCCTAGCAGATCGTTACATGGAGAAACCTTTGGAATGCAAGCATGCTGATCCACACAGGTATGCACACAGGTGTACACACGGGTATTCACAGATGCGGACTACAGCTTTCTTGGCTGCTGCCTCAAAGCACATTGTGCTCTGTCTATCTTGCGTGCTGCACAATATCGTTTATTATTTAGTATCTACTGATATCTACTGCTAGCTAGTTTGTGATGGTGCCGGTTTTTTTTATTATGTTGCTCTTTGTTGTTTGCTTTCTCCTCTGTTTTTTTTCTCCATACAGGTGACCCAGGTGTTTTTTTTTTTTGTTTATTTGTTTTTTTTCCTTCCCCCCTTCTCACCGTCTCTTCTCCCCTTTGGTTTTCTTTCTCTGCCTCTCTTTCTTTCATTCTTTCTCCCTGTCCTATCCCCCAGTCATGTCTGTCCTGTTTGTAGCAACTGAAAATAAAATAAATTCATAATTATAATAAAGGTCAATCAAATGGACCAATATGGCAAGGCCATGATGATCCACTTGGTAAAAGAAATCCGCTTGGCATCTTTCTTGGCCTTAAGACAACAATTCTGATGGCTAAAGATCCAAACGGGACACAAAAAACCCCCCAAAAAAAACAGCATCCTTGTGAATATCTTGCAGACTTCATGTATCTAATACACCATGCAGCAGAGCATGACTCACTTGATGTCATCCTCATTGGCAAAGATGATAACCCCGCGAGCGTTGGAGGTCTCCATCAGTCTCTTGATGATTTTATCAAACTCCCCTGGTCTGGGCTCTCGTGGAATCCTTATGGACTGTGCAATACACAGCCCTCCTGTGTCACAGACCAAAAAAATCATCTTTTATTGTTTGCAGTGTTAGCATGCCAACATTAGGTCAGTTGTAAAGGTAGCTAGGTTTTCCCACGACTCTGCAAAAACAACACCCAGCTAAGGTGTTGGGGTTTTTTTGTCTGCTAATTATTTAGATTAATGAGCTTAGACCAATGTGTCAAAATAGCAATAATATCATAACATGAAAATCCTTGCTGTACACACAATATTATATGACCAAATCCTAGTAAATTCCAGAATGGGAAGAACACACTCAAACCTTTCTGCTGTACTGAGACTGAGCCCAACACCCACCACACAGTATCAGATCTTTGTTTTGGGTTAGAGTCGGGTGGACCAATCCAAATATCAATATTAATGCTATTATTGGTATCAGATCAATACCAGCACCAGTAGATCGACAGTTTGTCTTTGTTCTCCAAGTTCAGTATGCATCTCACCGAATTGTGTTAAATACTAAAAAAAAAAGTCTCTGAAAAACCCAGTTTCAAAATACATGAAACCTGAAAGGTGTGTTTTGTTGTATTCACTAATTCTTTCACAAAGCAATGGTCATTAACATGTGTTCTGAATTTGCATATACATTATGATTAATCTCTGAAATAATAATGCACTGCTCTCACTCTGAGCTCCCTTCGGTCGATAATCCGATTTTTTTATACCTGCACCTCTGTTTCACACACACTTTAGAACTTATTGTCCCATCCTGGTTAAATTCTGTTATATCACTGCAGCCATGGGCAGAAATGATGTGTAGAGGGAGACAGAGGTCCTCACCTCCAGTGTTGCCTTCATCATTGTAAACATAACTGCATGTTGCTGAGATGCAAAATGATTCATTTGAGTATTGAAAGATGGATTACCTATCATTGCATGTCATTTCCTAACTCTTTTACATTCCAAAGGTGAATTTCAAACAAAGGGTGCGTAAGACATTCTATTAATTATTGATTATTATTTCACCGCCCAATAGAAAGAAATGGTTGTAACCAGCTTGCACTCTGGCAGCTCTCTTACCTTTAATCTTGTTTTTCAGGGCAGTCATATCTCTAAATGCACGAGATGATCTGTCTCCAATTAAAATTATTATAAATGACTGAATTTGATCTAGATTCACCATTCAGATACAATGTATAAAATATTATGGCAAACCATCCAGAAGTCAAGATAGAGATATTTCCATCTGGATAAAGTAATGGACAGTAGACAAAGCTGTTAGAGTCTGTCCCATACTGTCAATCACTGATGTATGTGGATTTGATCATATTAAATGTGATCACTAATACATTAGGACTAACATGTCATCCCATCGTATAGATTTAAAAGCACAAATGATTTTATTAAAGCATTGCTCCTTCCTGTCTTTTAATGAGTGGGAAAAACACAAATGACTAATCCCTTGTTGTCGTGACACGTCAGTGCAGTCAGACACACAACCTGCTTCTCTGGAGATCTGGAGGAAGGCATCCACTCCGCTCTCTCCGTAGTTGCCCTCAGATGCCAGCGTGGACACGTAGTTCCAGCCCATGTTCTTGACGATGTCCACCATGGCCTGAGCCTGGTAGGAGTCAGGAGGCACCACACGGGAGAAGAACTCATAGCGGCTTTTGTCGCTCAGCTCCGGGGCAGTCGATGCATAGCTGATCTGGGGGATCTGAGACACAGGGATGGGTCATTTGTGATGAAAGAGTCGGGTCAAATGGAAAACATGAGCAGTGCTGATTATTAGGCCAATATGTGAATCCAAAGGTAAAAGGGATGACAAGAGGCAGTGAACCATGTCAGGAGCATGATGCACCACTTACTCACAGGCAAGCCCTTAAATGGATGCCTCCCACAGTAATACTGGCAAGTCACAGTGCATTAAAATCCCAAAATTGGACTATCCTAGAGCGTTCATCTCTTGAAAATCCCAGAGCTGGTTTGCACTAACGATACAGCCAACGTCACAGTAGAGTACAGATGGTGGGAACCAGAGCAGTAAAGGGGGAAAATAAGGATGGGAAGCTTAATTTGTTGGTGTGCTACATCTTTAATGACACAGTTTATGTCGACAGTCTCAACCCTGAACCTGCTAATGCCAGTCCCCCCAAACCTGGCTAACATCCAGCCCTCTCTGGAGAGCACCGAGAGATAAAGGTATTCACAAGGGGCAGTGACGGGGAGAAGGAGAGAGGACCGAGAGAACCATTTCACAGATTATCTGCAAGGATTAGTGTGGTTTTAGTCAAATTACGTTAAGCAAAGAGGGAGAGACAGAGATCAGGAGCCTAGAGAAAGGTTAGCATTTCTCAGCTGTAAGCCATACAATACATTTAATTCTAGTGGCCACATGCAGCTTGCATTTGCTGGTCCGCGTTAACCCCGTCAGTCTCAGATGTACTGGTAAGCCTCTGTGGTCCAGACCACATCCTGAAATCAGGTTGGTGAACTTTCCTGCCCTCTCCTTCCCCCTTGTAAGAGTGACTGGCATGTGACATCATCAGTGTCCAGAGAAGTCTGTATCATTGTCTGAAAAGTCACTCAGATGTTTGCATGCAAAATTATAATGCACAAGACAAACACATAATCCTCTCCCAAATTAATCCCACAGAAGCATCTGCACCAATTCACTTGTTAAAATCAATAAGCCTTATCACTAACATAAGCATCCTCTTTTAGTCCAGTCTTGCTGAAATCTGCTTACAGTCATAAAACAAGTGAAGCTGAGAAAGAAACATTGTAATTTGAACAAACTAGACTGACTCATCAAGACACTGAGCCCGGGTATAGAATAAAGAGGCTGACAAACATGGATATAATTATGACCCTCTGGAATGAGTCAGTATAGAACATTCGCCTACAGGTGCATCTTACAGGGGTTTGTGAAAGCTATATTAATGGGTTAGTTATTTTACACAACCTTGAATTATTAAGGGTTTAGACCCTAAAATATTAACTGTCAATGAACATGTTAAAGAGTTAATTGCTTCAGAGGTATTTGCAAAATTTATAAAAACTTCATTAAAGAAAACTTGATGAATGCATGCTCTATAACTCATTTAAAAATAGTCTCATATAAGATACCTTACATTATTTATAGTTTATGCTCACCTATTGAAAAAGGAAAAAAATAAAATAAAGATGCATTTGGAGCAGGTTACAACAAAAAGTGTATTGGTTATGAGCAGATGTTGAATATGTAAAGAACTTCAGACTAGAAGCATTTGCGGTCTGGAAAGCAGCACATATGGACGGTAGGAGGAAACGCACTATTTAGCTAAATCTACTTCACACTGGTCACAAATTGCTGCTATCCTAGAACCAATGTCATCCTGTTACCCTGACACTATTTTGAGCCCAGGGTCCTGAGCTGTTGAGAGGGGCTTAGTGGAGTTGGTGAATTCTGTAGTTAATACCTGCCCTCTACCCAAGTTGTGGATTCTGAGCTGAAGGTGGAGCAACTTGGATGGAGGGCAGATATTAACTGCAGAATTCACCAAAACAGAAACATCCAAACACATCAGCCTGGTTGTTACAATTTTTCTGTATTACTTGCTTGCCCCAAATGTTAGATTTGCACAGACTCAGTGTTCCATCATTGCTATAAACAATGTGTAATCAGTGTTTAAAGGTCAATCACCTGTCAAAGAAAAAGAAATACCTGGATTAACCTGCAGATTCCAACAATTACAATGGATTCACGGCCCTGTAAGTGTCACTCTGACAGGCAGCAATACACAGGTTCATTCAGGTCGCATAGCTGTTTCAGTTACACTGAGGTGGGATGTTTATCTCTGTAGAGCAGCAGTAAGTTCTTTAGGTAAAAACATAAAGTGTCTCAATACTATTTTGGTATCAGATGTCTTCATCTATCATTTGTCCAACCCTTTCCTTAACTGCTTATCCAATTCAGGGGTTCCAGAAGTACTGGGGTGGCTATACCAAAGGCAGGGTGCACCCTGGGCAGACGCGCACACGTATCGCAGAACTAACACAGAAAAACATACAAACATCCACACTCACATTAACACCTACGGCCAATCAACCTTACATCCAATCTAATTTCTCTTTGAATACCTGGAGCTCAGACTACCCAGAGGATGAATTCCATCAGAATGTAATCATGACCAAGGTCCACATTATCTTCTAAGGAGGGATTTAATCAATCTCAAATTTTAAAAAAGAAGACCTAAATCTGCAGCGACCTAATCACAAATACTGTAACTCTACTGAGGCAGGAAATGAAGGTGCAGCTATATAAATTAACTTCATAAGTGCGAGCTCTTGCTCATAGGACATCTGTTTATTGGCCACAGCTGGTCACTGATATCACTGCAAGCTGCTCAAATCTAAAATTAGGAATGTATTCCATATAGTTGCTCATTTTCTGGCACAGTGTCCTCGGACTTGATGTGTGTAAATCATTTTTTTTAACATAGTGCTTCTGGTCCTTTTGTTGCTTCTGACTGGTTAAAATGTGGCGGTGCTGTTTGTGATCCTCACTCACTTTCTGAGTGAAGATTTTAGATGCTTTAATACTTTAGTAATACTTAATTCTTTCAAAGTGTTAAACTTTTACCTTTATTTTGCAAGCATGACAAAAGGAGAAACACTAAAACGGTAAATTTAAAAAAAAATGCCTTAAGATTCCAGTAGTTGTAAAATATTAAGCAAGAATGAAAGAAATGTTAGCTGATCACAGTTTGGTTAAACTTGTTTTCTTAAGAATAATTGTCATTGTCTCTCCTGACTGGAGAGTCCAAACCCAGTGAATGGGAACTACTGTGCTCTTTCTTTGTGAACAGATTCAGGAGAGGTTGTGAGGGGATCATTTTATCAGCTTACATTCTCAAAACACTCCCTGTCCCAAATATTTTGCCCCTTCACTGGTTAACAAAGCTAGGATGGTTAAAGAAATCTCACCGCAAACAGTCTGAGTACATTGGCCACCATGATGGACACCGAACTTCCAGATGCACCAATCACCCCAACCACCCTCTCCGGTTTTGGGAATATCGGAGGCTCTCCGTTTGAGCAGCGCACATCCGAGTTGTCCTTCTGGATGAGGGCCTGGACAAAGGTGAGCGACTGTTCCAGGGCATACGTGTCTCTGGAGCAGGTGTCGAGGATCCGAGCCCCAAGTGTGATGTTAGGCAGCAGCTCGGGATCGCTGTTGATCTGGTCCAAGGCATAGAGCATGGCCTCCAGTCGATGGATCCCTTTCTCTCTCTTGATCTCTCCGCAGGGTATCCCAGCCGGACCCCGAGAATGCATAGGGAAGAGGCCGCCCAGGGTGATGTCGCCTTCGATTTTGATGGACTGAGGCTGGGTGCCCTGCTGGGCACGTGAGGCTGGACTGAAACCCACCAGCAGAACCCAAAGCAACCGAAGCCATGGTTTGTATCCATATGACGTACCAAACCAGGAGCACTGATGGGATGAGAGGACCTCTGATATCATGATGACCAGCAGAGGTACTGACAGCACTGGGCCACTCCCTCTACCTTTGACACCTGAGGGAGTTAAGAAAAGGGGTGTTAACATCTGGTTATTATTGAAGTTAGAGCATGTAGAAGCTTCATACACTTTATTCTCTCCGGTTTACCTTATTAACTATTCTTTTTATGGATCCACCACATCCATGAAGCAGTCTGGGTTGAATTTTTAAATACAGCATCCAACTTGAAATGCATAAAAATGTAAAATTCTGTGTGTCCCGTGCATCATTTTATAAATATTTATCTTTAATTCCTTATGGCAATTATGATATGTTTAAGGACGATAACTGCAGAGCTGCAGAGTCAATGCTAACAGTGATTCCCTTATTAGGTAATGATGCAGAAAAAGCACCTACAGTCTAACATCGTTTCCTGTGCTTTGAATGAGAGCTGGGAAAACGTAGGAGAAAGAACAAAATATAAGCGATAGATGGAGGTGCACTTAAAAAAAAACCTGTGGCTGAAGAGTGGATTTTAGCCAAGATGCAGGATGACACAGAGTGGAAGCTTTTATCATGAAGAGCAAAGAGGCGATGATGGAAAACACTATAAATTTTGCAGAACAAAACATTGACTAAATCCTGACCGCATTTCATGCTTCAAAAGCCGGAGCAGGTTAATTATATCTGCACGAGGATCACTGCCAAAATCCACAATGATCAGTTGAGCCCGTTCCATTTAAAAAAAATCACAATTATAATTTCACAAGGCTCTAAATAATAATTACAGGATAACGTCATTTTCTTAGAATGATAAAAACTCATATTTAAAATACCTCTGCTATACCGTGATTATAAAGTTAAAAAAAAAATACATGCAATCAATGCAAGAATGATTTGAATTTCCACAAGCTGCATTAATCACATTTTTTTAAACTTCTTCATAGTGAAGAAGGAAGAAGATAAGTCTTACCTGCCCATTCTTCATGGACCAGCCTTGATTTTGTCCATCACACAAACTCTTCCACGCAGGCCTCCATCCAGGGTCCAAAATGTGATTATTATATCTGGAAGCAAGGCTCTCCTCTCCTGACTGATCGTAAATCCTTTGTCATCTCAGTCAGCCTGTGTGCACTCTCAAAAATAACCAAAGACTCTCTAAAAACAATGGTCCAACAAAAAAAAAAAAATTGTTGTGGTTTAGTAAAACAAAATGAAAAAACAGAGTTCTGCAGCTTTTTTGGAGGGGGGGGGGGGGGGTATAATATCATGTGAGAATCAGAGAAAAGTGCAACATTACAGCAGTGAGATTCTACAAATCACCGCCAAATCCCTTAAAAGCCCTCTCACATACACTCCCTCTCTCTCGTTCTTTTTCCCTTTGAGCGCGCCTCTGTCTGGGCACCCCCTCCCTCTCTCTCTCTCTCATGAACCCTCTCCTTGCTCGTTCTCTCTGCACTCTAATGGCCACAGATTGGGATTATCATGCAGGCGTCTGTGAAGAAAGCACTAGGTGGACTAGCCCTTTTTTTCATACAGCTGAACCAAATGCAGAACCCTCCCCCCTGCAACACACACACCAGGATGATGGACCTCCGTCACTTTGAGAGATTAGATGAGCAGCGATTTGATTCGTACTCTCCCTATACGTGAGCGCACACACATGCACGCACACACATGCACTTCCATTCACACACCTGTCAACACTGGCACAATGGTGGAGAATATGAGAGCGCAAAATAGGTTTCTGCACCACAGAATGCAGCTGGATTAGATTTATTATTGATTTGAGTTGATGCTCTGGGAAAAAAAATGCAGCTGCCAGATCAGTTTGCAACTCACCAGTAAATTAGAAGACTGAATGTATCATTACTACCATCTAATGTATCAGTATGGACATCTCAAAGAAGGCATCAAGTCTTCATACAGTGGAAATTAAAGCTCACAACACAGCTTTTCTTTTACACGTCACTTTTAATTTCAGTTTTTATGACATTTAAAAAAAGCAAAACAGATTCTCCTCCTCACTTGCAGAGTCTGCAAACCCAAGACTCTGAAGGTCTGAGGTCTACTAGTACCTGTGTAAATAGGGGTTATTTTCCCCCTTTAAAACTACCCTAAGAAGACAGATTTCTCCAAGCCATCCTCCGCTTTGGTGTACTCCAGATGAGATTTGAAGTACTGGCTTTTGTATCTCGGGCTGTTTCGAACATACTCAAGGTAATCAGGGGTTCCAGGGCAGATGACGTTGTCTGCCAGCAAGATAGTGCCTTTCCTTAGGAGGCCACAGTCCTGATTCAAAAAAGAAGAAAGGCAAAACTGGAGTCATGGCAGAAAAAGCAAAGACTTTAATGAGTATAGGATGAGTCAAACAGACTTGCCTCTAGCAGCTTTGTGTCAGGAAGGTAGCGATCTTTCCAGTGATCCAAGAAAACCAAATCAAATGTTTTCACCCCAAACTGTTCCTTCATTTTGGGGATCCACTCGCCAGATGGGCCTTCAACTACCTGGATCTATTAAAAAAATAAGTAAATAGAAAATAAAAATTAAAAAAGGAATATTGCAATTTGACCCTATGCATTCCCTATGCAAATCAGCTTCTTTTTAGAGCTCCTCGTTACCTTATCCTCTAGTCCTGCCCAAGCAATAACCTGACGAGCAATTTTGGCGTAGTCTGGGTTAAATTCAAGAGTGATGATCTTGGCGCGTGGAGGAAGAAGGCTGGCGATGCGCACCGTAGAGTAGCCACAGTAGGTTCCCAGCTCTAACACAGTGACTGGATTCACTTCAGACACCACTGAATCAAGAATGCAGCCTATGACAAAACAAAAAGAAATATTAAAAATATATAGTTAGATCGAATAAGGAACTGATTTTACTCATTGAGCATATCATTAGGAAGTCAGTACCTTTCTCATCCCCGACATTCATGGCCCATTCCTTCTGTCTGCAGAAGTTGTCGATGGCTTTCACCACGCTGCGAGGGTCTCCTCTAGTGGCGTTCTTCTGTACTGCATGTAGGAGTCGCTGGAGTTAGATGCAGGGGGAGAAAAAGCACCACTTAATAAAACCTCAATAAGAGTTTACGAGCATCAATTAGTTATAACAGACAATACTTGGATTTGCACAGATATTTTGATCTGATGGTTGAATTTTTAAAGGGGATTTTAAACACATATGGATATAGTTTTGTTAATCTTATCACTTCTTGTGTTATGATTGTGGTTCCAGTGTTTCACACATTTCATAGATGTCCAACAAGAGAAAATTGTGGTCTGCACACTATAAATAAGAGCTAGATACTCGTTTTTTCAACATGAGACAGAATCAAATGATATTTTCCCTTTTATGAAAATATTGTTAAAGGGGAAGTTGTGCTTGTGTTATTTCCTATTATTACATTAAAACAGACTTCAGAAAGCCAGCTTAGGTTTTCGTCCAAACTCAGCAGGGTTCCTTCCCGCTGCACACCTGATCCCCATCAACCAATCACTCCCAGGAGCCACTCCCAGCCAGCACAGCTGTCTCACATTAGCTCATTAAGCGGTGCCGTATAGGCTGCACCCTCTTCCCACGCGTCTTTCTGAGTCGCCTTACACTTTTATTGGAGCAAACACACAATATACTGGGCCGCCAGGGCCCTTAATACAGCTGTCTGCTAAAGAATGGAGCGTTACTTGCATATTTTTGTGCTTCAGCTCTAAAGCTCTGTAAAACACTGGACACTATTTTAGGTGCACCTGTTCAACTGCTTTTTAATGCAAATATCTAACCAGCAAATTCCATAGCAGCAATTCAATACATTTAGGCATTTAGTTCAAACTGACCGGGGAAGAAGGGTGATTTAAGTGACTTTACTGTGGCATAATTGCTAGTGACAGATGGGCTAGTCTGAGTATTTCAGAAACTGTAGATCTGCTGGGATTTTCCACACACAAGCTTATATAAAGTTTATAAAGAATGGTCAGAAAAAGAGAAAATATTCATTGAGTGGCAGTTTTGTGAGAGAAAATGTACCAGTAGTAAGGTCAGATGGCCAGACTGCTTTGAGGCAATAGGAAGACAACAGTGTGTCAACTTGCAGAGATTCATTCCCACATGGTATGCATGAGAGCACTTCTGAACCCATATATCAAAACCTGAAGCAGATTGGCTACAATAACAGAAGACCACACCAGGCGCCACTCCTTTTGGGAAACTGAGGCTACAGTTCACACAGGTTCACCATAACTGGACAATAGAAGATTCTAAAAACGGTGACTTATCTAGTGAGTCTCAATTTTTGCTGTGACATTCAGATAGTGGGGCCAGAATTTGTTGTAAATAAAACAGAAGTGTAAGTCCATCCTTTCTTATATCAAGGGTTTAGGCAGCTGGTGGTGGTGGTGTAATCGTGTGGGCAATATTTTCTTGGCACACTTTTGCCCTTTCGTACTGAATAAGAATCTTTTAAACCCCACAGTCTACAGGAATATTCTCAGGGAGGCTGCAGTGCTCCAATCCTTTCAAACTGGTTTATTAAACTTGACAATGGATTTTCTATACTCAAACGGCCCCCACTATCACCCGTTCCAATAGGACATCTTTAAGATTTATTTCCAAGCTCCTTAGTTGAACAGGAGATTGCATCATGGATGTGCGGCCAACAAATCTGCAGCAACTGTATAATCCTATCATGTGATCCTATCACCAATGCTCTTATGGATACCTTGTGGGAATGAGTCTCTGCATGTTGACACACTGTTGTCTTCCTATTGGCTCAACGCAGTCTGGCCATCTGACCTACTACTTTCTAACTATTCTTTATAAACCTTGAATATGCTCATGTGTGGAAAATCCCAGCAAATCTACAGTTTCTGAAATACTCAAGACTACCCCATCTGTCATCAACAGGAATTTTTCCAGCACTTTCTTGAATCTGTGTCACAGAGCATTAATGGTGTTCTCAAGGGGAAAAGGCATCCAATTTAGTACTATCAAGGTGTACTTAATAAAGTGTCCTGTGAGTGTATTTCATACCCTAAGCCCCATACGCAACTAAAAAATGATATTAAAAGTAATAGTGTCTTTAGGGTCATTTGGTTTTCATTAAATTATTAATTAGTGTGTTTTCACACCTGTGGTGTTTAGACCAATCGTTTCGTTATCCCCCTTTTCCGGTTTGTGTGGATGTATAGTATACAGTACTGTACAGAATATCACACTCGGGTTTAGACCAAAACAACCACACCGAGACACATGTGTAGGTGGTCTCATGTGCAAATGTACTTGTGTTGTTCATTTAGGGTGTGAATGTGATCCAAGCCTAGATCCAAAACAAACCACCCACTTTACACTGCAAGTTTGAGCTAAAAAATTTACTGTAGCCATGTATACTTTGTATTCTGGGATGTGGCAAGGTATTATAGATGTGCAAAGGTCTGTACAGACTAGCAACTAGCCGTGAAATAAATGTAAATTCTCTGTGTTCTCCAATTTTTAATAGTTCTCCAATAGTCCCCCCAAGGACACATCTGGCCAATAAGTGAACTGAACACTCTCATGTTGTTTGTAGTGAAACATTTAGGTTCACTTGTAGTTCACTTACATTTTTTTCTGTGTGAAAACAAACCAAACCATAGTAAAAAAAACAACTCAAATTCATCAACTGATATGGACCAGCATAAACAAACTACGGGTGTGAAAATGCCCCTGATTTCATGACAACACATAAGCACATCTTTTTGTTCTTTGACATTATGGGGAATTGTGACGTGAATTTAAATCCATTTTGGAATAACGCTCTAAAATGACAAAATGTGGAACAAATGAAGTGATGTGAATACTTTCTGGATGCACAAGCTCAACTACAAGTTTAACTTTTCTTTCCATTTTCTACTCATTTTATGTTTTAAGCATTTCAACTCTTTTTCTTTTTCCAGTCCTTTTTTTGCTTTTACCCTTTTCTACTTTTTGCAGTGTGTTACTGACTTCACACTCAAAAAACCTGTAAAATTAAATTATTTAAAAATATTTAAATAAAAAAAACTTTAGGTTCATAATAGTTTTTGTTAATAGAATGTCTTTAGTATTTTTAATAAATATATTTGCAAATCGCTGCATTTCCAACTTGTGTATGTGAAAGAGTTTTAGGTGCATGACACTCTTACATTAACATCTCTGTAATAGTTATGGTCGCCGTGACACCCCCACCCAAAAAAAAGGGAGGCTGAATGAAGAAAAACATGAGAAAAACATAAGAAACCAGACAAGTAAGTTTTGACAATTTCAGTGAAAAGTAGTTTTTACTGAGTGGAATAAATGGTAGACGACTCTGCAGATTGCCTCACATTACTGTTTGTCTCTTAGATTTATTGCCATGAATCTGGTATGCTATATTCTTCGTGGGTGCCACGGATATTTTTACAGTTTATTGTTCACAATCATTTCTTCAGCTGTTTGCTTTCCAGTTTTGGTGAGCCCGTATCCACTAAGCTTCAGGTTTCTGTCCTTACCTGATATGAATGGAGCCCAGTGTGAACCTTTGCTGTTGTAGCCTATCTGCGAGTGGTCACTATATTTTTCACATGCTTTGCTTTTTCTCTCCATCTTGGTTCTGCCATACCTTTTCTATACGCTTCATACACTGTTAAACTAAATCACATCGACACAGTATGTGATGGTTGACACTGTGAGAGGTGAGTGTTTGTGGACGGCGCACCTGAGGACGTGTGGACTGGGTCAGTGTGTCCAGCATTCGCTCCACAATCATGTCGTGCCACAATAGCGCCAGTCCTCCATGATACTGCACAGCAGTGGGAATCAGCCATCTGTACAGAGCATACAGAAGAGCTGCTCCACCTGTGCAGCTGTAGAATAGAGTCAGCCACATGCTGCAACCAGATTGTAAAAATATCAGTTCAGTGCAGGTATGGTGTATAGTGCTATATTATGGAAAAGGACAATGATAAATGAACCCCAGACGCAGTGCAATAACGGCAAATCTGCATGAGATAAATGAAAGCTCCTCTCCTGTCTCCTCTCGCCCTACCTTTCCCTTTGTGTTGGGTTAATGAGATGGGTATTTATGCAGTGTACAGTTGCTGCTTCACTATCAGCTGCTGTTACCGCTGCTGCCATGTCCAAGATGAACACCCACACGAAACTCAATATGATGATATCTCTCAAGGATATCAACTCCAATAAACAGTTGAAAGCACACCACACAGTGCTTTGTGTGGACCTTCCTCCTCTCAGGAGCAATTAGTCTGTTTAGATTTCTCCAGCACAGATAAATGGGTAAGAAAAGGGTGTGTGTGGGGAGGGGGAGCACAGCCAGAATTCTAAACAAAAGCTGCTTCTGTGGGAAAGCAGTGAAAAGCATGGCTGGAAACAACTCTACCTTGCACTAATAATACAACTGTGGGAGACCATTGGCTGTTGAGGTAATTCCTTTTGATTTGGAGTTTTAGTTGCATGGCAACTGGCCGGGGGTTAAGAGCTGTGTCACAAAAGGCAGAGCTTTGGGACTTTAACCTTTACTTACTTTACTTTGCTTCTTCTGAACATACAGGAACAGGCGCAGAAAATAAAATGGAATTTTAGAAAGGCTGCATAAACACACACATGCATGTTTATCATTGTGCAGATGAACAGCTGCATGAAGTTGCATGCTTTTCCTACTATCTACCTGAATTCAAACTCCACTGGAACAAAAACAGAGAAGGCACAACAAAACTGGTAAAAAGGGAATTTGTGAAATGCTTTTTTGGTTTTGCATGGCTGAAATCCGCGTCAGTTACAGGAATTACCATTGATGTCCCACAGTTTCACAACACTATTTCACAATACTATTTCGCAAACTCTTCAGTCCATAATATGAATTCAAACCAGACTGAGCAGTGGTTTTTCTTTAGCAACTGCAGGACTAATTCTTCTTAGGAAAAAAAACCCGGTTGCATTCTTAAAATCTTACTTTTTATTACAATCCCAGGGAACAGAAGAATAGAAGACTTACGTGTGCAGGCAGGCTCGCTCTCAGCTCTCTTCTCGCTTCCCCTGCCGCTAGAGGAAAATCTGCTGGTTTCCTAACAGGCGGACATATGCCTACGTTTACATGAGGCTAACTCCTCCCTCCTCTTCCATCCACCCTCCTACTCAGAGCTGTGCTGTGAGCATGCAAGGAATGTACAGCAGACCTAATCTCAACAGTCAGCACACTCACACTTGCTCAGTCTTGACAAAAACAGGGCGCACTGTTTGTTGTGCATAGCATTTCATCATTTATTAGGGTTAAATATGTGTGTTGATTAAATCACCTTTATCATTTGTAGGTGTTTGCCCTGATATTCTTAGTGGGTAATTATCCTATTTACATTTCATAATTTTAATTTGATACTTGAGCTGTGTGAAGACACCCCTTCTACACCTCAGACCTAAGTGGGATTTATAAGCTAGCAGAGGGAGCATTTGTTGTCTACTCTGGTTCAGGGACTGCCCATCTGCCTGCAGAGAGCTCTGTTGCCAGATGGAGGCAGTATACAAATATGTGGTACAACTGGTCTGTGGGTCGCTCATGTTGTTGTTTTTCCATCAACCAGCCACAGAGAAAAGCAAAGTTACAACATAGAAAGAGGTGAAGTGAAACAGAGTAGTAAAAGCAATGAAACATGTCCACTGTAGCCACTCTCTGTGCTTTTCATTACGCTTTTTTTTTTATCTTTGAAGTTTTTATCTCCTGTTCCTGGTGAACTCTGCTGTTGCTCCCTTCTCTTTTCCAGCCCACTTGTCAACCAATCAGCATTCAGCAGATGCTTACATCATCTGCATCCAGCGACATGCAGTTAGGATCTTGGAGGACTGCACTGGAGCACATCTGGGGTGGGTGAAAACCCTTCTCCCCCCTCTGCCCAAATGGAAATGTGTACGCAGATGGACATATTTGCGAGATAATAAATCCTGCTTTACACTGTTGCCATTTCAATACTTGGGTATAAAGAAGGGGAGGTCTTCATTTGTTTTTTTAGAAGAAAAAATAAAACAAATCTTCTGTTCTGTTATCAAATCTTAAGGATATTGTACGCTTGGTTTGAGGCACTTTTCTTGTAGGACAAAATTGTACTTTGGTCATTGCCTAACTTAGACAGCTAACAAAAGACCAAACAACCCAAGTCAGGCTAATAAACATTATCAAAAGCTGTGCTCATGATGCCAGCACCAGGCTACACCCACCGCTGACCAAATCCCATCACAGAGATAGTTCACTGGGCTCTAAATGTCACAAAGCCAGTGTGTCTAGAAGGCAATCCAGGGGTGAGTTAGACACTGGGCAGCTGTGGCTCTTTTCTCTGGCAGCAGTTCCAACATTGTCAAGAGAAAGGAACTGAACTGTAAAGCTTCCTCCCGTGACCACTCATATTTGTCCAGCAAGATCTCAAACAGGCCCCATGGTTTCAGCTTTGAGATGTGTCGCAGATGTCCTGGAGACAAGGAAAACGGACCAGAACACTTTTAGGAAGGAAAAGATGAACTGCGTAAGAGAATTAAAAAGAGAGTTAATTAAATAGGTAAAACTTTCTGTGTCAAACTACAATAAAAAACAAACAAAGTGATCGCACAATGACACAAAATTACCCTTAGAGTTGAAATATCGTTTAGAATTTCTCCCTGAGAGGGCAAACTGTGATGGAAGAGGTCCTAGTAGCTCAATGATGTGGGCAATGTGATCTGAAAGGACATGAGTACACACCGTACTATAAGCACATAAATCAAGGACAAGAGAAATTTGTGTACACCACAAACCTTCCTCGCGGGAAAATGTGGCTCCTGACTGTGGGTCGAACAAATAGTCCCCTGTGGCCAATTCAAAAGCCTACACAGAGAGGGACAAAAATAAAAATGGTTGTAGTGAATCTATGAATGTCAATGAGATGTGTGACCTTCATTTCTTTCTTCTTTTTTTATTTTGTTTTTACACTTATATCCAGGTACTTAGCTCACCATGCAGGCAGTGCTCCAGATGTCAGCGGGTGTGCCATAGTCAGCACCAATCAGGACCTCCACAGAACGATACTGACACGTCTGGATGTCTTCGGTAAAGTGTTTGTGCTGGCAACAAGATAGATGAGCTGCATACAAGGCTGCACAAAATCTCTCTATGTTAAATTAAAAACCTGTGACCCTTAATCTATATGCACATGGTTGTGTAAGCCAGCGGTCCCCAACCCCTGGGCCCGGTCCGTGAGTCGTTTGGCACCGGGCCACAAGAGTTGAGGCTCGGGTGTGAAATGTATGGTTTTCAGGGTTTTTTATCGGTTTTTAGCATGACTTTGTTATCGTTTTTAATCGTTAACTCTGTTTCCTGGGTCTTTTCACGTGTGTTATGAATAAACCGGTACTGGTTTTATTTTGTTGTATTTATCCGCGACACCTTAAAGGCCGGTCCGTGAAAATATTGTTGGGCATAAACCGGTCCGTGGCGCAAAAAAGGTTGGAGACCGCTGGTGTAAGCCACTGTTATGATGATGACGACAGACCAGATTATTTCAATAATTATGATAAATAACTATTCTTAGGAACAACTGGAATTTAACATATTAGCATGCTAACATTTACTGACTGGCATTAAACACAGAGTGAAACTGAGGTTGATGAGCATGTCTTTATTATTTTATTTTGTTATAAACATAACTTTATCCAATAATAGGAGTAAAAGTTCATGAATGACCCAAGTTATTAGAGTTCGTTCAAAGGGTAGTGAGGTTTTAGTACGTCCAGAGTTTGCGTACAGTGCCATACGTACAGCCAGGGTGGGATTTGCTTTGGAGATTTGGTGATTTACCCTCTACTCTGGTCTATATGTTCGTCACTCTAATATATTATTATTACCTTCCCACCACAACCTTCCTGTATAGGGTTATGATGGGGTGATAGAGAGAAACAGCCGCATTCCTGAGTGATTAAATCAATCCTAACCTGATCGTCATCTGTTTTGTCACAAGTTAGAATCGGTGATCAACGATGCTGTACAGAATGTTAGCCATTTTCACACATTAATTAACTCACAGTTAATTGCCAATCTCAGTAAATGTAAGGGAGCTGCCCCCATCCGTGTACAAAGATTTGCAGATGTGCATAAAGGAGGGGTGATTTTAATCTACTATAGTGGAAATTTTTTCTTTTTCAACAACATTTTGTGCTGTTGAATTTTGAGAACTTTTCATCTTAAAGTCAAATGGCACAGCTACTAAAATAGTTCTAAGTTGCTGTGTCTGAAGAAGAAGACCTGAAACTGAGAATATTGGACATGTTGATTTCTGTGTTCAGGGTGGGACTAATCCTGGTTCGTGCCCTTTGGATCCATGCACCTGCAAGTGATCAGCTCACCTGTTCCTGTTCCTGACTTTCTCTAACATTCACCCTAAACTTTGACAGTTTTGTTTGTTTGTGCTGTAAATAAACTTGTTAAAACAATCCGCCTGAAGCCCTGACAAATATCATTTAAAAAATAGTCTTGTGACACTGCGGCTATATGTTTATATTCAGAACCCTTAAAGATTATAATTATTCTATAGACATTTCATTGACAGCAGGGATAAATACCATAATAGGCTACAGAATAATTTTTCATTTTTCTTGCATGCTTTTAAAATGTTACCATAGAAAACAGCATCTTGATCTGTTTTTCTGACTCGGACAAATAAAATGGAAACCATCAGTTGTAATGAACTGCACAAGATTGCTACATACGCCTCTCTTAAGCTACATGTCAGCCCACACAGTCTCACAAGCGACATATGGCAGCTGTGTTTTCACCACAGGGCACTGTAAATATGGCTATCATGCCGTGCACCTGCTGCATTGTATCATAATGATGACTTAGAAGCATTTTTAATGCACTCGTGTGGCCATTTATGAAACAGAGTGCAGTTTACTTCAAAGTTCTGAGTGTGTTTTGATTAAATGTGGGAATAATACTATAATATCAAATACTTAAAGGTTTAATAAAGCCAGAATCCTGAAGCACAAAGCCCTGGGCAGTTGCAGCTGAATTTATGGTATGACATAGACCAACTCAACTCTAAACTCCGAAAGGCAACAACCGTGTGATCTGGAATTCAGATATTCTCTAGAAATCAAAAACAAACAGAAACATATTCCCTAATAAAAATAAATTCACTCACCACCCAGCAGGCATTGCCTAGATCAGCAATCTTGATGAGGATTTTGTCAGCATTGTGAGGCTTCAGTAGGTCCAGAATAACATCTGAGTCACTGGTGCCTTAAGTACATAAAACAACATGACAGCTAAGAAAGTACTTTTACTACTTACGATCCATGTAGCCTTTCAGTTTATGTAAACACACAGCCCAAAGTACAGATTTGAGCCAAAATGCAAGTTTCCACAGAAAGAGGAACAAACTGTTGGCTTTAGAGTTACTTTCCCTCCAAGAAATCTTCTTAGACTCACCTTGTGGACATGATGGTGAAGGTAGCAGAGAATCTCTGTCTGCAGTCTGATGTAATAACAATGATCTGGATCCAGAGACAGCAGCATCTGTGCTGAGGTCTGGACACGAGCAGAAGGAGTCTCTGAGGCTGTGTGCAGCTAAATTCAATCTGTCTTCCAACAGCAGAGTCTGTCTTCTTACAGTGATGTTAGAACCTGTTAGCTTAGAGTGACAAGTGGAGCCATGGGTGCTAGAGGTAGCACCGACAGAAACGGACACATCAGGCTTGCCTCGTCGGCTTCTGTCTTTCCTCGTCAGTCGCTTAATTGGACTTCTGGAAATCCTGCTGGACTGTAGGGCACAGTCATACGTGGAAAACAATCAGCAGAGAGCATGGACCGAAGAAATTAATAAGAAATGTGCTTAGTGATTTATCACAAATCCATGCCTGCTTTGTGAGATCCAGCAAAAATGCAGAATAATGCAACTACAAGTGATGTTTCATATTCTATTAGTACTTAAGTGCACAGACAACAGTGGATGTATTTAGCATTGTTTTTATATTTCATACCTCAGCAGTGAATCATAAAGTTTTCACATGATTTAGAGCAGGTTGCTGACAACAAGCTATGGTGAAACCACAACAGCGGCTATTGGAAGGACATCAAAATAACCAGTTGTGTCTGCTTACTGTTTCAGCATTGCTTAGTGCCCAGTCCTGATAGTCACAGTAAGTTGCCTACTGTAGAATATATACCATAAGTAATACACCATAGGAGCTGTACTCTCTAAATACATGATAACCTGCTCTTTACTTGTCTGTACTCCACTGCAGTGCATATATTGCAAACGCCTCTTTCCAGTGTCTCTTTAGGATGAGAAAGGAAGAAAAATACAGTAGAATGAACACATATAACGTGCTCTCCAATCTCTGCCCAAACTCTCTGTAAAAGTTACACACACCTGAGTGGGTAGTAAGAAGAAAATGCTGCAATATGAATGCCATAATTATTGATTATATGAATGTTACAAATGCAAAAAAACAGGCAGAGCATATTTTCTGACTGAGGTGAAGAGGCCACAACTGCTCAGCAACTCAGCAACTGCTGATAAAAATCAAGTATGAACAGTAACTTTTCCCATATCCACTCACTGTGGATAGAAGTCTCAGTGTAGTGTGCTTGTACAGAAGACCGGTTGTTACACAGTTTGACAAAGATGAAGGAGCTTATAGGATGCATCAGTATAAAAGCAAAACACCAACTCCATCTTACCCACTCCCCAAGAGTGTGGAAAACCCCAGTCAGCTTTCCGAGTAACTTGGGCGCACTCTAAGTAAGTCAAAGTATAAAAGTAAAGGTCATAATACAATCAGAGCTGAATAAAAATGTATTAATAAGATAATAATATCAGAGGAATATATTTCATATTGCACACCTGTTTTTCTCTGGAAACTGTGTTCACTGGCAAATGGAAAAGCATCAGGAGGGGAAAAAGGCACAAATGTGGTTAAGGTACTTCCCGAGACACCATATAACTGAGTCATATGTAGGCTAATTATTAGCACAGCATCGCTAACCTGAGGTGCTGGTGAATACAGGAGACCTGGGCATCTGCCACAGCTTGGTGTCGGCCGCGAGCTTTTGAACATAAACCTCATCCACTCTCAGAAGGATGTTTTCTGGCTTGATGTCTGTGTGAATGATCTTGCATTTAGTGTGCAAGTAATCTAAACCCTGAAGAACCTGTGAGAAGGAACCGTAATCAGATCACTGACATAGGCAAAGACAGAACATCTTCTGTTTACAGAAAAACCTCAAATAGTGGTCATAGACAGGGGACCATTTCAAAGGTTGGAATAAAGGATTGCACAAAACCTGTCTGAGGATGCTCTTAACGCAGGGAAGAGGGAGGCCTGTGTAGTTCGATTTGATGATCCACCTCAGCAGCTGGTGCCCAAGAACCTCCAGAACCATGCACACATCTGTTGAGCAATTAAGGACCTGCTTTTATACCACAGAACCTGAATATTACACCCTGGGTATTTAGAAGAAGCCAGAATACACTTACAAGATCTGCACCACTCAATGAAATACTACAAGTTGCGGAGCAGATAATTGTGATCGACCATCTTTATAAAGGATACGCTCTCCATTCACTCCAGTCACCCTGAAGTCATCAATGAGCTGGACTATGCTGTCTCGTTTAGGATCTTTGGGGTCGCTGTCTCTTACCTGATGATTAAACAAGTACGTATTGAACAAAAATAAATAAAAATGAAGAGGACACATGATTTCATAGCATGGTGACATTATTGTGACTCCACAGTGATGTACATAAAATAGCAAAATGATCGCAGAAAACCTTTGCAGTTCATTGCACCACTAAACATGCTGATTACTCAGACTTCTGCTCGTGGCCAGACTAAGCCTAACCCTAAGCCAGTTCTGTTACACGAGTGTTTTAAGAGCACTCCAAAATGACTTGAATCTGACAGCAATGTGACCACACTGACGCATTTCAGAAGTTTGATCTCATCCAGTGCCGTCTCTGTGAATGTTTGAGCACTCTTCACCACCTTCAGAGCCACAAATTGCCCTTTCCTGCATGCAAACAATTATGTCAGTGAGTTACTGGATCATATTGATAATTGTTGTGTAAAAAGTCAAGTGGACCAAACCTGTACTTACACCATATCCCAGCAGAGCCACACAGTAGAGAAATGACCCCATCCCAACTTTTTAACAACTTGGTAACGGTCAACAAAAATGTCTCCAATCTCTACAGGGTAGTAACCACCTGCAATGAAATACGCAGCAGATGTGAAAATTGAAGATCTCAACCAGGGGAGCTGGATTTCAGGGTCGGTGTCTTACCTACCTATGCAATAGTCAGCAGGATTCTCCTGTTGCTCATCGTAAAATCCCTGAGGCTCAGGTGAAACAGCATTCCTCTGTACAGTTTGAGGGCAGCGGTGATCCTGGCTAGGCTTACGAGTCCGTGCTGTGTTAGAAGTGGCGTGGGTCCTGGTTTTGATGGGTGGATTAAAAGAGTTTGTTGTAATCAGCGCTGCTATCGTAGCAGCATACGATGAGGACATGTTTATCTGGAGCCTGATGAACTCGAGCCCAGCTGGAGGAGGGTCAAGAAGACAGCAGCACTCAGGAAGCTTATAACAAAAATGTATCTGCATACGTTCAAGAAGGAAGGAGGTCCTAAATCATTTCCCGCATGTGTAAAGCAAGAGTTCACTGGCTTGGAGTCTGGCAGCTGGTTTGTATTGTTAGCTACTGAGTGCAGTAGGTTGCTGCAATGACATTTTAAAAGAGCCAGTGAATGCGTATGATTATTTTTAGCTGGATGAATGGCATGTCAACGTAAATAGCTCGTGACACCAGCCAGCTGCAACTGAAATCTTACTGATATTGCATGAACTGCTGCAGTGCAGGAGCCACAAGCAATGGCAAACTAGTCCATTTTACTTCACATTTGTACCACAGTTACAGCACTTCAGTTTCGGCAAGACAGTAAAACAACTAGACATACATGCAGGCTAGACTGCTCTCGTGGCATTCAACAAATAGCTGAACGTTGTGTGTGTGGTTATAAAAGTTTTAATTGGTGGCTGACACAAGAGGAAATTTCTAAAAGTCACTTTAAAAATTACTCTTTTTTTATTTTACCTTTTTTAGCAACGAATGAAAAAAAATTCATCGGCTCACTGACAGGAAAGGAGCTTTAAACAGAGAGGGGAAAACAGCCCTTTGGCTTGCTTCCTCTTTATGCTGCCTAGCTAAAGATTCTTCTGCAGTGTGTGACATTCACATATGTCTTTTGTAAGGTATTTTGTATTGTACATATGATAAATTTGCCATTTCTTCCTCGAAAAGACTTATTCCGAAAGGGCTTTTTTTTTTCCCCGTGGGAGACGTCGAGAGTACATCAACTCGGAAACCGTTATCCCTCTCTAAATACCCAGCCACGTTCAAGGAAGAAGCAACTTACCGTTGTGTGCAATGTATCCACTTTTAGTATTTGTAACGCGGGAAATGAACGAGCCTGACACGAGGACATTCTCAGCCCGCTCTCCTCTGTGCGACTGGAAAAACACACTCAGGTCCAGGAATAGCAGCCTGCCGCTCCTGCTACCAGGGGCGCATCCGGATTTTTTTCATAGGGGTGGCACACCAGAAACACAATTTCCAGTTTTATTATGTTGTTGTCAAATATAGATGACTTGAAAAATATGTCAAAAAAGAGAGAAAGAAAATAATTATATGCCTAGTTAATCTGCTGATATTAAAGTTGATATTACTGAAAATAGGTACAAATGAAAACCAAATAACATTTTGAAATCCATACTAATGTGTTACAACTATTGATTGAATGACTGGAAGTCCCAACCATTGCTTTAATGATTCATAAGCAGAGTCGAGCAGAAGCTTAAGACTCTGAGAGAGTGCTCCTGCCTGCATGTAGCAGACATGCATTTCTGACAATATTATTGCTATCTAGCGACTAGCTCGATTTACAGAGGTGGTAAGGAGCTTGTCTTCTTATTTCTTTGTATTCAACTTTTCAACAAATTTTCATTTTGAGAAGAATGCTACTCAGTATGTTCCTGTAAAAAAAAAAAAAAAACACAAACAAAAAAAGAAAACGCAGTAAAAAGTAACTGGTGATTACATGCATTGGAGCAACAGGAAATGTAAAAAAAAAAAAAAAAAAATGGATATTGCGCTTATGTCTGTGAAGGTTCTCAGTCATCCAGGTCATCGTAGTCAAAGGAGCTTGCAAAGAAAAGCGTCTGGACTTCTTTAAGTTGCTTGAAGACGTTTCACCTCTCATCCGAGAAGCTTCTTCAGTTCTAATGTCAAATGGTGGAGAGTCCCAGATATAAACCTAGTGGGGGGATACTCCCACTAGGTTTATATCTGGGACTCTCCACCATTTGACTTTGCGCTTGTGCTGTGCAACACTGCAAATATATATATATATATTTTTTTCTATTTATTTTTAAAAGTAAATACAGGACCAGTATTTACCAGTACTGCAGATACTTTAACCTATAAATCAGAATCAGAATACTTTATTGATCCCTGGGGGAAATTATTTTGCATTATTATATGCAAAAGGCAGCTTTTGTAGGGGAGAGCAGTGCGCCATGATTTTGAACATATTTTAATGACCACTAAATTGTTGTGATTTTTACTTTCTGCAATACTTCATTAAAACAACAAAATCCTCCTTTCATCTTTATTTTAAACTAGGGTTTTGTTTTGTTTTTAGACATTAAATGTAAATGTGCCTCCAAAGCATTTTGGGTCAGTTTTCATTTTTCACAGTGAATGTGTGTATATTTTTTCCATTTCCAAAAAGATAGTTTAAGACATTTCAGTGTACTTGGAAAATAGGAAATCCTATCACACTAGCACTAATCAATTACCAAGAACTGCACTGGTGTTGAGGTTATACCATTTTGATAAATCCACTTATCTCTTCATTATATACTCTGGTTAATAGTTTAGAAGTGGTAGGTTTAGCACAGAGTACAACCACAGGTCATTTTCAGCACAACTTTGCTGCATATAGTACAAACACATTTGAATTTTGATTTCAACATGACACTTTATTTAGATCTCATACATACAGAACAGAGCAGGCCTTGTTTAGCCTAACTTCATAGGCCTGGTTATAAAGAGAGAAGAAAAGAGAAAACAGCTGCACTTAAATATCTTTTCTTTTTTAAGAAATAAAGAAAATATAAAGTATAACCAAATATTAAACATATCACACAGCTTAATGAAATTTTAAACATACATTACTAATTCCTGCACTGATGAGAAAGGGCTACAGTAGATGGCTACAAAACGTTATAGGTTCATAAATATAATATAGTTTGAATACATTTGCTTTAGAGCTAAATTTATATTATTTCTTTTGAACTTAGAGTACATTATATGAAAAATACCTTTATGACCCCCAGTGCACAGCAGTTTGGTCTTTGATTTCAGTCTTTAACAAGCTGGAAGGAGCTCTATGAAGCAGGAAACAGAGGATGTGAACCCATCAGACAGGCGTAGACACGAGGTTCATGTTCCACAGTGTGCTACAGTTTGTAACTGAGCAAAAACATCACAAGCACACACAAAAGAAAACTACATTCAGATGAGTCTGAAGATCAAATACAGAAAAAAAGGCAAAATCATATTAAAACCATGAAAGAAACATGCTATGTTGTTACAACAATACAAATATTTTCAGTTTACTTCTTCTGGTTTCTGTAGTGTACATTGCAAAATGCTACCCAGGCTGATTGTGAAAACAATGTAATAATGCTACTGATATACAAAGATACATGACACAATGTTAAAAAAAATATTTAAAAGAAAGCAAACATGTCAAACAGATTCCTTACAAATACAAACAGCATGTATTCTCACAAAGACATTTACTGGTATGAGACCTGCTCACACCACCATTCAGTACTGCAGCGGCCCTATTCTGGTCACATGGTCATCCTCAATTTTTTATAACCAATTAAATAGTTCTCACTTGGGGGGGAAGTGGGGTTGAAGGAGTAGGGCAGGTTATTTTGATTATACTTATTATGCGGTTAGTTCGGAAAATTACATTGTTAGTATGGGAATAGAACATTAGCTTGAGACTCATCAGTACAAGCCACTATGTACAGACCACCACCCAGACCTTCAACAGATGTTTGAAGACCAAAAAGAAAAGAAAAACCTTCTTATTGACTGTTATCTATCTTGGTGACAATTTCACAGGGGTTAAGGCTTAAGATGTTCATAAAGTGCTCTGTATGACAATCAAATCCTCCGCAAGTGAATGCAGAAAAAAAAACTAATTTGATACGAGTTATTTCTTGTCACACAGTCAAGTGCTACTGCCATACAGAAGGTCTCACTACAGCCCTAAGGTTTGTCCTAAACTGATCTAAGGTCAGCACAGAGAAGGCTACATTTATCAACCAGCACTGAGCTGAAACCCCCAAAACACCAAAATACAAATGACATCATTCCAAATACCCAAACTGAGTCACACTGTGATACGCTTTAGTCTGATTTTTAAAAACTAAATCTCACACAGTCTTAATACTAGCAACTTTAAAGTTTTTCTAACCAAGGTTTAGTTTTGATATTAAACATTTAGGCACTCCTGTCTGCTACACCATTACGCTACAGTTCATGGCCCACTTCACTTTTATCAAATATGAAAAATACAAATGGCTGTGACGTTAACGGCAGATGAGGACTGAAGCATGTTTCTGCGGTTTATATAATTTACAAACACACGTTCACTGGCATGTAATACGTCTCAAATGATGTGAGCTCATAACATCTTTGAATATAACATGGTTAATGAGCAATAAATTACCTCTTTAATATAACAGTTCTTTATATCTCAGAAGATACAAAATAGTACTTTACAGCTGTATATATTCTGTAAAAAAGTATATCTCGGCAGACTTTTCAGGATTTCAGGAAAGGATCTTGCCGTTCGCGTTGGACCAGAAATATTTATATGTGAAGTAGAGTATGATCATATTGGTATTAGATGCTCTGCAAGTCAGCACCCGTGTACAGCCACAAAACACTGGGGTTGACATTGATATTGGCAAAAATCAGGTATAACACAGGGAGCTTGCCCAGGCTTTTTCCAACTTTACAGCTACAGTTTGTCATTTACTTCAGTCTCTTTCTGCTGAGGTGGTCATGTTTTTCAATGCTGCTGAGGTCACATTATAATCAACTTGTGTGTGGAATTAAACTGATCAAAAGAAATAAAGCGAACACTTGAACAATTTATAACATTGATTTTTGTTGTCATTTTGAATCCAGCCTTCAGAAGGCTTTCCAACTATATTGTTCCATTATTTTGTTCTCAACAAATTACACAGTGTGTGTCATAAAGACTTTCAGTTTGAATATTTAATTCATCGAGATACAGCATGTGATTTAAGTGTTCCCTTAATTTTTGGAGTAGTATATCGGAGTCCATGTGAAGCTACACTGTTTTTGCGTATGTAGTGCATTGATGTGTGCATGAGTGCTGCTGCTGCTTCAGACCAAGGTGCCTGGGTCAGCACTGGGCTCCTTTGGAGTCACCTCTTGCATCTGTGGATCAGATGTCTCCTGATAGAGAGAGAACTCCATCGACCTGTGGGGGGAGGTAAAACAAGTCAATATTGCACTCCCAAAAAAATAAAAAATAAGAGAGGAAACAAATAAACACCACAAGAAGCATGCAGTAAAACCACTAAGAAATTAATTTTCTTAGGGCCCACAAAAAAAGGGGAAAAAAGTGTGCAAGACTATAACAGAGCTTGGAGAGGCCCATCCTTGGAAGCAATCAGGAACAACAAAGAGTGTTGGCATGACGCTGCCAGCAGCAGGCGATAATGCTGACCAAGCCCAAAAAAATAAATAATAAAAAGAAAATAACACAGTGTCAGTTGTAAAAGAGGATGATAGATGGATTGGCTGAGGGGCAGAGCGAGTGTAACAGCACCAGCATCTGTTGGAAGCATTGCTGCCAACATCTAAGAAGACAGACAAATCATCTGTAACACACAGATTTCAGTAATGCATCCATGCTGTACATAACCTTAAAATCCAAGCATGAAAACAACTGTGTCTTTAGGAAAAGTGCAAGGTTTTCTGAGTATAAACATCAGCTAGTGAATCACATTTAAAAAAAATACTGACCTTCCATGGAGAGGGTGGCCATGGAAGCTGGCTGACTGGGGTATCTGAGGCCTTTGGAGGTTAGTTGGTTCACCTTGAACAGACTGGGCCTGGTGCACCAGTGGGTGTGGGTGTGAAAGACGAGAGATCCCTGCCTCGTGACCCTTTGGGGCAGCAGTAGGATAGCCAAGAGCATTCCTTAGGTACCAGTCTCTAAGGCCCTCCAGAGCCAGGGCTTTATGCAGGCTTCTTGTTGAGTCTTCTGGAGTAGGAAGAGAAAACTGTGGGGGTCTGCGGTTGAAGGAGGGACCAGACAAATCAGTCTGGTAAGGGTGCAGGTTGGGAATGGATGATGTGGTGGTTCCAGAAACAGGAAGGGGGGACTCGTACGCTGATAGTAGAATTGCATCTTGGGGATGTTGCTGCAAAGGAATAAAAGGTCCACAAGATTTGGTTCTGGTGACCTTGACCCTGCGTAGTTCAGCTTGGGATCCTCTAAGGACCATGGGACTGTAGGGAGGTGCAGCACTGGGAAGGTGCACCTGGGAATGGGAAAATCCATTGGCATGGGGAGGCACTGCTGCAGTGGATGAGCGAGGGGAGGACATGTCTTGCCAGATCCTTCCTGTGGACTGGTACAGATGGTGCTGCACTTGCATCCTCTGCTGTTTTCCCCAGATATAGTCCATCAAAAGTTCGTTGTAGCCACCGCTTGCTCCCCTGCCACCCATAGACAGACGCATTTTGACTTGCTCAACAGAGCTGTCCACATGCCCCTCGGGGCTGCCCAAGTGAATATGCCGCAGTTTTCCATCTGTCAGCGTCTCCGAACTCTTGTAGGGCCCTCCTCTCTGCGGCATGCCGTTTCTAGGGGCTGGGTCGTCTGGAAGGCTCGATCTGTCCAGCAGGGCCTCAGAGCTGTTGCTGCGCCTGGCTCGGGAGCTGTACGGACAGCTGCGGCGGTCAGAGGAAGAACCTTCTTGAGCCAACGGAATCATGTACGGCACATCCAGGCTGCCAGACCACTGTTTCAGCCCATTTCCACCAGATGCATCTGACCTAAGATATGAGCACAGCAAATGAGCACAGCAGCAGCGCAAAGTAATCAGAGAGGAAACTAAAGAACTTTAGATACAGCAGAGTGAGTGACAGCAGCTTTAAGCTAATCCATGTAACTGAATTTCACAGAAAAGTTACCTTTTAAAAAAGGAAAATTTTTTATGCCAAAAGTCCAAAGAATTAAAAACCTTTGCTGGTAGCTGAATTTGACATTAATCGCAGTTACAACCTGAAGTCTCTGTCTTCATTTGGCTAAGTCATTAAGCCATTTCCAACCATACAGTTATCACAGGAGGCGGGAGGTGTGCAGCATCAGACAGAAGCAGCCCAGCATCACAGATTACCTGACATGAACGCTGATGGGAGCAGTTCGGGCCAACATAGGAGTTGCTGGAACACTTCTGCCTTCAACGTTAGAAGCACTTCTAGGTAAAGAGTGAGTTGGGCTGTGGAAGAAAACCAAAAAACAAAGAATCACAAGATGCAATTAGCATTTGTAACCCACACAATCCTGATCATTTACTTTTGTGTGCTTATGCTGTGAATGTAACAGAGCAGGCAGGCTGCACAGGGTCACCTTAAGATACACACCTAACAGAGCTAGTGACAGAGTTGCGTCGTGTCCTCATCTCGTAATAAATCTCCACTGGGGATAGCTTCCTGCTGATTCTGTGGTCAGGGCTGCCTGCAGTAAGTCGTGGCTGAGACAGAGATCGCTGGTCTGCAGCCACGCTCGGTGAAGACTCTGTAGGAGGAAGAACAACAAATCTTCTTTTGATGTAGTCAACTTTCAATAAAAGCCTTAAAAGTGCAATTTTTGGTGCAGAGCATTAATAACACTGCATATTCTCATGTTTTAAGAATGATGTTGGGTCAGAGGTTCAGTTATTTCTTTGGTGAATGTGGATACACACGGAGACTGTTGACTCACCATTGTCATGGGATGTTGAATCTGACATGGAGCTTGTACTCTCTGACATGACAGTGTCCTCTGAAACACAAAGGATATAGGTCGTAGGCAAAGCAGCATGACACCTGGTGGCTTAGGTAAACAAAAATGCAAAAGTGCAAAGATGATGTTTTCAGCATTGTGCTATTGTTATTGTGTAGCTTTGGGGGGGGGGTTGTTCTTTAAGTGTGCAGGTGTGGGATTAGTTGCCATGGTACTGTACCTGTGTGACAGCCCCGATGGACCGTTCTTTTGCTATTTGGAACGTTTCGGTCTGATTCCGAGTGTCTGTACAGAGCACCCGTGAAGATGGCTTTCATCTGCTTTCTTTGGGCAGCCTCATCCTGCTGCCAGGGAAAGTCACCCATGTTAGACTGAGTATACACACACACACACACACACACACACACACACACACACACACACACACACACACACACACACACACACACACACAAAACGGTACAGCTACTGCGTAAACACAATTGATATTCAAGGTGTTGACTTACCTCTGCCTTGGCAATGGGCGCTAGGCCAGCTCTCCGCTGCACCAGCGGGGGTTTCTCTCCTGTCTCCAATGGGAAAGCACGTGGCAATTTCCCAGTCAGCTCCTGTAGAGGACATCGATTAGCCCCCGGTTACTGAAATCCTTCTCACTGGCCACTGAGGTGCAAACTGTTTCATAAAGTCATAACCATTTAACGGATTACTTTAAGTCTCTTAAAAAAAATAAAAATAAAAATTCCTTAAATGGTCAAGATATGGCACGAGATATATGCCAGCAATAATTTGGCTGCGTTTAGCATTTACCTCTAAAGCAGAACCATAACTCTGCAGTTGAGAAGTGCTTCAGATGTCTAAGTAAGCTACACTGACAACAGAGCAGACAACTTCTGAATCCATAAATAGGCACACAGATAGAATGAGTCACCATCCAGCTGAAAACAGGGACGTGTTGAACAGCTGTTAAAGAAAAGCTGAGGCAGCTGCGGATTCATTAACATGCACTGGCAGGCTCTCAGAAGCAATCAAGCAAAGATTTTGTCTGTGAAAAATATCCCCTTTTCAACAAGTTGTTAGCTGCAGCTGAGCTCAGATGTTCACGTTTATTCTCATTTTTACAGAAGACTTAAATTTGCTGTTAAACCACACTGCAGCTATCCACTCATCGCTTGAGGTGTACGGAGAGAGAATCTAAGCTGAGCTACGTTTCGAAGATGAAGCGAGATCGACTCACAGCTTCCTGCAAACAGACTTGTTTGAGCTCTCCCACTCTGGCGTTGAGGAGAGCCTCCAAGGCCTGCTTCCTCTCTTGCAGACTTGCGATCCTCTCAGCCTGCAGCTTGCCATCCTGGCAGCCTTGAACATCTAGGAGGCACAACGCATGAAAGTCACTTTTGCACACAGTGAAATTCAGATGTGGACTCAAACTGGCAGTGATTTCATTAAAAACGCAATCTTGTGGGTTATGTTTATACTGTATCACAGTGTCGTGTTTTTGAAGGTGTCTGTTCTCAGAGTGCTCTGATAAGATTATCTGGCAGCTGTAGTGGCAGTATGTGAACAAAAGGTCTTCACAAAGACAGATGTTTTTTCAGCTGGCAGTTCCCTAGAGAAAAAACTGGCAGGAAAACAAGCAAGCTGATGGTTTCTCAAGCCTTTTCAGACTTGTCCACAGATGGAAGTGTGAATCCTTACACTGTGAATAGTCATCATTACTCACCAGGAGCCCCCAAACCCATGGATGTGATCAGATGTCCTTTGACCTCCATGTGATGTAATTCTGGGGACTTTACAATTCACGCTCTCAGCCACACCCTCACCTGAGAAAGAGAGATGAAGGTTTAAAATGTATCATTAGCCAGCTTTGTGTTATCTGGAGGTACAAGACACAAATATTTTAGAAATCTGCCAAAAACCTGTTTGAAATATACCCAAATGTGAGCCAGTACACTGGACTTATGTGAGGAGTTAAGTAAATCAAATGGGCTGATTCTTATATAGCGCTTTTCTACTCTCCTGGAGCGTTTATATGCCACACTCACCGGAGCTGTTTTCTATGCTTTTTAACTAACATTCATACTCCAGTGGATGCATCAGAGAGCAACTTGGGGTTAGTATCTTGCCCAAGGATATTTGGCATTCAGACTCAGGTAGCCAGGGATCAAACCACCAGCCTTCCAATCAGTAGACTGACCTGCTCTACCTCCTGAGCTACAGCCACCCCAAGCATTACATCCAATCACTGAAACTAATTTTTCGGTTCAAGTATCATGAAGTAACTGTAACTGAGCACTGGAAATAGCAGCCACAGCACATACATACATACACATATACTGTACATACGTGTATGTATGTATGTATGTATGTATGTATGTATGTATGTATATCGGAGTTGCAGAAAGGTGCGACAAAGAAGGTGCATAAGAAATACAGCAAGCTGTCCATACCTGAGGCCTTGGAAACTGCCAAGCAAAGACTCACAGCCTTGGCCAGCCGCTTGAGGAGGTACACCAGAGAGATAGAAGGCAGGAGAATAAACCAGCTGTTCTCCACAGAACCAGCAAAGGTGTACTCTCAGTGGCAAGGGAACAATAAGAGAACAGCACCACCAAGGCTGGAGACGGAGCAATACTGGAAGGGCATATGGGAGAAGGACGCAACCCATAACGGCAATGCTCAGTGGCTAGTGGATCTGAGGGCAGACCACAGCGAACTCCCTGAACAGGGTCCAGTAACCATCACAGTGGCAGATATCCAAGAACGGGTCTCCAGTATGAAGAGTTGGACAGCACCAGGCCCCGACATGGTTCACGCCTACTGGCTAAAGAAGCTGACTGCACTCCACGAGCGCCTAGCAGCACAAATGAACCAGCTGCTAGTTAACGAGAGACACCCGGAATGGCTAACCGAAGGTCGGACGGTCCTGATCCCCAAGGACCCCAAGAAGGGACCGGTCCCCTCCAACTACCGACCAATAACCTGCCTCAGTACTACATGGAAGCTCCTGTCAGGCATCATATCGGCTAAGATGAACAGGCACATGGGTCAATACATGAGCGGGACACAGAAAGGAATTGGCAAGAATACCAGAGGCGCAAAACACCAGCTACTGGTAGACAGAACAATCAGCCGAGACTGCAAGACCAGACTGACCAACCTGTGCACTGCCTGGATTGATTACAAGAAGGCCTATGACTCAATGCCCCACAGCTGGATACTGGAATGCCTAGAATTGTACAAGATCAATGGGACCCTAAGAGCCTTCATCAGGAACTCAATGGGGATGTGGCGTACTAGAGGCCAACTCCAAGCCCATAGCACAAGTCACCATCAAGTGCGGGATCTACCAAGGAGATGCTCTGTCCCCACTGCTGTTCTGCATAGGCCTGAACCCCCTCAGTGAGATCATTAACAAGACTGGCTACGGATACCGACTACGGAACAGAGCAGTTGTCAGCCACCTCCTGTACATGGATGACATCAAGCTGTATGCCAAGAGTGAACGAGACATCGATTCACTGATCCACACTACCAGGCTATACAGCAATGACATTGGAATGTCGTTCGGACTGGAGAAGTGTAGTCGGATGGTAACAAAGAGAGGGAAGGTAGTCAGAACTGAGGGGATTGAACTACCAGAAGGCAACATTGCAGACATAGAGGACAGTTACAAGTACTTGGGGATCCCACAGGCGAATGGGAACCATGAAGAGGCCGCTAGAAAAGCTGCAACCACCAAGTACCTGCAGAGGGTCAGGCAAGTCCTGAGGAGTCAGCTGAATGGTAAGAACAAGATCCGGGCCATCAACACGTACGCCCTGCCCGTGATCAGGTACCCTGCTGGGGTAATAGGCTGGCCAAAGGAGGAGATAGAAGCCACTGACATAAAGACAAGAAAGCTCCTTACCATGCATGGAGGGTTTCACCCCAAATCCAGCACCCTGAGGCTGTACGCTAAGCGGAAGGAAGGGGGCCGGGGACTGGTGAGTGTCAGCACCACAGTCCAGGATGAGACAACGAACATCCAAGAATACATTGGGAAGATGGCCCCAACTGACCGAGTGCTCAGTGAATACCTCAGGCAGCAGAAACCCAAGAAAGAGGAGGGAGACGAGGAACCATCATGGAAGGACAGGCCCCTGCACGGTATGTACCACCGGCAGATAGAGGAGGTGGCTGATATCCAGAAATCCTACCAGTGGCTGGACAAAGCTGGACTGAAAGACAGCACAGAGGCACTAATCATGGCAGCACAAGAACAAGCTCTGAGCACAAGATCCATACAGGCTGGGGTCTATCACACCAGGCAAGACCCCAGGTGCAGGCTGTGTAAAGATGCCCCAGAGACAATCCAGCACATAACAGCAGGGTGCAAGATGCTAGCAGGCAAGGCATACATGGAACGCCATAACCAAGTGGCCGGCATAGTGTACAGGAACATCTGTGCCGAGTATAACCTGGAAGTCCCGAGGTCAAAATGGGAGATGCCCCCAAGGGTGGTGGAGAATGACCGAGCTAAGATCCTGTGGGACTTCCAGATACAGACGGACAAAATGGTGGTGGCTAACCAACCGGACATAGTGGTGGTAGACAAACAGAAGAAGACGGCCGTAGTGATCGATGTAGCGGTTCCGAATGACAGCAATATCAGGAAGAAGGAACACGAGAAGCTGGAGAAATACCAAGGGCTCAGAGAAGAGCTCGAGAGGATGTGGAGGGTGAAGGTAACGGTGGTCCCCGTGGTAATCGGAGCACTAGGTGCGGTGACTCCCAAGCTAGGCGAGTGGCTCCAGCAGATCCCGGGAATAACATCGGAGATCTCTGTCCAGAAGAGCGCAGTCCTGGGAACAGCTAAGATGCTGCGCAGGACCCTCAAGCTCCCAGGCCTCTGGTAGAGGACCCGAGCTTGAAGGATAAACCGCCCGCAGGGGCGTGCTGGGTGTTTTATTTATATATATATATATATATATACACATACACACACACACATACACACACACACACAAAAAAAAAAAAAAAAAAGCATTCGATCAGATGGCACAAGGGTCCATCAGGGGGCGCTGCTGTCCCTCTGCTCAGGTATTTAAAAACTGTATCACTAATTACGAGTTAGTTTCTGTAACAACAGACTTGTGGGAGAATATTTGACTCAGAAAGAGAAAAGACAAAAAAATGTCTTAGATCAGAAAAAAAAGGCACCAGGTGATAGCAACAATTTAAATGAAACCACAATAAACCCAGTTATGACGGTATGCAAGATTATAAATTTAGGATTTAATGAGTTCTAGAGAACATTTTGAGAGTAAGTTCATCTAGAGTCCAAACATAACTTGCAGACTAGGCCTTCTGAAAGAGAGTAATACTCTAAATACTCCAAAATTAGCCCTTGGATGCAATTAGTAGCCAATTAATTTGCAAAGAGAAGGAAAATGAGACGAGATAAGTAGCATTAATAATGTATGGACAGATACAGAGGGAGAAATCTAATCCCTGTGTGTTTCATGCCTCACAAGCTCAAAGCTACCATCACAAAAAAAGCAAGAGAAACAGAGCCAGAAGCAAAGTGTTGGAATAAGTAACAAAGCCGGCGAAGAATGCAATCAGTGGCATTTCCTCCAAGCGACTGTCATAAATGTCAAGGTTCACACAAAATTCACATCATTTTAAAACTTCTACATATAATCATCTATTTATCTGTTGAGAAGGAACAACAGATAATCGGGGGGAAAAACTAAGACATGTACTGTTTTTACTAAACTGTTGCAGGTGAGGCTCGGTTCATATACTCTCTTCTACATAATGGAGATTCATTACAAACAAAGCCTCTTCCCTAATGCCCAGTAGAGACTTGACATCCAAAAATAGCGATCGCGTTTTCTGCCAAAACCTCTCGCTCGGCGTTGCTCACAAATCGCTGCCGTAAATAAGCATCCTGCTGTCTTCTTGCCAGTCGAGTAAATCATAAAACGGCTCCATTCAGCCCACAAATCTAGATGGAAGGCCTCAAGGGCTGGATCAGAATTACCATTTCCAAAGATTGCTTCTGCCAGTGTCCCATCTTTCAAAAGGAAACATTTATCTATCAGTTAGTCTGAGCAGCTGTCTCAGAGCTCTGCTCAGATTTTTGGCTTTTTTTAGGCCAGAAACATTAGAGTTCTGTTTTCCTGCCTCAAACAACACGACGCTCACTTTCTGTGAAGACATACTTGAAATACTTCCAGAGTTTGCGTTGGCTCCTGTTCTGGAAGTGAACCAGTAAGTGCTGTTTGCTCCTGTACATGCGAAAACCCCCGCATGCTTGACCTCCTATTGACAGACAAACAGGAGCCTTTCACACAAGCAAGTGGCAGACAAAAGCTCATCACATGAATCCTGTTACACAAAAACGAGTTCATGATGATTAAATTTTCAGTTAATCTAATACACCAAGTGGGATTTTCACCTGGGAGTGTACAAGGCAGTGTCATGTCTGTTCTTTGTTGAACAGCCGAACAGTAAACCCACAGAGAGAAGCAGTCGAGAGGAGACTGAGACATTTGGTATTCATCTGGACTGTCGCTGGGCAGCTGGAGCCAAAAGGCTGCCATGCCCCTAAGAATGGCTTTGTCCAGCAACCAAAACATTTCCAAGGAAATTCAGTGCAATCCCCCCCTTTTGTTTTTGTTAAACAAAACAAAATGTGCCCACTCTGTCATCATAAAAACACTAAAACCTCAGTCCTCAGTGCAGATATCACTGGTTCATCTTTGCTACTATAACAATACGTCTCACACTTCCTTTTTATAGTCTTACAATGAGCATCCTAGCAAGAAACAACACATTCTTCCTCTTACTTAGATAAAGTTTAATTCCTTAGCAAGCTGCATTTAATTTATGTCCTGAAGAAGGAATTCAGTGCCACATAAATTGGGGACACCAAATCATGAAATAGTGTGTGAAATAATCTGTTCTGTTTCTGTTATGCAGTTGAATAGCAGCTGAAATATGGCAGACATGTTTTGGCAGCGCATTATGATGACAAATTGAAGACCTCAATCAATGTGACCGTAATGAAAATGGGCTTGAAACTTTCAATATCATTTTTTTTGTGTAATTACTTCACAAATGGATAATTTTCTCAGTTATTTGTAATTGTTAATGTCAGGTTGTTTCTTCAGAGTAATGTCTTTGAGCAAAAATTAAAATCATTCTGCAATGGCCCCTTTCTGTGTTTTGTGCCTGAAATTTTTAACTGTACCATTAGTTTTGTCCACAACAAACCACAAACCAACTAGTACATTTGCTTTACTTTGAAATAATAGGAATAACTGTACATTCCAGCTTATTACATTAGGGTGAAACCCACCTGATAACCTCCAGTTATTTAGACTTGTGGGTAAAAGCGGCCTATTATGGGAGGGTTAGCAGACATGGCTAACAAATACCTTAAAGACCTTTATTCACCATCCCTTACCCACCTAAATGACATCTATGAAATGTTTGTTGGCTGGTTGTAGGCTACTCCTAATTTTTCCTGCTGTTCAGCAGTGGTTGAACCTACAGTGCATCTTGTTATAAAGGTGTTTATAACTACAGAAAGAATGCAAAGACACCACAATGGGGCTATGGTTAAAACACCATAGCAGTAATCACTGTGTAATAGCAGCTAGAGGAAAGGTGAAGACCAGTTGCAACAGATCCACCATGGCCACACGTAACAGATAACACACCTGAGGGGATCAGATGCATCACTACCTTAAGTTAAGTGCCAGCTTTGTAAGCACCTGCTGTGCAGAGGCACAGGTGTGACAATACAGGACTGCAACACACTTCAGGGGGGGAAGCATGAGTGAGATGGTAAATGCACTACTACATGAACCCTTTTCCCGACATGACATACGTCTGATGCTTTTTTCCAGCACTTTCTATCACCCACAAAGGAGTACAGCATCTTGCCCAAAGACACTTTAACATGGAGACTGGAGTAGCTCAGAATTGAACCACAGACCTTCTGATTAACGGATGACAACGACCTCCTGAACCACAGCCGCCCTCACAGAATCTGAGGAGATATAGATTTTAAACACCACAGCTTCAAACACTTGTTGGCCGAGCATGCGTATGGGCTGTGGATGGTGGTACAGATAGCACTGAAGGAACCGTGTCGATGAAAACATGAGCCGTGCGATGAGAGCGAGCTGCCCTGTGCAGCTCGTATCACTCAAATGCAAATCGAGGAAGAGTTTAATATTCTAGACGGGCTAAACACTGAAGCCCGTACCGTAGCTCTGATCCTCCTGTGTCCACACAAGGAGCCATAATGCTCTCTCGTCAGCTTAGAAGTGATGCATATTAGCTTGAAATATTCACAGCAAAGCTACATTCCTACAGACAACAGTTTTATGCGTCGTCTCCCTTGATAAACACGATGGCTCTCGGCTCTTAAACAGATTCACTCTCTCTCTACTGTCAGCTTTCATGTGGCCCAAGAGTCCTGGGAACAGGAAAAGCTATTGTTGAGAATTTATAATACACATATTCAAGACTTAAAACTACAAGTCTTAATACAGTGCGGCAGGAGCTTTTGCAGCACCACCATATGCTGCACAGCAGGTTTATTGGTCTCTTTCAACAGGCGGCTGTGGTATAAAGGAGCAGCTGAAACCCCACCTCCAGCTAACTATGGGCAGGTGAGGCCAGCAGCCCTCATGTTGACCGCTGGTGTTGACACAGCTGCTGCTGTTGTCAACTTACACATGTGAACCAGAGGAGGGTTACAACTACACAGCTCCTGTTAGGCTAGCATGAGGATCCCCCGCTGGTTCCTGAGAAGTTAATAGGCAGCAGACAGTTAAAAACTACAGTTTGCACCACTGTCTGTGTCAGTTGTTACAAAGCAGTGTCTCACTGCTTTCACTGGTGCACCAGGACAGCATTTCTCCGTGTCTAAAGCCATACTGATCTAATCTATAGGAGAACAGTAATGCAACTCCCAAACATTGACTATCAGACCCCAAGGACCCTGTAAGGATGGGATAGAAATGTAAGAAGGAGGAAGATGTAATTTATGATTCAACAAAGAAGAGATTGGACAAGGTCAGACATACGGCTGATTCAGAGCTGCCTCCACCTGAGCAACCCCTGGAACTGTGGATGGAGGGCTTATGCAGGGGTCAGGTGACCCTCCAACCAACCCCACGCACCAATGTGATCTCTTCGTTTTGCTCTCTATATCCATGAAATACTGATTTATAATGCACTTATCAGCACAAGGCAGGGCAGCTTAGCCAAGGCTGACCAATCGTATAGCTCGTCCTCTCTCCCTCCCCGGGCCTTGATGCTCACCTTTGTATGTTTGACACAACTACCACAGGCAAAACAAAGCAAAGCCCAGTGATTGCTATCCACCTGGATTCCGCTAAGCTGAGGTTGGAGGAGAGGAGGGTGCAGTAATAAAGAAAGGAATGTGACTCTAATGTCCGAGGGGATTATTGCTATACATTTTTCCTTTGGTCTGTAACACCTGGAGGGATTTCTGTATGTCCAACGCTGTTTTTAATGCTCTGTGGTTTGCTGTAATCCACTTTGCTGATTCTGGAAAGAGTTCAGTGCTTTTGTTTCGCTCAGACTTATGAAGTGCAGCCACAGCAGCCACGCCATTACATTCAATATTTACACACTAAAGGACCTTGATCTGATTTTTTTGTGTTTTGAAGAAAAGTAGGTGAATACGCTCCCCCATCTGTAGTACTACAGTCGCTTGATCAGACTTTATTCCTTGGTTCTAGCAACAAGATACTTTAGATGAAGCTAAATGTTTCTCATTTTGACTCTATGTCTATGTGCTAGTAAGAAGTAGTGAAACGACTAACCAGATCAAGCAGCCAGTGTTTCTTTTCACACTCTGTACTTAACGTGCATGTTTTGTCAGTTACCTACTACAGAACTACACATTCAAATTTGTGTCAGCCCATGTCTTAAGGGGATTGTTTAAAAAAAAAAAGAAAAAATATTGTAACCTTGATGCAATGGTATTAAATGTTATTAAAAAAAATGCAACTGTGACAAAGCTATCTGGGTCAAAGTCCACGTCCATGGAATGTGACTGAACTGTACTGAAACACAACAGCCAAAGGGAGTGCTTTGTACTGTACAGGCGAACAGAAACACTAACATGACTGGTTTCATCCTAATCCCTGTGATCAAGAGGAAACTGAGCATGAGAATGGTCTCCCAGCACACCAACCCCTTTGCTTGTAAATGTCATGTCCCTGCACTAACAACTGTAAATAAAAAAGGAGCAATGAGCATAAGGCTTCAAAGGAAAACCCTCTTGTAAAAAACAGAGGTGTTTCCCAGAAACGCCAAAAGGTGGACTACAGTGACTCGCTGTAAAAGGCACCAACACATTTTTACGAGCCCACCCCACCAAAAGGGATCCTGACGGACAGGCTCGCTCAGGGATCTGTTAATAATAGGAGCTTAACGCTGCTGCATGTGACCGAGCAGTATTAATAAATGAGAGGAGTGAAGCAATAAGGCCCAGGAGACGGCAGTAACAAGATGTTCGGGTCTGTTTTTTTGCTCCATAACAATACAGCAACAGGGGAGAAGTTATGCATTCCCGGGAAGCTTGGCACACATTTTCACTCCTTTAAAAATTGAATTTGAGACGTTCTTGCAGTTCTGCCACCCCCTGCCTCCTGACGAGCGTGCCACACAAACGACCCGTTGCACTGTTTTCTGGCACAACGCGTACACAAACGCAAGGCTCTCACTTGATGCGGTCCTTGCATTCATCGTACGGACATGTGATTTGGCTCAGCATAAAGCACGCGTTCGCACATCCAGTCTGCGCTGATCCCCGCATCTGCATAGCCGTTGCAGACGGCGGCGCACCGGCTGATAATGAAACGCACCGGACTCATTATGGAAGCGATAACACATCGCAGGTGTGTCACAGCCCGCCACGATGACAAACGTCTTTTCACACGAGCTAAATGCGTGAACAGATGCGAGGACGTTTTGCGGACTCGCGTTTAGGCCGATGCATTTCATTTTATAGAGAATATCTCATTTTTTAAAAAAGCCGTACTGGTAACTATTAATTAATACGCCCATTTAGGATGGAAGAGGACATATTGGAGCAGAATCCCCTCTTACCAGAGAGCATGACTGATGCCTTGCGAGGTCTCCATGGTTCTCTGGAGCGAAAGCAGGGGGAGGAAAATCATTCCTGCTTGTTTTTATTGGCAAAATGTGCGGAGATCCACGGAAAAGAGCTGCCCGTTCATGATGGTTCACTATCCCAATTGTAATTCACCAGCAGCCTCGCGACCTCCGCTGCGTCGGAGCTCTGCGCATCTCAACAGACCTGCTTTCTGCGCGGCATGAAAACGCTCTCTTTCACACAGCCAGCTGACTCCAACACGACCACAGCGACGATGCCCCTCCCCAGATGGTACATGCCTTCAATGTGCGCCACTCGATCCGCTAATAAGAATGTAACCCAGGTGTTGCACAGTAGCGTGGATTCATGTGCAGCATTCAAGGTAACCCTCTCCAAACCCCCAAGAGACTTTTCCAGATTTAAAAATTGATACGTTCAACTCGAAAAATTCAAATAGTCGTTTTAGTTTTACTGCTTTCTATGTCAGAGATAATTTGGACCGCACCATACCAAATTATAGCAGCCCAACATGGCTTTTTAATGGGAAGTTTATTGCGTTCTTCCATCCTTAATTCCATAACTTCAGTTGCAATAAACGTCAATAATGATTTGATTTCTTTTATACAAAGAGATCCAGATTTTCTGGAACTCTGACAGTTATTAGTATTAAAAAAACGCATTCAATATCCTTTGAAGTGCTAACTTTTTAATGTTTCGGAGTGGATTAATATTGGACTAATTTCAGGGCTTCAAATGTTGTAAGAAAATTCACTGTAAGTATTAAGACGTATATCCGATCCAGAAACAGCTTTATACTAATTAAAATATTTTTTTCAGCACATCACCAAATAACGGGCGAAAAAAGTGTCTCAAAACAAAAAAGGACCTGTTAAACACCTGTTACCAGCCAAGTGAAGCACACATTTCACTCTCTGAAGACAAAGTTAAAGGCGAGAGATCCACAAACAACAGCTGCGCTAAAGTCCTGGCAACAAATCATAAAGGGGAAACTGAAATTTGTGGTTAAATGGTCAGTTTTGCCTGAGAAAGTTCGTAAGTACAGCACTTGGTTCTTCCTTGATTATCTTCATCAGTACAGGACAACCTGGAGCATCTTTTTTGAAAGAGTCAGTTCCCAGAATTCATAGCAAAGCTTTTGACCGCTCATGAAGAACGATCAACAAAACCGACAAAGTGCTTGTTAAAGGCACAGCTGAACTCTGAACATTACACTGTTGCAGTCAAATTTACACGAACTCTCTCTAGAATCTGATTTATATTAACTGATCAAAGTATGTTTAAGGCTTGCTTAGCTTTATAGGCTATATGTTCTCTTTAGGTTATGTGTTCCACTGACTCAACCATAAAATCAATAATTAACAGACAGCAACCACATAAATTGATTTTACTGCATATAAAGTTTAAGTCAATTAATTCTACTCAGTTGATGATTTAGACACATTTGGCAAATTGTAAAATAATACAAAATATTATAACATTATCGCCAAACATTACATCCACAAAGACAAAAATGACCAGAAATGAGGAAAACCTGTGTCAGTTCTTCAAATATGTTTTAATTCAAAGACTAAATAATATTTTTTTAAAGAATAACCCACTGTTCCCAAATATTTCAACATATGCACAATTACTTGAGGAAAACATAATTAAAAAAAAAATCACATCAAGAATGTATAAAATTTCACATTGTTAAAACTTACAAGAGGTTTGTAATTTGGGGAGGGGGGGGGGGTGAATTATTATACACTTATAAAACAAAAACAAAACACATTATACAGCTGAAAATACAATTAAAGGCCAAGTGTTATACTACTCGAGAACAGAGACGGAAGGACACTCGTTAAGTGCGTATTATTATTTCAGATTTATAACGAGTCATCGTCTGTATGACGATTGTTGCTACATCATCAGTTTAACAAGAGCATGTTGTTCCAAAAACAACAAAAACCTCGCAAAACCAAAACTAAACCTTTAAGGAAAGTGTTCTCTGCTCTCAGCTAACATGCTGCCAGTCACAACAACTGAAATCCCGTTGCTGGGTTTTAGTTTAAGATTTGTGAGGAATGTTTAACTACATTCATCTTAATCTGTTTTTTGTGTTTTGAGATCTTAAAGGTGTTTTTAGTGTCAAGTCTAAGTACGGGGTCAGTGAATAAAGTTTTCAGTGGATATATTGTGAAATATTCTCACTCGACATGACATTGGGCTGAAATCGAGATAATCTGGATAATCACTATCACAGATGTCTTGGGTCTTTTTAAAACAGCGGCTTGCTCCTACTTATAGCTTGTGGGTCGTGTCTGAACTTTTGCTTTTGCTCTAATGACTTTAGACTGTCATAGTAATAGGGTGAATACAAATTTAGCGTAATATGTCCATACTAGGCCAGTTTGTGATGATATATTTCCCACTTTTCAGATATTTCTGTTGCAATATAAACACAAAAACTCACCCTGTGAAAGCAAAAAAGGAGGGTAGGTTAGATTTACCAGAAAAAAGCTGACCTACCCAACAAGTTATGAGATTAAAGTTATTTATTTATGAGAACAAACCTCAGGAGGGAATTGTACTTTTTTTTTTCCTGTCATGGGACAACGTCAATGCATTTTTAAAGGTCGTATGAAACTCATCACACCACACCCGCTGCTGCTAGGAGCACATTCTGCCTTCAGCGGAAGAGCCAATCAAATAATCGACTACTTTGCAATCAGATTAAGACATTTAAAAAATGCTTGTAATTTCAGCCCAGAATCAACATGTCATTATTATAATCCAGTATGAATGGTCATGGATTTGAAATAATCACATAATTCAATTTAAATAACTATTTCTAATAGAAGGGTACCTTTGGCAGCTCCCTTATTTCCCAAGTGGTCGCCACATCAGATGGATCCACACATCTGATTTGCCACCGGATACCCTTTCTAACTCACATTTATCTGGCCTTAGTATTGTCACTGGGAGCAAATGCAAAAATGGAGCACATCAAGCAAGAGCTAATGGAGTGCTAGTGACAACAGTGATGACACTAGTGAATATATTATTAAATTAAAAAAGAAAGCAGTTGAGGTGCACACTTGTTTTTACCAAAACAAATCTTCTATTAACTTTGTCGTATGTAGTATGAATGAACCCGGTAGCATGACAACAGTGTTAATGCTGGGAATCAAACCTGTGGGCTAATTCCTAGGAGTACAGTTGTCTAAAAGGGCTACTAAAATGTGGAATAATGGTAAGGAGGGCGAGGGATATTCCTCAAGTAAGAGTGTGAATCAACCAACAGCACACTAACCACACAGAGGGCTAACTTCAGCCTTGTCCAACACACTGCCAAAGCCAAGACACATAACAGTCAAGTAGAAAAGCCCTACACCTACATAATAAAACATCTGAGAAGAAACACGCCTGGATTATAACGTCACAACTCCTGAAATGCCTTTGGTGATTCTTAAAATAAACCATTTACAGTCCAGAGGTAAGTCTGTAAAGTTTTGATATACATCATCACCAAAAATTACAATAAAATGGGACAAAGTGTCACCAGAAAACCAGTGGTCTCCACTCTGCTCACATTTTTCGCCATTTCTGTCTGTGATGATGTTGAAGTCAGTGAAGTGCTCTGCAGTTATTACAAATGCCCACATTCTTCTTCACCAAGAAATCACATGTTGATGACCGTTCCAGTATGATGGGGTCTTTATAATGTAATGGTTCTTTAGGAGGCATCCCCTGGCACACAGAGTACTTCTCCAGACCCAAAAGCAGGTTGACCACCTCAGTCACCGAGGTTAGACGTGCTGGGTAGCAGTCGTACAGCGGGTGGGTGGGGAGCAGCGGTTGCTTTTGGACCGTGACCTGATAGAAGAAGCCCGGGTCGATCAGCACCATGGTGTCAGTCATGCTGGACTGCTTAGAACACTGGATGAGCTGCAGCTGCGGGCCCTCCACCATTATAGCATACCACAATATGGGCAGTACAGAGGACCGTAAAGAGTCTAGTAGTTTCATGAGGTGGTTTTCCGCATCTGTACCAGTCCCAACCGAGTTATCAGCCAAGCTGAAGATCTGTGTAATCTGCAGACAATAAACGAATAACAATACATACACATATGATTGTTTTGGGGGGTACAGGCAGCCTCAGCAGGACACTTACCAAGGGCAACTCATCTTCGTCTTCTTCAACAACTTGCTTTGTAGCTTCTCTGGCACTTTGTGCTCTCTCTGCATCCCATCTGTTTTGCTGCTCCTGTATTGACAAAGTTGGTCTCATGAGAGTGGGGCCTTAGTCTTTAACTTAATGCAAAATTATAAATATTAAACTACACCCAGCCCACACCTGCACATCAAATTGTGTCAGAGTCCAACAACGCAGTTTATTATTAATACACTGAAACCGTTTGAAGACAGAAATGGATCCTTTGTGGAAGTCTGCAGCTACAGGAAACCTCTGGTGCTACTAATGGAGATTATGTGAAGTATCGGGTAGCAGCCTCTGGGAATCCCACAAATAAACTTGTACAAACACATTGTAGTTCCTCAAGTTGCTATTTGAGGCTGGCTCATAAAACAAGTCAGATCCCACAGAATCTTAAAGTCTGGTTAAATAATTAAATAAATAAAACAACACCACACCACTGTATGTGGGTGAATTTTACATAATTTGACATTATTAAACTGTTACTTTGTACTACTTAGCAGCTAGCTGTGTCTGTTGCATACATCCATACAGTTCATACACCATGCCAACACATCTTGCGAGGGCTAACTACAATTCAGCACCCTAACTTTTTATCCAAATATGCTCACTTGTGGCTCGAAGAAATAAAAAAAAAAAAAGGAAAAAAAAAGAACAAATTTGTGAAGCTAAATTTAAGAATTCAATTTGCTAAAAACTATTTGGTGCCATCTTTTATTTACAGTCTATTGTTTAAAGGGGGGGGGGGGGGGTTAGCCTGTGTATTGAATTATTAAACACTGTGGTATATAAAGATGTGCGCAACTATGCCGTTACTTTAGCAAAATTGTGTTTGTCTATAATTATGACGTAGAAGAAGATCAGACCAGCTGTGACAAATGCAGAAATTCTTTTATCTCTGTGTATACACCAACACCACCTCTGGAAAACATCAAATAGCTTCAATGAAAACCATGAACAAAATGATACATGTATGAAAAGGGCCACATTTTTAACAATTGGTGAAGTGTCAAAAAAGGAAATCTACACTCTTCCCTACACATAGTTTAGATAAGGAGGGCCAAACAAACTTTGACTGTTATCATATTTGAAATAAATCGTGGAAAATTAGATATGTTCATCCATAAACTGACTGGCAAAACAAGTGACCACAAGGACAAACTGAAGGACAGCCAAGGAGAGGGTGGTGACAAGTAGAGAGCACAAACAGCTTGGCAGCAAAACGCAGCCATTACATTACAACAGATCACATTAACTTTTGTGGGTGGCCTCATGCCAAATGTTTTAGACACAAACCGAATCACTGCAACATCTCTGGTTTATCCATCCAGGTTGAAGGCATTGTTACATTTTGTAACCCTTCTGTCTTTCATGCTTCTATTCTGTAAAACTGCAATAAAGGCAAACTGCTCAAAAGCTTCATTTAAATGATGCTGTCAAATATTGAAACAACAGCAAAGGACCACGAGAACTGTAACAAGAAGCAACAACCCTGACATTATACACTTTACTTGTTCAGACTTCATTACCAAGCAAAGGTTAAAAAGAAAAAGACCACAGATTTAAGAAAACGGGGTTCCAGTAAGTGTTCATGATACGAAAGTGTAAGTAGGAGGCTGATGGCTCGTGATGAGTGAGGATCGTGCCGTCGTTCGGCATTGGTCGGCTTTTTACACAATCAGCCAGAAAAGCGCAACAGTTTATAACAGAGCTGTGAGACCTTTGAAGCAAACCTCTTGGTGAGGATCAGAAAGAGCAACGCTTTTGTTTAAGTTAAACTTACCTGGTGGGGGTTGCTGTGGTTGCTGATCTGAGGGACGCTGTCTGACAGTCCGTTCTGCACTCCAAACTCGGAATTATTCAACTGCTGAAAGACAGCGTTACGTTGAAATCGTGTTTCTGTTTGAGATGAGGGGCATTTGTCAAAATATGTGTGGACTGAGATCTGATTTCAAACCTGCATAGATGATTGGTGGTTTCTCACATTCGTGTCAAAAAAGCTTTTGCTAGACCTCACAGGTGACGAGCTCCAACTAATCTACAACGGCAGAGCAAAGCCAGGTCAGGTTCACAATTAATGGGGTGATCGAGTCGTAGCTGCCAAATGACCTCAAAAATAATCTTTATGAGCAAAGAGGAAACAAAATAAATGACCAGAGGCGTTGGGCACTCACTGGTTGTAAATTACTGTCATCATCTTCATTGTCGCTTAAATCATAGCCCATTTGAGACCCTTTGGTTTTCTTTAAACCTAACTTGCGACTGTATGTGTAGTGAGGTCTAGGCCGGCCTGGCGGAAGTGGGCCATCTGGTCCGTAGTCACCTTGTCCCATCTGGAAGGGCAGCAAATGCCTCTGCCAGGTAGAAGCAGAGGAATTTACTTAAATAAATACTGGAAGAAGCAGTGTCATTGAAAAACTATTTTACAAAATTGCATCTGTCAGTCTTACCATTGCCTGCCTCTGACACTGTCGTAAGCGACACTTCTGCCTTTTCTTGTTACTGCCCCCAAACTTGGGCTTGTCTATACAGAAATCACACGTGCCACAGTCTTTCCTGCAGAGACAGGCCTTGCATTCTCCACAGGAACGTCGCTTCCGCTTTTTGTGCCACTGAAAACAAGAAAATTCACACAATTGGGTCAAAATAACAAGACAACAGTGAAGAAATCACTAATAGAGACACACTTTTATCAAAGATACGCGACAAGTACGGGCTACTATGGGCAAAAGGTGTCTTAGGAATTACACAACTTCTATTTCCACCATAAATCTCCAAAATGTAAAAATGTGTAAAATTCAATGTTTACTGAATCATTCTGGTTAATTAACTGGTTGAATAAAGAGAAAGTTAAAGACAAAAAAAAAAAGTGCAGTCGACTCCAACAGTCTTTAACCAACTAGTGCTGAGGTGTCTAAAGGGTACAGGGGGAGATTGTCTATATGGGAGGAAAGTTATTGTTTGCAATCAGCCTGAATGAAACAGCAATCCCACTGATGTGGAACAAAGTGGAGGCTGTAACTTTCCTATAATTAATAAACAGCAAAAAAATGTCATTGTGTTTTCCCATATTGGCTTTCCATTCTTTGAGGTTCGGCTGGTGCTTCTTCTTCTGCAGTAGTTTAATGACACCAGGCTGCAGAATTGGTGCCCCCAACTGTTGATCACAATCCACCTAAAGCCTAATATTTTTATAGCAGTTGTGAATGTTTTCATTTATTTACACATTCTGGAAATATTGCTAAAAGTTGTACTAAACGTGGATGGAAACTTGGCTAATGAGTATATATTCCTAAAATGTATTCACCTCTCTCCCACCCATCACAGCCTGAGGAGTCCTCACATCAGCTGGGAGTTGTTGCATGTATTGTTAAGATGTGTCCCTTTTTTAACATGAAACGTTGTTACGTTGCAGTTCATATAAAACCAGCATGAACAGAACTGTAACACTAACAAACTTTCACTCAACTCAACTTGAAGTTGCTGTTGTGAAATGCTGCAAAAATTCAAGGTGCTGGAAACATTCCTCAGAGATTTTGGTCCACATTGACATCATCTAGTCACACAGTTGCTGCAGATTTATTGACTGCACCTTCCTGATGTAGATGTCTCATCTCACCACATCTCACAGGAGCCCTATCTGGATGTCATTTGGGTAAAGTGAACTCAAGAAACCAGTTTCAGATGAGCTTTGTGACATTATCCAGTCAGCAACAACACTTACAATGATGTTTAAATGGTGTTCAGTTGGTACTAAGAGGCCTAGAGTGTGCTCCGAAAATATTCCCCATAACACTGTAACACCACCACCAACCTGAACCGTTGATACAAGGCAGGATGGATCCATGCTTTCATGTTGTTTAAGGAAAATTCTGACCCTACTGTCTGAATGTTGTAGCAGAAATCCTGACTCACTGGGGAGCCTCAGTTCCATGTTCATGTTCTGAGAGGAGAGGCATGCAGTGCGGTCTTATGTTGCTGTAGGCCATCGGCTTCAAGGATTGATGTGCTGTGGGATCCTTTTCTGAATACCTTGGTTGTCACAAGTGGTCATCTGAGTTACTGTTCCCACTGTGCAGACTAGGGCTGCCATAAATGATTATTTTGATAGTCGACTAGTCACAGATTATTTTTGCGATTAGTCGACTAATCAAATCATGCATCCATTGGACGTAAAACGTACAGCTTATTGCACCAGCATGCATCTGCTCTTATATAACTATCATTAGCTTAAAGCTTGAAGTGTTTAAGGTATGTGCTAACCAAAAATAAAGACAAGATGATAGTTTATTAAACTTTTAATGAAATTTGCAGATTTTCTTGGTGGAGTTTAATAAACTCTGCCGTCTACTCCTTGCTATCTAAAATGTAACAGGACACTGGAGTAAATTCTCAACCATCTCACACTTGTGTTTAATCAGTTTTCTGTTTGACGTTTATTCAGCTGTGTAAAAACTATAACTTTGATCTCAGCCAAACTGATTAATCAGGAGCAAACAAAACACTGAAAAAAGCCAAACAATAACATTTTTAAGTTATCTAAGTGACTTATATATCATGTTTAACCTGAACAGCGAAAGACCGCGGACGGTTTGAAAACGATGTGCCGGGAGTTGAACCTTGACCTCCCAGCCAGCTCGTCTCCAAAAATGAAAGTATACACCCGACCCATCCTTCAAATCTGGGGAAATTAAGGACGCATTTGTCGGCCACATTTGGAGAAGTCTTCGAGTTTGGACAGCCTTTGTTGCGTCGCTGTAAAGTAATCGGCCTACAAATGCGGCCCCTGAATTTGGACACAGCTACAATACCGGACACAGCTTCTTCTTCTTCGGCGTTTAACGGCAGCTGGCATCCTTGTAGATCAGGGGTGTCAAACTCCAGGCCTCGAGGGCCAGTGTCCTGCAGGTTTTAGATATCACCGTGGGTCAACACACCTGAATGAAATGATTAGTTCATTACCAGGCTTCTGGAGAACTTCAACACATGTTGAGGAGGTCATTTAGCCATTTAAATCAGCGGTGTTGGATCAAGGACACATCTAAAACCTGCAGGATACAGGCCCTCGAGGCCTGGAGTTCGACACGTGTTGTAGATGCATTGCTGCCATGTTCCGTTTCAGTCCATTACTACACTCTTAAATCGTACTACTAATTCCTAAGTCTTTCAGGATCTTAAAAAGCTTCAATGAAATGTGTCACTACCGTGTGTCTGTGTGTGGTAAAGATATATGCCTTTATGCAAACGTTAAAAAAGAAAAAGACCTAAAACACTCACATCATCATCGTCATCGGTTGACAACTCATCCTCATCATCAACATCCACATTGACTGAGAAGTTCTCCGTGTCACTGCTTTTGAGACTGGGGTGCTGTGTGAAGACAACATCAGTATGAGTAAGGAAAGTGATTGTTCAGCACGATGCTATAAATAACACATTTGATAAGATCAGAAAAGTGTTACCTGTGAATCTGTAACTTCACCCTGTAAAATCAAATGAACATTTTAGAAAATACAGGAAACAAAGCCAATCAAAGTGTTAACTATTCAGACTATACAGACTTTATACCTGGAAACTCATGCTGTCGTCAAATGTCTCTGAAACGTCACTGTAAGGCCTCTGCTGCATGAAGCCTCCACTTCCAGGGCCCTGGAAGAACATACCAAATGCATAAGAAAGCAATATTGATGCTAAAGTAATTTAAAAGTATAGAAATAAATAAAAATCAGTGTGTAGCTGTTTACCTTGCGAATAGGACATATACATTTGCGTTTTCGGCATATGCGTCTCCGGGATTCTGGGCTCTGCAGCCCATGTTTGCAATTGGCACACTGCCCACAATTGTCGGTGTTATGACATCCCACGCACTGACCACAAGGAATCCACTACATGTGGCATGGACACAAGGAGAAAGACAGTTTGCTTCTTTAATAACATTCATGAGAAATGTGGATTGTAAGACACACGGCAACAGTTTTATCAGAATTTTAAAGGGAAATGAAATGAATTTAAGAGCATTTCGATACTAGCATGCACCCTTTGAGCATTAGTTACATTACCTTTCTGAAGCGAATCATTGGGTGTTCTTTTGTCTTTGACGCTGCTGGAAGTGGGGAAAAAATTGTAGGTAATGTTACAAGGAGAATCCATATTTCACCCCATCTTCAGCCACCTGTTTCCCTTTGATATCAGATATAGATCTGATGCAGTTTTGCCTCTCACTTATAATTCTACACACTTATGCACCAACGTACCCCAACAGGAGGGACAGCAGGGCCTCTTTCTTTGTTTGTCATACCACGTGCCTGTGAAGGAAATGCCACATCTGGCACAGATCCTGCAGACACACATGATGACCCCCCCCCCCCAACCTCAAGTTATCACGAGAAGCTGACACTTGTAATGATGGTGTTATGTTGCACGTAGTAACAGACTCACAGTATGCTGTCCTCTGACCCGATCTCTCCATTTATAGAAGGGAGCGGACGTGGCTGAGATGACGATGGACCAGGGAGTTTAATTTTATCCTCTGCAGGTGGATCCTCACTGTGAGACCCTTGATTCGGCGATCCCACTGTACTGTTCAAGGGGGCATTTGAATGATTGGAGTTGACGTTTTTAGACCCGAGGCTTGGGGTTAGTCTGTGGTGGGAGTCAGGAGTGTCTGCCCCCTCTCCCCTCTCCATCCAGCTGGACTCTGAGGACGATCGCTCGCGGACCTTTCTCTAAAGGATGAGAGGGTGAGGATAGCAGACTCTAAGTCATGCAGTTCAAATCTTCAGTGTCTTCATGCTTAAAATACAAAGAATAACACCAAGCGACACCTTTCTGCTTCGAATTCTTGGGAGCGGTGTTTCGCCATGGTAGAATTTGCCCGTCTTGTACTCAAAGTTAGACAAGTCCTGTCCTTCCAGCACTGAAATCAGCTCTACTCTGCTTCTCACTCGATCACCACGAGGACTGCAAAGGAGAAAAATAATTACAACCACAAAAAAACCCAAAATATTCCTTTGATATTAAGTGCACACTTCAGGAGGAGTGTAAAAGGTAGCACCATTAATATGTCAACAACTGTACAGGTGGATTCTTTATTCCTACAAGGCCGTATTTACCTTAAGTAATATACATCCTTTTGGCCAATACTAGATCCTGAACGCCGAACGACCTCTTTGCGCTTCCAGCCCTCCCCCAGTGCAGGGCATTCAACCCATCCCTCATCAGGGTGCGATCGTTTACGGCGGGGTGCATGAAGCCTGAATTTAAAAGAAGACACACACTCAAACATTTTAGAAATGTTTAGATCACATTGAGGGAAAAGAGACTGCAAATACATCACCCTGAGAAACATGATGAATAATAATAATAATAATATAATAAATAAAAGTTATTTTCCCAGATACAGGCAAAGTTGCATTGAAGTTTGAAATGAGCTCAAATGAATAAGACATTTAAAGCTCTGTTTTCATTGGTAGCTCCTCTGAATATTTGAAAATACACTTGATGCTTAAAATGGTCATAAAGCTTGTGCAGCATCTTTGCACGCATGCATCCCCACTGCCCGCCCTGTAGTAACAATGGTAAAAAAGGGGATCCTGTGCTTGCTCACCAGCATAGCATCTAAATTTAGTCCAAAAATATTTAAGATAATGCTGCTCATTATCAGATTACAGCAAAAGACCTAAACCTATTCCCAAATTGCTGGCTTCATCAATCGGTTACACCGTGACACAGATATGTCGATCCTCTGAACCTCACAGTAGGAAAGTAATCAATCAAGTAAAATAAAATGCAAGTTAGAGTTTTCTATAACATGGCAGGTATATTTTGGTAGTTATTTTAACGATTAGAGTTTGCATCCTATTTGAGGGCACAGGAATCCATGCACACTCTAGTAACACCAAAAGAGCTTGTAACATACACAGTACTGTGCAAAAGTCATAAGCCATCTCTAATTTCTTTATACTTTGCTTTCATGAAACCAGACGGTCTTGGGATTTCTTTATAAAGTGGTCCTGAGGGTTACTTCTTCAGGCTTTTTGAAGGTTACTTTTAACTCAAGAGATGAACTAGTGTTGCCTAAACATAACAGAGAAATTACAAAAAAATTGTTTCAAATTGTACCTTTTGGTACTTTGTTACTAGTAGTTTGAGGAAACGGGACAAGCAGAAGACAAAATATGTCTCAGCCTAAAAAAAAAAAAAAAATCATAAAGAGAATCTGAAAATCATGTTCTTAAGGAACAGGAAAAATTTCAGCAAAGACCTGAAACAGAACCTGAGTGACGCTGAAGTGTCGTCAAACACACATAGGTGGGCTGTCAAGACGCCATTCTTAAGGAAGGGAACGGTGGACGCCAATTTACACAAGAAGTAGACCTCGAGTCTTATGGAGTGATGAATCCAAATCTGACACTTTCGGTCAAACCAAATTGTAACTTTAAAGCTTTTTACAAACTCTGTTTTAAAACACTGTATGTATATTTGCACATTTCATTAAATTCACTGCACCTAATTTCTTTCTTTTTTTTCTGTAAAATATTAAAAACTTAGCGTGGCTCAAGAATTTTGCACAGTACTGTACATCTGTTAGGCAGTAATGTGACAGTCTGATCACCTGGACCTTTCTGTGTTGCAGGGGCTTATATGATCGATAGCATGTTAGAGAAAAAGCAACTTTATGAGTAAATATTACTACAGCATCACATGACCACAAAGGATAGTAAGAACAACATTATTCAACCTACTGATATATCTTTTTGAAGGTGCTCTCACTGCCACCCACACTCTCGCTCCTTTCACTTTCTCCTGCCAGACTCTCTTCCTCTGGATCATTTCTATCATTGCTTTCGGCATCATCATCATCATCTTCAAGTGGCTCAAACCAGTCAACAGGAGGCTCACCACCAGAAGATTTTGCCTCCTCTTTCTCCTCTGTTGCCTTTTCTTTCATGGGACCAGAGCTGGGGCTTCCTATTGCATTTACACCATCTGAGGATTCTGGGGCTGCTTCATTTGTCTCATCTATTTCACTGCTCTTCTTTTCTGACCTTTGTCCTATATCCTCTTCTACAGTGTCTCCTTTACAGCTGTTCTTCTCTGCGTTTTGTCCTGCATCTTCTTCCACAGTCTCTGTGCCCTGGAGTGGGCTTTCAAGCGTTTCCTCATCCATTGATTCACAAGTTTAATTTAAGTTTCCTCTATAGTTCGTCTTGCATCCCATTTAAAGATGTTTATGTCCACAGTGCCCCTTGATGTCCTGGCCTCTGAGGTTAAATGTGTGCGGCTGCTGGTTGAAAGCTGGTCAATTTATCATGGCAAAGCCTGTGGTGAAAAAAGAAAAATCGAGGCTGATTATAAAAATGATCTATACAGCATGTACGGTTAACACAGCTAAATGGCTGAGAAATTGTAAAGTTAGTTTCGAAATAAATCTATTCACAGTTCATTAGCTGGGACTATAATATAGCAATGTTAGCCAGCAAACAAAACGTTAGCATTAGCTAGCATAAACTGCTAAGTTTTGTTACTGTTTCAAGTTGTGTCATTGTTTGACATGCAGCGCGGATATTTTGGTGACACTGAGATTAGCGAGACACTAAACAGTAGTGTAACATCAACGCTAGATTAGATGAAGTAAAAGCATTATAAGCGAGAGCAACGTTAGCCTCCGTTAGCTATCGCATATCTCCATGGATGATTTCTAATCCGATAAACTGAAATAAATGATGTTTATAGAAGCTGTTTATCGCTACCGGACTACAAAGGTTTGTGGCCACTTGGGTTTTCTAAAAAACACGCACCCACACACACCTTTAGGTAATATTCCTCAGATGTTTGGGATAGTGATTTCAACACGTAGCTCCCCTTATTCACTTAGAGCTAACGTTGATAGCTACCCTGCACCTAGCACTACGGAAACGGTGGCATTGGACACAACCAAAGACATCGGAACACTCAAGATGCAACTCCCCCTAGCTTGTGGAGGGTAGCACGGAACTGTTCGTTGGATGCGGTGAAGGTGTTCTGTGGTGTCTCCCCTTTGTGTGTGTGTGTGTATAAATAAGGTGCGGGACAAAACGCGCTAATGAGTACATCGTTATTTCACGCGCGTGTATGTGTTCACTGCCAACAGCAAGACAAAAGCAACTAACTGGCACCGCTCCGTCTTCTCCTAAGTGAACATAGTTTTTATGCTTATATTTGCTTTTTTATATATAACTTTAAAAATTCTCACCTAAAAATACCTTCGTATTTAAGAAACACTGGTTTCATTTTTTTAATTCAATTTGTAACACCTAAGTGAAAAATGTACCCCATATAAGTGCCAAATCACCGCAAAGCAGTTTAACCTAGCTCTGCTGTAGACTGCATCATGCTGTAATACTACCTACCACTTTTTAACATTTGTTCACCGTTATTAATTAAACTGTACCTTAGTTCAACTATGACTTGTTCAAGCGGGCGGGGCTTGTGGGAGGGGGCGGGATTAAATAGACAACTGAACAAAAGACGGAAGGGAGGGAAGCCTCTCATCCCGAAAGTGTCATCTTCGTAGCCATCCCTTTAACAGTGCTGCGTTAGAGACCGATCTGAAATCAGATTTTAAAAACCATTAAAATATTAAATATGAGATTAGATTGTGACGTCTTTTTGAGGCACTACATAATCTCGGTGTTTTCAGGGAATTTACAAGAGCACATCTTAAAAATCATTAGTTAATTATTGTATGACAATATTGTATTTCTTTCTATCCTTAACTTTATTTATGGGATATTTTATTGTCTGCTTTATTCATTTTTAACTTTCATCATTGTTCTTTTATAAAGTAGTTTGGTCAATCACGTATTTTTTAAAGTGCTCTATAAATAGAGCACTTTTGAGCAAGAATACCTCAGTAGGCTGGCTTTTATTAATGCATTTATTCAAGACAACGATACTTACAGCATATATGTTTTGGGTGATTTTAATGCTGATCTCACAGACAGCAGTTCTCAGTTTGCTAAACACTTAACTCACTTTTGTCAAGTTAATAATCTTATCTTGTCTACCAAAGTGTTACTGCCTGCAGATAGCTATACATAAGTGAAGCCTGGCATAGTACATCATGGCTGGACCACTGTATCTGTACAGCTGTACAGTGTAAAATTAGACTGGTCAGCATGTAGTGAAGATGATTTCTTAGCTTATCATAGTAATACCGATATACATCTGAACAACATTTCTTTGCCCAAAGAAGCTATTTTGTGCAAAGATGTCAACTGTAAGAATGCTGTGCATAAACATTTACTCTGCTCCATGTATGATGATATAGTGACTGCTCTGTATAAAAGTGGTACACTGCTTGATAAACAATATAAGCATAAGGAACCTAACATCAGACCTGGCTGGAAAGAACATGTATCCATGTACCATGATGAAGCTCGCATAGCTTATAAATGTTGGGCCATGGCTGGAAGACCTAAACAAGGCCCAGAATTTGAACAGAAAAAATGTGCGAATGCCAGATATAAGTACGCTGTTCGCTTTATAACTAAAAATGAGCAAATGCTGAGAGCAGATTCTTTGGCCAGGAAAATGCTGTGTAATAATATGGCAGATTTTTGGAAAGAGGTGAAAGCTCTTAATAACTGTAAACCATCTCTACCATCAACTGTTGAAGGTGTTTCTGGGGCAGATAACATTGCAGCATTATGGAGACAGCATTACAGTGCGTTGTTTAACTGTATAAAAAGTGATCCATATGAGGACAATTTTGACATGAGTAATGACACAATAAGTGTAAGGACGCATGAAGTATTTGAAGCCATTCATAGGTTGTCTGATAATAAATCCTCTGGTTTGGATCACATCACTGCAGAACATTTAAAACATGCTAGTTTAAGGCTAGCTCCTCTTTTAGCACTCTGTTTCACTGGGTTTATGATTCATGGCATATTACCAGACTCAATGCTGTGTATTTTACTAATACCAGTTATGAAGGACAAAGCTGTAAAAGTGAGCTGCTTGGATAATTACAGGCCAATTGCACTAGCCAGTATTTTATCTAAGGTGTTAGAAAGAATCTTGTTTGATAGAGTTAGTGTGTTCATCTCTTCTCTGGATAATCAGTTTGGCTTCAAACCAAAGCACGGCACTGACATGTGCATATATGCACTCAAGGAAATAGTCAGTTTGTATAGGGCTAAAAATTCATCTGTCCTCATGTGTTTCATTGATGCCTCTAAGGCTTTTGATCGAGTGAACCACAGAAAACTTTTTGATAAAATGAAGAGACGGGGAGTTCCTCAGTACATCGTGAGGATTCTCTCTTACTGGTACGCTCATCAGAACATGCAGGTTAAATGGGGAAGCAGTATTTCTGCCCCCTTTGTTTTTAGTCCAAGCAGTGCTGGGTTACAGGATCTTCTTAATATCTGTACTGAATATGGTGTGCAATATGACATTGAGTACAATGCTGCTAAAAGTGCTGTTTTGATATGTAGAACCAAGCAGGATAAACAGCTAAATTTCCCTTTGTTTAAACTGGCACAAAAAACTCTTGAAGTTCATAAAAAGGTGAAATACCTCGGTCACTTTATTACTGAACAAATGAATGATGATGATGACATATACAGACAACGATGTAAGCTCTATGTGCAGGCAAATACTATTGCACGCAAATTCAGCTTTTGTTCACTTCCAGTTAAAGTGGCTTTGTTTAAAGCGTATTGCACACCGCTATATACTGCCCCCTTGTGGTCATCCTACAAACAATGTAGCATGCAGAAGCTGCATGTTGCATATAATGATGCGATGAGAATCCTTTGCAGGATACCTAGAAGTGGTAGTGCCAGCCAGATGTTTGTAGCTGTGGGTGTTTGGACTTTTAAAGCACTTTTAAGAAAGCTAATGTTCAATTTTAGAGAACGACTGGATGGTTCGAGTAACAGTATAATTTTAGCACTTACAGATCCGACACTGAGTGGTTCCCGTTACTCACCCAGTCTCAGAAAGCACTGGTTAAAGTGTTTGATGTTTTAGATACTTATTTATATACATATATATATTTAATGGTTTATACCTTGTGTTGGGGGGGTTGTGTGTGTGTGTTTTTTGTCTTGTTTTTTGTTTTTATGGACATGAAGTCTGCCAATAAAGATTGAATTGAATTGAAATAAAGTTGGATTGGATTTCAACATCTTCTGGCCTGAAGTAGGATTTCAGAAGGAAAACCTAAATGCAAAAACTTTGTAAAAGGAATTGTGCTATGCACACAACCACAAAAAAATTGGGTATTTCCTTAAAAGAAATACACAACATAAAATGTGTACAATTACAAAAATGGTGCTTGTTTTTGTCCAGTGTGAAAAAGTTGGCACACGTAAAAAAACTGAGGTGAGTCGTTAGTGTGAGTACTCTTCTTAAAGGACACGATCTGCATTGCAGTACCCTGAGTTTCAGTTCCCAATGCAGTCTTTCTGCAGCTTTTATTTTCCTCTCATTATATCCATTTATTTATGTATGTATGTGTTACTTCACACTACATAAACATTCTCAGTGAAGCTACATTAATATAATTATATCATTCTTATAAACCTTGATAGTCACATTCATAAAGTATGGAAATGAAGGAACAAGTAACACATAACTCTTACACACACACCTCATACACAACAGGTTTCAGGTGTTTATTCAGGGTAAACATAAAAAGAAAAGAAAAGAGCAGTTTTCAATCAGCAGTACTTCATCTACTACTATCAGGAAAATATATATTATCATACACACATTTTTAAAATAATTATCTAGTTAGAAAATCAGCCTCCATAAAATTGGTTGTTAATGTTTATACCCCTTACTTCTCAAAACTCGTGTTATGTAAAGTACGGGTGCACCAACATGTTAATTCCAGCTGTTCTGCCTGGCAAATGACACATTTACTGATTGCGGTGGATGATGTTTTTGTTTAAAATTTAAAGAAAAAGAAAGCGTGAAGATTTCTTTGTTTCCCTGAAACACATTATGGAATCAAATGTAAAAAAAAAAAAACACAAGAAGTCGTAAATTTCACAATCGGTGTATCCCAAACATACAGTGATCCACAGATCCAACAGTAGCAGAGCTGACTACCTATCCTTGTTGCTACGGAGATCGGTCGTCAACGGGTCGTGCTGAATAGTTTGGTGCAACATCAGAGCGAGGAGACCAGCTCTGTTGGTCATAGCAGTCCTGACATTACGTTCCTGTTCAAAGAGCTCGTCCAGCTTGTACCACTGTGTGGGGGGGAAGGAAAAGAAACAGACCAGTGTGGAAGAGCCAGTGTTAGTTATTTAAAATGACAAAGTCACAAAGAGATTTCCGTCTCATCCCGGGATTGAGCTGCTCTGCCTACTTTAAATCCTTTAATTTGCACAGGTGAATGTAAAGGCGACCCCCCACCCATTTCTACTACTCAGCCGATACAAATCTGCTGTAACCAGACCGTTTTTGGTCCACTACCTGCATTCCCCAGAAAGCTGCCCAACATCTCACCTGATCTGACACATGACTTTCTTTGACTTTGTTTGAACTGTGCAAGCTTTCCAAACTACCGCATCAATCGTGAAGTTGGACTCACCACCCTGACGCGCTCCAAGTCCACCTCGGCTCTCCTGAGCTTTTCCCAGTTGTAATGTTTGTTGCACTTTCTTTTGGAGACTCTGCAATATTCTCCTGTCGGCTCAAACACATTCTTCACTAGAGGGCACCCACACACCTCATCCACAGGCACCTGTGGACCGATCAAAAGAAAGACAGATTAAAGTCTCCACATTGACTGCACTTTATGCTTAGTGGCTTCCCGCTGCCACTTCTTTGCTTTTACACCAAGAAAGCTGTTTTTCTGACCTTTGGATCTCTAGAATGCTCTGGACACAAAACCTGAAGCCTCTTGCAATATGTCTTGCTTTGTGGATTGTACACGTCACAGAAGAGCCTGGTTGCGCTGCAAGAAAAAAAAAACATCATCTTAGTAAATCATCCAACTACAGAAACATTCAAAAAACCTAAAGGCAGCAATGAACTTCACTAACCCTTCTATCCTTGTAGGGTACATTGACCCGAAGGAAGTCTGGCTCTCATACTGTTAAATAATCAGAAAAATAAGTGTTTAGGAAAAGAATGAGCTTGCAGCAGTATCAAGAGAAATGAAAGAAATGATCACCTTTGCATAGCATCTCTCCATATGTCTGAGTGCCACTTTTGGATTGATCGGGTGACTGCAAGACACGCAGAAGATCTGCAGATCTGTGTCCTCGCTGTCGCCTTCATTTACCTGCAAACAGGAACCAAACCAAATCTAGGTGTTCCTTCTGTTCTTCATCTCCAGGTTCAAATAAACAATCAATGCCTGAGACGTGCGCTCACCTCCTCGTCCTGCTGAACCGCCTGCTGCTTCGCTTTGGCGATGATGCCCTCCAGTTCGTGGAAGCGTCGCTCCATCTCGGTGAGGCGGAGCCGGGCGTTCTGCTGTTCCCGGCGTATCCGCTCCAGCTGCTTCTTACCGTGTTCCTCGGCAATGCAGGGGCTCTGCTGCCACTGCTGGATACGCTGAGGGAGGATCTCATAGATCCGGCTGACAAGAACAAAGATTTTAAAACTTTAAAAAAGTGAAGTAAAGATGTCAAAGAAAATTCCAAACGCTTTTCCAGTAAGTTGAGACAAAACAAAAGCAAAAAGAAAGTCTTACTTGGCGGCCAACTTCATGCCGCAGTCCTCAGAGCAGTATTTGGAGTTGGGTCTTGCTCCCGCCACACAGTTCGGTCCCAGGCACTGACGCTGACCTCCGCTATCTCGCAAATCCCCCCTCTCACTGTGCCTGCTTCGGTCTTTGTGCTTCTGCTTCTGCTTGTGGCGACGTGACTCCTTCTGAATGTTTTTTTTCCAAAAACAGATGTTACCATTTTAACACGCGGCAGCTCTTAAAATATCATCATTTTCTATGAGAAAACCAGCCTTACTTTCTTCTCAAACTTCTTTTCTCGTCTCTTGACATGCTTCACCTTTATAGCTTTCTTACGCATGACAGGACTGAAGGGCACCTCGTCTTCGTCCTCACTGGCCCACGCCTGCATAAGAGGAGTGATTGAGTGAGTGCATGTAAAAGTGAGTTTTTTCTTCTCACTGTCGCCAAGTGCTCGCTCATATGGGGCTAACTGTTGGAGTTTTCTCTTTAATATTTACCTTACAGTATGAATCGCCTTCAGGCAACTATTGTTGTGATTTGGCACTATATAAATACAATGGAGTTGAACTGAATTGAACATGCAACAGCGTAATGTGAATCGTTCTCCTACCATGCTGTCGTCCAGTCCTGCCGTCTTGTACTGCTGGTAGAGTTCTGCCTCGCTGTCGTAGTCCTCAGAGTACCGCCTCCGTCTGTGGTGGGAATTGTCCCTCCTTTCTCTCAGAGAGAATTCCTCATCCTTCACACGCAGCATTTTCTGAACACAAGATTTATAGGAATTTAGAAAAACAAACAAACAAAAAACAACCTTTTGATTTACACCCTAGTTTTGATGTCCCTTGCACGTTAATGTGTAACTACTATACTATTACACTCTATGAGGCACTGTTAACACATTATGGAGCTAAAGGGACTTACCCTGGCTCGCACTTCACATTGCCTGAACCTGCACTTCTGTCTGATTTTGTTGGGGCCTCCAAACTTCTTCATGTCCTTGCAGAAATCACACTGAGCACAGTCTTCAGTCCTCCTGCAAGGCTCACATTCCCCGCACATCCTCACTGAACGCTTTACCTGGGGGAAATTAACAAGAGGCAATAAGAGCCAGGACATCCTGGAAAACAAAAAATGAAATCCAAAGCAAAAAATGTACAGACTTTACTAAATTACATAAGACTATGAGGAAGATCAGCCAACCCCAGCCATGCATGTAGCGAATCCACCTCTGCTTATAATGACCACAATAATACAACTTACTTTGGATCCACGCCGCCTTTCACTTCTATAGTCTGGAGTACTTGGAGTGCTGTACTGTCTTTCACCTCTGTCAGAGTCTGGTTCCTTGTCACGATTTTTCTTTGATCTGTATTTTACTTCCAACAAGGGGTTTTCTTCTGGTGATCACAAATACAAGGAAGAGGGATCTTGTTCATTTCCAGGTAAATAAAGAACCAGAGTGAATTTTATTTTATTTAAAAAAGCAAAAAATAAATAAATAAATTATCGTCACCTCTGCATCTCATGCAGTACCATTCCTGGATTGCCTTCGCTATTTTCTCAGTGATGTTAATGCAGTGGCCATGGAACCACTCATTACAGTTGTCACAGCCACTGTCGCCGAGAAACAAATGCATTTAATGAACAAGCATTTAATGTATGAAATACTTCTTCTGTGCCATATTAAACATGACAATAGGGGTATAAATTTTGAGGTGACATAAAAATGTCATATCATGTATGAGACCAAGACAAATTTAGATCTAAAAAGACAATGTTCAAGATAGCAACACACACACAAAAAACATAAGAAAACTTTTTCCAATAAAAGTGGGAACAACAAACATGTTTTCACCGCATAAGAGCGAAAAGAACCCACATCACGTACAACAAGGCTATGGAGGAGGAGATACTAGCAGCTGGTGGTGTGTGGCCCAGATGTAAAGAATTGACTCCCCCCAGGCCTCACTCGCACACTCACTAGTTTTGTACCGTCTGTCAGGAACAGGAAACAGTGGTTGGAAATTACCGTTGGTGTTACATGAGGGAAAAGAAAGGCTTTAAGCATCTGGGTAAAAACTAGAGATGGATCGATCCGATATTACGTATCGGTCCGATACTGACCTAAATCATTGGATTGGATATCGGAGAGAAATAAAAAATGTAACCCGATCCATTAAATATCACAAAAGCATCTAACAAAACTTGCGACATGGCGTGACCCACCTCTTGACCATAGCACGTCGGAGGAGTGCTAAGGTCGGAGGAGCGGCTGTGGTGTGCGAGACCTGTCGGTGGTCTGGTTGAGCATTTGGAGCCGCTATGAGCACCCAAAGCGGCATTTCATCTCCGAGAAAGTTATCCCAGAGAAGTAAAGCAAGTGTGTAAGTTAATTTCTGAAAGTTTGTAAAGAATTCCCACGCTAAGCTTCACAACCGATATATGGAGCGACCGCCTCTTCTTCTCTCCTCCTCCCTCTCCTGTTGTTACTTGAAATCATAAAACTGATCAATGATAGGCTGATCGGCTTTTCTGTTGCAAACTCCTGCAAACATCCCAGCCCTGACATCACTTCAGGGTTTCCGTAGTGTAGTGGTTGTCATGTTCACCTCACAGTCGAAAGGTCCCCGGTCCGTAACCGGGCGGAAACATGGGTCTTTGGGGCAGGGATAGCTCAGTAGGTAAAGTGTTGGCCCTGTGATCGGAAGGTCAGGGGTTCAATTCCCCTCAACGGCTATGGTACCGTCCCTACACACTGCTCAATAGCAGCCCGTTGCTTCACTGAGTGAATGTGTTAAATGCAGAGAGGAATTTCCCCACGGGGGAACAACCAAAGTTTTCATCTGATGTAAAATGTATAGAAATACATTATTGTATCTAGAAACTATTATTCTAATAGTTAGTAGGCTTGTCCTTTTTTCTTTGGGAAAGTACCATCTGTGCAGTCTGCAATTCTGTTGAAGAAAGATGTCAAATCTATTTAATTATTGTGGAAATATAATTGACGTCTGTGCATTTGTTTTACACATGCATTAAATTAAAGTCGATTACATTGATTAAGCATTATGAGATGGAGGGTGGGAGGGTGGTTCCCTATGTTTTTTGCTGCGAGTTGGCAACCCTATTAGTTAGGGGAAATATTAAACAACCTAAGTACTCTTTAAAATACCAGAATAGGGAGGATGGTGTAGGTTTAAGTTTATTAGAATGATCAGTATTGCTGAACTATGAAATATGGGTGCAGTGGATTTTTTGCATACAGGTATAACAGAATAGCTTTAGTTTTATTTTTTAAAACTTGAGTATGAGTTTTATTGATTATAAAACACACTATATCAGATTCATTTCGGTATCGGCAGATATCCAAATTTATTATATTGGTATCGGTCATTAAAAAGTGGTATCGTGCAATCTCTAGTAAAAACTGGACCCATGATGAAACACTACAACAAGTAAAAAATATTCTTCATTTTTAATATATGACAATACTGTGCAGACTGCTGATGAGTTACACTGCCTTGGCTACTTTTGTGCTTACATTTGATCTATGCTGGGTCACTACTTTTGCACTATAATGCTGCTGCTGACACCTTGGTTCACACTGACAATTAGAAAAAAGCTGATAGGAAAAGAAGGATGGAAAATGCCTGGAATTTAGTTACACTTGCAAATACTGCTGCCTCCAAACTGCAAGCATCAATAAAATGTTACAGTATTGTTTTCTAGATCTGTGCATATATCCTTATTGGTAGTTTTCTCGAAATAGAAGATCTTCATTTTTTTTTAAAAATCTCTGATAACATTGCTGAAGCTAGCGCCCACCCCTACTGCGCATACTGCAAATATAAAACTGATATATACTTACATCATGAAGCAGTTGATGTCTGGTTTCCGACAAATACAGTAAAGAGGTGCGTTCTCCCCCTCCATACCAGTGTTCTCAGGCACTGGTACATGGTCAGTGTCAGACACTTCACTGTCCTACAACATACCACATAGGACCACATTAGAAATGACATGTATGTAGACATGCTAATTATACCTGGCTAAATGGATGCAGTAACAAAATGTTACTAACTACTCTAGTTATTAGTTTCCAGATGTGTGCAGTTGCTCCAGTCTTACTGACAGTATACTGTTTCAAACACCAGTGCCAACATTTTATTTTTTAAATCTTAGTATGATTCTGCACCAAGACTTGTGGCCTGTTGCTCGGTAACTTATTGTCTGACTACATTAACTACAGTTCATAAACATCATTCATTTTCTCCTACTTATTTTATTCAGGTTGTATTTCAGCTGTCATAGGGCAAAAGTACACCCTGGACAGGTCGCCAGTCTGTTGGAGGGTTATTAGAGAGACTCAGACAACCACTCACACCAACAGCAACTAACCTAACCCCGCGCATGTCTTTGGAGTTCAACACCAGTCTGGCCGAATCACAGATAAGCAGGGTGTCTGTGCTGCAGAGCACAGCTGTGTCAGAGACTCTCGACATCAATGTAGCGTTAAGGATGCGGAGCGATGGGTGCACTAACACAATGTAAATATTAAAGTTCTCGCCATTGTCAATATGCTGTTGCGCTCTTGTTCGTATTATTGCAACCACATCTCGAGTCTAGCTTACCCTAAAAGTTTGGAGAGAATTGGTCTGTTAATAAACGCGATCGATTGTTTGGGACTGCTCTAGCCATCACGTCGCATAAACAACTCTACTTCCGGTGGGAAAACTAATTAAGGGTAAAGTCGCACTAATAACACCTACCACTCACGTTCATAAGCATACACTATGATCACTTCCACGCAGTAACGTTGTAATAAATATAATCCCCGGTAAAGTCAATTAGCGAACACTACTGGCATGTAATGCCAATGGCGACCATTTCACAAACTGTAGAAAATGCTCAAAATGTGGTCGGCACCAAAAGTGAAGGGCTGACAGTTGTGTTTATATACGAACCGTAAGCGCTAATGTTGGTTAGCATCAGCTAAAGCGAGGAAGTTTGACACTTGCAGAGGCAGTGAACGCAGAGAGAGCTTAAAAACGCATTGTGTTTTTGTTTTTTGTTTTTTGCATTAAGACGTTGCACACAAAATTACAGATATAACGGTGACTTAGCTGCTCGTTGGATAAACCCATGGACCTTAGAAAAGATCAACACTACTCGGATGTAAGCACCCGTGTATAACACAATAGGCAAAATTACGCTTGCTAACCTTTCCACATCACAGGCTTCACATTAAATAAACATTTTTTTCAAATACTCACCATGATCTGAGACCGTTTAAATATTTTGTTACTCTGCAAATATGGCAGTATGAAGCTAAACCTTTAGCTTGACGGCTAAAGCAATGCTAAGATTTACACGGAAACGATCAGCGGACATCGTCAAAGTACTATTGGTCTACATTCTTCTTCTATGGTAGCAGACTGGGCAGAGTAACAGCCAACTTTAAACTGCGCCATCTGTTGGCACCAATTACAGTAGAAAACATGATTGCGACAACACGTTTTTTGGGGAAAATAACAGAGATTGAAACTTTATTGATAATTTGTCCAAGTTGAAAAATGCCCTCCTCCAAAAGTATCACGTGACAACCTCATTGCCTTACAGAATTATGACGTCACACACGTAGAATCTTACCACCATTCTTTCCTTTGATCCAAAAACCTATAAATAGGGGTGAAGAGCAACGACTTTTAGTCCGTTTCTCGCAGCCTTGATGTGTGCAGCATTGAACCGTTTGCCAGAAAAGCCTTTTGAAATATTTGGATCCTTTGCAGTTGTAACTGTATCCAGAACCAACATGTCTCAAGCAAATCCAAAGGGACAAGAAGTTGACCCATACGCTCTTCCCTGGGATGAGCCACTAGACTCTTCCCTTTCCTCTCTTCCCTGGTGTGACCAAGTGGAACTAGAGGAAAAGCGTTTGGAAGAAATGGAGGATGAAGCGCTCAGAAACGCAGAGAAGATTAAGTTCTTGATGGAGGAAAATGAGCGAAAGAGCGCTGAAGTAAAAAAGTTGTCATACCAGCTTCAAGAAAAGGAAGCTATTATTGAGGAGAAACAACAGGATCTCCATGACATGGACAAAAAGAACCAGGAGCTCCAAGGAAAACTTGATGAAGCCCTGCAACAAAATAAAAAACTTGTCCAAGAGAAGAAACAAGACGGCATGAAGAAGAGAGGGCTGCACAGCAATCTCCAAGAAATGGAGCTAATGTACAGTGTAGACAAAAAAAGGCTTGATCGCACACTGCAAGAAAATGAAAAGCTTCTCAAAGAGAAAAGGCAAAAGGAGTTAAAAGAGAAAGAAATGCATTCCAAGCTTCAGAGCATCAAGCAACACATTGAAAGCTTGCAAGGAAAGCTTGATCAAGCTCTGCGACAAAATAGAAAACTCCTCCAAGAGAAGATGCAAGACAGCACGAAGAAGAGAGGGCTGCACTCCAAGCTCCGAGACATGGAGCTAATGTACAATGTTGACAAAAAAAGGCTTGATCGCACAGAGCAAGCAAATGAGAAGCTTCTCCAAGAGAAAAGGGAACAAGAAATCAAACAAAAAGAAATGGATTCCAATCTGCAGAGCATCAAGCAACAAAATGAAAGCTTGCAAGGAAAGCTTGATGAAGCTCTGCGACAGAATAAAGAAATCCTTCAAGAGAAAGAGCAGCTGGACAGAAAGCAGGGAGACATGGAGTGCCAACTCCAGCTCATGGAGGGAAACAACAGGATGCTGCAGGTAAAGTTCGAAGAGACACTGCACAAATATCAAGACCTGCTTCAAGAGAGAGAACAGCTGGTCAGTAAGCAGAGAGAAGAAAAACTTCTTCTCCAGGAGTTTGAGAAACAGGAGGCAACATCTAAAGTGCTGAAAGAAAGGTTGGAAGAAAAACAAGCTGAAATAGAAGAAGTGGAGAAAAAATGCAACAAGCTGCAGAAGCAAAACACCGAAACAATCGAGGAGCTGAAAATCCTCATCCTCGAGAAAAAGGTGCTCGTGGAAGAGCAGCTGAAGAAAAAGAAAAAACGCTTCTGCTTCTTCTGGAGGAGGAACACTCCTTCTTTCAGTACTGCCAATGTCACCTCTTCTTCCCCCACCTCTGTTCCAGCTTAATCCCCCCCCCCCCCCCCTTAACTACTAACACCTCTCCCATCTCCCTCCCCTCTTTTCACAATCACCCCCCAACCAGTCCCGACAGTTGACTGCCCCCTCTAGAGCCTGGTTCTGTCATAGGTTTCTTCCTTTAAAGGGAGTTTTTCCTATCCACTGTCGCCTAGTGCTTGCTCAGAGGGGATTGTTGGGGTTTTCTCTCCTCTCTCCCTTTACTTTCCATCCCACCCACCCCCACCTTTTCTTTTTTCTTAATAATTGAACAATAAAAACAATTGGCCGCTAATTAAATGTGTCAAATCAATGTCTTTATTCAAGAATACAAGAAATGGGTAATAGCTGCATGTGTGTTTGTGTGTGTGCATAATATGCATACTTTACGTGTTGGATCCAAATCCCACAAGGAATTAAATAAAACAAGAAGACAAACAAAAACAAATATTTCTCTCCCTTCCCAGGTCAGGAATCAGGATGAGGAAGAAATGAGGTCAGATCAGTGCAGGTTTTTGCACTACTGACATAAAGTTTCTGCTGATTAAAAAAAGTATGTCGATATTTCTGAAATACATTTGCAAACAAATAACTTTGACAACTTGTGTTTTTTCATAAAAGAAAAAAGAAAAATCAGAGAGCAGAGCTGGTAAAACAGCTTAGCTCCGCAGGTTACAGGAGATCAGATGCCAAATACTTTTCATGACAGTCTTCGTTATTGCATAAATCTCCCCTTTTATCATTGATCAGTAAATCACTGCATATACATTCATCTAACCGTTATAATTTCATGAGTAAAGATTCTCAGATGACTGAATGGCGGTTTTAGTAAATGTTGAACTTTATTGTGATTTCTATTTTTAGAATCAATAGCACACATTTTGATTTCGTTTTGCAAGCTGCTGATTTCACACAGATCCACTGCCCAAACGTGCCTTTGAGTTTTTCATCATTTAACAAGAATAGGCTCAGGCAATCATTGTGGAATTAGGCTTTGGGAAGGTCTGGGGACAGGTATGATGGTGGTGGTTTTAAAGCACTGTGGCACAACAGCTTGACTCAGGGAGATGTTAAAGATGCCCGCTAGGACATCAGTCAGCTGGTCAGCACGGGCTCCGAGCACGCGTCCAGGTATATTGTCTGGTCCAGCAGCTTTGTGTGGGTTGACTTTAGTGAGAGTCCTTCTCACACTGGCCGTGGACAGGGACAGCACTTGGTTGTCTGGCAAGCGGGTGGCCCTCTATAGTCCGTCTTGCGTCCCATTTAAGCAAGTGCGTGTTCACACTGCCCCTGGATGTCCTGGCCTCTGAGGTTAAGGTGTACGGCTCCTGGTTGTCAACTGACCAATTTATCATGGCAAAGCCTGTGGTGGACAAAAGATAAGAGGCTGATTATAAAAATGATCCATGCACGCCTTATGACCTACAGCATGTACAGTTAACACAGCTAAATGGCTGTGAAATTGTAAAATTACTTTTGAAATAAAGCTATTCAAAGTCAATTAACTGTGACTATAATAATAGCAATGTTAGCCAGCAAACAAAACGTTAGCACTAATTAAAATAAGCTGCTAGGTGATGTTACTGTTTCAAGTTCTCTCATTGTTTGACATGTAGGGCAGATATTTTGGTGACACTGAGATCAGCCAGACACTAAACAGCAGTGTAATATCAACGCTAGATTAGATGTTTTCTAATCCGATAAAATGACATTATTCCTGTTTATAGAAGATGTTTGTCGTCTGTTTGTTTGACTGACAGGAACAGGAAATAGTGGTTGGAAATTACTGTTGGTGTTACATGAGGGTAAAGAAGGGCTTTAAGCACCTGGGTAAAAACTGGACCCATGATGAAACACTACAACAAGTACAACATATTCTTCAGTTTTAATATGTGACCATACTGTGCAGACTGCTGATGAGTTACACGGTTACATTTCATTAATCATTGTTAAACTAAAGTGGTAAGCAGTTACTTTATCCTTTCACTTAAAATTTCCAGGAAAAACACTACCTTGGCTACTTTTGTGCTTACATTTGATCTATGCTGGGTCACTACTTTTGCACTATAATGCTGCTGCTGACACCTTGGTTCACACTGACAACTAGAAAAAAGCTGATAGGAAAAGAAGGATGGAAAATGCCTGGAATTTAGTTACACTTGCAAATACTGCTTCCTCCAAACTGCAAGCATCAATTGTCAGGCTCAGGAGAGACTCGGAGGCAGACCGTCACTTAAGTTCACAATTTATTTACACACAGACACCAGGTGCGGATATATACAGGTGAGGGGGCACAGGAAGAGGGTCTCCGGGGAACACAGGCACGGGAAGGGGATGGCTATGTACACAATCCTTCACTGGAGCTCAGGTAGCTCGGACTCCGGCTTTTAGCTCACCAAACGGCGGTCCTCAGGCTGGCGAGAAATCTGACACAGGGAGGAAAAACAGGTAAGTTGCGGCACGAAAGAAACTCGGGAAAAAGCTCAGATTGGCGATGACACTGACGAGTGTTACACAATAATCCAGCGAAGAAGCACTCTCAGCAGCCGCCTTAAGAAGTGGATGAGATGATTGTTTGCAGGTGTCCGAGCCAGGGGCTGGAGCCGTCATGACTCCGCCCCGGTAGAGCGCAGTGCGCGGGAGGGGAGAGAGATGCAGCACAACAAAAACACTTGTAGCCATACAGAGTCAGCCGAGAAGGCACAGGCTCATGACATCAATAAAATGTTACAGTATTGTTTTCTAGATCTGTGCATATATCCTTATTGGTAGTTTTCTCGAAATAGAAGATCTTCATTTTAAAAGAAAACCTCTGATAACATTGCTGAAGCTAGCGCCCACCCCTACTGCGCATACTGCAAATAGAAAACTGATATATACTTACATCATGGAGCAGTTGATGTCTGGTTTCCGACAAATACAGTAAAGAGGTGCGTTCTCCCCCTCCATACCAGTGTTCTCAGGCACTGGTACATGGTCAGTGTCAGACACTTCACTGTCCTACAACATACCACATAGGACCACATTAGAAATGACATATTACAGTAGAAAACATTATTGCGACAACACGTTTTTTGGGGAAAATAACAGAGATTGAAACTTTATTGATAATTTGTCCAAGTTGAAAAATGCCCTCCTCCAAAAGTATCACGTGACAACCTCATTGCCTTACAGAATTATGACGTCACACACGTAGAATCTTACCACCATTCTTTCCTTTGATCCAAAAACCTATAAATAGGGGTGAAGCGCAACGACTTTTAGTCCGTTTCTCGCAGCCTTGATGTGTGCAGCATTGAACCGTTTGCCAGAAAAGCCTTTTGAAATATTTGGATCCTTTGCAGTTGTAACTGTATCCAGAACCAACATGTCTCAAGCAAATCCAAAGGGACAAGAAGTTGACCCATACGCTCTTCCTTGGGATGAGCCACTAGACTCTTCCCTTTCCTCTCTTCCCTGGTGTGACCAAGTGGAACTAGAGGAAAAGCGTTTGGAAGAACTGGAGGATGAAGCGCTCAGAAACGCAGAGAAGATTAAGTTCTTGATGGAGGAAAATGAGCGAAAGAGCGCTGAAGTAAAAAAGTTGTCATACCAGCTTCAAGAAAAGGAAGCTATTATTGAGGAGAAACAACAGGATCTCCATGACATGGACAAAAAGAACCAGGAGCTCCAAGGAAAACTTGATGAAGCCCTGCAACAAAATGAAAAACTTGTCCAAGAGAAGAAACAAGACGGCATGAAGAAGAGAGGGCTGCACAGCAATCTCCAAGAAATGGAGCTAATGTACAATGTAGACAAAAAAAGGCTTGATCGCACACTGCAAGAAAATGAAAAGCTTCTCAAAGAGAAAAGGCAAAAGGAGTTAAAAGAGAAAGAAATGCATTCCAAGCTTCAGAGCATCAAGCAACACATTGAAAGCTTGCAAGGAAAGCTTGATCAAGCTCTGCGACAAAATAGAAAACTCCTCCAAGAGAAGATGCAAGACAGCACGAAGAAGAGAGGGCTGCACTCCAAGCTCCGAGACATGGAGCTAATGTACAATGTTGACAAAAAAAGGCTTGATCGCACAGAGCAAGCAAATGAGAAGCTTCTCCAAGAGAAAAGGGAACAAGAAATCAAACAAAAAGAAATGGATTCCAATCTGCAGAGCATCAAGCAACAAAATGAAAGCTTGCAAGGAAAGCTTGATGAAGCTCTGCGACAGAATAAAGAAATCCTTCAAGAGAAAGAGCAGCTGGACAGAAAGCAGGGAGACATGGAGTGCCAACTCCAGCTCATGGAGGGAAACAACAGGATGCTGCAGGTAAAGTTCGAAGAGACACTGCACAAATATCAAGACCTGCTTCAAGAGAGAGAACAGCTGGTCAGTAAGCAGAGAGAAGAAAAACTTCTTCTCCAGGAGTTTGAGAAACAGGAGGCAACATCTAAAGTGCTGAAAGAAAGGTTGGAAGAAAAACAAGCTGAAATAGAAGAAGTGGAGAAAAAATGCAACAAGCTGCAGAAGCAAAACACCGAAACAATCGAGGAGCTGAAAATCCTCATCCTCGAGAAAAAGGTGCTCGTGGAAAAGCAGCTGAAGAAAAAGAAAAAACGCTTCTGCTTCTTCTGGAGGAGGAACACTCCTTCTTTCAGTACTGCCAATGTCACCTCTTCTTCCCCCACCTCTGCTCCAGCTTAATTCCCCCCCCCCTCCCCTTAACTACTAACACCTCTCCCATCTCCCTCCCCTCTTTTCACAGTCACCCCCCAACCAGTCCCGACAGTTGACTGCCCCCTCTAGAGCCTGGTTCTGTCATAGGTTTCTTCCTTTAAAGGGAGTTTTTCCTATCCACTGTCGCCTAGTGCTTGCTCAGAGGGGATTGTTGGGGTTTTCTCTCCTCTCTCCCTTTACTTTCCATCCCACCCACCCCCACCTTTTCTTTTTTCTTAATAATTGAACAATAAAAACAATTGGCCGCTAATTAAATGTGTCAAATCAATGTCTTTATTCAAGAATACAAGAAATGGGTAATAGCTGCATGTGTGTTTGTGTGTGTGCATAATATGCATACTTTACGTGTTGGATCCAAATCCCACAAGGAATTAAATAAAACAAGAAGACAAACAAAAACAAATATTTCTCTCCCTTCCCAGGTCAGGAATCAGGATGAGGAAGAAATGAGGTCAGATCAGTGCAGGTTTTTGCACTACTGACATAAAGTTTCTGCTGATTAAAAAAAGTATGTCGATATTTCTGAAATACATTTGCAAACAAATAACTTTGACAACTTGTCTTTTTTCATAAAAGAAAAATCAGAGAGCAGAGCTGGTAAAACAGCTTAGCTCCGCAGGTTACAGGAGATCAGATGCCAAATACTTTTCATGACAGTCTTCGTTATTGCATAAATCTCCCCTTTTATCATTGATCAGTAAATCACTGCATATACATTCATCTAACCGTTATAATTTCATGAGTAAAGATTCTCAGATGACTGAATGGCGGTTTTAGTAAATGTTGAACTTTATTGTGATTTCTATTTTTAGAATCAATTGCACACATTTTGATTTCGTTTTGCAAGCTGCTGATTTCACACAGATCCACTGCCCAAACGTGCCTTTGAGTTTTTCATCATTTAACAAGAATAGGCTCAGGCAATCATTGTGGAATTAGGCTTTGGGAAGGTCTGGGGACAGGTATGATGGTGGTGGTTTTAAAGCACTGTGGCACAACAGCTTGACTCAGGGAGATGTTAAAGATGCCCGCTAGGACATCAGTCAGCTGGTCAGCACGGGCTCCGAGCACGCGTCCAGGTATATTGTCTGGTCCAGCAGCTTTGTGTGGGTTGACTTTAGTGAGAGTCCTTCTCACACTGGCCGTGGACAGGGACAGCACTTGGTTGTCTGGCAAGCGGGTGGCCCTCTATAGTCCGTCTTGCGTCCCATTTAAGCAAGTGCGTGTTCACACTGCCCCTGGATGTCCTGGCCTCTGAGGTTAAGGTGTACGGCTCCTGGTTGTCAACTGACCAATTTATCATGGCAAAGCCTGTGGTGGACAAAAGATAAGAGGCTGATTATAAAAATGATCCATGCACGCCTTATGACCTACAGCATGTACAGTTAACACAGCTAAATGGCTGTGAAATTGTAAAATTACTTTTGAAATAAAGCTATTCAAAGTCAATTAACTGTGACTATAATAATAGCAATGTTAGCCAGCAAACAAAACGTTAGCACTAATTAAAACTAGAAAGTGCATTTTCTGAAGAAACTGCAGTGTGAATGCTTGAATCTGAATGTATGCACTGAAATGAATTAATTGCTGAATTTTGAGTTAAAAATATTGAATGAGATTTAAAAAAAACAACAAAAAAAAATGAATTTAACCTGAAAACAAAGGTGCTGAACTGCTAAAAGCTGAAGGTTACACAGAAGAAGGAGTTGGAAAAAAACTGAAAATGTTTTAATTGTAAATTAGAAAAACCTAAGAAATGAGAAAAGAACATTTAGAGTCAGAAAACATCTGAAAGAATATTAAAAGGTCATATTCTTTGAATCACTGAATGACTAAAATGTGATCCCTCCACTTGGACCCACACAGTTTAAAAAGTTTACATCTCTGAGCTTTGAAAGACAAGATGTTGGAAAAAGAACAACGATGGCGACGTTTTGAGGGTAAAATGATGGCTGTAACACTGTGGACACAGCAGCAGTTGAAAGAGAAGTGCTTAAGATGAATCTTGGTACAGTGGCAGAGAGAGCTCGTTAAGCAGGCAGGTGTGAGCCTGGTTGCTATAGTGACCGCACCCAATGGCTCCATACACACGGACACAGACATGCACCTCACTTTTGCTGCTTAAAATGAACAGAAAAGTCAGGCCGAAACAAATCGTTCCCAAATGAAAAGTAAAAGTCGTATTGACAAAATTCTTTCACTGTGAGCGACAGCCATGTCTAGTCTACCAAATTCTCAGTTTTCATGCCTGTGGAGTTTATTATATGGACGTGGTGACAGTGGAAAGACACCATGCTCTTCTGATTTTCAAACGAACCTTCTGAGCCATTTTAACATTAGAGTCTATGGAAGAGTTGGAGGGAGGAGGCTGTGCATTGGTGACATTTATGAAAGAACCATAACACCTAGTACAATAGTAAACACATTGGATGAAAGAGGACAGCCATGGCTACGTTTTGAGGGTAAAATCATACCTGTAGAGCAAACGCTGCGGACACAGCAGCAGTTTTAAAAAAGATTTTAAGATTATTTTTTTTGCTCCTCTCACTCTAGCAGTTGAGCTGCCTCACTCTAGCCCCAACATTCCGTCCCATACACACCCATTATAAACTCTGAAACGGGTGAAAAAACATCATGAAACTTAAACTGGAACTGAAGAAAAAGTATAATAGATATTGAAAAGATAAATGCAAGTTGAATAGTTGAATGTCTTGTCTTCGTTTTAAAGTTTGAATGGTGGCTCTATGTCAATGTATGTGGAAGTAGTAAGAGTTTAAAAATGAGTAAGTTGAATGAGGATTTGAAGGGTCTCCCCATTGAAATACATTATAAATTTTTGTTGAATAAAGTTGAATAAAATTAAAAATATAAATGTTAAAAATATGAAAAATGGAAGCAGTGTTGTCCAAAAGAATAGGAATCTAACGGTGTTGGAATGGTTTTTCTAAGTTGAACGGTTTTGAAGGAGTAGGATTACAAAAAACGTACGGAATACAGAATAAAATATAATAATAATAATAATAATAATAATAATAACTAGAAAGTGCATTTTCTGAAGAAACTGCAGTGTGAATGCTTGAATCTGAATGTATGCACTGAAATGAATTAATTGCTGAATTTTGAGTTAAAAATATTGAATGAGATTAAAAAAAAACAAAAAAAAAAAACGAATTTAACCTGAAAACAAAGGTGCTGAACTGCTAAAAGCTGAAGGTTACACAGAAGAAGGAGTTGGAAAAAAACTGAAAATGTTTTAATTGTAAATTAGAAAAACCTAAGAAATGAGAAAAGAACATTTAGAGTCAGAAAACATCTGAATGAATATTAAAAGGTCATATTCTTTGAATCACTGAATGACTCAAATGTGATCCCTCCACTTTGATCCACACAGTTTAAAAAGTTTACATCTCTGAGCTTTGAAAGACAAGATGTTGGAAAAAGAACAACGATGGCGACGTTTTGAGGGTAAAATGATGGCTGTAACACTGTGGACACAGCAGCAGTTGAAAGAGAAGTGCTTAAGATGAATCTTGGTACAGTGGCAGGCAGAGCTCGTTAAGCAGGCAGGTGTGAGCCTGGTTGCTATAGTGACCGCACCCAATGGCTCCATACACACGACACAGACATGCACCTCACTTTTGCTGCTTAAAATGAACAGAAAAGTCAGGCCGAAACAAATCGTTCCCAAATTAAAAGTACAAGTCGTATTGACAAAATTCTTTCACCGTGAGCGACAGCAGCTTCTAGTCTACCGAATTCTCAGTTTTCATGCCTGTGGAGTTTATTATATGGACGTGGTGACAGTGGAAAGACACCATGCTCTTCTGATTTTCAAACGAACCTTCTGAGCCATTTTAACATTAGAGTCTATGGAAGAGTTGGAGGGAGGAGGCTGTGCATTGGTGACATTTATGAAAGAACCATAACACCTAGTACAATAGTAAACACATTGGATGAAAGAGGACCGCCATGGCTACGTTTTGAGGGTAAAATCATACCTGTAGAGCAAACGCTGCGGACACAGCAGCAGTTTTAAAAAAGATTTTAAGATTAATTTTTTTGCTCCTCTCACTCTAGCAGTTGAGCTGTCTCACTCTAGCCCCAACATTCCGTCCCATACACACCCATTATAAACTCTGAAACGGGTGAAAAAACATCATGAAACTTAAACTGGAACTGAAGAAAAAGTATAATAGATATTGAAAAGATAAATGCAAGTTGAATAGTTGAATGTCTTGTCTTCGTTTTAAAGTTTGAATGGTGGCTCTATGTCAATGTATGTGGAAGTAGTAAGAGTTTAAAAATGAGTAAGTTGAATGAGGATTTGAAGGGTCTCCCCATTGAAATACATTATAAATTTTTGTTGAATAAAGTTGAATAAAATTAAAAATATAAATGTTAAAAATATGAAAAATGGAAGCAGTGTTGTCCAAAAGAATAGGAATCTAACGGTGTTTGAATGGTTTTTCTAAGTTGAACGGTTTTGAAGGAGTAGGATTACAAAAAACGTACGGAATACAGAATAAAATATAATAATAATAATAAAGATTACAACAACAATACTGTGAATGCTTTTCAAGCATTCACACTAATAAAGATTACAACAACAATACTGTGAATGCTTTTCAAGCATTCACACTAATAAGCTGCTAGGTGATGTTACTGTTTCAAGTTCTCTCATTGTTTGACATGTAGGGCAGATATTTTGGTGACACTGAGATCAGCCAGACACTAAACAGCAGTGTAATATCAACGCTAGATTAGATGTTTTCTAATCCGATAAAATGACATTATTCCTGTTTATAGAAGATGTTTGTCGTCTGTTTGTTTGACTGACAGGAACAGGAAATAGTGGTTGGAAATTACTGTTGGTGTTACATGAGGGTAAAGAAGGGCTTTAAGCACCTGGGTAAAAACTGGACCCATGATGAAACACTACAACAAGTACAACATATTCTTCAGTTTTAATATGTGACCATACTGTGCAGACTGCTGATGAGTTACACGGTTACATTTCATTAATCATTGTTAAACTAAAGTGGTAAGCAGTTACTTTATCCTTTCACTTAAAATTTCCAGGAAAAACACTACCTTGGCTACTTTTGTGCTTACATTTGATCTATGCTGGGTCACTACTTTTGCACTATAATGCTGCTGCTGACACCTTGGTTCACACTGACAACTAGAAAAAAGCTGATAGGAAAAGAAGGATGGAAAATGCCTGGAATTTAGTTACACTTGCAAATACTGCTTCCTCCAAACTGCAAGCATCAATTGTCAGGCTCAGGAGAGACTCGGAGGCAGACCGTCACTTAAGTTCACAATTTATTTACACACAGACACCAGGTGCGGATATATACAGGTGAGGGGGCACAGGAAGAGGGTCTCCGGGGAACACAGGCACGGGAAGGGGATGGCTATGTACACAATCCTTCACTGGAGCTCAGGTAGCTCGGACTCCGGCTTTTAGCTCACCAAACGGCGGTCCTCAGGCTGGCGAGAAATCTGACACAGGGAGGAAAAACAGGTAAGTTGCGGCACGAAAGAAACTCGGGAAAAAGCTCAGATTGGCGATGACACTGACGAGTGTTACACAATAATCCAGCGAAGAAGCACTCTCAGCAGCCGCCTTAAGAAGTGGATGAGATGATTGTTTGCAGGTGTCCGAGCCAGGGGCTGGAGCCGTCATGACTCCGCCCCGGTAGAGCGCAGTGCGCGGGAGGGGAGAGAGATGCAGCACAACAAAAACACTTGTAGCCATACAGAGTCAGCCGAGAAGGCACAGGCTCATGACATCAATAAAATGTTACAGTATTGTTTTCTAGATCTGTGCATATATCCTTATTGGTAGTTTTCTCGAAATAGAAGATCTTCATTTTAAAAGAAAACCTCTGATAACATTGCTGAAGCTAGCGCCCACCCCTACTGCGCATACTGCAAATAGAAAACTGATATATACTTACATCATGGAGCAGTTGATGTCTGGTTTCCGACAAATACAGTAAAGAGGTGCGTTCTCCCCCTCCATACCAGTGTTCTCAGGCACTGGTACATGGTCAGTGTCAGACACTTCACTGTCCTACAACATACCACATAGGACCACATTAGAAATGACATATTACAGTAGAAAACATTATTGCGACAACACGTTTTTTGGGGAAAATAACAGAGATTGAAACTTTATTGATAATTTGTCCAAGTTGAAAAATGCCCTCCTCCAAAAGTATCACGTGACAACCTCATTGCCTTACAGAATTATGACGTCACACACGTAGAATCTTACCACCATTCTTTCCTTTGATCCAAAAACCTATAAATAGGGGTGAAGCGCAACGACTTTTAGTCCGTTTCTCGCAGCCTTGATGTGTGCAGCATTGAACCGTTTGCCAGAAAAGCCTTTTGAAATATTTGGATCCTTTGCAGTTGTAACTGTATCCAGAACCAACATGTCTCAAGCAAATCCAAAGGGACAAGAAGTTGACCCATACGCTCTTCCTTGGGATGAGCCACTAGACTCTTCCCTTTCCTCTCTTCCCTGGTGTGACCAAGTGGAACTAGAGGAAAAGCGTTTGGAAGAACTGGAGGATGAAGCGCTCAGAAACGCAGAGAAGATTAAGTTCTTGATGGAGGAAAATGAGCGAAAGAGCGCTGAAGTAAAAAAGTTGTCATACCAGCTTCAAGAAAAGGAAGCTATTATTGAGGAGAAACAACAGGATCTCCATGACATGGACAAAAAGAACCAGGAGCTCCAAGGAAAACTTGATGAAGCCCTGCAACAAAATAAAAAACTTGTCCAAGAGAAGAAACAAGACGGCATGAAGAAGAGAGGGCTGCACAGCAATCTCCAAGAAATGGAGCTAATGTACAGTGTAGACAAAAAAAGGCTTGATCGCACACTGCAAGAAAATGAAAAGCTTCTCAAAGAGAAAAGGCAAAAGGAGTTAAAAGAGAAAGAAATGCATTCCAAGCTTCAGAGCATCAAGCAACACATTGAAAGCTTGCAAGGAAAGCTTGATCAAGCTCTGCGACAAAATAGAAAACTCCTCCAAGAGAAGATGCAAGACAGCACGAAGAAGAGAGGGCTGCACTCCAAGCTCCGAGACATGGAGCTAATGTACAATGTTGACAAAAAAAGGCTTGATCGCACAGAGCAAGCAAATGAGAAGCTTCTCCAAGAGAAAAGGGAACAAGAAATCAAACAAAAAGAAATGGATTCCAATCTGCAGAGCATCAAGCAACAAAATGAAAGCTTGCAAGGAAAGCTTGATGAAGCTCTGCGACAGAATAAAGAAATCCTTCAAGAGAAAGAGCAGCTGGACAGAAAGCAGGGAGACATGGAGTGCCAACTCCAGCTCATGGAGGGAAACAACAGGATGCTGCAGGTAAAGTTCGAAGAGACACTGCACAAATATCAAGACCTGCTTCAAGAGAGAGAACAGCTGGTCAGTAAGCAGAGAGAAGAAAAACTTCTTCTCCAGGAGTTTGAGAAACAGGAGGCAACATCTAAAGTGCTGAAAGAAAGGTTGGAAGAAAAACAAGCTGAAATAGAAGAAGTGGAGAAAAAATGCAACAAGCTGCAGAAGCAAAACACCGAAACAATCGAGGAGCTGAAAATCCTCATCCTCGAGAAAAAGGTGCTCGTGGAAAAGCAGCTGAAGAAAAAGAAAAAACGCTTCTGCTTCTTCTGGAGGAGGAACACTCCTTCTTTCAGTACTGCCAATGTCACCTCTTCTTCCCCCACCTCTGCTCCAGCTTAATTCCCCCCCCCCTCCCCTTAACTACTAACACCTCTCCCATCTCCCTCCCCTCTTTTCACAGTCACCCCCCAACCAGTCCCGACAGTTGACTGCCCTCTCTAGAGCCTGGTTCTGTCATAGGTTTCTTCCTTTAAAGGGAGTTTTTCCTATCCACTGTCGCCTAGTGCTTGCTCAGAGGGGATTGTTGGGGTTTTCTCTCCTCTCTCCCTTTACTTTCCATCCCACCCACCCCCACCTTTTCTTTTTTCTTAATAATTGAACAATAAAAACAATTGGCCGCTAATTAAATGTGTCAAATCAATGTCTTTATTCAAGAATACAAGAAATGGGTAATAATAGCTGCATGTGTGTTTGTGTGTGTGCATAATATGCATACTTTACGTGTTGGATCCAAATCCCACAAGGAATTAAATAAAACAAGAAGACAAACAAAAACAAATATTTCTCTCCCTTCCCAGGTCAGGAATCAGGATGAGGAAGAAATGAGGTCAGATCAGTGCAGGTTTTTGCACTACTGACATAAAGTTTCTGCTGATTAAAAAAAGTATGTCGATATTTCTGAAATACATTTGCAAACAAATAACTTTGACAACTTGTGTTTTTTCATAAAAGAAAAAAGAAAAATCAGAGAGCAGAGCTGGTAAAACAGCTTAGCTCCGCAGGTTACAGGAGATCAGATGCCAAATACTTTTCATGACAGTCTTCGTTATTGCATAAATCTCCCCTTTTATCATTGATCAGTAAATCACTGCATATACATTCATCTAACCGTTATAATTTCATGAGTAAAGATTCTCAGATGACTGAATGGCGGTTTTAGTAAATGTTGAACTTTATTGTGATTTCTATTTTTAGAATCAATAGCACACATTTTGATTTCGTTTTGCAAGCTGCTGATTTCACACAGATCCACTGCCCAAACGTGCCTTTGAGTTTTTCATCATTTAACAAGAATAGGCTCAGGCAATCATTGTGGAATTAGGCTTTGGGAAGGTCTGGGGACAGGTATGATGGTGGTGGTTTTAAAGCACTGTGGCACAACAGCTTGACTCAGGGAGATGTTAAAGATGCCCGCTAGGACATCAGTCAGCTGGTCAGCACGGGCTCCGAGCACGCGTCCAGGTATATTGTCTGGTCCAGCAGCTTTGTGTGGGTTGACTTTAGTGAGAGTCCTTCTCACACTGGCCGTGGACAGGGACAGCACTTGGTTGTCTGGCAAGCGGGTGGCCCTCTATAGTCCGTCTTGCGTCCCATTTAAGCAAGTGCGTGTTCACACTGCCCCTGGATGTCCTGGCCTCTGAGGTTAAGGTGTACGGCTCCTGGTTGTCAACTGACCAATTTATCATGGCAAAGCCTGTGGTGGACAAAAGATAAGAGGCTGATTATAAAAATGATCCATGCACGCCTTATGACCTACAGCATGTACAGTTAACACAGCTAAATGGCTGTGAAATTGTAAAATTACTTTTGAAATAAAGCTATTCAAAGTCAATTAACTGTGACTATAATAATAGCAATGTTAGCCAGCAAACAAAACGTTAGCACTAATTAAAATAAGCTGCTAGGTGATGTTACTGTTTCAAGTTCTCTCATTGTTTGACATGTAGGGCAGATATTTTGGTGACACTGAGATCAGCCAGACACTAAACAGCAGTGTAATATCAACGCTAGATTAGATGTTTTCTAATCCGATAAAATGACATTATTCCTGTTTATAGAAGATGTTTGTCGTCTGTTTGTTTGACTGACAGGAACAGGAAATAGTGGTTGGAAATTACTGTTGGTGTTACATGAGGGTAAAGAAGGGCTTTAAGCACCTGGGTAAAAACTGGACCCATGATGAAACACTACAACAAGTACAACATATTCTTCAGTTTTAATATGTGACCATACTGTGCAGACTGCTGATGAGTTACACGGTTACATTTCATTAATCATTGTTAAACTAAAGTGGTAAGCAGTTACTTTATCCTTTCACTTAAAATTTCCAGGAAAAACACTACCTTGGCTACTTTTGTGCTTACATTTGATCTATGCTGGGTCACTACTTTTGCACTATAATGCTGCTGCTGACACCTTGGTTCACACTGACAACTAGAAAAAAGCTGATAGGAAAAGAAGGATGGAAAATGCCTGGAATTTAGTTACACTTGCAAATACTGCTTCCTCCAAACTGCAAGCATCAATTGTCAGGTTCAGGAGAGACTCGGAGGCAGACCGTCACTTAAGTTCACAATTTATTTACACACAGACACCAGGTGCGGATATATACAGGTGAGGGGGCACAGGAAGAGGGTCTCCGGGGAACACAGGCACGGGAAGGGGATGGCTATGTACACAATCCTTCACTGGAGCTCAGGTAGCTCGGACTCCGGCTTTTAGCTCACCAAACGGCGGTCCTCAGGCTGGCGAGAAATCTGACACAGGGAGGAAAAACAGGTAAGTTGCGGCACGAAAGAAACTCGGGAAAAAGCTCAGATTGGCGATGACACTGACGAGTGTTACACAATAATCCAGCGAAGAAGCACTCTCAGCAGCCGCCTTAAGAAGTGGATGAGATGATTGTTTGCAGGTGTCCGAGCCAGGGGCTGGAGCCGTCATGACTCCGCCCCGGTAGAGCGCAGTGCGCGGGAGGGGAGAGAGATGCAGCACAACAAAAACACTTGTAGCCATACAGAGTCAGCCGAGAAGGCACAGGCTCATGACATCAATAAAATGTTACAGTATTGTTTTCTAGATCTGTGCATATATCCTTATTGGTAGTTTTCTCGAAATAGAAGATCTTCATTTTAAAAGAAAACCTCTGATAACATTGCTGAAGCTAGCGCCCACCCCTACTGCGCATACTGCAAATAGAAAACTGATATATACTTACATCATGGAGCAGTTGATGTCTGGTTTCCGACAAATACAGTAAAGAGGTGCGTTCTCCCCCTCCATACCAGTGTTCTCAGGCACTGGTACATGGTCAGTGTCAGACACTTCACTGTCCTACAACATACCACATAGGACCACATTAGAAATGACATATTACAGTAGAAAACATTATTGCGACAACACGTTTTTTGGGGAAAATAACAGAGATTGAAACTTTATTGATAATTTGTCCAAGTTGAAAAATGCCCTCCTCCAAAAGTATCACGTGACAACCTCATTGCCTTACAGAATTATGACGTCACACACGTAGAATCTTACCACCATTCTTTCCTTTGATCCAAAAACCTATAAATAGGGGTGAAGAGCAACGACTTTTAGTCCGTTTCTCGCAGCCTTGATGTGTGCAGCATTGAACCGTTTGCCAGAAAAGCCTTTTGAAATATTTGGATCCTTTGCAGTTGTAACTGTATCCAGAACCAACATGTCTCAAGCAAATCCAAAGGGACAAGAAGTTGACCCATACGCTCTTCCCTGGGATGAGCCACTAGACTCTTCCCTTTCCTCTCTTCCCTGGTGTGACCAAGTGGAACTAGAGGAAAAGCGTTTGGAAGAACTGGAGGATGAAGCGCTCAGAAACGCAGAGAAGATTAAGTTCTTGATGGAGGAAAATGAGCGAAAGAGCGCTGAAGTAAAAAAGTTGTCATACCAGCTTCAAGAAAAGGAAGCTATTATTGAGGAGAAACAACAGGATCTCCATGACATGGACAAAAAGAACCAGGAGCTCCAAGGAAAACTTGATGAAGCCCTGCAACAAAATAAAAAACTTGTCCAAGAGAAGAAACAAGACGGCATGAAGAAGAGAGGGCTGCACAGCAATCTCCAAGAAATGGAGCTAATGTACAGTGTAGACAAAAAAAGGCTTGATCGCACACTGCAAGAAAATGAAAAGCTTCTCAAAGAGAAAAGGCAAAAGGAGTTAAAAGAGAAAGAAATGCATTCCAAGCTTCAGAGCATCAAGCAACACATTGAAAGCTTGCAAGGAAAGCTTGATCAAGCTCTGCGACAAAATAGAAAACTCCTCCAAGAGAAGATGCAAGACAGCACGAAGAAGAGAGGGCTGCACTCCAAGCTCCGAGACATGGAGCTAATGTACAATGTTGACAAAAAAAGGCTTGATCGCACAGAGCAAGCAAATGAGAAGCTTCTCCAAGAGAAAAGGGAACAAGAAATCAAACAAAAAGAAATGGATTCCAATCTGCAGAGCATCAAGCAACAAAATGAAAGCTTGCAAGGAAAGCTTGATGAAGCTCTGCGACAGAATAAAGAAATCCTTCAAGAGAAAGAGCAGCTGGACAGAAAGCAGGGAGACATGGAGTGCCAACTCCAGCTCATGGAGGGAAACAACAGGATGCTGCAGGTAAAGTTCGAAGAGACACTGCACAAATATCAAGACCTGCTTCAAGAGAGAGAACAGCTGGTCAGTAAGCAGAGAGAAGAAAAACTTCTTCTCCAGGAGTTTGAGAAACAGGAGGCAACATCTAAAGTGCTGAAAGAAAGGTTGGAAGAAAAACAAGCTGAAATAGAAGAAGTGGAGAAAAAATGCAACAAGCTGCAGAAGCAAAACACCGAAACAATCGAGGAGCTGAAAATCCTCATCCTCGAGAAAAAGGTGCTCGTGGAAAAGCAGCTGAAGAAACAGAAAAAACGCTTCTGCTTCTTCTGGAGGAGGAACACTCCTTCTTTCAGTACTGCCAATGTCGCCTCTTCCTCTCCCACCTCTGCTCCAGCTTAATTCCCCCCCCCCTCCCCTTAACTACTAACACCTCTCCCATCTCCCTCCCCTCTTTTCACAATCACCCCCCAACCAGTCCCGACAGTTGACTGCCCCCTCTAGAGCCTGGTTCTGTCATAGGTTTCTTCCTTTAAAGGGAGTTTTTCCTATCCACTGTCGCCTAGTGCTTGCTCAGAGGGGATTGTTGGGGTTTTCTCTCCTCTCTCCCTTTACTTTCCATCCCACCCACCCCCACCTTTTCTTTTTTCTTAATAATTGAACAATAAAAACAATTGGCCGCTAATTAAATGTGTCAAATCAATGTCTTTATTCAAGAATACAAGAAATGGGTAATAGCTGCATGTGTGTTTGTGTGTGTGCATAATATGCATACTTTACGTGTTGGATCCAAATCCCACAAGGAATTAAATAAAACAAGAAGACAAACAAAAACAAATATTTCTCTCCCTTCCCAGGTCAGGAATCAGGATGAGGAAGAAATGAGGTCAGATCAGTGCAGGTTTTTGCACTACTGACATAAAGTTTCTGCTGATTAAAAAAAGTATGTCGATATTTCTGAAATACATTTGCAAACAAATAACTTTGACAACTTGTGTTTTTTCATAAAAGAAAAAAGAAAAATCAGAGAGCAGAGCTGGTAAAACAGCTTAGCTCCGCAGGTTACAGGAGATCAGATGCCAAATACTTTTCATGACAGTCTTCGTTATTGCATAAATCTCCCCTTTTATCATTGATCAGTAAATCACTGCATATACATTCATCTAACCGTTATAATTTCATGAGTAAAGATTCTCAGATGACTGAATGGCGGTTTTAGTAAATGTTGAACTTTATTGTGATTTCTATTTTTAGAATCAATAGCACACATTTTGATTTCGTTTTGCAAGCTGCTGATTTCACACAGATCCACTGCCCAAACGTGCCTTTGAGTTTTTCATCATTTAACAAGAATAGGCTCAGGCAATCATTGTGGAATTAGGCTTTGGGAAGGTCTGGGGACAGGTATGATGGTGGTGGTTTTAAAGCACTGTGGCACAACAGCTTGACTCAGGGAGATGTTAAAGATGCCCGCTAGGACATCAGTCAGCTGGTCAGCACGGGCTCCGAGCACGCGTCCAGGTATATTGTCTGGTCCAGCAGCTTTGTGTGGGTTGACTTTAGTGAGAGTCCTTCTCACACTGGCCGTGGACAGGGACAGCACTTGGTTGTCTGGCAAGCGGGTGGCCCTCTATAGTCCGTCTTGCGTCCCATTTAAGCAAGTGCGTGTTCACACTGCCCCTGGATGTCCTGGCCTCTGAGGTTAAGGTGTACGGCTCCTGGTTGTCAACTGACCAATTTATCATGGCAAAGCCTGTGGTGGACAAAAGATAAGAGGCTGATTATAAAAATGATCCATGCACGCCTTATGACCTACAGCATGTACAGTTAACACAGCTAAATGGCTGTGAAATTGTAAAATTACTTTTGAAATAAAGCTATTCAAAGTCAATTAACTGTGACTATAATAATAGCAATGTTAGCCAGCAAACAAAACGTTAGCACTAATTAAAATAAGCTGCTAGGTGATGTTACTGTTTCAAGTTCTCTCATTGTTTGACATGTAGGGCAGATATTTTGGTGACACTGAGATCAGCCAGACACTAAACAGCAGTGTAATATCAACGCTAGATTAGATGTTTTCTAATCCGATAAAATGACATTATTCCTGTTTATAGAAGATGTTTGTCGTCTGTTTGTTTGACTGACAGGAACAGGAAATAGTGGTTGGAAATTACTGTTGGTGTTACATGAGGGTAAAGAAGGGCTTTAAGCACCTGGGTAAAAACTGGACCCATGATGAAACACTACAACAAGTACAACATATTCTTCAGTTTTAATATGTGACCATACTGTGCAGACTGCTGATGAGTTACACGGTTACATTTCATTAATCATTGTTAAACTAAAGTGGTAAGCAGTTACTTTATCCTTTCACTTAAAATTTCCAGGAAAAACACTACCTTGGCTACTTTTGTGCTTACATTTGATCTATGCTGGGTCACTACTTTTGCACTATAATGCTGCTGCTGACACCTTGGTTCACACTGACAACTAGAAAAAAGCTGATAGGAAAAGAAGGATGGAAAATGCCTGGAATTTAGTTACACTTGCAAATACTGCTTCCTCCAAACTGCAAGCATCAATTGTCAGGCTCAGGAGAGACTCGGAGGCAGACCGTCACTTAAGTTCACAATTTATTTACACACAGACACCAGGTGCGGATATATACAGGTGAGGGGGCACAGGAAGAGGGTCTCCGGGGAACACAGGCACGGGAAGGGGATGGCTATGTACACAATCCTTCACTGGAGCTCAGGTAGCTCGGACTCCGGCTTTTAGCTCACCAAACGGCGGTCCTCAGGCTGGCGAGAAATCTGACACAGGGAGGAAAAACAGGTAAGTTGCGGCACGAAATAAACTCGGGAAAAAGCTCAGATTGGCGATGACACTGACGAGTGTTACACAATAATCCAGCGAAGAAGCACTCTCAGCAGCCGCCTTAAGAAGTGGATGAGATGATTGTTTGCAGGTGTCCGAGCCAGGGGCTGGAGCCGTCATGACTCCGCCCCGGTAGAGCGCAGTGCGCGGGAGGGGAGAGAGATGCAGCACAACAAAAACACTTGTAGCCATACAGAGTCAGCCGAGAAGGCACAGGCTCATGACATCAATAAAATGTTACAGTATTGTTTTCTAGATCTGTGCATATATCCTTATTGGTAGTTTTCTCGAAATAGAAGATCTTCATTTTAAAAGAAAACCTCTGATAACATTGCTGAAGCTAGCGCCCACCCCTACTGCGCATACTGCAAATAGAAAACTGATATATACTTACATCATGGAGCAGTTGATGTCTGGTTTCCGACAAATACAGTAAAGAGGTGCGTTCTCCCCCTCCATACCAGTGTTCTCAGGCACTGCTACATGGTCAGTGTCAGACACTTCACTGTCCTACAACATACCACATAGGACCACATTAGAAATGACATATTACAGTAGAAAACATTATTGCGACAACACGTTTTTTGGGGAAAATAACAGAGATTGAAACTTTATTGATAATTTGTCCAAGTTGAAAAATGCCCTCCTCCAAAAGTATCACGTGACAACCTCATTGCCTTACAGAATTATGACGTCACACACGTAGAATCTTACCACCATTCTTTCCTTTGATCCAAAAACCTATAAATAGGGGTGAAGAGCAACGACTTTTAGTCCGTTTCTCGCAGCCTTGATGTGTGCAGCATTGAACCGTTTGCCAGAAAAGCCTTTTGAAATATTTGGATCCTTTGCAGTTGTAACTGTATCCAGAACCAACATGTCTCAAGCAAATCCAAAGGGACAAGAAGTTGACCCATACGCTCTTCCCTGGGATGAGCCACTAGACTCTTCCCTTTCCTCTCTTCCCTGGTGTGACCAAGTGGAACTAGAGGAAAAGCGTTTGGAAGAACTGGAGGATGAAGCGCTCAGAAACGCAGAGAAGATTAAGTTCTTGATGGAGGAAAATGAGCGAAAGAGCGCTGAAGTAAAAAAGTTGTCATACCAGCTTCAAGAAAAGGAAGCTATTATTGAGGAGAAACAACAGGATCTCCATGACATGGACAAAAAGAACCAGGAGCTCCAAGGAAAACTTGATGAAGCCCTGCAACAAAATAAAAAACTTGTCCAAGAGAAGAAACAAGACGGCATGAAGAAGAGAGGGCTGCACAGCAATCTCCAAGAAATGGAGCTAATGTACAGTGTAGACAAAAAAAGGCTTGATCGCACACTGCAAGAAAATGAAAAGCTTCTCAAAGAGAAAAGGCAAAAGGAGTTAAAAGAGAAAGAAATGCATTCCAAGCTTCAGAGCATCAAGCAACACATTGAAAGCTTGCAAGGAAAGCTTGATCAAGCTCTGCGACAAAATAGAAAACTCCTCCAAGAGAAGATGCAAGACAGCACGAAGAAGAGAGGGCTGCACTCCAAGCTCCGAGACATGGAGCTAATGTACAATGTTGACAAAAAAAGGCTTGATCGCACAGAGCAAGCAAATGAGAAGCTTCTCCAAGAGAAAAGGGAACAAGAAATCAAACAAAAAGAAATGGATTCCAATCTGCAGAGCATCAAGCAACAAAATGAAAGCTTGCAACGAAAGCTTGATGAAGCTCTGCGACAGAATAAAGAAATCCTTCAAGAGAAAGAGCAGCTGGACAGAAAGCAGGGAGACATGGAGTGCCAACTCCAGCTCATGGAGGGAAACAACAGGATGCTGCAGGTAAAGTTCGAAGAGACACTGCACAAATATCAAGACCTGCTTCAAGAGAGAGAACAGCTGGTCAGTAAGCAGAGAGAAGAAAAACTTCTTCTCCAGGAGTTTGAGAAACAGGAGGCAACATCTAAAGTGCTGAAAGAAAGGTTGGAAGAAAAACAAGCTGAAATAGAAGAAGTGGAGAAAAAATGCAACAAGCTGCAGAAGCAAAACACCGAAACAATCGAGGAGCTGAAAATCCTCATCCTCGAGAAAAAGGTGCTCGTGGAAAAGCAGCTGAAGAAACAGAAAAAACGCTTCTGCTTCTTCTGGAGGAGGAACACTCCTTCTTTCAGTACTGCCAATGTCACCTCTTCTTCCCCCACCTCTGCTCCAGCTTAATTCCCCCCCCCCTCCCCTTAACTACTAACACCTCTCCCATCTCCCTCCCCTCTTTTCACAATCACCCCCCAACCAGTCCCGACAGTTGACTGCCCCCTCTAGAGCCTGGTTCTGTCATAGGTTTCTTCCTTTAAAGGGAGTTTTTCCTATCCACTGTCGCCTAGTGCTTGCTCAGAGGGGATTGTTGGGGTTTTCTCTCCTCTCTCCCTTTACTTTCCATCCCACCCACCCCCACCTTTTCTTTTTTCTTAATAATTGAACAATAAAAACAATTGGCCGCTAATTAAATGTGTCAAATCAATGTCTTTATTCAAGAATACAAGAAATGGGTAATAGCTGCATGTGTGTTTGTGTGTGTGCATAATATGCATACTTTACGTGTTGGATCCAAATCCCACAAGGAATTAAATAAAACAAGAAGACAAACAAAAACAAATATTTCTCTCCCTTCCCAGGTCAGGAATCAGGATGAGGAAGAAATGAGGTCAGATCAGTGCAGGTTTTTGCACTACTGACATAAAGTTTCTGCTGATTAAAAAAAGTATGTCGATATTTCTGAAATACATTTGCAAACAAATAACTTTGACAACTTGTGTTTTTTCATAAAAGAAAAAAGAAAAATCAGAGAGCAGAGCTGGTAAAACAGCTTAGCTCCGCAGGTTACAGGAGATCAGATGCCAAATACTTTTCATGACAGTCTTCGTTATTGCATAAATCTCCCCTTTTATCATTGATCAGTAAATCACTGCATATACATTCATCTAACCGTTATAATTTCATGAGTAAAGACTCTCAGATGACTGAATGGCGGTTTTAGTAAATGTTGAACTTTATTGTGATTTCTATTTTTAGAATCAATAGCACACATTTTGATTTCGTTTTGCAAGCTGCTGATTTCACACAGATCCACTGCCCAAACGTGCCTTTGAGTTTTTCATCATTTAACAAGAATAGGCTCAGGCAATCATTGTGGAATTAGGCTTTGGGAAGGTCTGGGGACAGGTATGATGGTGGTGGTTTTAAAGCACTGTGGCACAACAGCTTGACTCAGGGAGATGTTAAAGATGCCCGCTAGGACATCAGTCAGCTGGTCAGCACGGGCTCCGAGCACGCGTCCAGGTATATTGTCTGGTCCAGCAGCTTTGTGTGGGTTGACTTTAGTGAGAGTCCTTCTCACACTGGCCGTGGACAGGGACAGCACTTGGTTGTCTGGCAAGCGGGTGGCCCTCTATAGTCCGTCTTGCGTCCCATTTAAGCAAGTGCGTGTTCACACTGCCCCTGGATGTCCTGGCCTCTGAGGTTAAGGTGTACGGCTCCTGGTTGTCAACTGACCAATTTATCATGGCAAAGCCTGTGGTGGACAAAAGATAAGAGGCTGATTATAAAAATGATCCATGCACGCCTTATGACCTACAGCATGTACAGTTAACACAGCTAAATGGCTGTGAAATTGTAAAATTACTTTTGAAATAAAGCTATTCAAAGTCAATTAACTGTGACTATAATAATAGCAATGTTAGCCAGCAAACAAAACGTTAGCACTAATTAAAATAAGCTGCTAGGTGATGTTACTGTTTCAAGTTCTCTCATTGTTTGACATGTAGGGCAGATATTTTGGTGACACTGAGATCAGCCAGACACTAAACAGCAGTGTAATATCAACGCTAGATTAGATGTTTTCTAATCCGATAAAATGACATTATTCCTGTTTATAGAAGATGTTTGTCGTCTGTTTGTTTGACTGACAGGAACAGGAAATAGTGGTTGGAAATTACTGTTGGTGTTACATGAGGGTAAAGAAGGGCTTTAAGCACCTGGGTAAAAACTGGACCCATGATGAAACACTACAACAAGTACAACATATTCTTCAGTTTTAATATGTGACCATACTGTGCAGACTGCTGATGAGTTACACGGTTACATTTCATTAATCATTGTTAAACTAAAGTGGTAAGCAGTTACTTTATCCTTTCACTTAAAATTTCCAGGAAAAACACTACCTTGGCTACTTTTGTGCTTACATTTGATCTATGCTGGGTCACTACTTTTGCACTATAATGCTGCTGCTGACACCTTGGTTCACACTGACAACTAGAAAAAAGCTGATAGGAAAAGAAGGATGGAAAATGCCTGGAATTTAGTTACACTTGCAAATACTGCTTCCTCCAAACTGCAAGCATCAATTGTCAGGCTCAGGAGAGACTCGGAGGCAGACCGTCACTTAAGTTCACAATTTATTTACACACAGACACCAGGTGCGGATATATACAGGTGAGGGGGCACAGGAAGAGGGTCTCCGGGGAACACAGGCACGGGAAGGGGATGGCTATGTACACAATCCTTCACTGGAGCTCAGGTAGCTCGGACTCCGGCTTTTAGCTCACCAAACGGCGGTCCTCAGGCTGGCGAGAAATCTGACACAGGGAGGAAAAACAGGTAAGTTGCGGCACGAAAGAAACTCGGGAAAAAGCTCAGATTGGCGATGACACTGACGAGTGTTACACAATAATCCAGCGAAGAAGCACTCTCAGCAGCCGCCTTAAGAAGTGGATGAGATGATTGTTTGCAGGTGTCCGAGCCAGGGGCTGGAGCCGTCATGACTCCGCCCCGGTAGAGCGCAGTGCGCGGGAGGGGAGAGAGATGCAGCACAACAAAAACACTTGTAGCCATACAGAGTCAGCCGAGAAGGCACAGGCTCATGACATCAATAAAATGTTACAGTATTGTTTTCTAGATCTGTGCATATATCCTTATTGGTAGTTTTCTCGAAATAGAAGATCTTCATTTTAAAAGAAAACCTCTGATAACATTGCTGAAGCTAGCGCCCACCCCTACTGCGCATACTGCAAATAGAAAACTGATATATACTTACATCATGGAGCAGTTGATGTCTGGTTTCCGACAAATACAGTAAAGAGGTGCGTTCTCCCCCTCCATACCAGTGTTCTCAGGCACTGGTACATGGTCAGTGTCAGACACTTCACTGTCCTACAACATACCACATAGGACCACATTAGAAATGACATATTACAGTAGAAAACATTATTGCGACAACACGTTTTTTGGGGAAAATAACAGAGATTGAAACTTTATTGATAATTTGTCCAAGTTGAAAAATGCCCTCCTCCAAAAGTATCACGTGACAACCTCATTGCCTTACAGAATTATGACGTCACACACGTAGAATCTTACCACCATTCTTTCCTTTGATCCAAAAACCTATAAATAGGGGTGAAGAGCAACGACTTTTAGTCCGTTTCTCGCAGCCTTGATGTGTGCAGCATTGAACCGTTTGCCAGAAAAGCCTTTTGAAATATTTGGATCCTTTGCAGTTGTAACTGTATCCAGAACCAACATGTCTCAAGCAAATCCAAAGGGACAAGAAGTTGACCCATACGCTCTTCCCTGGGATGAGCCACTAGACTCTTCCCTTTCCTCTCTTCCCTGGTGTGACCAAGTGGAACTAGAGGAAAAGCGTTTGGAAGAACTGGAGGATGAAGCGCTCAGAAACGCAGAGAAGATTAAGTTCTTGATGGAGGAAAATGAGCGAAAGAGCGCTGAAGTAAAAAAGTTGTCATACCAGCTTCAAGAAAAGGAAGCTATTATTGAGGAGAAACAACAGGATCTCCATGACATGGACAAAAAGAACCAGGAGCTCCAAGGAAAACTTGATGAAGCCCTGCAACAAAATAAAAAACTTGTCCAAGAGAAGAAACAAGACGGCATGAAGAAGAGAGGGCTGCACAGCAATCTCCAAGAAATGGAGCTAATGTACAGTGTAGACAAAAAAAGGCTTGATCGCACACTGCAAGAAAATGAAAAGCTTCTCAAAGAGAAAAGGCAAAAGGAGTTAAAAGAGAAAGAAATGCATTCCAAGCTTCAGAGCATCAAGCAACACATTGAAAGCTTGCAAGGAAAGCTTGATCAAGCTCTGCGACAAAATAGAAAACTCCTCCAAGAGAAGATGCAAGACAGCACGAAGAAGAGAGGGCTGCACTCCAAGCTCCGAGACATGGAGCTAATGTACAATGTTGACAAAAAAAGGCTTGATCGCACAGAGCAAGCAAATGAGAAGCTTCTCCAAGAGAAAAGGGAACAAGAAATCAAACAAAAAGAAATGGATTCCAATCTGCAGAGCATCAAGCAACAAAATGAAAGCTTGCAAGGAAAGCTTGATGAAGCTCTGCGACAGAATAAAGAAATCCTTCAAGAGAAAGAGCAGCTGGACAGAAAGCAGGGAGACATGGAGTGCCAACTCCAGCTCATGGAGGGAAACAACAGGATGCTGCAGGTAAAGTTCGAAGAGACACTGCACAAATATCAAGACCTGCTTCAAGAGAGAGAACAGCTGGTCAGTAAGCAGAGAGAAGAAAAACTTCTTCTCCAGGAGTTTGAGAAACAGGAGGCAACATCTAAAGTGCTGAAAGAAAGGTTGGAAGAAAAACAAGCTGAAATAGAAGAAGTGGAGAAAAAATGCAACAAGCTGCAGAAGCAAAACACCGAAACAATCGAGGAGCTGAAAATCCTCATCCTCGAGAAAAAGGTGCTCGTGGAAGAGCAGCTGAAGAAAAAGAAAAAACGCTTCTGCTTCTTCTGGAGGAGGAACACTCCTTCTTTCAGTACTGCCAATGTCACCTCTTCTTCCCCCACCTCTGCTCCAGCTTAATTCCCCCCCCCCTCCCCTTAACTACTAACACCTCTCCCATCTCCCTCCCCTCTTTTCACAATCACCCCCCAACCAGTCCCGACAGTTGACTGCCCCCTCTAGAGCCTGGTTCTGTCATAGGTTTCTTCCTTTAAAGGGAGTTTTTCCTATCCACTGTCGCCTAGTGCTTGCTCAGAGGGGATTGTTGGGGTTTTCTCTCCTCTCTCCCTTTACTTTCCATCCCACCCACCCCCACCTTTTCTTTTTTCTTAATAATTGAACAATAAAAACAATTGGCCGCTAATTAAATGTGTCAAATCAATGTCTTTATTCAAGAATACAAGAAATGGGTAATAGCTGCATGTGTGTTTGTGTGTGTGCATAATATGCATACTTTACGTGTTGGATCCAAATCCCACAAGGAATTAAATAAAACAAGAAGACAAACAAAAACAAATATTTCTCTCCCTTCCCAGGTCAGGAATCAGGATGAGGAAGAAATGAGGTCAGATCAGTGCAGGTTTTTGCACTACTGACATAAAGTTTCTGCTGATTAAAAAAAGTATGTCGATATTTCTGAAATACATTTGCAAACAAATAACTTTGACAACTTGTGTTTTTTCATAAAAGAAAAAAGAAAAATCAGAGAGCAGAGCTGGTAAAACAGCTTAGCTCCGCAGGTTACAGGAGATCAGATGCCAAATACTTTTCATGACAGTCTTCGTTATTGCATAAATCTCCCCTTTTATCATTGATCAGTAAATCACTGCATATACATTCATCTAACCGTTATAATTTCATGAGTAAAGATTCTCAGATGACTGAATGGCGGTTTTAGTAAATGTTGAACTTTATTGTGATTTCTATTTTTAGAATCAATAGCACACATTTTGATTTCGTTTTGCAAGCTGCTGATTTCACACAGATCCACTGCCCAAACGTGCCTTTGAGTTTTTCATCATTTAACAAGAATAGGCTCAGGCAATCATTGTGGAATTAGGCTTTGGGAAGGTCTGGGGACAGGTATGATGGTGGTGGTTTTAAAGCACTGTGGCACAACAGCTTGACTCAGGGAGATGTTAAAGATGCCCGCTAGGACATCAGTCAGCTGGTCAGCACGGGCTCCGAGCACGCGTCCAGGTATATTGTCTGGTCCAGCAGCTTTGTGTGGGTTGACTTTAGTGAGAGTCCTTCTCACACTGGCCGTGGACAGGGACAGCACTTGGTTGTCTGGCAAGCGGGTGGCCCTCTATAGTCCGTCTTGCGTCCCATTTAAGCAAGTGCGTGTTCACACTGCCCCTGGATGTCCTGGCCTCTGAGGTTAAGGTGTACGGCTCCTGGTTGTCAACTGACCAATTTATCATGGCAAAGCCTGTGGTGGACAAAAGATAAGAGGCTGATTATAAAAATGATCCATGCACGCCTTATGACCTACAGCATGTACAGTTAACACAGCTAAATGGCTGTGAAATTGTAAAATTACTTTTGAAATAAAGCTATTCAAAGTCAATTAACTGTGACTATAATAATAGCAATGTTAGCCAGCAAACAAAACGTTAGCACTAATTAAAATAAGCTGCTAGGTGATGTTACTGTTTCAAGTTCTCTCATTGTTTGACATGTAGGGCAGATATTTTGGTGACACTGAGATCAGCCAGACACTAAACAGCAGTGTAATATCAACGCTAGATTAGATGTTTTCTAATCCGATAAAATGACATTATTCCTGTTTATAGAAGATGTTTGTCGTCTGTTTGTTTGACTGACAGGAACAGGAAATAGTGGTTGGAAATTACTGTTGGTGTTACATGAGGGTAAAGAAGGGCTTTAAGCACCTGGGTAAAAACTGGACCCATGATGAAACACTACAACAAGTACAACATATTCTTCAGTTTTAATATGTGACCATACTGTGCAGACTGCTGATGAGTTACACGGTTACATTTCATTAATCATTGTTAAACTAAAGTGGTAAGCAGTTACTTTATCCTTTCACTTAAAATTTCCAGGAAAAACACTACCTTGGCTACTTTTGTGCTTACATTTGATCTATGCTGGGTCACTACTTTTGCACTATAATGCTGCTGCTGACACCTTGGTTCACACTGACAACTAGAAAAAAGCTGATAGGAAAAGAAGGATGGAAAATGCCTGGAATTTAGTTACACTTGCAAATACTGCTTCCTCCAAACTGCAAGCATCAATTGTCAGGCTCAGGAGAGACTCGGAGGCAGACCGTCACTTAAGTTCACAATTTATTTACACACAGACACCAGGTGCGGATATATACAGGTGAGGGGGCACAGGAAGAGGGTCTCCGGGGAACACAGGCACGGGAAGGGGATGGCTATGTACACAATCCTTCACTGGAGCTCAGGTAGCTCGGACTCCGGCTTTTAGCTCACCAAACGGCGGTCCTCAGGCTGGCGAGAAATCTGACACAGGGAGGAAAAACAGGTAAGTTGCGGCACGAAAGAAACTCGGGAAAAAGCTCAGATTGGCGATGACACTGACGAGTGTTACACAATAATCCAGCGAAGAAGCACTCTCAGCAGCCGCCTTAAGAAGTGGATGAGATGATTGTTTGCAGGTGTCCGAGCCAGGGGCTGGAGCCGTCATGACTCCGCCCCGGTAGAGCGCAGTGCGCGGGAGGGGAGAGAGATGCAGCACAACAAAAACACTTGTAGCCATACAGAGTCAGCCGAGAAGGCACAGGCTCATGACATCAATAAAATGTTACAGTATTGTTTTCTAGATCTGTGCATATATCCTTATTGGTAGTTTTCTCGAAATAGAAGATCTTCATTTTAAAAGAAAACCTCTGATAACATTGCTGAAGCTAGCGCCCACCCCTACTGCGCATACTGCAAATAGAAAACTGATATATACTTACATCATGGAGCAGTTGATGTCTGGTTTCCGACAAATACAGTAAAGAGGTGCGTTCTCCCCCTCCATACCAGTGTTCTCAGGCACTGCTACATGGTCAGTGTCAGACACTTCACTGTCCTACAACATACCACATAGGACCACATTAGAAATGACATATTACAGTAGAAAACATTATTGCGACAACACGTTTTTTGGGGAAAATAACAGAGATTGAAACTTTATTGATAATTTGTCCAAGTTGAAAAATGCCCTCCTCCAAAAGTATCACGTGACAACCTCATTGCCTTACAGAATTATGACGTCACACACGTAGAATCTTACCACCATTCTTTCCTTTGATCCAAAAACCTATAAATAGGGGTGAAGCGCAACGACTTTTAGTCCGTTTCTCGCAGCCTTGATGTGTGCAGCATTGAACCGTTTGCCAGAAAAGCCTTTTGAAATATTTGGATCCTTTGCAGTTGTAACTGTATCCAGAACCAACATGTCTCAAGCAAATCCAAAGGGACAAGAAGTTGACCCATACGCTCTTCCTTGGGATGAGCCACTAGACTCTTCCCTTTCCTCTCTTCCCTGGTGTGACCAAGTGGAACTAGAGGAAAAGCGTTTGGAAGAACTGGAGGATGAAGCGCTCAGAAACGCAGAGAAGATTAAGTTCTTGATGGAGGAAAATGAGCGAAAGAGCGCTGAAGTAAAAAAGTTGTCATACCAGCTTCAAGAAAAGGAAGCTATTATTGAGGAGAAACAACAGGATCTCCATGACATGGACAAAAAGAACCAGGAGCTCCAAGGAAAACTTGATGAAGCCCTGCAACAAAATAAAAAACTTGTCCAAGAGAAGAAACAAGACGGCATGAAGAAGAGAGGGCTGCACAGCAATCTCCAAGAAATGGAGCTAATGTACAGTGTAGACAAAAAAAGGCTTGATCGCACACTGCAAGAAAATGAAAAGCTTCTCAAAGAGAAAAGGCAAAAGGAGTTAAAAGAGAAAGAAATGCATTCCAAGCTTCAGAGCATCAAGCAACACATTGAAAGCTTGCAAGGAAAGCTTGATCAAGCTCTGCGACAAAATAGAAAACTCCTCCAAGAGAAGATGCAAGACAGCACGAAGAAGAGAGGGCTGCACTCCAAGCTCCGAGACATGGAGCTAATGTACAATGTTGACAAAAAAAGGCTTGATCGCACAGAGCAAGCAAATGAGAAGCTTCTCCAAGAGAAAAGGGAACAAGAAATCAAACAAAAAGAAATGGATTCCAATCTGCAGAGCATCAAGCAACAAAATGAAAGCTTGCAACGAAAGCTTGATGAAGCTCTGCGACAGAATAAAGAAATCCTTCAAGAGAAAGAGCAGCTGGACAGAAAGCAGGGAGACATGGAGTGCCAACTCCAGCTCATGGACGGAAACAACAGGATGCTGCAGGTAAAGTTCGAAGAGACACTGCACAAATATCAAGACCTGCTTCAAGAGAGAGAACAGCTGGTCAGTAAGCAGAGAGAAGAAAAACTTCTTCTCCAGGAGTTTGAGAAACAGGAGGCAACATCTAAAGTGCTGAAAGAAAGGTTGGAAGAAAAACAAGCTGAAATAGAAGAAGTGGAGAAAAAATGCAACAAGCTGCAGAAGCAAAACACCGAAACAATCGAGGAGCTGAAAATCCTCATCCTCGAGAAAAAGGTGCTCGTGGAAAAGCAGCTGAAGAAACAGAAAAAACGCTTCTGCTTCTTCTGGAGGAGGAACACTCCTTCTTTCAGTACTGCCAATGTCACCTCTTCTTCCCCCACCTCTGCTCCAGCTTAATTCCCCCCCCCCTCCCCTTAACTACTAACACCTCTCCCATCTCCCTCCCCTCTTTTCACAATCACCCCCCAACCAGTCCCGACAGTTGACTGCCCCCTCTAGAGCCTGGTTCTGTCATAGGTTTCTTCCTTTAAAGGGAGTTTTTCCTATCCACTGTCGCCTAGTGCTTGCTCAGAGGGGATTGTTGGGGTTTTCTCTCCTCTCTCCCTTTACTTTCCATCCCACCCACCCCCACCTTTTCTTTTTTCTTAATAATTGAACAATAAAAACAATTGGCCGCTAATTAAATGTGTCAAATCAATGTCTTTATTCAAGAATACAAGAAATGGGTAATAGCTGCATGTGTGTTTGTGTGTGTGCATAATATGCATACTTTACGTGTTGGATCCAAATCCCACAAGGAATTAAATAAAACAAGAAGACAAACAAAAACAAATATTTCTCTCCCTTCCCAGGTCAGGAATCAGGATGAGGAAGAAATGAGGTCAGATCAGTGCAGGTTTTTGCACTACTGACATAAAGTTTCTGCTGATTAAAAAAAGTATGTCGATATTTCTGAAATACATTTGCAAACAAATAACTTTGACAACTTGTGTTTTTTCATAAAAGAAAAAAGAAAAATCAGAGAGCAGAGCTGGTAAAACAGCTTAGCTCCGCAGGTTACAGGAGATCAGATGCCAAATACTTTTCATGACAGTCTTCGTTATTGCATAAATCTCCCCTTTTATCATTGATCAGTAAATCACTGCATATACATTCATCTAACCGTTATAATTTCATGAGTAAAGACTCTCAGATGACTGAATGGCGGTTTTAGTAAATGTTGAACTTTATTGTGATTTCTATTTTTAGAATCAATAGCACACATTTTGATTTCGTTTTGCAAGCTGCTGATTTCACACAGATCCACTGCCCAAACGTGCCTTTGAGTTTTTCATCATTTAACAAGAATAGGCTCAGGCAATCATTGTGGAATTAGGCTTTGGGAAGGTCTGGGGACAGGTATGATGGTGGTGGTTTTAAAGCACTGTGGCACAACAGCTTGACTCAGGGAGATGTTAAAGATGCCCGCTAGGACATCAGTCAGCTGGTCAGCACGGGCTCCGAGCACGCGTCCAGGTATATTGTCTGGTCCAGCAGCTTTGTGTGGGTTGACTTTAGTGAGAGTCCTTCTCACACTGGCCGTGGACAGGGACAGCACTTGGTTGTCTGGCAAGCGGGTGGCCCTCTATAGTCCGTCTTGCGTCCCATTTAAGCAAGTGCGTGTTCACACTGCCCCTGGATGTCCTGGCCTCTGAGGTTAAGGTGTACGGCTCCTGGTTGTCAACTGACCAATTTATCATGGCAAAGCCTGTGGTGGACAAAAGATAAGAGGCTGATTATAAAAATGATCCATGCACGCCTTATGACCTACAGCATGTACAGTTAACACAGCTAAATGGCTGTGAAATTGTAAAATTACTTTTGAAATAAAGCTATTCAAAGTCAATTAACTGTGACTATAATAATAGCAATGTTAGCCAGCAAACAAAACGTTAGCACTAATTAAAATAAGCTGCTAGGTGATGTTACTGTTTCAAGTTCTCTCATTGTTTGACATGTAGGGCAGATATTTTGGTGACACTGAGATCAGCCAGACACTAAACAGCAGTGTAATATCAACGCTAGATTAGATGTTTTCTAATCCGATAAAATGACATTATTCCTGTTTATAGAAGATGTTTGTCGTCTGTTTGTTTGACTGACAGGAACAGGAAATAGTGGTTGGAAATTACTGTTGGTGTTACATGAGGGTAAAGAAGGGCTTTAAGCACCTGGGTAAAAACTGGACCCATGATGAAACACTACAACAAGTACAACATATTCTTCAGTTTTAATATGTGACCATACTGTGCAGACTGCTGATGAGTTACACGGTTACATTTCATTAATCATTGTTAAACTAAAGTGGTAAGCAGTTACTTTATCCTTTCACTTAAAATTTCCAGGAAAAACACTACCTTGGCTACTTTTGTGCTTACATTTGATCTATGCTGGGTCACTACTTTTGCACTATAATGCTGCTGCTGACACCTTGGTTCACACTGACAACTAGAAAAAAGCTGATAGGAAAAGAAGGATGGAAAATGCCTGGAATTTAGTTACACTTGCAAATACTGCTTCCTCCAAACTGCAAGCATCAATTGTCAGGCTCAGGAGAGACTCGGAGGCAGACCGTCACTTAAGTTCACAATTTATTTACACACAGACACCAGGTGCGGATATATACAGGTGAGGGGGCACAGGAAGAGGGTCTCCGGGGAACACAGGCACGGGAAGGGGATGGCTATGTACACAATCCTTCACTGGAGCTCAGGTAGCTCGGACTCCGGCTTTTAGCTCACCAAACGGCGGTCCTCAGGCTGGCGAGAAATCTGACACAGGGAGGAAAAACAGGTAAGTTGCGGCACGAAAGAAACTCGGGAAAAAGCTCAGATTGGCGATGACACTGACGAGTGTTACACAATAATCCAGCGAAGAAGCACTCTCAGCAGCCGCCTTAAGAAGTGGATGAGATGATTGTTTGCAGGTGTCCGAGCCAGGGGCTGGAGCCGTCATGACTCCGCCCCGGTAGAGCGCAGTGCGCGGGAGGGGAGAGAGATGCAGCACAACAAAAACACTTGTAGCCATACAGAGTCAGCCGAGAAGGCACAGGCTCATGACATCAATAAAATGTTACAGTATTGTTTTCTAGATCTGTGCATATATCCTTATTGGTAGTTTTCTCGAAATAGAAGATCTTCATTTTAAAAGAAAACCTCTGATAACATTGCTGAAGCTAGCGCCCACCCCTACTGCGCATACTGCAAATAGAAAACTGATATATACTTACATCATGGAGCAGTTGATGTCTGGTTTCCGACAAATACAGTAAAGAGGTGCGTTCTCCCCCTCCATACCAGTGTTCTCAGGCACTGGTACATGGTCAGTGTCAGACACTTCACTGTCCTACAACATACCACATAGGACCACATTAGAAATGACATATTACAGTAGAAAACATTATTGCGACAACACGTTTTTTGGGGAAAATAACAGAGATTGAAACTTTATTGATAATTTGTCCAAGTTGAAAAATGCCCTCCTCCAAAAGTATCACGTGACAACCTCATTGCCTTACAGAATTATGACGTCACACACGTAGAATCTTACCACCATTCTTTCCTTTGATCCAAAAACCTATAAATAGGGGTGAAGAGCAACGACTTTTAGTCCGTTTCTCGCAGCCTTGATGTGTGCAGCATTGAACCGTTTGCCAGAAAAGCCTTTTGAAATATTTGGATCCTTTGCAGTTGTAACTGTATCCAGAACCAACATGTCTCAAGCAAATCCAAAGGGACAAGAAGTTGACCCATACGCTCTTCCCTGGGATGAGCCACTAGACTCTTCCCTTTCCTCTCTTCCCTGGTGTGACCAAGTGGAACTAGAGGAAAAGCGTTTGGAAGAACTGGAGGATGAAGCGCTCAGAAACGCAGAGAAGATTAAGTTCTTGATGGAGGAAAATGAGCGAAAGAGCGCTGAAGTAAAAAAGTTGTCATACCAGCTTCAAGAAAAGGAAGCTATTATTGAGGAGAAACAACAGGATCTCCATGACATGGACAAAAAGAACCAGGAGCTCCAAGGAAAACTTGATGAAGCCCTGCAACAAAATAAAAAACTTGTCCAAGAGAAGAAACAAGACGGCATGAAGAAGAGAGGGCTGCACAGCAATCTCCAAGAAATGGAGCTAATGTACAGTGTAGACAAAAAAAGGCTTGATCGCACACTGCAAGAAAATGAAAAGCTTCTCAAAGAGAAAAGGCAAAAGGAGTTAAAAGAGAAAGAAATGCATTCCAAGCTTCAGAGCATCAAGCAACACATTGAAAGCTTGCAAGGAAAGCTTGATCAAGCTCTGCGACAAAATAGAAAACTCCTCCAAGAGAAGATGCAAGACAGCACGAAGAAGAGAGGGCTGCACTCCAAGCTCCGAGACATGGAGCTAATGTACAATGTTGACAAAAAAAGGCTTGATCGCACAGAGCAAGCAAATGAGAAGCTTCTCCAAGAGAAAAGGGAACAAGAAATCAAACAAAAAGAAATGGATTCCAATCTGCAGAGCATCAAGCAACAAAATGAAAGCTTGCAACGAAAGCTTGATGAAGCTCTGCGACAGAATAAAGAAATCCTTCAAGAGAAAGAGCAGCTGGACAGAAAGCAGGGAGACATGGAGTGCCAACTCCAGCTCATGGAGGGAAACAACAGGATGCTGCAGGTAAAGTTCGAAGAGACACTGCACAAATATCAAGACCTGCTTCAAGAGAGAGAACAGCTGGTCAGTAAGCAGAGAGAAGAAAAACTTCTTCTCCAGGAGTTTGAGAAACAGGAGGCAACATCTAAAGTGCTGAAAGAAAGGTTGGAAGAAAAACAAGCTGAAATAGAAGAAGTGGAGAAAAAATGCAACAAGCTGCAGAAGCAAAACACCGAAACAATCGAGGAGCTGAAAATCCTCATCCTCGAGAAAAAGGTGCTCGTGGAAGAGCAGCTGAAGAAAAAGAAAAAACGCTTCTGCTTCTTCTGGAGGAGGAACACTCCTTCTTTCAGTACTGCCAATGTCACCTCTTCTTCCCCCACCTCTGCTCCAGCTTAATTCCCCCCCCCCTCCCCTTAACTACTAACACCTCTCCCATCTCCCTCCCCTCTTTTCACAATCACCCCCCAACCAGTCCCGACAGTTGACTGCCCCCTCTAGAGCCTGGTTCTGTCATAGGTTTCTTCCTTTAAAGGGAGTTTTTCCTATCCACTGTCGCCTAGTGCTTGCTCAGAGGGGATTGTTGGGGTTTTCTCTCCTCTCTCCCTTTACTTTCCATCCCACCCACCCCCACCTTTTCTTTTTTCTTAATAATTGAACAATAAAAACAATTGGCCGCTAATTAAATGTGTCAAATCAATGTCTTTATTCAAGAATACAAGAAATGGGTAATAGCTGCATGTGTGTTTGTGTGTGTGCATAATATGCATACTTTACGTGTTGGATCCAAATCCCACAAGGAATTAAATAAAACAAGAAGACAAACAAAAACAAATATTTCTCTCCCTTCCCAGGTCAGGAATCAGGATGAGGAAGAAATGAGGTCAGATCAGTGCAGGTTTTTGCACTACTGACATAAAGTTTCTGCTGATTAAAAAAAGTATGTCGATATTTCTGAAATACATTTGCAAACAAATAACTTTGACAACTTGTGTTTTTTCATAAAAGAAAAAAGAAAAATCAGAGAGCAGAGCTGGTAAAACAGCTTAGCTCCGCAGGTTACAGGAGATCAGATGCCAAATACTTTTCATGACAGTCTTCGTTATTGCATAAATCTCCCCTTTTATCATTGATCAGTAAATCACTGCATATACATTCATCTAACCGTTATAATTTCATGAGTAAAGATTCTCAGATGACTGAATGGCGGTTTTAGTAAATGTTGAACTTTATTGTGATTTCTATTTTTAGAATCAATAGCACACATTTTGATTTCGTTTTGCAAGCTGCTGATTTCACACAGATCCACTGCCCAAACGTGCCTTTGAGTTTTTCATCATTTAACAAGAATAGGCTCAGGCAATCATTGTGGAATTAGGCTTTGGGAAGGTCTGGGGACAGGTATGATGGTGGTGGTTTTAAAGCACTGTGGCACAACAGCTTGACTCAGGGAGATGTTAAAGATGCCCGCTAGGACATCAGTCAGCTGGTCAGCACGGGCTCCGAGCACGCGTCCAGGTATATTGTCTGGTCCAGCAGCTTTGTGTGGGTTGACTTTAGTGAGAGTCCTTCTCACACTGGCCGTGGACAGGGACAGCACTTGGTTGTCTGGCAAGCGGGTGGCCCTCTATAGTCCGTCTTGCGTCCCATTTAAGCAAGTGCGTGTTCACACTGCCCCTGGATGTCCTGGCCTCTGAGGTTAAGGTGTACGGCTCCTGGTTGTCAACTGACCAATTTATCATGGCAAAGCCTGTGGTGGACAAAAGATAAGAGGCTGATTATAAAAATGATCCATGCACGCCTTATGACCTACAGCATGTACAGTTAACACAGCTAAATGGCTGTGAAATTGTAAAATTACTTTTGAAATAAAGCTATTCAAAGTCAATTAACTGTGACTATAATAATAGCAATGTTAGCCAGCAAACAAAACGTTAGCACTAATTAAAATAAGCTGCTAGGTGATGTTACTGTTTCAAGTTCTCTCATTGTTTGACATGTAGGGCAGATATTTTGGTGACACTGAGATCAGCCAGACACTAAACAGCAGTGTAATATCAACGCTAGATTAGATGTTTTCTAATCCGATAAAATGACATTATTCCTGTTTATAGAAGATGTTTGTCGTCTGTTTGTTTGACTGACAGGAACAGGAAATAGTGGTTGGAAATTACTGTTGGTGTTACATGAGGGTAAAGAAGGGCTTTAAGCACCTGGGTAAAAACTGGACCCATGATGAAACACTACAACAAGTACAACATATTCTTCAGTTTTAATATGTGACCATACTGTGCAGACTGCTGATGAGTTACACGGTTACATTTCATTAATCATTGTTAAACTAAAGTGGTAAGCAGTTACTTTATCCTTTCACTTAAAATTTCCAGGAAAAACACTACCTTGGCTACTTTTGTGCTTACATTTGATCTATGCTGGGTCACTACTTTTGCACTATAATGCTGCTGCTGACACCTTGGTTCACACTGACAACTAGAAAAAAGCTGATAGGAAAAGAAGGATGGAAAATGCCTGGAATTTAGTTACACTTGCAAATACTGCTTCCTCCAAACTGCAAGCATCAATTGTCAGGCTCAGGAGAGACTCGGAGGCAGACCGTCACTTAAGTTCACAATTTATTTACACACAGACACCAGGTGCGGATATATACAGGTGAGGGGGCACAGGAAGAGGGTCTCCGGGGAACACAGGCACGGGAAGGGGATGGCTATGTACACAATCCTTCACTGGAGCTCAGGTAGCTCGGACTCCGGCTTTTAGCTCACCAAACGGCGGTCCTCAGGCTGGCGAGAAATCTGACACAGGGAGGAAAAACAGGTAAGTTGCGGCACGAAAGAAACTCGGGAAAAAGCTCAGATTGGCGATGACACTGACGAGTGTTACACAATAATCCAGCGAAGAAGCACTCTCAGCAGCCGCCTTAAGAAGTGGATGAGATGATTGTTTGCAGGTGTCCGAGCCAGGGGCTGGAGCCGTCATGACTCCGCCCCGGTAGAGCGCAGTGCGCGGGAGGGGAGAGAGATGCAGCACAACAAAAACACTTGTAGCCATACAGAGTCAGCCGAGAAGGCACAGGCTCATGACATCAATAAAATGTTACAGTATTGTTTTCTAGATCTGTGCATATATCCTTATTGGTAGTTTTCTCGAAATAGAAGATCTTCATTTTAAAAGAAAACCTCTGATAACATTGCTGAAGCTAGCGCCCACCCCTACTGCGCATACTGCAAATAGAAAACTGATATATACTTACATCATGGAGCAGTTGATGTCTGGTTTCCGACAAATACAGTAAAGAGGTGCGTTCTCCCCCTCCATACCAGTGTTCTCAGGCACTGCTACATGGTCAGTGTCAGACACTTCACTGTCCTACAACATACCACATAGGACCACATTAGAAATGACATATTACAGTAGAAAACATTATTGCGACAACACGTTTTTTGGGGAAAATAACAGAGATTGAAACTTTATTGATAATTTGTCCAAGTTGAAAAATGCCCTCCTCCAAAAGTATCACGTGACAACCTCATTGCCTTACAGAATTATGACGTCACACACGTAGAATCTTACCACCATTCTTTCCTTTGATCCAAAAACCTATAAATAGGGGTGAAGCGCAACGACTTTTAGTCCGTTTCTCGCAGCCTTGATGTGTGCAGCATTGAACCGTTTGCCAGAAAAGCCTTTTGAAATATTTGGATCCTTTGCAGTTGTAACTGTATCCAGAACCAACATGTCTCAAGCAAATCCAAAGGGACAAGAAGTTGACCCATACGCTCTTCCTTGGGATGAGCCACTAGACTCTTCCCTTTCCTCTCTTCCCTGGTGTGACCAAGTGGAACTAGAGGAAAAGCGTTTGGAAGAACTGGAGGATGAAGCGCTCAGAAACGCAGAGAAGATTAAGTTCTTGATGGAGGAAAATGAGCGAAAGAGCGCTGAAGTAAAAAAGTTGTCATACCAGCTTCAAGAAAAGGAAGCTATTATTGAGGAGAAACAACAGGATCTCCATGACATGGACAAAAAGAACCAGGAGCTCCAAGGAAAACTTGATGAAGCCCTGCAACAAAATAAAAAACTTGTCCAAGAGAAGAAACAAGACGGCATGAAGAAGAGAGGGCTGCACAGCAATCTCCAAGAAATGGAGCTAATGTACAGTGTAGACAAAAAAAGGCTTGATCGCACACTGCAAGAAAATGAAAAGCTTCTCAAAGAGAAAAGGCAAAAGGAGTTAAAAGAGAAAGAAATGCATTCCAAGCTTCAGAGCATCAAGCAACACATTGAAAGCTTGCAAGGAAAGCTTGATCAAGCTCTGCGACAAAATAGAAAACTCCTCCAAGAGAAGATGCAAGACAGCACGAAGAAGAGAGGGCTGCACTCCAAGCTCCGAGACATGGAGCTAATGTACAATGTTGACAAAAAAAGGCTTGATCGCACAGAGCAAGCAAATGAGAAGCTTCTCCAAGAGAAAAGGGAACAAGAAATCAAACAAAAAGAAATGGATTCCAATCTGCAGAGCATCAAGCAACAAAATGAAAGCTTGCAACGAAAGCTTGATGAAGCTCTGCGACAGAATAAAGAAATCCTTCAAGAGAAAGAGCAGCTGGACAGAAAGCAGGGAGACATGGAGTGCCAACTCCAGCTCATGGACGGAAACAACAGGATGCTGCAGGTAAAGTTCGAAGAGACACTGCACAAATATCAAGACCTGCTTCAAGAGAGAGAACAGCTGGTCAGTAAGCAGAGAGAAGAAAAACTTCTTCTCCAGGAGTTTGAGAAACAGGAGGCAACATCTAAAGTGCTGAAAGAAAGGTTGGAAGAAAAACAAGCTGAAATAGAAGAAGTGGAGAAAAAATGCAACAAGCTGCAGAAGCAAAACACCGAAACAATCGAGGAGCTGAAAATCCTCATCCTCGAGAAAAAGGTGCTCGTGGAAGAGCAGCTGAAGAAAAAGAAAAAACGCTTCTGCTTCTTCTGGAGGAGGAACACTCCTTCTTTCAGTACTGCCAATGTCACCTCTTCTTCCCCCACCTCTGCTCCAGCTTAATTCCCCCCCCCCTCCCCTTAACTACTAACACCTCTCCCATCTCCCTCCCCTCTTTTCACAATCACCCCCCAACCAGTCCCGACAGTTGACTGCCCCCTCTAGAGCCTGGTTCTGTCATAGGTTTCTTCCTTTAAAGGGAGTTTTTCCTATCCACTGTCGCCTAGTGCTTGCTCAGAGGGGATTGTTGGGGTTTTCTCTCCTCTCTCCCTTTACTTTCCATCCCACCCACCCCCACCTTTTCTTTTTTCTTAATAATTGAACAATAAAAACAATTGGCCGCTAATTAAATGTGTCAAATCAATGTCTTTATTCAAGAATACAAGAAATGGGTAATAGCTGCATGTGTGTTTGTGTGTGTGCATAATATGCATACTTTACGTGTTGGATCCAAATCCCACAAGGAATTAAATAAAACAAGAAGACAAACAAAAACAAATATTTCTCTCCCTTCCCAGGTCAGGAATCAGGATGAGGAAGAAATGAGGTCAGATCAGTGCAGGTTTTTGCACTACTGACATAAAGTTTCTGCTGATTAAAAAAAGTATGTCGATATTTCTGAAATACATTTGCAAACAAATAACTTTGACAACTTGTGTTTTTTCATAAAAGAAAAAAGAAAAATCAGAGAGCAGAGCTGGTAAAACAGCTTAGCTCCGCAGGTTACAGGAGATCAGATGCCAAATACTTTTCATGACAGTCTTCGTTATTGCATAAATCTCCCCTTTTATCATTGATCAGTAAATCACTGCATATACATTCATCTAACCGTTATAATTTCATGAGTAAAGACTCTCAGATGACTGAATGGCGGTTTTAGTAAATGTTGAACTTTATTGTGATTTCTATTTTTAGAATCAATTGCACACATTTTGATTTAGTTTTGCAAGCTGCTGATTTCACACAGATCCACTGCCCAAACGTGCCTTTGAGTTTTTCATCATTTAACAAGAATAGGCTCAGGCAATCATTGTGGAATTAGGCTTAGCATATGTGACAGTACATGGCACAAAATAAACAAGAGGTTTCAATGTATCTAAATTTTTGTTGACTATAATGAAAATATATACTCTTTAGTATATATTAACCACTGGATGCAAAGTAATATATACAAAGGAAAACTTTCTGAATCACATATTCGTATCTGTAAATGAAAATATATGTAGTGTGTATATATTGTTTTTTGTTTTATATGTCTGAAACAAATAAAGATACAATACAATACAATACAATACAACAATACATTTAGTTTTACATTTCAGATCACCATAATAGGATAACCACAATCCACAAATCATTCTATGTTTGAGTAGTTTACAGAACCAGTAGTTAGTAACTACTGGTTCTGCTAACTACTAGTTAGCAGCCGCAAGTCTGCTGCTTCAATTCAAGCATTGTAAGCATTCCTTTATACACAGCATTTCAGTCAGGTTGAGGTCTGGGCTTCCATGCTGCAGATTTCCTGCTGTACTTGGGGTCATTATCCTTGTGCACGGCCTAATTTAGGAGAAGCTTTAGCTGTCGGACAAACGGCCTCACATTTGAGTCTAGAAAACTTTGTCATGCAGAGGAGTTTGTCACCTTGCAGCTGACAATCTCTTGTGGCTGCAGAACGAGCTCAAATCATGACTGTTACGTTTCGGTGTTGTCAGTGTTTTGTTTTTGCGTGACTGTCATGTGTTTCCTGTTTTATTTTGAAGGTCTGTTGTTATCTTAGTGTGTTCAGTTTACGTTTCCTTGTCTCGTCAGGTCTAATTTGCCCCAGCTGTGTTTCCCTCCTGTGGTCCATTCCCTGATTGCTCCTTCTATGTATTTAAGCCCTGTGTGTCAGTTGGTCATGGTCGCGATCTCCCCCGTGTTGTAAATAGTTTGGTGGTTTGATGTAAATAAATAGTCTGTTGTAAATAGCTGTCAATGGGTTTGTTAATATTTTCGTTTGAGACACCTTCGTTTTGGGATTTTGGTGGAGAGCTTTAGTTTGTTTCTCGTGTGTTTTTTTTCTTATTTTTATTTTCATACGTTGCACGCCGGTTGCCTAGGCCGGGGTGTAACAATGACCCTTAAACCAGCATGCTTGACAGCTGGTTTGAGCATCCGCTATGTTTTACATACAGGGAGTGCAGAATTATTAGGCAAGTTGTATTTTTGAGGAATAATTTTATTATTGAACAACAACCATGTTCTCAATGAACCCAAAAAACTCATTAATATCAAAGCTGAATGGTTTTGGAAGTTGTTTTTAGTTTCAGCTATTTTAGGGGGATATCTGTGTGTGCAGGTGACTATTACTGTGCATAATTATTAGGCAACTTAACAAAAAACAAATATATACCCATTTCAATTATTTATTTTTACCAGTGAAACCAATATAACATCTCCACAATCACAAATATACATTTCTGACATTCAAAAACAAAACAGAAACAAATCAGCGACCAATATAGCCACCTTTCTTTGCAAGGACACTCAAAAGCCTGCCATCCATGGATTCTGTCAGTGTTTTGATCTGTTCACCATCAACATTGCGTGCAGCAGCAACCACAGCCTCCCAGACACTGTTCAGAGAGGTGTACTGTTTTCCCTCCTTGTAAATCTCACATTTGATGATGGACCACAGGTTCTCAATGGGGTTCAGATCAGGTGAACAAGGTGGCCATGTCATTAGTTTTTCTTCTTTTATACCCTTTCTTGCCAGCCACGCTGTGGAGTACTTGGACGCGTGTGATGGAGCATTGTCCTGCATGAAAATCATGTTTTTCTTGAAGGATGCAGACTTCTTCCTGTACCACTGCTTGAAGAAGGTGTCTTCCAGAAACTGGCAGTAGGACTGGGAGTTGAGCTTGACTCCATCCTCAACCCGAAAAGGCCCCACAAGCTCATCTTTGATGATACCAGCCCAAACCAGTACTCCACCTCCACCTTGCTGGCGTCTGAGTGGGACTGGAGCTCTCTGCCCTTTACCAATCCAGCCACGGGCCCATCCATCTGGCCCATCAAGACTCACTCTCATTTCATCAGTCCATAAAACCTTAGAAAAACCAGTCTTGAGATATTTCTTGGCCCAGTCTTGACGTTTCAGCTTGTGTGTCTTGTTCAGTGGTGGTCGTCTTTCAGCCTTTCTTACCTTGGCCATGTCTCTGAGTATTGCACACCTTGTGCTTTTGGGCACTCCAGTGATGTTGCAGCTCTGAAATATGGCCAAACTGGTGGCAAGTGGCATCTTGGCAGCTGCACGCTTGACTTTTCTCAGTTCATGGGCAGTTATTTGGCGCCTTGGTTTTTCCACACGCTTCTTGCAACCCTGTTGACTATTTTGAATGAAACGCTTGATTGGTCGATGATCACGCTTCAGAAGCTTTGCAATTTTGAGACTGCTGCATCCCTCTGCAAGATATCTCACTATTTTTGACTTTTCTGAGCCTGTCAAGTCCTTCTTTTGACCCATTTTGCCAAAGGAAAGGACGTGACAACATGCATGAAGAAGATGATGTGGACAAAATACTCATTTGCCTAATAATTCTGCACTCCCGGTACGTCTGTAGACAGCTCTCCTGACCTCCTCTGCATATGATGATGATGATTTAGACTAAATTTGGAGTCATCACTCCATCAAACCTTTTGCCCCTGACTTTCAGTCCAGTACCTGATTAACTTGGCATACTTCAGCTTCTTTTCCTTGTTTGCATCCCCTAACACAATCCCTGCTAATGATACCATGTCCCAGCAGTCTGTCTTTTCCTATCAAGTGTTAAACTTTGAGTTTTTGTTCTTTCTTTTGAGATATATATGTATTCAGTCATTGGTTGACACACCATTTAGTCACTGATAGGCTGATACAATAATATGGCTTCACGATTTCTTGTTAAGATTTGCTTATTTATAGTAAATGTAGGCACTACAGTAGTATAAAAGTACCACTAATATTAGGTAGGACGTAAAAGGTTATTTACATAAGCAAATATATTACATTTTCGGTGTGTCTCCCCCACTCACCTAACGCAAACACACTCACAGAGAGGGAAAGAGAGAGAGATGGAGAGAGACAGAAAGTGAGAGAGATTGTGCACGACGATGGCAGCAGTTACACCTCCACCACTGAGAGATGTGATTAAGGCTGCGTGTTGGATTGTCCTCTACAAAATGCTGTGAAATGTAAGTATGCCTTGTTTCCTATGAAGCTAATAAGGAGAAATAAACTTGACAGACTTTGTAGATGCTGACATATTTCCAAAGCACAGTGTTCAAGTATTTATGGCTTGTGACTAATAATCTTCAAATGTATTAAATATACCAATCTAAATATGTTACTTTTGACACATTGCTTTTTACTTATTCTCGCGTGCCCTTACCTTACCTTGTAGATTTTCTCTGTCATAAATTTCATCAAAAAGCAGAAATGTGGATAAAATGTTCTGTGTGAAAAATGTCAAAGATGGTAAGCACTACTTCAAGAAATTAATTTTTAATGAGTGCAAACTCAAGATCTCACTTCGTCATATTGCTGTCAGGATATGAGTGTACTAGCTTTCATCTACATTATGAATGTATCTAAAATGGAGATAAATAATAGATTAACTTCCCAAGATGTCCACTCATTACTGACAGCTACAAAACCTCAGCTAGAGACTCTGGCTCTCTGGTAGTGGCACAGAATGATGGAAATGGCTTTTCATTACAGCATTACAAAGTCATCTATTCCAGTTTAAGAGGAGAAATGATCTAAACATAATAATCACCGCTAATCTTTAATTAAATATGTCATTTAAACATTGTTTTCCATATTTTACAAAGACAGAGGCAGATGACATATTCAAGTGATTGCAACGATGGATGACATGCTCAAATCTGCAGATACGACTGAAAAAACGTACAATAGAAATGCTGACAAAGCAGAGCTCCACGATCCACTACCTGCTATCTCAAAGTTGCCCGTTACACGTGATTCCACTGCAGACCTTACAGGTATGCTCACATGAAACCGATAATAATGAAAACACACATGCTTAGTAACCCGATTCCTCCTTGTTTCTGTGCCTCCAGAATCTTTGATTGAAGTCAATAGTTTTTCAGAGCAGATCTCCACTGAGGACACCGAATTATCTTCAGTGGACCTCTCTACGAATGTCTTCCCCCATAGAACAGTAGGTACGGTGACCTGTGAGTTCTTTGTTTGTAATTTTATCCTCTGAAAAAATGTTTTCACAAGAATTTCCTCTGTCTCACACAGAAGCTCCCAAAAAATGTAACATGCAAAATATACCGAAGTCAGGAGTGACCAGAGCAGTATCTATCTGCAGTCCACAATCTGTGGAAAAGGAGCAGCCAAAACCTCGCAGCGCCTTGCTGCCGTCCTCTCTGGAGGCCAGCACAGTCCATGAATTGAACCATCCACCCAAACCAAAGGGCAAGAGCCAAGAAAGCCTTAAAACCACTTCTGCTCACACCGACCCAGGCGCAGAGGGTAAGGACAATAAACTTTAGTGAAATCCTATTTCAACTTATTGTTCCCACATATCTGTTTTCTCTCTGCATCTTTCCTCACTAACCCTTCTCTTCTATGCGAGACCTTTGTGCTGCAATCCTCATGGCCTGCCTCTTCTGCCACCCACTGGACTGCATCCTGTCCACGCTGAGGGGGTTTAACGGGTGCGCCTGGTGGCTGTGCTCGTCCTTCTACGACTGCGAGCCTCTCCTGGGGGTGATGCACCACTGCAACCTCTGCGGGTGTCTGGGTGTTTCTCGCTGCTTCCAGAGCGACTGTCCGCTGTGCGACTTGTGCCTCCAGGCTACAGAATGCCTGGACCTCGCTATGGAAATCTCTCAGATGCTTTACCACTGACGCCCGCTGCCAGAAAATAAAGCACATCCACACACGAACCGATGGCAATCATTTATTTGTTAAAAATCTCAAAGCCAAATTGCAGGGACAAGACATGTTGCTTTGTAGTTAACAGTCGGTGTGAGTATGAGTCACTGTGTATATGCCTGGTTAAGACAGGGTTAATATTGTGGAGAAGAGTAAAAGCTGAATAAGTACACAAGTTCTACTCCGTGATTTACGGGAACACGATGAGAAACGCTGAGTGATGGAGTGGAGCTGCTTTAAGCTGAAAGGTACCTCCAACGCTCTGAACGATCAGTGGAGAGCTTAAAAAATTATTGTAACCACCAATCAATGCCACTCAAAGCTATGATCTAAATATATTTTTGGCTGTTTTAACTAAAAACAGCACCATCAGTGTTAGAAAAAACAAAAAAATACTCAAACACACATTCATTAACTGTACACAAGGTTCGGTAAGCATGTGATGAAAATAAACCCTTTCTAACGTTTGTGACTATTTAATGGAATAATAATTACCTTGAGGTTTCATTCAACAAAACATCATACATTGTTATAACAGAAGTGAGACTAGTGGTTGGTTTAAAAAAAGGAGGTCTGAGCCAACTGAATTCAGACTACAATGAGCAGGAATCCATTATTAGATTATATCACTTTTCATCATCCAAAAAAACAAACAAACAAAAAACACCCCACATATTTATTAGAACATGCTAACTGGTTAAAAAAATTACTCAGTGATTACCAAAGTTAATGGAGACAAACTGACAACACACATTAGTCTGCAGAAACTACTTATCAAATGATCAGGTATAAAAAAAATTGTAATGAACTACAGTACTTTTGTAAAAGGAGAAAATTGTTCTGCATTCCCACTGACTTTAAAGAAAAAAAATAAAAATAAAAAAAAAATAAAAAATTATATATATATATATATATATATATATATATATATATATATATATATATATATATATATATATATATATATATATATAAAAATGCTGATTTGCAATTTGTAGCTACTCTGGAAGAAATCCTGCTTTGGCTAACTAGCTGCAGCAGCATGTGAAGTTTTTTCACGGCCTTTAAGGTTTTATTACAAATACATGCGACCTGGGCCTTAGTTGTCCGCTGTATGTAGTAGTAATAAAAACAGACACAAGCTTTCTTAAAATGCATAGACTGCCATAAAATAAGGTGCAAAGAACTTGCTCAAAATAAAAGACTCTTATTTACAATGTGCTGTAACTACTACACAATGTGCCAATTCACTTTTTTACAGAGATCCCTTCTGTAGTTGCTGGTGATACAACCCAACACGCATGAGTATGCAACTGCTTTTAACAAACCCTGATTCCAGTCAGTCTGAAGAAAAACAAAAAACAAAAACACACACACATGAAATATATGCTATATATTGGCATTTCTTGACAAGTTAGTTGTGCCAAACATGTCCTGTCACGAAAAAGAAACCTCACAGCTTTCTTCCCTACAAATATGCATATAATAAATTCAAGCAAACCATATATCCCTCTTAAAATCTCTGAAGAAATCTTAACAACTATTTAAGAATGTATCATTTCTTAATGCTAGGTCCATGCCCCTATTGTACAATATTGCATTTTATACTAAGATTGCATTCAGAAACTCAGACATAATCATCTGATGTCTGACTGGCTCCAAACAGGAACAATTATAATGAATTTGTGTAGCAAAAAACAAACAAACAAACAAAGAAAAAATTGCTGTCTTCTGGTGTTAGTTTTGTTCATAATTATAGTTAAATTTGACTTTTTAAAGTTCAGTTGTGCAGTTCTATAAATAGGCTATAGTTGTTTAAGGATAAACTGCACTTCCTGACATTCTTGTCCCTACGGAGTCTCTGACCACACGCAAATCATCACAAGTCCTCATCCATCTCAAGGCTGCTCCTGCGACTGCTGGTTTTAGAGGCACCCGGTGACAAAGGAGAAAACAGTGGCTCGCCAATCCTCTCTGGAGACAGAGTGCACCCGTCATCCATAAGTATGTCTCCCAAACCCATATCGGAGTAGAGGGCGGAGGCCGGGGGGTCATCGAGCTCAGCGAAGCTCAGGCTGCCCAGGTCCAGCGGACTACTTATGGTGAGTCCGGCGGGAGAGTCTGAGGAGGGTGGGGACAGGAAGGAGGCAGGCAAAGGCTGTCCAATGGCTGCCGGACCGAGGAGGTTCTGGTTGGAGGCTCCTCCTGTGTTGGGAGCCAGAGACTGGCTACTCTGTGGAACTGTGGACTGCTGCTGGAGCAGAGAGGGGTCGGAGCTCAGAGCAGAGACGCTGTTGGAGTTTGAGAGGCCGTGAAGCCGTGCCTGCATTTCCAGTTCCTGAAAACAAGAACAGCATGTTTTCTAATCAGATGGCCAGAAATCACTCATGTCATTATTGCATAATCTATTGCACTCCTATATTGCATAGCTCCTTTTATGTTTTTGCATTGAAAAATTCATTCCACGTGTTAAACTTTACACCCAAAAAACTGTCTAAACAAGATGAAACACAGATGGAACAAAGCAAGTCTGAATTTTTGGTTGATCCAAATTTGCAATAAGGAAGAAAAATAAATAGTTGAGAACTAGATGAGAACTAAATAAAGCAAACATAACATTTTGTGGATTTCACCTACAGTATTTTGTGCAAACTTTATGTCTGAGTAAACCAACAGGATGAGTGCAGACACTTCACAGACTTACTGTATGTATTACAGTAGTGACGACAGTTACACTGACATTTCTTCAGCAAGACAAAGACCTTCTTTGTTTAGAAAAAATATGAGTGAAAAGACAACAACAGAGCAGGGCCAAGGACGTGGAAGTCACTACATTTATGAAGACAAGCAGTTCACGCCCTGCTTACATTTCTGTCTACACCTAAACAGCAAAGGTGGACAAATGGCTTTTGATTTTCTTTGACTTTCAAGGAATATGCACCATTGTTCCCCAGACACATCCATTCAGATCCATTCCTATTTAGACGCATTCTTAGTCTGGATGGCACTACCTTGGCCTCCTGTAACACTCTGAAGAATCAATTATTTTTGACCAAGAATGTTTTCTTTAACAAGAAAATTAAGAAAGCCTTCTTTTCTTTGCCGAGTAAATCGGAGGCATCCTTTTTCGGAGTGATGTTGAAATACTTGTTCATACATAAGCTTCTAAGATGCACTATTCTATTACTTATTATAAGGCTGTTCTAAAAGCTCCCTGAAAAGCCTTCAGAAGATGGAACTCAAGAGAGCATATATGTCCATACTAGATATTTGTTTTTAATGGCTGTAAAATCCACAGTTAGCAAGCCCTCGAAGATCAAGCCATATCATGACCTCACTGCAAACCCACCACATCAACCCAACAAAGCCATGACCGCAATCTGGTCATGGCAGATGTCTGCCCATTGTCAAGTCTGGTTCTGTTAGAGATCTCTTCCTGTTAAAATGGAGCTTTCTCATACAGCCTCATCCGATTGTCAGGATTCTCTCACTAATGTCTTCATCTTACAACAAAACACACTTTGAGATAACCATTCCTGTAAAACAGCGCTACATAAATAAAACTGAACACCGACCTGGATGCGTAACATTAAGGAGTGGTTGGCTTGCTCCAGCTTCTTCTGCCTCATCTCAACATCCTTGGCTCTCTGCTGCTCCTTCTGCAATTTCCTGATGTAGTCTACAGAAGCCTTGAGAATGGTACCTTTATTCCAGCGCATCTCTCTGTCATTGTTGCGATGTCAGTAAAGACAGGAAAGACAACAGAAGCAGAGGACAAGATCATGATTTATACACCGCATGTGTGGCCCCAAGGCATTAAAATTCAAACAGTGTAACTTCATGTGAGCAGTGGAAAATGAATATCCCACTTACGGGTCTGATGACTTCGGTATCAAAGCGCCCAACTCCTTTATGCGGTCATTGATATTGAATCGACGCCTCCTCTCAACTGCAACCAACAAAGAGAGGAAGCAAAGGCACACGAGGTTATCTCTAACAATCAGCTGGTATTAAGCAGAAGTGTACGAATAAGTAAATAGGATGTTGTGATTCTGAATCTGCATTGCGGTCTATATTTTTATTGTAATCATATTCAAACAAGAAGTTAAAAAAAATGACCTCAAACAAAGGTTTGACTTACTGAGGTTATGATTGTCTTTCTTCTGCCTTTCTTTCATTATTGCTTTGGCATCTGCATCTGACAGACAAAATGTTAGCGTTCATGTTACGAAAAGCTAAACTGTTTATTAAAAAACAAATAAATAAATGAAACAGGACACGTGTTTATAAAAAGAAGTTACTATACCAGTAATTTCCCTTTTAATTTTTGGAAGATCAGCAGGGCAGGAGTTGCTGACAGTAAGAGTAGGCGCTGCCATTCCCGGGCTATGGTACACATCCAAGAGGTTTCCTGGGAGCTGCACAACAAACAACATGTTCCAATATAGATCTTAAATAGTACCTGACTACTCTGAAGCAAATGCTGCTGCTTTCATTTAGAGCAATCGGTTCTGTGAGTTCAAAATAGACTCAAAGCAGGTTTCTGTGGATCAGACAAATGCTATCAAAAAGAAATGGCTGCTACATAATAACAGCAAAGAAAAACCCCACCATTTATATTCTATTGCATATCAAAGATGAAGACTACCCAGTGCCAATTCAAAAATCAGAAAAAGCCTTTTTACCTCAGTCAGCTTCTTTTTCTGGCCCTCCAAAATCATCACCATAATCCTCATTTTTTGCTTTGCGGTGAAATTTTGGAAACCTGTTTCTTCCCTGCAGATTACTTCTTGACCTGGCCGTGTACTTTTTATGACTTTGTCTCACTTCTCTATGTCTTGTATCCACTGATAGCTTTACCCTGCCCATGAAACACTTCTGTGACAAATGGTAACTGAGTGCTACAAGTGTATATTTGCTCTTACAACTTTCAGAATTCCACACATGAAAGAGACCGCCCATTCACAGAGCGTACTCACTTGGAGCTGTCTGCGTTATTCTGTTACTGCACTATTAAAGAAGAAGCTCTAAACTGGAGAGGAACCTTCAAAAAGGAAGTTCAGGAGAGAACAATAAATGCATAGTTCTTCATACCGTGCTAGGCAGCTGAAGACCTGAGTCTATCAACGTAATGATGTCGTCATTAAAACTGGATTCAAGGCTAATAATGTCATCGATCACATCGTCAATCTAGAAAAACAGACAATGAGACAAACGTGGCAGAAGGTAAATGGTGTGATAGTAATGAATATGTATTTACACTGTATAAAAACAATCCAGGTGGCAACACTAGACATCTGAGCCCAATGTGAGAGCTTTAAAGAGGCGTCATTTGGAAGACAGTGATGCGTGCGTGAGACGTGCTGGCACGGTTATTCTGCCGGTGCAGTATTTAACATCTTATTGTGACGAAAGGCCAACGAGAGTATGACAACAAAGAGCATGCACCCTCACAGTGGGACCTTCAGGCACATTGTTACAGAGCAAACACAAGCTAATTGAGCAAGAAGAAAGCAGCAGATATTCAACTTCCCCACAAAAATGCGCTGGAAGTTTCCAAAAAGGAAACTACTGAAAAGGTTATGTAATCTGCTGTATCATCAAATGAAACTCGCACACAGGAAATTTAACTACTGGTATCAATGTTGGAATTCCCCTTACTTCTTCCTTGTTGGAGCCGATGTTGAGCAGCGCCATAGGACTATTAGGGGCGCTGCTGGCAGTAGGGGCCACTTCTGGGGCAGAACTGGACTGGGGGGCGGGGGACAGAGACAAGGTCTGAGGAATCGCCTTGTTTCCCAGAGTGGTGGAGAGGTACTGCTTCACCTGCTGCCTCTGTGCCTGCTGGATGTGGTACTTGGTGGGGTTCTCCAAGTGGGTCTGCACCTGATCATTCAAACAGCTGTTAGGGGCTGGTGGACTGACATACACACACACACACACACACACACACACACACACACACACACACACACACACACAGTGCTAAAAATTTAAAACAAAACAGGTCGCTCTTACTTTCAGCACCTCCACGGGCACCTGTGCTGGAGGGGGCCGGGCGGCATTAGGTGGCAGAGTGACAGAGATAGCTGGAGTCGAGTTGGTGGCCCGAAGCTGAGAGGCAGATGCCTGTTGTTGCTGAGCAAGAGCCTCGCGTCTCTCCTGCTCCTGGGCTTGTTCCCGCATCAGCTGCTGCCGCAGCAACACACGTGACGACATGGCTGAGACGGATCCAGGGATCTAGGGATGGACCTGTAGGACAGCATGCGATGTTATTACACCACTCAATCCACAAATCAGAATCCTACACTTTAATATTCTGATGAGAATTCCAGATGTCACTGCCAGGTCTAAAATACATTTACATAGAAAATGCTTAGTTTGGTTTGAAATAATCTGAGTAATTAAGTTCCAAAGCCATCAGAAGTTTGTGATATGACCTGTAGAATTCAATACATAATTGTACAACTTAACAAAACTGTTTTCATTAAAAATGTTAACAAATTACTTTAAAATGCCAAACAAATCAACACCATTAGTAAGACTGCAACACCCCCGAAAGCTGTTGGTTTTCAATCAGTCATTTAAATACGTTAAAATACGTTAAGATCTTGAATTAGTAGTGGGACTGTTACTTAGTTACAATGGTACTTATACAAATCTAGTTTCTCTAATCTGCTGCCTTTAAAGCTTCTTCAAGCCCCGACTTCTTTATTGTCATTTTCACTTCCCCTTTTTTTAATATATACCCTCTGTTATGTCCGGTACAGTTGTATCTGTTACTCAGAGACACAGGAGACTCAAATAGATCTTGTTTCAACCATGCTCAGCAGTCCCAATGAGCATTACAAGGTTACTATTGCAACAGAATTATTTACGAATGTGAAGAATTGTGTAACTGTATCTCAGCCCATTTTTGCACAAAGATTTGTACATTTGTTAAGGGCTCTCCAAGTGCCTGCTTAAAAGTGTACAGAAAACTGTTGAAGTGCATTTAAAGTATGTGTGTGCATATAAGTGCATATATAAATATTAATGGCTGAAAAGACAAAGTTTGGCCCAAGAACTGGAGACAACTTAAAAAGGCCAACTGGTCTGCTGCTTACATTTCTTTGTTGCACTTCAGCCACAGCAGATCTGCAAATATGTGTATCTGTTTACATCTCCAGCACCTTGTATTAGACCAAGTTGGCACTTATATATATATTTACATAGATTAATACACCTTTTTTTTGCACATCTGAATACTTCAGAATTATTATTTTTTAAACAAATGTAATTAAACATACATGGATTGATATTCTATTACACCACACTCACACAGATATTTTGCAGAAAATTCTGAAACCTTAGTAATTCCATACAAGAGAAGTGATTTCTCAGAAAAGGAAAAACATCAGCTGGGCGTTATGCCAAAAAGTGACCATCTGCCAAAAAATTTCCGATGTTTCTATGCATTTTTTATGTGTCATTTCTTTGTAAGGAGCTTTGAAAGAAAAGTGACTGGACTTCTTTAAATTTCTTGATGTTTCACCTCTCATCCGACAAGCTTCTTCAGTTCCAAGAGCAACTGGTGGAAAGTCCCAGATTTTTAAACCCTATTGGGAGTGTCCCAAGAGTGTTGTTAACCCACAATTGATCATGATGTCTATGCTTATATTAGTGAAATTACTGTAAACATGAGTGTTGGAGTGGGTGTATATATAAAAAAAGAAATTACCTCTTTTGCAAGTTACTTTATGAATTTGGCCACTTAAAATATGTTTGCAGAAACAGAGACTTATTCTGATGAAAATTAGCAGAAATATTAAGTAAGTAAAGTTCTATTTACAGTGGGGCAAAAAAGTATTTAGTCAGCCACCGATTGTGCAAGTTCCCCCACTTAAAATGATGACAGAGGTCAGTAATTTGCACCAGAGGTACACTTCAACTGTGAGAGACAGAATGTGAAAAAAAAATCCATGAATCCACATGGTAGGATTTGTAAAGAATTTATTCGTAAATCAGGGTGGAAAATAAGTATTTGGTCAATAACAAAAATACAACTCAATACTTTGTAACATAACCTTTGTTGGCAATAACAGAGGTCAAACGTTTACTATAGGTCTTTACCAGGTTTGCACACACAGTAGCTGGTATTTTGGCCCATTCCTCCATGCAGATCTTCTCGAGAGCAGTGATGTTTTGGGGCTGTCGCCGAGCAACACGGACTTTCAACTCCCGCCACAGATTTTCTATGGGGTTGAGGTCTGGAGACTGGCTAGGCCACTCCAGGACTTTCAAATGCTTCTTACGGAGAAACTCCTTTGTTGCCCGGGCGGTGTGTTTTGGATCATTGTCATGTTGGAAGACCCAGCCTCGTTTCATCTTCAAAGTTCTCACTGATGGAAGGAGGTTTTGGCTCAAAATCTCACGATACATGGCCCCATTCATTCTGTCCTTAACACGGATCAGTCGTCCTGTCCCCTTGGCAGAAAAACAGCCCCATAGCATGATGTTTCCACCCCCATGCTTCACAGTAGGTATGGTGTTCTTGGGATGCAACTCAGTATTCTTCTTCCTCCAAACACGACGAGTTGAGTTTATACCAAAAAGTTCTACTTTGGTTTCATCTGACCACATGACATTCTCCCAATCCTCTGCTGTATCATCCATGTGCTCTCTGGCAAACTTCAGACGGGCCTGGACATGCACTGGCTTCAGCAGCGGAACACGTCTGGCACTGCGGGATTTGATTCCCTGCCGTTGTAGTGTGTTACTGATGGTGACCTTTGTTACTTTGGTCCCAGCTCTCTGCAGGTCATTCACCAGGTCCCCCCGTGTGGTTCTGGGATCTTTGCTCACCGTTCTCATGATCATTTTGACCCCACGGGATGAGATCTTGCGTGGAGCCCCAGATCGAGGGAGATTATCAGTGGTCTTGTATGTCTTCCATTTTCTGATGATTGCTCCCACAGTTGGTTTTTTCACACCAAGCTGCTTGCCTATTGTAGATTCACTCTTCCCAGTCTGGTGCAGGTCTACAATACTTTTCCTGGTGTCCTTCGAAAGCTCTTTGGTCTTGGCCATGGCGGAGTTTGGAGTCTGACTGTTTGAGGCTGTGGACAGGTGTCTTTTATACAGATGATGAGTTCAAACAGGTGCCATTCATACAGGTAACGAGTGGGGGACAGAAAAGCTTCTTACAGAAGACGTTACAGGTCTGTGAGAGCCTGAGATTTTCCTTGTTTGAGGTGACCAAATACTTATTTTCCACCCTAATTTACGAATAAATTCTTTACAAATCCTACCATGTGGATTCATGGATTTTTTTTTCACATTCTGTCTCTCACAGTTGAAGTGTACCTCTGGTGCAAATTACTGACCTCTGTCATCATTTTAAGTGGGGGAACTTGCACAATCGGTGGCTGACTAAATACTTTTTTGCCCCACTGTATATAGCACCTTTCTAGATAAAAGATCACAAAGTGCTTCAAACAGGGATGACAAAGTATAAAACAAAAACAGACAAAAATTAACAAAATGTCATTCTAAAAAAAAAATTAAATTAAAAAATGTTATGTTATATTGTTGCTTTTTTGATACCCTCTGGCCCAGATCACTCTTTAAAAATATATTTTTAATGGCAGTGAGAGTGTTTAGCTAGATAGATAAATTATATATAAAAATCACTTTGTCAAAAACGGATTGGATTGCAGCTTCTACCTGGTGATGGGGATATTGTTTGTGGCTCAAAGTTAAGAATATATCTCATATATATTAACATAAATATATATAACATATGTTTCATAGATTATAGGCCAACATGTCATTTACAGCAGTTTAAATACGGGCATTTTTTGGCAAATACAGGTGTTGTGCCAAAAAGTGATTGTCTGCCAAAAACTGATTTCCGGTATTTGCCAAAAATTTATTGCTTGTATTTAAACTGCTATAAGTAACTTGTTGGGCTATAATATATGAAACAGATGTCAAATGCATCCCTCATGGATGACATACAGTCATCTTGAGCCACAAACAACATTCGTGTAACAAGGTAGAAGCCACAATCAGTTTTTGGCAGTGACTTTTATATAATCTTTATTTTTGCAGTTAAAAACAATCTCATTAACATTAAAAATGTCTTTTGTAAGAGTAAGTTGGCCAAGAGGACAGCAGAAATGGCAGCAAATATTACAATAGTTCTGTAAAAATATTTTAAGTAGGGATAAAGGACCGGATTGGTTATAATGTAAGTACAATAACACAGAGTTGTGAAGATACTTGAAAAACTGATAATTTTTTAATTCTATATATAACCCCTTTGTAAACCCTGTTCACCGAAGTCTATTTACGAACATACGTAAAGATATTACACATAAAAAAAATACACGGAAACATTGGAAATCAGTTTTTGGCAGACAATCACTTTTAGGCAGACGAACACCAAAGGGAGTTGGTGTCACTTTAAGCCATTGAACTGTAACAGTTCGACAGTTTTTATCTTGTCTGCGTGTCATTACTCACTGACAAGATAAAAACACCACAGATGGGGAAAAAAATACCCGTGATCATCCTTTGTCTATTTTCTGCGAGCGTAGTGATTAGTTTAAGATTGTATTGTTGCTTGAAGTGTGTCGATAATTTGGTCGAGGCAGACTGAGTACAGACCCCGCCTACTCGCCGCACGGCAGGCGTACGCGTACTTTTGTACTGTTTAATTTGTACTGCTGCTCATTCCTGTGCAATATCCCATCTGCCCGCCCCCCACATTAAGATTTTCTTTATTTAATCACTAGTGTGTACATACATATATATATATATATATATATATATATATATATATATATATATATATATTTAGTCAGTTAACTGAAAATCTTTTTCTTTTACTACATCTTTTTAATATTTTGCTCTTACTATTTTTCTATTTATTTTTTATTATTTTATTTTATTTTTTTCTACTGTACCATTCTGCTGAGTGACTGTCTTCTGCTCGTCAAATACATTTCATTGCGATGTTGACCCTGTGCTAACTTGCATATGACAAATACAACTGAAAACTGAAACTGAAATAGTGGTCGCCTACCTTCTTAACAGAGATTCCCCCCTGACAACATAAAAGATCCAATTCAGTTTTAACAACATCATTTAAATGGGTTAACTCTGGAACCATTTAGACAGACAGTTGGGAGGTTGCTGTTTACTTTACACATTTTTCGTAATTTCTATTTTTGGCGAGCTAGGTTCTATCGTCATGAATTGGCGGTGTTCGTTTGACAGCTCAGTGCTGCTAACGGGCCCAGATCAACGTTATGTGAGGACAAGCAATTCAAGCTAGAATTTCCATCGTATACTATTTACTTTGAAGCTATCCAGTGATAGTCCACTTGTTAGAAGGTTGCTATTTTAGCTGAAGGCAGTGCTATTTCAGTACTCGTACGACCCCTCGACGGCCAAGTAAAAATAGGAAGTTGAATCTGAGCTAGCTAGCCCTCATTGCGACAAGCTAACGCTACACAGCTACATACCTCTTTCAGATTAAAGATACGTACTATCTGATTAGTGTAAGAGGAGTTACAGCCACACATCCACTGAGTCCTTCGCTTTCTTTGCCATTTCTTCAGATCCGTGAAAACTAACTTGATAGTCACTAGCCTCCGCTCTACCGTTGTTTACCTCAGGCCGACGGCCTTACGTCATCTTACGCAACTTACCCGGAACTTGTTAATTTTAAAGTTGTATTTTCAAAACGATATCTTGAATAAAGTGTCCTCTTATAGTATTGAAGTGCTGCTATAATTCATAAATGTGACACATTTTAATCTATGTTAGTCTGCCAATAGTGCCGCAGAGGTTAGCTATTCAAAAAAGTAAAGAAGTAATTCTTAGTATAAGTATTACATCAATAATATTACAACTATTCAAATCGCAATATTTATAATACCCGGTGTCTGAACAGGAATATAATCTACCAGGGACGACGTAAAAAAAAAAAAAAAAAAAAAAAAACCAAACAAAGAAAAAACAAAAAAAAACAAAAACTTAGTTTCAAAGAAAGTATTAAGGGCCTCAGAAACAATTTTTCTCAGGTTCACTGCTGCACATGTTTAACCCAACAACAATAATAGCCATGTCAAAGAAAGACAAACCACCAAAATGGATTCATTAAATTCATCATTTTATTTTGGTAATATTTTAGTCTGAAAATGAGAAGTCCATTGCAGATGTCAATGTGTCCGAGAGTTTGGTGGCAAGTTTGTCTGCAGAGCAAAGAAAAAGAACCCAGAAAGCATTAGGGCAAAATCTAGATCATTTCTATAATAAATTTTAAAAACAAAAATGCTAAAAGTGTCACAAATCACATACAAGCAACCTTTTGGACAAAAACTGAGGAGCTGGTTGATACCACGACTTTCTGTGCTGACCAAACTGCTAGCAGCAGAGGTTTCTTTTCCAAATACATCAATAATTTTATCTCTGTATAGCGACATTTTTGTGACGAAACCCAACTCGCTTGATAGATTTGTTCTGATCTTAGCTCAGGATGTCTTTCTACTTTTTACTTACAATGGTTTATGAAAGAAAGTTGCTAATATCAAAACAAACACAATAATTTAATTAAGTGAAATGCATACTTCTTTGAATTGTGATCATGACTGACTTGGCTAATGAAGAAAAGCTGTGAGCTGGTTTCTTATCATATTTTTGATCACTGTTTAGCTGTCCTGTGAGGCACGGTCCAATCAATTTTACTGCTTTTATCTGAGTCTGTGCAGAGTATTACGGTGCACTCGATAAGTTATCAGTTAAAATCATCAATAAACAATGCTGAAACAGTGCCAGAGGACGCAACACAGACCCATGAATCATTACTTCCACAGTGTTTTAAAAAGGATGTGAATTATATTAGTGAATTGAATGTAGTGAACTGGATTCATGGAGCAGTTGTAAAATATCTAAAATGTGAGTATTAGTATTACACTGAGATGAATAATTGCACAAACCAGCTCTTTTCTGTAGCTTCTTCCTCTTCTTGCCCGCAGCCAGGAGTGCCTGACCCTGCAGCAGAGGGTCCACGTTCAAGATATTCTTTAAATCCGGAGCCTTGGATGCAGCATCCGTTGCGGGTACCTCTGTCTTTTTCTGTGATTTTATTTCCACTGTCATTGGTCCAAACTGTTTTGAATGGAACAAAATAGCAGAAATAAAACGTGAGATGAATAACAGCATTCACAGTCATCATATACTATAATTCACCCACAATTTAAGGCTACTGCTGCTTCTCACCTCTGGATCCTGATCATCCTCCATAGATTCAGTTTCCTCTTTCGAGGATGATGCTTCCACTGATCCTCCTTCCAAGCCCAGATCACAGTGCAACTCGCCCTGGCCTCCCTGTGTCAGCCCAGTGGTTTCCATGCAGAATCCCATTTGAATGTCAGGACAAGACGACTCTGGACACAGAGGAAAGCACAAACCATTTAGTCTAAAGTTATCTGAACAGGTTTACATGATCAAATCATGTGGTTTTATATTATCATCATGTTCCATTTAATTTGCCTGACTGTGATACTGTTAATTATAACTTGCTTACCTGCAAGAACCTCCTGATTTCCCTTTTCCAGCTCGTCCCAGTCAAAGGCTTTTCCCATTTCTGTAACGATCTCAGCACTGACGTGTGTAGGAAGAGTGTGTGTCTCTGGAGGGTGTGTGAAGTAGCTAATCCTTCCCCTAAGAAACATAACTTTGTGAATTTAACAGTGCTTAAACTGAGCCGTTGCTTCAATATCATTTCTAGAACTTTAAAAAGCTATACCAACCCGGTCCAGTCCATTAGTACACTCTTGGCTGCCTTGTCAGTGTCCGGCAGCCCCCCCTTCCTCAGTTTGCCTTGCCGACGGGCGAGCAATGCCAAGAACTCCAGAGCTGTATGAAAGTCTGGGACACCGTAGTGCTCCATGATCTGTGTTTCCAAAAAAACAACAACCCCAAAGCCATTGTTTGAACTACTTATTATTCAGTGCTCAGTACAGTTGCAGTGTTATCATTCAGTACAGTTGCTGAAGAGGTAGCATGACCTACTTGTGCCTTGTTGCACCTTCTGAGGATGGCTTCCACGGGTGGAAGGGGATCAACAAGCTGTTCGATTTTAACACAGTTGCGAAGAATCATTGCGGCGTCTGTCGTTGATGTTGCCATGACAATACCGGGACAGTCCAGAAGCTTTATGTGTTTGTCCAAATGTACCTCTTGAAGACACCTGAAATCCAGAAAACCCATCAAGAACACCATGGCAGGATTAATATGCACATCATAATTGTGTCTTGTTAGACGAACATATAAAGTTGGCACAGTTGCCAAGTATGCCTTCACTACACTGAGGTTGCATCCCTGTGTGTGTGTGTGTGTGTGTGTGTGTGTGTGTGTGTGTGTGTGTGTGTGTAAAAACTGAATTATTTTTTTATTTTTTATTTAGCTGAGATGATGAAGTTGAATGATGGAACATTAATTAATTACCATAATGCAACTTGTTTTTCACAAGTACCTACTTCACAAATGTGAACATTAATTAGCTTTCCTAAGCTGTAATAATAAAAACTCTAAATCTGGGCAGGGGCTGTGACTCATGTTCACTCACTTTTCAGGAAACAAAGCAAGACTTAAAGCAAGTTGTCAAATTTGTGCAAGTGTTTTGATCCCCACCCCCCAAAAAAGTAAAAAAATAAAAATAAAAATAAAAAAAGCACAAAAATGCTGATGTACCAAAAATTACGTGAAACTCACAATAATAGATGTATTAACTTAATATTTTAAAAAAATGTCAGAAAGTTCAATAAACATTCCAGTATCAAAAAGTTTCAAACATTCTAATTTTCTGGAAATCATTTCACGCTTCAGGGTCACAGAGTAAATCTAGAAAAATATTTCTGATTTTATCTGTTTTGATTTTATATACTGTTTTGTTTGTTTGTTAAGCTTAAATTTCAAAACTTACATTAACTACTGATTTTATCTACTGTTCTGATTTTATCTGTTTTGATTTTATATACTGTTTTGTTTGTTTGTTTGTTAAGTGGGTTTAGAGCTCTGGGTAGCTCCCCAGCTGGGTCTAGACTGGGTCTAGAGAGTATTTTAAATTCAGGGAATTTAAAATAGAAAGTAGCTCGTCCACAGAAGGACTGGTAGCTCCCCTTACGATAAGGGTTCAGATCGCGCGAACAGGTGTGAAATGTGTGTGTTTAGTTAGTTTGTTTGCTTGTTTTAATCAATTTTAAATCATGCTTTTTATTTGTTTTTGTTTCTAATGTCTCTGTAAAGCACTTTGAATCACCTTGTTGTTGAATTGTGCTATACAAATAAATTTGCCTTGCCTTGCCTAGAAAACAAGTGTAGGCATGTAGGTTGAGCATGTTAATGTGTACTTACTTGGTGACACCTGGTGTGGCTCCAACATTACATGCTCGTGCTCGTTTCAGACTGTTGATCAAACTACTCTTTCCAACATTAGGAAAACCTGCAAAACATTAATGGAACGAAAAAAAAATCCTATTTACTCGAAAGAAGAAAACCTGGTACAAAAACAGCAGTGTGTAACCTTTGATTCAATCTGGCCTCGAAGACATTTTGTGTAGACAGATTGTCTGTAGCCAACTTATTGGTGCTCTCAGAATTTCAGGGCACGGCACTTACCTACAACACCTACAGTGATGGCTGTCTTTATATCCAGGTTGCGGCAATAGTTGCCCAGTAGCTTCATCAAGCAGTCTGCTCCAATACAAGCACTGGTGCTGAGAAGCTCTGTGGTGGCTTGTGTCACTGGAACGTTGCTGCGTTTCTTCCCATGGCAGGAGACATAATGTGCAGAGTTCATGCCGGAGTCACATTTAAAAACAAAGTACAGCCTGGATTTAATCTTTATTTCTAGATAATTAGAGCATAACTGCTTCACTACTCACCAAGTTCTTAGTCTGCTGCTGAGTAGATGCTTTAAAAGCCACAGTGGGGAACTCATTTCTAAGATACTTTATCCACTTTTCCACTATTTCTTTTGACACCAAATCTGGAACCAAAGTAAAGCCATTTACTATTTTAATAAACAAATGAGATATGTACAATGTTAGTGGCCTTCTTACCAATTTTATTGAGGACTAAAACTATCTTCTTGTTCGTTCCACTCTGAATGACCGCCTGTTCCACCTGAGGACATCTGCAGCCAAGAGGGTCACGCGCGTCCAGTACCTCCAGAATCACATCAGAGGCCTCCACAACCTTAAAAAGCAGCATGTCAAATAACGCTCATGTCAACTCCTCTCTCATCCATCATGTTTCTAATAGCCCTTTTTGACTAGTACCTACTTGGCTTGACTCAAGTTCAGTCATTTTCCATAACAACCAGGTACCAGCTAATGTGCACGTGGTCATTTTAGCAACATGGAGTGAAAGTCCCATGACATCATTTGTATGTGACACAAACACCACAACAAAGGAGGACGTGAAGCCGATGGTAAAACTCCTGCTTGGTGTATGTCGTTTTGCCAGTCCCTGGGATCACAGTGTTGTTTTTTGCGTAACCAATTCCCTCATTTTCGAGTTCGAAAACTGACAGCATTGATTTTTGTGAAAGAGACTATTTCATGACTCTTCGAGTGATGTCTCTGACTAGCCAATTAGTGGCATGCAGTCTGTTGATGTCACATTTTCGAATCACCTCAGATTGCTTGGAAGCCAGGTCGAGAACCCAGCTACTACTGCTGAAGTACCTAGTACTACCACCTAATGGAAAACCCTAAAAACCAAGTTGAGTCGAGCCAAGCCGACCAGAGTATGTACTAGAGGAAACAGGCTATAAGATACTGAATGATACAGAGTGATTTTAAAGAATGTCAAAATTTCATTTAGTCTAAAATAAGAAGATTAATTCTTGTTGTGGTCCATATACAGACCAGTGTGCAGTGCAATTACATACCTTTTTAAATTCTCTGTAATATGCTTTCCTTGAATTCTCATTTTCAAAGTTGACATGCTTTTCTAAACTCTGCATCTCTGTCTCCTGTGAGGACAAAGAAGAATATGGTAATGACCACAGCAGCAAACTGTAAAGTATGCAGTTAGAGTATCGTGCTTACCCTCTGCTCAAACTCCCTTTGTCGCTGAAGGATGTCATTCTGGAAGGTTTGCAAATTTCTCCTCTTCATAAGCTCTCGTTCTCGAGACAATTTCTGCTTCTCCTGAAGGTCCTGAAGCTAATGTAGTAAGATGTGACATAAGAGAATGATTCACCAATTTGCCATCAAATCTGGTACAGCCAAGACTTTCAAAGGACGTACCCTTTGTTTCCTGATTTCTTCTGGGTTTCTGCTGTCCTTGACAGTCTGAGCAGGGGACTGTTCTGTATTTCTCCGCCCCGAAGCATCCCCCTTTCTTCCATCTTTAGCCTGTAGGATAAACACACAGGGAGTTGTAATATATTTTAGCTCATCAGCACAGCACTTGAAAGCAAAAGCATTCATTTTACTGTCTTGTTTACATTGAATGATAAATGCAGCCAACCATGGTAAAGATACAAATCACTACCACTGATAAGCTCAAATACAATATACTCTATGCACAGTGTACATTTGACTTTTATTACCATATAGTCCAGTTGTTTTTGGCTATCCCGCATCTATTTATTCCTGCTCTATTCATTTTCCCGCTGTAAACCTGCTACTGTGACTTTCCCAACCGAGGGACTAATGAAAGTGTCATAGATCTCCCAGTGGTGCCTACAATGTTTTTGCTTGTCTTGGCGTCACAATGAAATGTTTCCTAAATGTTTGGTGAAAACATGAAAAACGTTTAAAGTGTGACACCGACTACATACGGGCGCTGAGAAGCTCGGTTCTCAGCGCCAGTTCAATACCAACCGAACTATCACTGACTGCTCCAGCAGGGCTAAAAGTTAGCGACAGATAACATTAGCTTTGTAGCACTCACCTTAAACTTCGCACTGAACCCGAGTCGTTTGGCTCGTTTCTGTTCTGTTAAATGCAAAAAATACAAAACGAAGACGTTTAAATGTCATTTCACGCATTCAGTGAGTCAATACTTTCAGCTATAAACTGATGGATACCTACTAGCTTTAGACATAACTTCACCCTAGCCTTGCTCTTCTCAGACTTCACGTGTACTGCTTCCCAAAGTGGTGGACATGCGCACACGATGACGTCAACAACAACAACATCCGGTTAAATGTCGAAATAAAAGCTTAGAAAAATAAACATATTTAAGTTGTAACTGACAGCGTAGATAGAGAATTTAAGTGCTTGCGTTATAATATTATTATTGTAATATGTTGTCATTACCATTATAATGCACAAATTATAACAGAAACTGTTTTGGGCTAACCAAGAAATAACAAAAAGGCACTTTTGAGACAGGGGCTAGTTCATTTTAACTCATGAATATGTTTTGGACAGCATCGTTTTTCTCATTCGGTTTTTTGATTCTAACTTAATTCCAAAGTCATTACAATGCATAGAACAGGAACCAGGAGACAGCTCAAACAGTGGCCTAGCATAACTTTGAGGTTATGCAACATTTCACGCAAATGCATCTGGTAAAGAGTCTTCACTGAAATGGCTCTGGCACCAATGTAATGAATTTATGCATAAGTTCATTGCGGAAGATTTGTAGTCACATATCTGTCTGCTTTCCAGGTGTTTGGTGGTTAATCTAAGCTTTACATCACTTTCACTTTTCCACGCTGTCAAGCTCATTGTGGCATCACTGGTCTAGTCAGCCTACTTTAAGCCAACCAGCCTCCACTCTGCGTACTTTAAATATCACTGCTCATCAGTCAGTCTCCCTTGCAGACGCCTTCGTGCACCCCACCTCCTCCCCATCTCCACCTCCCCCTTGATTCTCAGGCTCAATTCAAGCCTCCATCTCCATCTCTACCAACAGTGTCTAGACTCCGGGGGTCTTGCCCTAATCCCTGTCATTCCATTTGTGCTTTTTTGGGCCATCAGAGTCTAATCGGCAAATACCTTTATTGAATTCTGTATATCAATAAGTTATGTTTAGTTCCTTCTAACGATCTTTCCTTATTGAGATGCAATGTGGCTTTATTTTGAACATGTTAAAATAATACAACAACAACAAAAACAAGAAGCCCAAACAAACAAACAAAACATAAGAAAAAATGTTTAATAAAAAGTCGTTATAATAAATGAACACTGCAATTCTTAAACCATGTGGAGAAAATAGAGAAATGTAAAAGATTGTGATTTTTTTCTATTTATGAACAGCAAACACTACCAGAATGTTATTATAGCTGATAAAGACATTATTTTTACTTCTATTATAGCTAATAATGATATTTTCAAGTTATCAAAACAAACTCTTGCAATCTTAACCCCAGAAATGGCCTGATTTCAAAGAGGACGACTATTGAAGCTGAGAAAGGTGGCGCATGCAAAGAACTCTGAGTTCGCAATCTGTCTTAAAATAAATAAAATAAATAAAATAAAATAAAAGCATTATCAGTGGCAGTCCATCCATAATCATATTTAATAAAAAGACTTGCATGATTAAATGCATGTTATCATTGCAGCCTACGGCGTGCACCCTGCCTCTCACCCACCTGGGACAGTCTCCAGCCTCAGCATGACCCTGAATTGAATCAGTGGAGTAGAGAGTAGTGGTACGTGAAACATGTTAATATTAACCTTGTTTTATATGCAAAGTATAAGTGAAAATTACCATTAAATTCTGAATACGGTTTTGTTAAAGAAAGGAAGAGTAATTTTAATTAAAACATTAGCATGTTAAATGAAAACAGTTAAGTTCACTCTTGATTTAAACTAGCAGTTTGGGAGCATCAACAATATTTTTTTTTAAAAAGAAAAAAAACCGTAATCCACTGTGTCGTGTTTTGTAAGCTCTCGAGAACATTGTAGTCTTATTCTCCTGACAACAGAATGTGAGGCTTTAAGGTGTACACCTGAAGATTAACAATGTTATAAGCCATTTTTAAACCTGAACTAAACACAGTCAGACATTGTATTACTTTAGTAATACTTTATTACTTCTTTTCCAATGCAGAATATTTGCTAATGCCTTTCTTTGTGAAGTTGCTCTACTCTTTAATGAGGTTGGCTGTTGCAATTCAAACTGTTCAGTAAGTAGTTCCTAATTTCCTTTACTCTCATTTCTGGTTATAAATCGGTTATTTACTTTTTTTTACTCAGTTAGTGTTGTCTGTACTGCTGAGTCATGCTTTAAAGGGACTAAAAATGTACCAACTGTATCAACTCCTGGCAATACTGTCCTATGTTGGCAATTATTTTAATAAACATGAGAAAGGAAGACACCCTACAATGAGTTGAAACACAAAATTGTTATTTATTCCTGCATATATGATTTCTGTCATCCATGCTGTGTCATTTTGTATGACCCTCACGATTTCCTGTCGTCACCCACTGTTGGTGGCAGTCCCATTCTCCCAACATCTGTAGCATTAAAGGGTACAGTCCTGTGCCAGACTTTGGATCAGGTGTTTAATATAGTATAACATGTTAAATGCCACATTTGTATTTGTTTTAGCATGTTCAGATTTTACCCAAGGCATCAGAGGACACTGTTGCTCTTGCAGCTGTTTCTTGATGTTCTGGCAGTGTGAGTGCCGTGATAATGAAGGTGACAATTTCTCACATCCTCACAAATCAGATTAGCAGGAACGCCTCACGTTGGCATCTGATGTCTGACCTGTTTACTCCGTAACCCTTCACGTCTGGCAAGTTTGCTCTGGAACCTTTTAATCTCTCCGGATTGACAGTTCGCTTGAGGGAAAGGGTGAGATTTACCAAAGCTGGCATAATGGTTTAATCAGTGCACTCCTCAAGTCCACTTGCCTCACAGGTCAACATTAGTTAAGAACTCCATGTAGGAGAGGAGGAGGTGAAAGGCTCCTGGATGACTCTAAAGATGTTAACTTTTCCACTTTTTGTTTTTAATGTGAACAAGCTGTTAGTGTGAACTTCCTTAACTAGGTGAGCAAAATGTGATTTTGTTCTGCATCTGTGTACCAAATATTACTCTCTTGTGAATAGCTTCATCTTAATGTCACATCTAGTATTTATTTTTATCAGATTTGTGTGCACGTGTAATTGACAGATATTGAAAAACCTTTTTTTTTTTCTTGGTATAAACTTTTTCAGGCATAGTCACGCAAATGTTGAACTTTACATGGGCGTGTAAGAAGGAAATCTGACACTAGCTCACTGCTATACATTTAGAATTAGTTGATCCTCAGTTATTTATTTAGCTTCATTTTCTGAGTTCTAACATTATGATGAATAACCTTTGATTCCAGTAAATCTCTTACAAATTTAAGAATTAGCCTTGCTGCTGTTTCATTAACATTTTTTAAGAACCATTAATTTGGAGCTGTAACACATATATATAGTATGTGATTAAGTTTTGTTTGGTTCTTCTTCTTCCAGCGACAGTTGAAGAAAACCAACAACCAATCCTCAAAAAGTTGGCCATTCTGCTAAAGATAAGAGGAGTGGTTTCCCGTTTTTGAGTGAAGTTACATCCCAGGTGGAAAATAAAGATGAGGAAATCTTTGACTCCCTGATTCAGTCAAGTGCTTTTGGCAGTGTATAGTAAATGTGAAGGTTTGTGCTACAGCATTTCAAGACACAAATGTTTGTAAGGTCTCCTGCTTAATACCAAATAACACCAGTGAAAATAGCAATAGTGGTCAAACAATTGCTACACTAGTAGTTATAAAATACACCAGCACTACAGCTTGAAATATGCTTGATATTTTTATTTACATTTGAAAAAAGACAAGTAATATAATGATTCATTTGCTTTATGTGTATTTTTTTTCTTTTTTATTTGCCAGAGAAAGCTATATTTACTAAAAAAAAGAAAGAAAAAAGGAAACAATAAATATTTACTGTACAAATCAAAACATTTATCTTTTTTTTCCCAAAATGGATAACATGGATATTTATGCGGGAGCCACAGAGGAGACCTCAGTCTTTGATGTGGAGACTTCGGAGCCATCATCCACTTGTTTGCCAAAGAGCTGCATGATGCATGTGCGGAACTGATTGGGAAGGAATAAAATAAAAGCATGTTAAAAACTAAAACAGATTTGACAGGGTAAATTTACCTTTGTGTTAATATTGAGCCCACCTGTCTGTTCATGAAGACATAGATGATTGGGTTGTAGATAGTAGCGCTCTTGGCAAAGTATGCAGGCATAGCAGCAGCCAGAGGGTGGAAGGCATATCCAGGGTTGGCTGCGGCAAAGCAGGCAAAGAAGGTGTAAGGTCCCCAGCAGACACAATAAGCCACGATCATGACAACGACCATCCTGGAGACTTCCCTCTCAGCCTTCTGGGTTGACTCTGACTCCTTCTGCTGCATGGCAACCTGTGGTTGAAAAATCAAGAATGTGAGATCAAATCTTCTATTCTCACATCTCTGAACTGAAAATTATAAAAATCAAATTAAAGTAGCATACAGCACGGATGGCCATCCACACAGCAAGGTAGCACAGGATGATGATAGCCAGGGGGAAGATACAGCAAGTAAGCATGAGAACAATCATGTAGGACTGTACTCCAGGGTCTTCACTTCCACTGAACACATCAGGTCCACAGGAAGTCTTCAGTCCATGAGGCCAGTACCTAAAGCAAGAAAATGTTTAGTCTCTAGTTTATATTTAAAAGACTCTGCCTTTGTATGCATCTGTGACATTAAAAGAAGCAGCAGAGTAGTTTACCTGCTCCATCCAAATATGGGAGGAGCACACCAAACTGCAGCCCAGACCCAGGAGAAGACAATTCCAGCTGTGGCCCATTTGGCATCAAATTTGACATTTCCAAAAGGTTTGCACACAACTATCCATCTTTCCCAGGAGATGATTGTCAGGGACCAAAGAGCAGCAATACCTGTGTAAAGAAGCAGGATACTCAGTAAGTTTATTTAGCCTGCAGCCTTACATTTGACATAATCCTGTCTTCAAATACTTTTACATTTAATATAAAAATAAAAAAATAAATAACAAAACGGTGGCCACTTACCACAAACTGAGACAACATAGCCCTCAAAGATACACATTGGGTGTCCTAGAATGAAGTAGCCAAAAAATTGGTTGCATACACTGATGGTGCTGGCAAAAACAGTCTCTCCCAGATCAGCAATGGCTAGATTGACCAAGATCCAGTTTAGAGGGTGACGCAGTTTCTTAAACTTCATTGTGGCCACTAAGACGAGACCGTTGGTGAAGACTGATAAGACCACCACGACAAACATCCAGAGTGTTGCAAGATTGTAAATCCATCGAGGTGCGATGTGGTAATTGGGACCCTCAAAGGGATCTAAAAAAAAAAAGAAAAAAAGAAAAAACAATTTGGCATCTCATGTTTTTGCACAACCTCTCTCCATTGCACTAACTGTGGTTCTAACAGTTTGTGTGTCTTTTCAAATGGCTTAGGCAGCAGATTCAAGTCCGTGGTTCGACCCCCTTTGTGTGGGAGATTTTCTTGGAGAAAGAGCCTGTACCCAAGTTGCTGCTGATGGCAGACCTTGCATGGCAGCTCAACAAGTGAGAGTACTTGTACTTGTACGTGTACTTGTACTTGTGAAAAGATCACTAACAGAATCACTAACAGCACCACAGCACTACTTATGTGCTGGTATCATTCACCATTTTGACATACAACAGTCCAAACTACTTCATTAGATTTGAATCAGATTACAGTTAAAATAAGTATCTTTATATGAAAAGAGCCTCTGGGTGTTTATTTTTTTTAAAAAACAGCCCAGATCTTTGTTACCAAACTGGATGCATAAAAAGGATTGTTACCATTAAGATGTAACAATACTATAATAAGAATGCCACCAAACACTGGTCGAAAACAGTTTTCAGTTACTCTTAAAAATGCACACCCAACTGCATACAGCATCATTAGTAGACATTATTGTTTCAAGACTAAAAGACTGATTTTGAATCCAGCTCTAGCAAGTCAAACAGCAATCTTTTCTTTTGTTATTTTGTTACAAGCTCCTATGCCGGTCAATTCATGAGAGAATAATACTGTGGTACCGTACCTCTGGTGTTATTGCTGTTTGTGTAAGCGAAGGCTGATCCCCTGGTTGAATCTTCATGATACCGCCTTGCAGCAAAACTTTGTTTTCCCCACTCTTCTGCCATTCTGTTCTTAGAAGGAGGTCCTGAGCTGTTAGCCTTTCTTGTCACTTGCTACCTCCTTGGCTGCTTGGTGCTACAGATCTGACTTTTGCTTTTATACCTATGCTTCACAAACCCATGATTGGATTAGGTCACAATCAAATTATAGCTGTGATGTGCCTATTGGCAGTGCAGCACAGTGGCAAAGCAATAACCCTGAACTGTAATTAAAACAATCAACTAATGAGGTTAAGACAAAATGCTAGAATAATCTTGTTTGAAAGTGGATTTCCGTCCACTGACTTCAGATAAGGATTAGTTTCAAGATCTTTGACCAACAAATAAATGCCAGTTTTGTGTCCTAATTTTTCCACACTGAGTTCTCTAGTGGCTCATTTGGTTTATAACCATGTAGAAATGAAAAGTAGAAACATAAAAGTGCATATATCTCTCAAATCACCATTAAACCTATAAAGAAAATGTTTACTTTCTTATACTTTTGAATACAGAGAGGTGTCAAATCCAGACACTTTGCAATATTTAATATTTATGCTACTGTGATCCTAACAGGTATATGTGTCAGCCCTGATTTGCATAGCACTCTCAGAGCAGCTTTAGTGGAGAAGTGGAGATCCGCGGTCCTATAATAGTGCAGGTTTCAGTTGTTGACCTGTGAGGGAAGTAAGACACATTTAATCCCTCCGGATAGAGGGTTCATCGGATTCTTTGACAGTCCTTTGACCCTGCAACACACGTCATAGCCCTTATGGCAAGTGGCAAGCAAAGGGAGGAACACTTTTTGTACTTATGAGCATTATGAGCAAGCCTCATGAAACTGGTTGTTTGAATGATTGTCTTTAGGCTAATAAGTAACTTAAACAATAAACAAATTAAATGATAAAATTTAGAACTAGCTCATTCAAGATGAGTCACTTCATGATGGATCTGTGAGGGTGGCTATTGAAGACTTCATTTGGTTATGGGAAAGCCTGATAATTGAAAAGCTGGTAGTAATTTTATGGTACAAGACTGCGTGAGAGTGTTTTTAAATCTTTTCATGAGTTGCAAATTCAATTGTTTTTTCACATTTTTGACAAAGAGCACTGAACGCAATCTGTCTAAAGTCCCTCTGTCCTCTGTCCTCTGTCTGATGCACTATTCTGCAGGATAGTGTGTATCTGGGAGATCTGTTCTAAGTCGCTGTTTATGAAATCCAACTTCACACGTTAACAATAACTCATGCAATTATGTGACAACTGGATGATAATTCCTGTAGCTACTTAATTATGTGATTAAATTGATATAGGAAAAAGCACTGGAGGATCTGTGTAAGCCTTCGGAGAACCTAATGCATCTGTGGCCATTGATCTAATATTCAAAGTGTTACAAGTGAAAACCAGTAGGCTACCAGAGATTTCTTAACAGAAACTGTTACATACCATAGTTATGATTTTTTTTAATGACTAATGAGATAAAAGGTGGGACGTTAGTAAATCTAGAATCAAGACATGACTTAATGAATGTAAAAACAATTTCAAGTAAACAGAAAAAAACATGCGTAGGTACAAAACAAGATTCTTTGAACTGATTAAAACCAAGATGAACAATGAGCAGAACTATGGGACGTGGGAAGAAAAGCGTTTCCCATTATTTTTCAACCATTTTGAAGGCAGTGCTGTGAAATTAGCATGCAGGGGAACTGGGAAACTGCTGTTTATTGATGATTTAGCTGCTGAGTCAAATGGCGATGTGGCAATGTCTCAGTGTAAACATGGATAATAACAAGCAATATATACAGCAAAACAAACATGAGCTCCTTCAGACCGATAGTCAAATGTCTGAGTCAGTCCCCTAAGCTCAACCCAACAGCTACATCTAAGGCCTAGCAAAGTAAATACTATGTTTTCCTCTGGGGAGCCAACACAGTATTAGGTGTCCTTGGGTTAGACAGACAATGACTGCAAGAATTAATTAAATATAGATTGACTTTTATTTTTTGGAGTTTGAGTCAAAGATATTAACATCTTAGCTAATGTTAGCTAAAACAAGTATAAGATAAAGGTTCCAGATAACACAGCTACAAAAACACTGTGTGTTGCTAGCAAAGCATTAATAGATTAATATTTAGGATTACAGATGAGGTCTCAGTCCTGAATCATATTTAAAGTTGCTATTTAGTATTATTCATCAAGCTGACCATCATGCACATTTAAAGCTGAATAAAATGTAATTTTCAGTGGCAGCAACAATGTTATGAAGCTGCAACAATTATTCCTTAAAACAAATGCTGCTCTGTGGTCTTTCTTGACTATAACACGGAGCATAATTTACAACATTTAAATCACACTGCATTCACTCGCAACAGAGATCATAAACTCGGGTAGCAGACGACAGTTTTAGTCATTAGAGCAGGTTTAAGGAATCATGAACTGCTTTCAACTTTCAGAGTCGTACACTATGTTAATCTTTTTTATACAGTCTATGACCTAAAAAGACTAAAGCTGAGCTGCTTCGGCCAAACTAAGTATAACGATTTGGGTGGAGGGAATTCCCTGACTAGTGCCACCCAGAGGCCACAGTGTCACAGCCACAGAAAGTGGAACATGTAGCCTACTTTTAGAGCAGGTTAACTAATGTGATCATTGTTAAATTTGATAAGAATGTTTTGTTTACGACTGCAAAACCAATCCGACGCTTTAAGTGACCCACCGGGTATGCTCCCGAAAGTCCGGATTTGCCACTGACTGAGGAGGATGTGTCAGTATTAACTGTTCCAAAACACAATTGAGGTAACAGGTCAGCGCAGTAGGTTAATAGTTCATTTCTGTTGTTAATGGGCTGTTTAACTTATTTTCCAAAGCCTGTTGTCTCCGAGGGGACTCATTGTAATGCACTAAATATAAGTGTGACTTGGCTCCTTGGCTGTAAATCACAAAGTAGCTGTCAGGTTTCAAATATCTGATTCTGAAAGAAATTCCTCATCTGCACAGTTTCATTGTGGATCTTTCACTGGCTACAAACATTACCATAACTGTAACATTATATGATAGCAGCACTGCACCAGTGTTCCTAGCTGAGGACGTTGCAAGGACAGCAGCTGTGTTGCACCACCTTCTCCTGTCTTAGCCGTGAATGTCTAACCTATTTGACACAGTGAAAAGTGAGCGAAGATTTCTCATCTCCAAGCAGGCCAAAGCAGATTATACGGACAACTCAGGTTCCTCCACAAAACAGATTAACACAGAGTAATTACTTTTGGCATGCTCGCTCCGTAAACACTTTAATCTCTCCGGAACAGCGGTTCATTTCAGGGGAAAGCTAAGGGTCCTCAAAGCTGCTGTAGTGGTTTACCTTAATCCCTAACTCTACAGTTTTGTTGAGTCCACTTCTTGCACAGGTAGCAGACATGCAGATTTGATAAGAACCCTTCCTCGGACAAGGACTTTACACCAGGAAAAGGATGGACCCCAAAACTGGAGGGAGTTGTAAATTTTCTTTATATTTTTCTACTTTTGTATTTCCAACTGTGTCTCTCTTCATGTTAGCACTTGCTAAAATTTTCCACCTTAGATTAGGAAGCAACAGTGGGTTAAACAAAGACATTTCTAAAATGTGAAGTTAAGTAGGGATCTATCTCTTAATGTAAATTTACATATCACCTGAGAGGTAGAGATGATGCTAGGTAAAGGGCTTTTTGGTTTTGTTTTACTCTGGCTGTTTTTCCCACGTCACAGCGAGATGTTTCGAGGGTAGGTCTGGAATTCCGCTAGTTCTGAACTATTCGTGTTTGTCAAAAGTTCACTACTAGCAGAACTCAGATCTGCTCCCGACTATCGACTGGTATCTCCATGACCATAGTCACTAAGAGGTCTGGTTTATTCATTCACTGTCTTAGGTAATTTCCAGTCATTAACTTGCAGTGACAGGAAATGACTGCAAATTGCTCCACTGGTGTGACGTGAACCAGCTCCATCTTTGCCAATCTTTACTTTCTTGTGTTTACTTCACACCAGATAATTCTGATTTATTTCAAATCTGTGTTTGAGGAGGATTTGATGATCAAAGTTTTTACTCCTTCTCTCCTGCTGTACAGATGTGCAAAAAAAGAGATCAATTCCAGAAATATTAGTATGATGTGTGATTGTGTGACTTTCACTTCTTAGCAACAATGTTTCTCAGTAATCTTAGTTTTTAGTATTTTGGCAAGGACTGTTTTTTTGCAAAGGGTTAACAGAGTTATAGATCCAAAATGTAACTTGCAATTTTCCTTTAGGTTTTTGATTTTTTTTTTTTAAAAAGCACCAAAGGAGTAGTTATAGTTCCATTTTTAGATTTGTTTGTGCTTTCAGTTGCATAAAATCCCTGATATGAGTCACTGTGAGGTCAACAAACCCCCTTACATCAGTTAATATTTTGATTTCAAGCAAGCAAAAACAGAGAATATTTGGCTGCAGCTGCCTGAAAGATTTGACCTTCAACCATCACAATCATCTGGAATATAGAGTTTCTTATATGCATGTGTAGGTACATATAAGAAACTGCATGTTTTGATCTAATCGAACATTTGTTATGATTATGGTATGGAGGTGGATGCCTCAGAGGCACAGTGTCCTCTGATTGCTTCCCCATCAGCATGAATTTGAAGAAATCTACCATTTTATGAGGAAAAGGGCTTTCTCTGCAAGAAAAACCGTTTTGTATTTTTATTTTACAAAGATAAAAGTTGATCTTTTGTGTCTCATCCCCATTCGTTCATAATCAATAAAGACCATCTTACAAGTACACTCTAGGTGAATTGTAAGCCAATAGTGCTGCAATGGGATTAATGGGTTCTCTGTTAATCTCTATTGGGACTGCTGTGAAAGGTCATTAATTATGACACTATCTGAAGGCCAAATGCTGCAGATCCTCACCTTTTGCAGCACAGTAGCAAATTAACAATTATATTTAAATTTAACACACAAAGTGGGTGTTTCCTCAGCAGACTCAATAATATTAAACACTTACTGAAAACTGTAATGTGGCTTTTGCATTATGTTTGAATTGCATACAAATGTCCTGAAAATAAATGTAACCATTTTCTTTACCATATTTAGCTGTGATTGATGCAGGGTTTCAAATATTAACAAGGACTTGGAGATAAATGCTGCTTTCTGAGCATCTATAAATAGAAGCTATGAAACAAATCCATGAGCTGTGAATAAATCAGAAGAGTGAGGTTGGTTTGCATCATTGTTAAAGCTTTTTTCTTTTCTTTTCCCACTTCCATTTCAATGTGAATGTTTACAGGAGTGTGTTTCTGCTGTACTTGTCTTCACTCAATAACTTTTACAGGCTTGCTAGGTGTGTGCATGTGTTTGTGTTTCTGCATAAAGAGTACACCATGAAAGACTAAACTAAAGTGCGAAACTAGAACCATTTCCTTCACTTCAATAACATTGATGTGCATTTGTGGATTTTCCTTTTACCTCAAGTATATCCTGTTGATCCCACGAGCCCATCTATGTGATGAGCTGATCCAGGAGCAGTAAATGTTGTAAATACAAGCAGCAACATTGTGTCCAGTTTATTGGTTTTCTCTTGCACTACACCACTACACATTAAAAAGATAAACAAATATATTATTTCGGGCTTCCTATAATAACTGCAGCACAACTTATCAAACATATTTACACATATTTCTATCATACTGTAAGTATTTCTGAAACCTAATATGGGTTTTCATGACCTGAATGTTATACTGGAAAAAAAAACAACTAAAAACTAAACAAAACAAGATTGTTAAAATAAAATATAATGCTAAAAAGGTATGCTTTAGTATCATGTCCATCATTATGTGCAGTGATGAGCCTTTTAAAGACACAAATAGTTGCTTCATCAATGAAATTTATTTCCTTTTTGTTAAACATTTTTGCTGCATAAAACTATGTATCTGTAACAATAGCAAAAATACGTTTGTCACATTATTAGCATTTCTGTGCTATGTTCAGTATGCGAGCTGTCCAAATTGGGCACGAGTAACCTATGCAGGTGCAACTTTAGAGACTTCAGTGGTGGATTGACTTGATGACTCTTCATCGTCACCTCCGCTCATTCCCAGCATCTGCCTTATACACGAGCGGAACTAAAAGAGAACAAAGAGAAAGGTTTTGGTCACTTCTTGTTAATCTTTTTAGTAGTCCTTGTAAAAAGCCATCTTAGTCACATTAAAGTGTCTCAGGGGAGATGGAGGGGACTCACAGACCACCACTCAGTGCAGCATTAGCATGTTACCAGCAGTGATGGATAAAAGCAAAAGCTGGCACAACAAAAGTCAGCGTGATTGGAGGGTAGTAACTTATTATTTACTCCCTCTTGATGTTTTTTTTTTTTTTACATTTTCATGAAAATTTACAATAAATGAGTGTCTTCTTTTTGTTCCATGTTTATTTAGGCTCAACTGTCTGTCAGATTTTGTCTTGGAGGATGGGTCAACCCTTTTGTATTTTCTAACAGCCACCATTAGGGGGCGTCCGTGGCCGACTCAGTCACAAGCTCAAATAAAAACAAAACAAAACACAAAGCTGATGATCCATGTTTGTTACCCTGCTTAAACTAAGCAAAGCTTCAGTTTAGTGAAATGGATTCAAATTTAGGCTAAGTTAAATTTATTTCACTTTGAGCTGCCAAAGATTTTTACCTGCTTATTGAGGAGGATGTAAATGACTGGGTTGTAGACTGTGGAGGCCTTTGAGAAACAGGAAGGAATGGTGGCCAGTCTCAGGTCGAATGGCTGCCCACGGTTATTCACAACCCAGATGGCAAAGGAGGTATATGGCATCCAGCACACCAGAAAGCCCAGCACCATAATCACCACCATCCTGGTCACTTCCTTCTCTGCCTTCTGGGTAGAGGCAGACTCTGCTTGGGCCTTTACTGCCTTTTGAGACAGATCATTTGTCAGAATCAGCATCAGACTGGAAAATTGTAAGTATAAAAATATATTTTTTCCTTCATTCCCACTCCTTCCCTGGTTTGTTTTGCCTTCTAGTATTTCTTTTTAATAAACAAAACTAAACACAACACAATCGCCCTAAACATAGGATACGACAATTGCTAACCAATGTCATATTGCCTACCGCTTTCAGCATGAACAGCAGCTGTGAGTAGCAGAAGACGATGGTGGAGAAAGGGACAGCAAAGCAGAAGCAGAAGAGGAACATCACGTAGGTTTCATTGTTAAACTTGTTGCCTGTTGTGTACCAGTCTGGGCCACAGGAACACTGCATGCCCTCTGGGATATACCTAGAAAGAGAAACAATTATTTTCCGCTGTGGTATATGTATACATATGTTATTAGTCCTAAGAGAACCATTTACATCAAGGTTAGAGCAAATGAATTATAAAGTGCTTAATCTATATGTACTCACCTGCTCCATCCAAACAGAGGTGGAAGTGCAGCGCTCAGACCGCAGACCCAAGTCAATCCACAGCATGCTATAGCGTGGCTGGACTTGAAGGCAAAGTTCCCAAGTGGCTTGCACACAACCAACCATCTTTCAAATGCTACCACAGCAAGAGACCACAGGCTAACCATACCTGCAACACGACAAAGATAACGATAACTACGTTAATATTTAGAAACAGCAGCTGCTTTTTATATATTGGCTCACATAAGCACATAACCAACAACTTCTTTAACAACAACAGTGCCTTATGTGGTATTCTTTGAAAAAAAGAACATTTTGGTGCTCAAAATAAAGTTAGCTTTATATAGTACCATACGGTATGCAATGATACTGGCACCAGTACACTGATAGCTCTATTTCTCCTACAAATAAGGACACAATATGTATTTTATGTGTCATGTGAAAAACAAATAGCTTATTATTATTATCATTATTATTATTGCAGTTCAGATTTTTAAAAAAATCCCTATTGAGAGCGCTTTGGTTGACAAAAACTGGCATAGGTCAAATCTCTCACACGCATCATTTTAATTCGAGTGTAATAATATGATGCATGATGTAATCCTTTTTTCTTACTTAACAAAGTCTATAATTATGCTCCTTACCACCAAGAGTTGCTGTAAATCCTTCAATCTTGCATGCAATTGGACCAGGGAACATGTATTTAAAAGCAAAACAGATGAAGCAGGTGAAAGAGCCCACAGAGGAAACGAGGAGGTTCGCAACAGCCATGTTCACCAGGATGTAGTTTAGATGAGACCGGAGCTTCTTGTATTGGACAGTACATGCGATAGTGAGGACATTGATGATTGTGCCGGCCACCCACAAGAAGAACATAAATGCTGACATGGAATAAAAGATCATCGGGCTTCCTAAATGGTCCTGGGGAACCAGGTATGGGCTGAAGGCTGTGATATTGTTGGTGTCCAGAGGGACGGGGATCCAGAAGTCATCTGGGAACTCAGTGGGACGATTTCCTCTCATTTTCTTAGATGGAGTTTGCGATCAAAATCTATATCTAAAATATAAAAAAAAAAAAACAGTTTAAAAGACTTCAAATAAACTGCATCTAATTACAAATAGTACTCAGAGATTTCATTTTTCCCTCCGTCTTATATCTGAGATGCTCGTCTGTCTGAAGCAGAGTTAACAGCGGCATTTATAGGAACTTTGATGATTGCTGAGGCTCAACATAATTGGCTAAAGGACAGGATTTAAAGCTTTCCTTGCATTCCGATAACAACATACCCTACCCAATAGCTAATACACAGATTACTATCGCATTACCAGACTTGGCAAGGATCATCTCATTACATCCTAGTGTAAGGGCAGTGTGTTTGTGAACCATATAATCTGATCTACAGGGACTTCCAAGAGGTCAGTGCATGCATCTCACCCTCAGTACTCCTTTTTTCTGGCACAATTATTTTTCACCAAGAAGGAGTAATCAGACTTATGGAAAAGGTTTTTCTATCTGTCTCTTCATCCCTTATCTTGCTAACTACTCATCAGATCTACTTTACAGTTGGTGGTTACAGGTCCTTTGAATGAGTCATTGGTCTCTTTTTGGGGGTCTTCCCTCTATTGATTGGCAGCATTATCAAACCTTTAAGATCAAATTTCTTCCCCTGCCGAGGATATCACATTCCTCTGTGACCTCTTAATTATGTCACCACTTCAGACAGCATAGTTTATATAAACTTCCACTGCAGTGAACACCGCTCTAGGCAAAATGTTAAACCACTGACAGGTGAAGTCTGTAACACTGATAATCTTGCCAGAAACTTTCTTGAACCATTGGATTTTGGTGTTTATGTGGATGTTATTTTTGTTTGTTCCAGAACAAGCAGACCCCCCTCCCCCCAGCACTGGAAGCAGTCTGACCCAGCAGGACAATGTCCTGGAGTAGGTACTGTCACAAAAACATCTTAGGATTGGCTTGAGTTACAAAACAAAAAGTTCAAGCTGTTGACCTGGCATCCAAATTCCACAGATCTTAATTGGATGAAGCATCTGCCTGTACTTGACCTATGAGTCAGGACTGTCTTGGTATCCATCCATCCATCCATTGATTTTCCTCCACTTATCCAATTCTAGATTAGGAAGGTGGTGACTGGAGTCTGTCCCAACTACAATAGGGACAGATCACCAGTCTGTGTATTGTATATATTTTATTTTCTGCCTGTAAACTCCATTTTGGCAGTTTGCATTGAGTGACAAACTTACAGACTCACTTTTAGAAGCCATGCAAAAAAATACTTGCTAATCCTACTCTCAAACCTTTACTTTTACTACATAGTAAATGTTCTCTGTCACACACACTCACACACACACACTCTCTGACTCACTCACTGGCCTGCACCAGTTACCAGTCACTTTGTGGAGCATTGGACTGCCATTACCTCATAAGACTTTGTGTTACACTATCTCATACCGTACATTACCAAATCTCCATTTGCACTATTTGCCTATTTGCACTACTCTGCCTGGTTTGCACTCAATGTCATTTACCCTTATATTGTATATTGTATAGCTTTCTTGTTATATGTAAAATTGTATTATATTATTTAATTTTTTTTACTTTAAAATATTTTACTTGCATTTTTAATCACTCTTATATTTAAATGTTCATTTTCTATTTTATCTAGGGATTGAGAGTAACGAAGTTTCTATTCTCTGTATGTCCTGTACATGTGGCAGAATTGACAATAAAGTTGACTTTGACTTTGACTTGACTTGACTTTCTATACAGCTGATTTCTAGAGGTCATCAGAGGTCAACCAGCCCCCCCACATTAATGGAATCAAACAAAACTGGTGTCAATCAACTGTGCTATGTTTGTGCTGCTTGGTGCTGCTAAAACTGTCGTTTGTGCTGCCTCTGTTTTAACGATATTAATGAAAATGTAAAGGTCAAAAGGTCAACCAGCCCCCCCCCCCCAACATTACCCAAATCAAAGAAAAATGATGTCAAACATTTGTGCTACGTTTGTGCTGGTTTGTGCTGCAAAAATTTTCATTTGTGCTGCTATCATTTCAAAAATATTAATAAAATAATGTCTTGATGCGTGCTCAATCATCCAGGTAAGTAAATTCCAAAAGGTTGATTCTGTTCATCTGGACATTTTCAGTGGGAGAAACGTTTTGTCACTCATCCAAGTGACTTCTTCAGTCTCAGCTGACTGCAGGTTTCCCCAACCTTATAAACAGTGCATTTGCACAGCGAATTAAACTAGCACCACTGAATGAACAATGGGCTGGGGGGTTAGTTCCATGATTGTTAGTATGCAAATTCTTATGACCATTGATCAACGACTACTAATCCAATACACAGATTCTCGAATGGCCATGAGTACCATTCACAGAGAGTTGGGGAATGGCTGCAATCACAGCATTGAAAGATGGCGAAAGATGTACCCTTGGGCCCCCCTTCTCGATTCAGAGATGGTCAGCATCTCGACAGCCTGATGGACGAAGCTGTCTCTCAGTCTGGCCCGGAGGCTCTTCAGTGTCCTTCCTGATGGCAGCAAACTGAAGAAGCTGTTGAAGGGATGAGTGGAGTCACCTGTAATGGAGAGGACCTTCCGGATGAGGCACGCGCAGTAGATCTCCTGGGGAGGGAGGCAAGAGAGGTCCCCCCAATCCTCTCCGCTGCTCTCACTACCCGTTGTCATTTTTTTCCTGCAGGACCCAGTGCAGGAGTCATACCACACAGTGATGCAGCTGGTGAGGATACTCTCAACTGTGCCTCTGTAGAAGGTGCTCATAATGGGGGTTGAATCTCTTGTGCTTCTCAGTTTGTAGAGGAAGTAGAGTCGCTTCACTCACATTGTTTAGTCTCATTATTCAGACTAATCCTTAATCACCGTGTCTTGTTAAAAACCCACATTCTTCTTAAATTTTTAATGTGAGTTGACATATTTTAAGACTAGCACACGCAGATCCCCCTTAAACATCGAATTCAACCCATTTACAGTGAAGCTGCATTAGCTTGCACACAAAAAACAAGCACTGCTAGCCCTGCTTGCCCCAACTGAAAGACGCTGGTTGTGTCTTTCAGTTTTAGTTCAGTGGTTGTGTGATGACACATAGCTGACTAGGGAATATTAACTAAGCAGGATGGCCCATCAAAAAAAAAAAATCTTCCTCTCGCCCCTTGGGGCGGTCTATCCTATCGGGTCCTCTACCAGAGGCCTGGGAGCTTGAGGGTCCTGCGCAGTATCTTAGCTGTTCCCAGGACTGCGATCTTCTGGACAGAGATCTCCGATGTTGTTCCCGGGATCTGCTTGAGCCACCTAGTGCTCCGATTACCACTGGGACCACAGATACCTTCACCCTCCACATCTTCTCAAGCTCTTCTCTGAGCTCTTGGTATTTCTCAAGTTCCTCGTGTTCCTTCTTCCTGATGTTGCTGTCATTCAGAACCGCTACATCTATCACTGTGGCCATCTTCTTCTATTTGTCTACAACCACTATGTTCGGTTGGAGCCACCATTTTGTCTGTCTGTATCTGGAAGTCCCACTGCTCTGTCATTCTCCACCACCCTTGAGGGCATCTTCCATTTTGACCTTGGGACTTCCAGGCCATATTCTATGTTTGTTTTGGGGTTGTTGTTTTTTTCATTTCCAAACCTATAAGGTGACAATTGATACAGGTGGACAGCTAGTTTTTGCTGCTGGTGACAGAGACCTGGCAGACCCTGTGACCCTGTCTTTGTTTGGATAAGTTGACCAAACATAGTAATTTCACTGACTTCTGGTTGAAAAGTCCTTTTGCATAAAAGTCTTTTGCGAAAAATCCCACAGCTCCCGTGATTGACGCTAGCACTTTTCTGAAGAATTCATGGTCACAGTTGTTTTTCTAGTCTTATGAAAGACAACATGATGTTAGTTAAACTGTGGTCTGAGAGTCAGAGAGGATGACAAACGAGGGTAAGGTTAAGAACAGATCTACCTAACTGAACAGTCACGTTGCAGTTACATGTGTATCCGATGTCCATCAGTGTCTCAGCCATGCCCACTCCTTCACTGATCATGTCCACTTTCAAAATACCAAGATGGCTGAAGGATATGACTATGGCTCATGGTGCTTATGTGAACTACAGATTTTTATGTTATAAAATACCTTTTTGAACGATATAATATTTTGTACTTTGGTTGCATGAGAGTGACCTGAATAAAATAAGTTTAAGACAATAAGACAAAAACATTTCGCTAATAAAAGTGCAAATACATATTAATCACACGCTTAATAAATATCACATTTAAAATGATAACAAAAATACTTTTATATAGCACACTATAATATACTCTCATAGTGCACTTTTTAATAACTTCTAAGTGTTGGAGAAAAACACAGAGCAAGTGAAAACGTGTTTTCAGTCAAGCACAGAGATTCAGTAAAGATTTTGTGTCTGTTTTTTATTTGCATTTTCATTTTGCAGATTATTCCTACTTAAATCATGACATTTTTACATATGATAAAATACATGTACATTCTTTGTAATTTACAGTTCAGAAATCAGCGAGCATTGACGTGTTGCCTAAGCAGGCCCGACTTTGGAAACTTCAGTCACCGATTGTGTTGTTGAGCTCTCCTCCTCACCTCCTCCCATCCCCATCATCGCTAACATACATGTACGGAACTGCAAGGGAAAAACATATTTGTAGATTAAATCTCCTGTGCAAAGTTATAAAGTATCATTTTTTATGCATAAAAACAGCCCAATTATTTATAGCTTTAGGACCACAGCTAAGATATGATACAGCCTATATAAAGTTAAGAAAATAGGTTGGTTAGTAGACTTTTGCACCAAAAACATCTTCAAAGCACGAACATCTTGCCCAAGGACACGTGTATGGACTGGAGTCGCCAGGGATCCAACAACTGACTTGTTGCTCTACCTTCTAACGGAGTCACAGCAAGGGAACTGAGCCATTGACCCCCAGATTACCCCTACCTATAACCCCTTTTATTTACATTCCTTCTAAATGGGACAAAAATTAACCAAACATGTTGTTTAAGTTGGATATAAAAGAGTCACAGTAGTGAGATACACATAGATAAAGTAGAGCATCGATTCAAAGCTCCTGCACATCAGATAACTTTAAAACATGTTGTTTGGTGTATTAAAAACCAGGAGAAGACAACCCATTTGCTTCTAAATAACTTAGTACTTACTCGGCACAGCATGTAACTGACCTGTTTATTAAAGACCACATAGATAACAGGGTTGTAGACTGCTGAAGCCTTTGAGAAACAGGACGGTATAGTCGCAAATCTCAGATCGAATGACTGCCCACGGTTGTTCACAACCCAAAGAGCAAAGGAGGCATATGGCATCCAGCACACCAAGAAGCCGAGCACCATGATCACCACCATCCTGGTCACTTCCCTCTCTGCCTTCTGGGTGGAGGCAGACTCAGCTTGGGCCTTGGCTGCCTGTTAATGTGGGATTGATCAGGGTCATGTTGGAAAGGTTACTTTGAAAAAAACCACAAGTCATGTGAATAAATAGAAGAGTTTACGTTGTGCTTTGATCTTGCAGATATTAATAATACTAAGCGTGTCAGTTTGAATGGTAAGTAGATCTGGCCTGTTAGATTTTGGCTTTGATAGGATATAAGACAGCATTTATTTAAGTATACATGTTTCTCAGTCATCAAGAGAATAATTTCAGTAGACCAAAACCATCTCATTTTGTCTCACCATTTTCAGTGTGATGAGCAGCTGGGAGTAGCAAAAGATAATCGTGGTCAAAGGAACAGCAAAGCAGAAGCAGAACAGGAACATCACATAGGACTCATTGTTGTATTTGTTGTTTGTGGTGTACCAGTCTGGCCCACAGGAGCACTGTAGGCCTTCTGGAATATACCTGCAAGGAAAAGTAGAAGCACGTTGATTGTACAGTTCTACTTAAATGCATTGTGTTGCCAGCTGATTTTCTGAAGTATGTTGTGTCTGTTGCTTACCTGCTCCAGCCGAACAGTGGAGGAGCTGAGGCAAATACTGCAAAAAACCAAGTGAATGCACAGCAGGCTATAGCGTGGTCGGGCTTGAAAATAAAGTTACCGAGCGGCTTGCAAATCACAAGCCATCGCTCGAAAGCTATCACAGCAAGGGACCACAGGCTTACCATACCTGCAATGACAGGAAAACCCTTTAACTCCCTCTAGAAATCAGCATAAATAAGTCTATTAAAAGGGAGATGGGCTACAACGGATTTTTACAGTGTTGTCTGCAGCCAATGACTTACCACCGAGTGTTACCATGAAACCTTCGATCTTGCATGCTAGCGCACCAAAGATGAAATATCTGAATGAAAAAGTGCAGCAGGCAGTGAAGGAGCCCACAGTGGACACAAGAAGGTTTGCTGCTGCCAAGTTCAACAGGATGTAGTTGAGGTGGGATCGAAGTTTCTTGTATTGGATGGTGCATGCAATGGTAAGGGCGTTGATGAAAGTGCCAAAAATAAATATGAATAACATGAAAACTGCCATGGCGTAAAAGGTGGCAGTATCCCCCAAGTGGTCCTGTGGAACCAGAAAAGGGCTAAGTGACGTGATGTTGTTTGTGTCCAGGCTGACGGGTATCCAGAAGTCTTCTGGCAGCTCCATATCACGTTTACCCTTCATTTTGCTTATTTCGAACAACGTACTCCTGCTGATGTTACGGCTCAAATTAGGTATCGCGCAGGCTCTGCCAAATAATAAATTTAAGGAGCAGACATGAACGCTGTGCGGTTAGGAATTCTATCGTCTCTTGTCTTTATTGGCTGTGTGTGTCGTATTGACGTTTATAAAGGGTTTCATGACACTGATCGCTATAAAGTGGTTAATTGATTATTTAATTGACTACGTAATTAATTGACTAATTTAATTGCCTTCGTAGCTTTTCATTTTATTAACTGGTGTTGATGCTTCTGTGGTTTCCAGTTCTGTGTTGCGTGCTGTGATGCTAAATTCTGAGATTTGGTTATTTGACAGATATCTGAACTAACAAGTATTTGAATCTGGGAACAAACACAAGCATATTTGGACTTCCAAAAATCTGTGCAAACCTAGATATGTTTTTGGCATCCAAACTTGGTTAAAGAGGTTAATCCCTCTTTCCTAAGGAAGTTCCCTGCCGGTCTTCACCTGCTAATCTGGTTTCCAATCACATTATATTTGATAATCTCTTGTTAAGTGGATTACACCCTATTTTGCATGGGGATTTAACTCAAGCTTTGTGTTACCTTCTTGGCATTTTGCTGCCTTTACTGAGCTTAAGGGAGCGTCTTTGTTGCACTAGCATGCAAGATTGAAGGTTTTATGGTAACACTCTGTGGTACGATTTAAGCTGGCGGGTTAATCGCAGAATTTGCTCATTGTCGTCCCAACGATCCGATACAGAGGAGGATGTGCATAAGCATACTTAAGAGGAAGAAAGTTAGTGGAGGAAAATAGAACTATTAAACTAGCTTGCTCAACACTTTCTTATTTCTAACTTTATTTCATTTTAATGGGCAAAAAAGTTGTAGACTATTTCATACAGGAAAAACAAAATTGCACAACCTCAGCAATTTGGTGTGTATGTGAATATTAACAAAATACAGCTATGATATGCAGCCAGTCAGCAGCAGTTTATAAAAAATCAACCTAATCACATGCATTTCCACTCGAAGCAGGTCCAACTCATGTTGAGGAGTCTTCATCCTTATTTCTGCTCATCCTCAGCATCTTTATTTAGTTTTTTTTTTAACATTGAAAAAAAGATGTTGATAAAATTTTTTGTTTCTATAGTTTATTTATATAAGCTGCTGTTTCCTGATGCATTGCAGCTGCTTTAATAAGACATTTTAATTTAAGCCTGTTTGTTAGTTTATATTATTTTTGAGATCTTTTAATTATGGAAAGGATAGGGACTTCTACAGACAGCAAGTTTCCAGAATGTGGAGACACGTGATGTCCATGCTGTTCTTTTGTGCTTGCCAAAAATTGGCAGGAGATCCTAAAGATCTGTTTATCAAGGACAACATGGACAACTAGGTTAAAGACTGCAGGGGATCTTGGAAAAGACAGACACTATAGAAGCAAATCTCAAATCAAAAGACTGATGGTGGTTGTTCACAAGTACAAAAGCAAAGCTGGGATGTATCATGTCAGGAAGCCCAGCACAAAGATCAACACCATCCTGGTCACCTTGTTGTTGGGCTTCAGGGTGGACGCAGATCCAGCTTGGGTCTTTGCTGCCTGTCAAGTAAGAAAACAAGATGACTTACATGGCTTCTGCATGTTCAGCAAGTCACCCATCTGCTTGTTTCATTACAGAAAATTTACCTTTGCATAGTATGTAGTATGTGTGATTTTCTCCACATCCACAGGAATGGGGCAGTTTTTGTGTGATGTTTAGTGCAGCATCTATTGTAGGTGTGCTGGAGTAAAGCAGCAGAGGGAGTGGGAATACATTTACAGGCCTGTCAAACATTTAAATACTTAATTAATTCAATGATTAAACAATTATTTATTCATTAAGTAAGCGACAGCATTAAGAGGGTTGTGGGTTTGAAACTGCATGGGGCCTTCCTCTGTGGAATTGTTCTTACTGTGCATGTGAGGCTTTTCTCAGGAAGTTCACCCCATATAACAAAAACCTATATGACAAGTTAATTAGTAGGTCTTAATTGGAATTTTATGTAACTTTGATCTTGTCACTCTCTGAAGTTGGCAGTCACCTTGTCCAGGCTGTACTCTGCCTCTCACAGTATCAGCTGACTTGACCCCTATGACTGTAACTGGATGTATTGATGGATTTATCCAGAAAAGGAAAAAGCAACTCCTCCAGGAATATCACCAGAAGCAAGAAATATAAAAATGAAAAATTAGAAGCCAATATATGTTTTTAGGGTATGCTCAACATAATGAACATGAAGTAATGGCTATCTACTGACAAACATGTTTCCACAGATAAGCAAACACGTTAGCGAGTGCCAATGCACAAGATGGTTCAATTAGTTCCACTATAGAGGGAAGGACACTGTTTTGGGATCTGCTAATCCAGGTACCAGCGCTATTACGACAGCAAATCACATTCAGTCTGATCTTGATTAACCTGCTTGCTGTTAGTATTAGGATGGATGATCTTGACCTTCATTATCGTATCAGGCTCAAGAAAGGATTATCCGATGTAGAGGATGGATCTCTGCAGACGGCAGAGTTTGGGCATTTTTTTCCACTTCAGAACAAATTACAGCAGGACAGATATAATGTTGATAGTCTCTTCATGACAAGTAGGTGAAGAAAGTGGGGAATATTGTCTTTGTGAGTTCTACTGTGGAAATGCACACTCACTGTAAAAAACAACAACAACAAAGAAACTGTGTAATTTAACAGTGTTTTCCTATTAACTCTCCAGGAATTTAAATATATTAAATATCAACAAAATTACAAATATAGACTGTGGACTTACAAGTCAAACCTGTAACTGTGAATGACGATTTTTTTTCCCACATAGAAACACTATAAAAGAAAGACTATTCACAAATTCAGCTCGATTTCAGAAATATATAATTGTTTTAATGCTGTAAATACTGTACATATATGACATTTGATGCAATGAGTGAAAATTAATAGCAAAGGAAGTCAAAGTATAGGTTCTGAAATTTTGCATACATTTGTTTATTATTTAGCAGATATCTTGTGTAATTATAAAGCTTTTAAAGTAAAATAATGCTTTAGGTGTTAAAGCTGTAAGTTCCTAAACAGTAACAAGTAAACCCGCAATCTCATTATTGTAAAAGGACATTTGGACCAACCTTAAATCAGACAACTAATGCCAGAGTTTCACAAAGACTTGACCCAGACTGCTGTCTTTATTTGACAGATGTTGTTGTGAATGTGAATGACACATACAGTACAAGTACATATGAGAATTCTAAGGACTGTCTGCTGTACATGTGTTTATTATAAAGTAGTATATGTATATTTAAAAAAAAAATAAAATTAATCAAAAATAGGTCATAAACACATTTAGTGTACACGTTGGTGGTTAGCACCCTGCCATCATCTCTGCACATCCTCCACCTGTGCCTTCAACACAAACACCTCTTATGCCCACCCAGCTCAGCCTGCTCTGGCCTGTGACGGTTCAGTTTTGGACCTTAAATAATAAAAGCATTGAGAACATTAAAAAAAAAAGTATCCTACTTTGCTCCCTAGACTGCTGTCATTTCCTTATGAGGCATTTTATTTGGGGCAATGCCATTGTAATGAGCTTCTGCCAGCAATAAAGAAATAATATCAGTCTCCACCAGGTGGCATGCCATCCAGCTTCAGACTACCATACAAACCCACCAATTCATCCTCTCGAAATTTAGCGTATGAGAGGTCCAGAATTATTTGCCGTAGATGTCTTCTACCCCTAGATTCTTTACTTGGGACAATAACATGAAGTGAGGTAAATGGTTGTCTGTCTCTCTGTGTTTGCCCTGCAACACAGTGATCTGTCCAGAGGGTATTCTACCTTTTGCCCAGTGTGAGCTGGATAGGCTTCAGCCCCTGCAACCTTAAATTCAAACCGAAGAAGATGGATGGGCTATGGGTGGGTGGATGATGGATGGATATTATTGGCAGGTGATAGACGTACATTTAGAGAGTTACCATTCCAAACAGAAGGCACAAAAGTAGCCTGCTAAGAAATAGAATGGATAATTCCTTTGTCCAGACTCTTTCATAAGCAACAAGGTAAACCTAAAAGATGTGTTTTGACTCAAAAGTGGTCCTCAGTCCACTGCATTCCAGTCTGAGATTAACTGATTTTTGTATTTTCCCATAAATAATAATAATGACAAATCTCACCGCCTATTGAAAAGGTGCAAATGGTGCATACAAACTCACCAGACTGCAAGAAATGTAGTGGCTGTAATAAAAGTAACTGGGTTTATTCCACCCCAATACCTAAATGAAACCAGCGCCCATGTTTGCATTTTCTTTGTCACTGTTGTCATTTTTCATCAGGTTAATATGGCTTTGTGTGTGATTAGGAAAGCAATTAAGATAACATCCATTTAGAACAGAGGGTAAATGTAAGACCATCAAGGATGTGACGCTGTTCCTGTCACTGTGTTACTGTGTTTGTACACTGGTGTGACCCTCCGTGCAAGTCCCTAAAATGAAGCATTTGGTAGAAAAAAAAGAAAACAAAAACATTTAGGTACGTGTTCTGAAGATGCTCAGTGAAGATCTGTGGACGATCACAGGATGTGTGAACAAAAAACTAAATGATGTGCAATCTGGTGCATGATGTTTTCTTTTTAAATAACAAAATGCATAGAACTCCTACTTTACAACCTTGCTCATCATTTGTGACAATTCTGTGCTGTGACAAATCAACCCTTTACAAGATTATTTACCTTTAGAATTCCTGAATATAAGTTTATAAAGCCAAACAACCTCACAGATGTGGGCACAATATGAATATGAATGAGTCAGACAGCCTGCTGTAGTGGTGGGAGGGAAAAAAAATCCCTTCTCAAAATCCCGCTCAAAATCCTTGATCCGTGTCACTTGAGTGACATCATGATCTCTTTAGGGTTTGAAAGCTCAGCTCTCCTGCCATTATCTAAGACTCTTAATGAGTGTAAACAATTACTGGCATCTGAGCACCACTGACCTTTCTCAGTCTGCTGTACTCATCCAGGTGAGCACATGTATGAGAAACATGGACAGTATGTCAGTATGTACTACAAAAAATATATATGTGCTGTGTTTTCGTGACCCAATCTGGTTAAAATCTAAACATGACGATAATAATAATGATAATAAAAAATACAGTGACACTGATCAAGATTTTTCACAGTACAGCATGTATAGACATCACTCAGCAAGACGTGAACAAGAGTATTTTTCCAAGTGTTCCGTGATCTCTGCTATTTCCTTTGTTTTCGTTCTTTAGGCAGAGGTCATGCTTGGCTTTCTAGGAAGCTTTCATCCTTTTATCTCATCATTATCGTCATGACGGCCCTAACGAGTTTCCAATCTGTCTGTTGAGACTTCCGAGACATAATCCCTTTTCTGCGGCACGCATGAAATGTCCACTGAAATGGCTTTACCATTGTAGTTTCTTTCTTTCTAGTTAGAGCTGGGCGATATGAGATTTTTTCATATCACGATATGTTTTTTTCATTTCAGGCGATAACGATATCTATCACGATATAAGCCAAATAACTATATTTGTAAGATTTAAATGTGCCGTTGCTCACAAGTAAAATGTGAAATAATCAGCAGCTTGTTTTTATTTAAATATTTATTTCCCATAATAAGTTCAACAGGGTAGATGTACTTAAGGAACATGAGACTTTTTCAGATAAATAAAGGCAAATATTGCAAACTACACAAAAGGCAGCCGCTAAAGCGTTTAAGTTTCAAAATAGAACAAACGAAACAGACTAAATTGTCAATTCCACTTAGAAACAAAATATTAATTCTACAAATAAATCTTAGTTTGTGTTACAGAAGAACAGACAAAACTGACTAACTTTTGTCAATATCAAATAAACTGAGAACTAAAAGGAAATTCTCAATCTCTCCTTGTTGTATAGCTGAGCTTTTCAAACAGTTTTAACAGTTACTTTAGTCTGACAAAAGCCGAATGACGAATTAGCGCTTCCAGTCAGAGACTGAGGCTACGTCCACACGTACACGGGTATTTTTGAAAACGGAGATTTTCCGTTTTCGTTTTAAAAAATAATCCCGTCCACACATAAAGGCAGAAATGAAGGAAAACGCTGCTATGAACATGCCAAAGCAGCAGGTGGCGCTAGATTCCTAACCGTGCAGAAATGCTGGCCAATCAGAAGTCTAGAAGCCTCGGTGGGAAAAAGTAAACAAAGCTGGGGCATAGAAGCAGAACCGAGTCGTCTGTGTGGACGGACAGTAACTGTGTGTATATGTAAGCATTTAAACACTGCAGAGAGTAGAATTAACAGTAACAGTATTGTAGAAATTCATTTCACCGAAACAATAACGTGGCGCACAGTGTGACGCATGCACCAGTTTATTGTATTTCCAGACTTGATTTCGGCACAATTTACAGTGCACGCTACTCTGTTTTTTGTCAGACTTGAAATAGCCGAAATACCTTCACACTACGGAACTTCTATGGCTCTTCCGTTCGACAATCTCTCCGGCGTTGGAACCATCATCTGTTTTCTCTTCAGTCACGCTCGGTTGATTTCTCTAGTCGGCACACTCATTTCCTCCATTATGCGCTGGCTGCTTCCCAAACAAACACACGTGCGGCTTGGCACTTGTGCTGTACCTAACAAGTCACGCGACGTGACGCTGCGGCTGTGATTGGTTCGGCTCTGCGCTACTTAATTTGGATTGGCTGACCTTTTTTTATTTTTTTTTATTTTAAGAGGACAAGAGCGGCGAGGTCTATCGCGATAGCTTAATTTCTCTATCGAGTAAAAGTTATATCGCGATACATATCGTTATCGTTCTATCGCCCAGCTCTATTTCTAGTTCTTTCAAAATAAAAACAATCTTGACCAAACACAATATGAGGAATAGTTATTCTTTAGTTTTTCTGCATCAATGGCAATTTTCTTCATTTTAGGTTTGATCAGAAAAACAAAGGGACCTATTTGAGTGTGCAGCTGTAGTTGGACCTTATAGCCTATTTGATGGTCATTTCCAGCATTGTGCAAAACTCGTGAATCATCCTTCATTTCTTTATATTCTGATGGGCTTGAAAGTCAATGGTATGACTTTATTTATTCTTCAAAACACTGTGAACTTTCCTAGGCAGGTTTTCTTGTGATTTCTTTAAGAAGTCTTCAGGAATAGTTCTCCAGGCTTCGTGAAAGACATTCAAAGCTTTTCTTTGGATGTTGGCGTCCTTTTGTTCTGTTCAATAATGTTGAGCTCCCCACTCTGGGGAGGCCAATCCATGACTCGTGGTGTTTCACTGTGTTTTTTCTATCCAGGTATGGTTTTACTACGCTGGCAGTACGTTTGGGATCATCATCCTGAAAATAATTCTTTCCAGAGGGTAAGGTCTCTATATTGCATAATGGATCAAAATCTGATGGAGCATTTCTTTGTTCATAATTAGATCAGTCTTGACAAATCCCCAACACCACTGGCTGAAATACAGCCCCACACTGTGATAGAGCCTTTTTTCGTTATGCGTAGACACAACATTGCTTCGTTTTTTGAGTTAGGTGCAATTTTTTATGCTTGAATAATTGATAGGTTCGTGTTAAGCGAGTTAACAAACAATCAACTGGCTCCTTGGAAATAAAATACAAGTAAATGGAGGCTGGCTCAAGAGAATCATGTATATAAAAGTGGCTTGGTTTTTAATTTGTTTGTTCTTCCTTTCTTTTTAAAAAAATGTTCTTTATATGACAGCAGTGAGTTAAACGCGTATATAAATCACAGCACTAAAACCTGTGCTGAACAGCTGGCTCCCATCTTTACTCTGACTGAATGACTACAGACCTGTCGCCTTGACATCTGTGGTCATGAAATCCTTTGAACGACTGGTGTTAGCCCATCTGAAAGACATTACAGGCCACCAGCTGGACCCTCTGCAGTTTGCCTACCGGGCAAACAGGTCGGTGGATGATGCAGTGAACATGGGGCTGCATTACATCCTGCAACACCTCGACCGCCCGGGAACTTTTGCCAGGGTCCTGTTTGTGGACTTTAGTTCGGCTTTTAACACCATCGTGCCTGAACTTCTCTCCTCCAAACTCTCCCAGCTCAGCGTGTCACCAGCTACCTGTCAGTGGATCACCAGCTTCCTGACAGATAGAAAGCAACAAGTGAGGCTGGGGGAGATCACCTCTGAAACTCGGTCCCTCAGTATTGGTGCCCCTCAAGGATGTGTCCTCTCACCACTACTGTTCTCCCTCTACACTAATGACTGCACCTCCAAGAACTCGGCTGTTAAACTCCTAAAGTTTGCAGATGACACCACTGTCATTGGCCTCATTCAGGATAGTGATGAGTCTGCATACCGGCAGGAAGTTGAGCGGCTGGTACTCTGGTGCAGTCAGCACAATCTGGAGCTGAACACTCTTAAGACTGTAGAGATGACAGTGGACTTCAGGAAACATCCCTCAACTCTGCTCCCCCTCACCATATCAGACAGCTGTGTGTCGACTGTGAAGACCTTCAAGTTCCTGGGTACCACCATCTCCCAGGACCTGAAGTGGGAGACCAACATCAACTCCATCCTCAAAAAGACCCAGCAGAGGATGTACTTCCTGAGACAACTTGGGGAGTACAGTCGACACAGGAGCTGCTGATCCAGTTCTACACTGCGGTCATTGAGTCTGTCCTGTGCTCCTCCATCACAGTTTGTTATGGTGCAGCCACTAAACAGGACAGGAGCAGACTGCAGCGGACTGTACGGGCAGCAGAAAGGATCATTGGCGCCCCCTGCCCTCCATCCAGGATCTGTACCTCTCAAGAACCAGGAAACGGGCAGGGAAAATCATCACAGACCCCTCACACCCTGGACACAGACTTTTTGATCTGCTGCCCTCTGGCAGACGGTACAGAAGCCTGCAGACCAGGAACAGTTTCTTTCCCCTCGCCATCTCCCTTCTAAACAGTTGACCTGTCACACTGCTCCCACTGCCAGACTGCAACTGCACCTTATGTACATTCTGTAGTATTCATTCCACCTCATTTCATTTCTGTATTTTATGTAAATAAGTTTAGATTAGTTATTTATAGTTGGTTTACACAGCTTTGTGTATGTACAGTGGGGCAAAAAAGTATTTAGTCAGCCACCGATTGTGCAAGTTCCCCCACTTAAAATGATGACAGAGGTCAGTAATTTGCACCAGAGGTACACTTCAACTGTGAGAGACAGAATGTGAAAAAAAAAAATCCATGAATTCACATGGTAGGATTTGTAAAGAATTTATTCATAAATCAGGGTGGAAAATAAGTATTTGGTCACCTCAAACAAGGAAAATCTCTGGCTCTCACAGACCTGTAACGTCTTCTGTAAGAAGCTTTTCTGTCCCCCACTCGTTACCTGTATGAATGGCACCTGTTTGAACTCATCATCTCTATAAAAGACACCTGTCTACAGCCTCAAACAGTCAGACTCCAAACTCCGCCATGGCCAAGACCAAAGAGCTTTCGAAGGACACCAGGAAAAGTATTGTAGACCTGCACCACTGGGAAGAGTGAATCTACAATAGGCAAGCAGCTTGGTGTGAAAAAATCAACTGTGGGAGCAATCATCAGAAAATGGAAGACATACAAGACCACTGATAATCTCCCTCGATCTGGGGCTCCACGCAAGATCTCATCCCGTGGGGTCAAAATGATCATGAGAACGGTGAGCAAAGATCCCAGAACCACACGGGGGGACCTGGTGAATGACCTGCAGAGAGCTGGGACCAAAGTAACAAAGGTCACCATCAGTAACACACTACAACGGCAGGGAATCAAATCCCGCAGTGCCAGACGTGTTCCGCTGCTGAAGCCAGTGCATGTCCAGGCCCGTCTGAAGTTTGCCAGAGAGCACATGGATGATACAGCAGAGGATTGGGAGAATGTCATGTGGTCAGATGAAACCAAAGTAGGACTTTTTGGTATAAACTCAACTCGTCGTGTTTGGAGGAAGAAGAATACTGAGTTGCATCCCAAGAACACCATACCTACTGTGAAGCATGGGGGTGGAAACATCATGCTATGGGGCTGTTTTTCTGCCAAGGGGACAGGACGACTGATCCGTGTTAAGGACAGAATGAATGGGGCCATGTATCGTGAGATTTTGAGCCAAAACCTCCTTCCATCAGTGAGAACTTTGAAGATGAAACGAGGCTGGGTCTTCCAACATGACAATGATCCAAAACACACCGCCCGGGCAACAAAGGAGTGGCTCCGTAAGAAGCATTTGAAAGTCCTGGAGTGGCCTAGCCAGTCTCCAGACCTCAACCCCATAGAAAATCTGTGGCGGGAGTTGAAAGTCCGTGTTGCTCGGCGACAGCCCCAAAACATCACTGCTCTCGAGAAGATCTGCATGGAGGAATGGGCCAAAATACCAGCTACTGTGTGTGCAAACCTGGTAAAGACCTATAGTAAACGTTTGACCTCTGTTATTGCCAACAAAGGTTATGTTACAAAGTATTGAGTTGTATTTTTGTTATTGACCAAATACTTATTTTCCACCCTGATTTACGAATAAATTCTTTACAAATCCTACCATGTGGATTCATGGATTTTTTTTTCACATTCTGTCTCTCACAGTTGAAGTGTACCTCTGGTGCAAATTACTGACCTCTGTCATCATTTTAGGTGGGGGAACTTGCACAATCGGTGGCTGACTAAATACTTTTTTGCCCCACTGTATGTGTATGCATGTGTAATGTATATATAGACACGTGTGTGTGTGTGTGCGTGGGGGGGGGGGGGGGGGGGTATGTGTGTATTCACATTGTTTATGTTAATGAGAGTGTGGGGAGTGAGTTGGAGGGTGGGGTGGGCTGATTTTAACCATGTAAAGCACTTTGTGCTACATTTTTTTTTTGTATGAAAAGTGCTTTATAAATAAAGATTGATTGATTGAGAGCAGCGGAGAGGATTGTGGGGACCTCTCTTGCCTCCCTCCCCAGGAGGTGTGTGTGTGCGTGTGTGCGTGTGTGTGTGTGTGTGTGTGTGTGTGTGTGTGTGTGTGTGTGTGTGTGTGTGTGTGTGTGTGTGTGTGATTTACATTGCTGTGCTGAGCCACCATCTACCGGAACCAAATTCCTTGTATGTGTCTGCACATATACTTGGCCAATAAACACGATTCTGATTCTGACAAGCACGCAAACCTCCGTCTTTCTGCCTGTTACAAATAAACATGTACACATACAAACACAGTTTGCATGTGTACATGTGTATTTGTACATGTACATGTGTACAGTTTTGTTTAATGTTGTACACAGACAGACAAAAGGCACTGAAAAGTCACCTCACCTCAAAAGTCACCTTTGATGGAGGAAGAAAATCAGTAGTGTAAGTCTGCCATCTAATGGACTAACATAGTGCTGCAACAAAGGGCAGCTACTTTTCATATCATGAAATATGTTTTTTTTTCTTTATTATTGGCCTTCTTTAGGAAGAAGGTCAGAGGTCAGGTTCAGGTACTCAGAACCTAAGGTCTTTAAGGTGCATGTAAGCACCCCACATGCAGCAGAAATAAAGCTGTAGTGTAAAAAGAGACAGATTGAATTACTGCCAACCAGCTAATGGATGATAAAGTAGTCTGGCAATAATAATTTTAAAAAATGTTTGCGCAGACTTTTTGAAGAAGAAGAAAAAGAAGAAGAAGTCCTGGCCTACTGCTGAGGATAGCTTTGCAGTCCATCAGAACATGCAATGACTGTTTAAGCCACATTAACTTATCATCTTCGCAGCAACGAATTCAACCTGCAAAAAGTCAGAATTATGCTAATACTCGCTCACCTTTTTCTCTTGCTGGTTACCCGGACATCTGGCACTAGTCTGCCAAACTAAAATGCTTGAACCACACTTATTGCTTTATATTTTGCTTCCAAGTAGCCAGACTTTCTACATCTGGCAGTGACTTTTTTGTCACACTGCCAGCACAGTAAAAGCACACCTGGATAGATAAACATTTACTTGTCTTTTAGGTTGACATCAAAGAATATGGCTGAACATCCATCCGTCCATCATCCATCCATTGTCTTCCGCCTATCCTACGGCTGATCATATTGATGTCAAAACCAGGGACGCTTTTTTTTTATGTTGAAGCCATTGTAGTAGAGTATTTGTATCAGTGGAGGGCGCGCTAAAGGGGGGCGTGGGCGTGTCAACATTAATATATGCGAGCGCAAAGTCTGTAAATTGTTGCTCGTGCGGTGTTGTCGAGAATTTGTGGGCATATACAAGTAGGTTTAGAGGGGAATAAAATCAGAATTGCATACAAAATTAAAATAAAAGGAGATTCGGTACGGGTGTCGCCATCTTTAGTAAGGGACAATAACCCAACTCCTATAACACAACTTGTTGTAATTCGCGAAAAGTCGTAACGTGTTTACTTTAAATCGATTTGCAGTGTTCCTAAAAGTACACTGGTACTTACTGTACGATTCGCACACACAGATTGACAAAAATAAAAAAAATGTATATACCTTTACCTCCGAAACGGTTTGCAAGTGGGTCCTTGTCGCCATGTTTACTTTGGGTGACGCCAACTCTCTTCCATTTTCCTCCGCCTCTGGTTGTCAAGAAGATGGCAGCTTCCAGGCAGGCATGAGAGGAAATACTTCTTCACAAATCGAATGAATTTGGATTATTGCCGCAAGATTAGAGCACATATCTGTGTTTTTGCAATAACTGCATCGAAATAAGTGAGTAAAATTCTGAAGCGTCTGTGCCCTTTTCGCTCTGTTGTGTTTTGTTGTAGCAAACCGCCCGGCCATTTTTCTTGTGGGAGCTGTAGACTTAGGCCGATTGTTGAAAAGATGGCTGCTTCCAGAGACGGCATGAAACATAATAACATTGTGTTTATGCTGTTTAACTCAATTTAGCTCAGTTTTAAGACCGTTGCCGAGCTTGCCTTTGTATCAGGTAAATTATGCACGACAGAGAAACTTTAAATTGCGTTGAATTTAATTGAGAAATTCGGCAGCGCTTTGACAGATGCCAGCTAACGCCGTTAGCTCGAGCAAATTAGGTTGAGTAACTAGCCGCTAGAGCTAACGGGGTACGGCTAACATGAGAATTTGAATGCCGCGATTGCAACTTTAAATTTTTTGTAAATCTGGGTAAAAGGTCTCATAGTTGTTTGGCCCTTTAGTCCCATAATATTTGCAACTGTTAACACAAACTTTGGATTTTTTATAACGTTGATAATTGCGGTAAAGCGGTTGCAAAGAATGCTAAAGTTGTTAGCTACAATATGGCGACTCCCAGAGAGGCATGAAAATAGCCGACTGTTGCTAACGATTGCAGTAGTGGATAAATTAGTGGTACGACTGTGTATCGTTTTGTGAACACGGGCTTATAATCACCTGTTGGATTTGTATTCATCCTGCCTTGTTTTTTGTTGATGTAGTGGGTTAGTTGTCATGTATTTTTATTTTTCGTTTGCTTCCGCCATTTTTCCGACGGGCAGTAGCGTTAGCGGGTGTTTGTTTGGTTGCAAGATGGCGGCTTCCATGGATTGAATTCAATGGTTAGAAACAACTAATAATAAACTTGGATAATGGCAAGATTTACTATGATTCTTAACAGAAGTACGACGTCATAACTGCGTAAGAGACCATAAAGCAGAAGTTGCTCGAAAGGTTTTGTACAAATATAGTTTATTGCTGTTATTGTTTTTTCTTGTCTTTTTTTGACAGTGTTCATTAACCAAAGCTAACCGCTAACTGTAAAGCCTGCTTTAAAGTTAGCTATATTGCACGGTTAGATGCTATTTTTGTATTGCATAGGTTTTATGGAAAGATAACAGAACTATTCAAGCACACATGACTAATGCGTCTTTATTATTTATTTCGGTAGAAGTCATGTCTGCCCCTGGCTCCGCGGTATCTGGGACCACGGCGTCGGTTCTGCAGCCGCGATGGAAACGGGTCCTCGGGTGGTCTGGTCCTGTTCCCCGGCCCAGACATGGACACAGAGCTGTGGCTATAAAGGAGCTTATGGTTGTTTTCGGCGGTGGAAACGAAGGGATTGTGGATGAGCTGCATGTATACAACACCGGTAAGCGCAACTTTGCATAAGGAACTTTATCAATTGTTTCTGCAGAAAGCATCATTTCTTACAAATAAAATTCATATATTTAGAAGGCTAACTCAAAGTACTTCTACATCTAAAATAGTACAGTTCATTTCAGTATATGTTTATAATGCGCAAAACTAAATAGCCTTGCAGGCCCCAGTAGGCCAAACAGAAGTTAGCCCCCCCTGTCGGAGAAGGATTTTAATACACGTTAAAAAAGGCGGGCTAAAATAAAATGGATGATGCTGGTTGGTTTAAGCATATCCCCTGCCCCAGTTTCCTGCTTATAAACCAATAAGGGCAGGCAGACTCAGCAGTTGTGTTTGTGTTCCCATTCTTTAATGTAGATTTTAAGTTTATGTTTCCAAAAATAAATAGAGGGTTATTTTTTGCTTCTACTTTTAAGCATTTTAAAGCCTTAGTGGGTGTGATAGCATGTCTTTACTTATTAATTACAATTTGCCACAGGAAAGCCTCCAGAAATAACCCCTTTATTGTTATTGTGTTTTAATTTTTAGCAACAAACCAGTGGTTTATCCCAGCAGTCCGTGGTGATATCCCTCCTGGTTGTGCTGCATATGGTTTTGTCTGTGATGGCACACGGTTGCTGGTATTTGGTGGAATGGTGGAGTATGGAAAGTACAGCAACGATCTTTATGAACTACAGGTAAACCTTTATGGAAAAATAACCCCAGTTTTCGTACTAAGTTTGCTTGTCAGTATAATGAAGGCTTGTAAAGTATTTATAGCAACAAAATATAGCTGGTATCTAAGTCAGATTTTCCAGAGATATTTACAAAGCAATGTTCATATGTAGGCCATCGTACTGCAAAGTGTCTTTATCAGCTGCATGCAAAATTTTGTCTTGTCTGCATCAGAGATGACTGATACAGGAAAAAATTGAGAAAGTTGATTGCAAAGTTATGTTTCACCCCTGTTACAGTTAAAATATTTACTAGAACAGGCAAATTATTACAATTAAAATCAAGGTCACTTGTAAGTTTCATCACTATACGTGTTACTGAGTGTTCAATGCTCAGCTGTACAGCATTATAGTAAGGTTGTGTCATTGAAACTATGATGACTTGTGAAATCACACAACTGTGTTGCAAAGTTTATGGTTTCATTGGTTGTGCTAGTCTTGAGAAAATACATTAAAGGAGTAATGTGTCTTTATTCTTAAAACTGTAGTAGAAAGGTTACAATTTACGTTGTTCTGCTCTTCTAGTATGTTTGGGTTTGCCAAATTTCATTAACCGATCCTGAGAAGTTCTCAAATGTTACGTTTCTGATTAAAGGATGTAAGGAAGCAGTGTGCCAAAAGTCTTTGTCACCAGATCCCAGGTGGATTTTTAATCATTGGGAAATGGAGTAGCTCTGTAAACAAACACTAAATAAATGTGGATTTGATGAGGGGGGGAAAGTATGTAAGGGTTCAGTCACAATTGTGATACTAAATCTGTCCTTATTTTTATGTTGTCAGAACAAGGAATGTGGTCAGCTTAAGACTTGTTAGTTACAGCTTATGCTGCCATCCATCGACTGATCGTTTTTTTCCACTGTGGTTTTTGCTACAGGCCAGCAGATGGGAATGGAAAAAATTAAAAGCAAAAAACCCGAAGAATGGCCCCCCTCCTTGCCCTCGTCTTGGCCACAGCTTTTCACTGGTTGGCAACAAATGCTACCTGTTTGGTGGACTCGCCAATGACAGCGAAGACCCAAAAAACAACATTCCCAGGTACAGAGGTTTTCTGAACAGTCATCAGGGGAGCACTGTTTTGCAGGACTGCAAATGTTTTTCTGTTTCAGCCACCGACGTGAGTGTCACTGTGTTTTTATTCATCAGATACCTGAATGATCTGTACACACTCGAGCTTCGTGCAGGTTCCAGTGTGGTTGGATGGGATATTCCAATCACATACGGAGTCCTGCCTCCTCCTCGTGAGAGCCACACTGCTGTGGTATACACAGAGAAGGCAACCAGGAAGTCGCGCTTAATAATCTATGGAGGAATGAGCGGTTGCCGTCTTGGAGATCTATGGACACTTGACATTGGTATGTTTTATAAAGTGTAAATGGAGAAATAACAGCACTAAAATTGAAATGCCCTGCCATCAGCCCTCTGAGACATGATGCGATTCACAGAGTATCAGAACAAATGGAACTGAGCATTTCACTGTTAGAGAAGCAATATAGGAAATTGTGAGTTTTCTGTACACAAGCTGCCTTATCTTTTTGCATTTAAGAATAGATAACCTTTTATTGATTTTATTTTTTTTAATCTCCAGATACCCTGACATGGAACAAACCATCAGTAAGCGGCACAGCGCCACTTCCTCGAAGTCTTCACTCTGCTACCACCATCACAAACAAGTGAGATGACTGCTGCACATTTCCAACAGCAAACTTAATTTTTATTTTACTCATTTTTGAAATTCTGTGCTTGTTAAATGGTCTAAGTGCGAATTCATTTCTCTGTGCAGGATGTATGTTTTCGGAGGATGGGTACCTTTGGTGATGGATGATGTCAAAGTGGCCACACACGAAAAAGAGTGGAAATGCACAAACACTCTTGCGTGCTTGAACCTCGGTTTGTCTATCTCTGTTTTTATTGAAATCATATTTTTTTTGTTTGTTTTTTAAATAGCAAATGTGCAGTGCCACTCTTAACTTTTGTGTAATTCTTCGTTAGACACCATGTGTTGGGAAACAGTGTTGATGGATACTCTTGAAGACAACATCCCCAGGGCCCGTGCTGGTCACTGTGCTGTGGCTATCAATTCCAGGCTTTATGTATGGAGTGGCCGTGACGGTTATCGTAAAGCTTGGAACAACCAAGTCTGTTGTAAAGATCTGTGGTACCTGGAAACAGGTAGGTGTGTTGTAACATGAGTGCTGTTGGAGACAACAGCTCGTTATTAGATAGTATTGAAAATTCTGCTCTCCCCCCCCAGAGCGACCGCACGCCCCTGCCAGGGTGCAGTTAGTCCGTGCCAACACAAACTCTCTGGAGGTGAGTTGGGGTGCAGTCTCCACAGCTGACACATACTTGCTGCAGCTGCAGAAGTATGACATTCCTGCAACTCCAGCTGCAGCCTCTCCAGCTATGAGCGCAACCCCATCGCAGCCGCTTAACTCTCCAAAGAGCCCAGTGCCAGCTGCTGCAGCACCGTCGGCTCAGAGCTTACCACAGACAGGTATTACAATTTTGCATTTTTGTTACCACACCAGGAAGCTCGGCAACTGCAACAACCCAAATTCTACAAGGTGTGAATAATTTGGTTCATTTGTTTTACAGCAGTTTTAAAGGTTGCAGCTCAGCAGTCTGCAACAGGCGCATCTGTTGTCACAGTTCGTCCCAGCCAGCCGGGGAAATCCCCCGTCACTGTGACATCCCTTCCTCCAGGTGTTCGAATGGTAGTTCCAGCCCAGACTACCCAGGGATCGGTATGAGCAGTTTCATACAATTGTGTTCTTTCGCTGTGAACTGCACTGCCAGATCAGCAAATAATGTCAACATTTATTTCTTTTTAACTTTTAGCCAATTGGAAGTAGCCCTCAGATGAGTGGCATGGCAGCTTTAGCTGCTGCTGCAGCAGCAACCCAGAAGATCCCGCCCTCTTCAGCAGGAACTGTCCTCAATGTTCCTGCAGGTGCTACCATTCTCAAAACAGTGGCAGTTTCTCCCAGCACAACCACAGTGAAAGTGGCTTCTCCAGTCATGGTACACGTTGCAGTAAACGCTCTCATTTCCAACATTATGCTCGTCCTATCACAAGCCATTTGTGATAATAAATATGTGCTTGTAGGTCAGTAACCCGGCCACCCGGATGTTGAAGACTGCCGCTGCCCAAGTGGGCACAGCAACTGCATCCTCTCCCACCACTACCACCAGACCCATCATCACTGTGCACAAGTCTGGTGCAGTCACAGTGGCCCAGCAGGCCCAGGTGGTGACCACTGTGGTGGGAGGAGTCACCAAGACCATCACCCTGGTCAAGAGCCCCCTGACCATGGGCAGCAGTGGCACTCTGGTAAGAAAACATGGATTCTTTAGCATAATGTAATACTGCAACTCTACTTGAGAGCACCCTTTGGTGCTTTCACAGGCATGCTTTAAACCATGGATTCTGTAAAATGCTTCCTCGCACTCTGCATCTTTGTATCGATTGGTCACTCAATGGTGGCGTCTTTTTGAACCAGTAGGGAGGGTGTAAAAGTTGGCCTACAGTGACTATTGGAAAAGACAGGGAGCATGATGTCAGTGATCTGCATGACTGTCGGTCAGTTAGGGCTAGAATGATTCTAGAGCCACAAGTTTGGTGGTCGAGCATCCGGCTGACCTCCCCGTAATATCCGATGTTTTCTGGTGACTCATGAATTTGAGTCTCTCTCCTATGTCGGCAGATCTCCAACCTTGGCAAGATGATGTCTGTGGTACAAACCAAGCCAGTGCAGACATCAGCTGTCACAGGCCAGGCTTCCACTAACCCTCTCACACAGATCATACAGGTCAGCTATCTGCATGAGTGCAGGAAAAAACAGGAGGTAGCTTAAAACTCCTGAGACAGGCACCACGTGTCTTTCCCTGAATAGTTTTCATAACATGCACCTTTCTTTCCAGACGAAGGGTCCACTCCCAGCTGGCACAATCCTGAAGCTGGTGACCTCTGCAGATGGCAAACCCACAACCATCATCACCACCTCCCAGGCTGGAGGCACAGGAAACAAGCCCACTATCCTCAACATCAGCGGAGTCTCTCCTACTACCACTAAGCAGGGTACCACCATCATTAAGACTATCCCCATGTCAGCCATCATGACCCAGCCTGGAGCTACAGGTTTGTTCTCATTCAAGTTTGCACACTTTTTGGCATTTGCTGTGTAAATTAACCTTTAGATTTAGGATTAGTGATTGATCAGTGATTATATTCATGCTTGTGTTTGTCCTTGCAGGTGTAACAAGCAGTGCAGGTATGAAAACGCCCATTACAATCCTTACCACAAAGGTGATGACCACAGGAACTCCTGGGAAAATCATCACTGCGGTGCCCAAACTTGCCACGGCAGCTGGCCAGCAGGGACTGACACAGGTAAATTGTCTCTTTTTGCTCAGCAGTGTTTGGTACATATTGTGTTTGTTGTGCTGCCTGTTTATCCTAAATCTTCTGTTTCTAGGTGGTTTTGAAGGGTGCTCCCGGGCAACCTGGCACTATTTTACGCACTGTTCCCATGAGCACAGTGGGTGGCGTTCGTCTGGTTACACCAGTGACTGTGTCTGCTGTTAAGCCGACTGTCACAACTCTGGTTGTCAAGGGGACTACAGGTACGAAAAAATTACTAAGTAATGATTATGTGTATGTGTGTAACAGTTTTGTTTCTCTGGTTTCATTTTTCAAACCACATTTCTTCCAGGTGTCACCACTCTCGGCACAGTCACTGGTACCGTTTCTTCTAGCTTGGCGGGAGGCACAGTTGATAGTTCAACTTCCTCTCTCGTTACTCCCATCACCACACTGGGAACCATTGCTACCCTGTCCAGCCAGGTCATCAACCCAACTGCCATTACAGTTTCAGCTGCTCAGACTAGCCTGACTTCTTCCTCCGCACTGCCCTCTTCTACTATGACAGTGCAGGTAATACTCAGCAGCTCCACTTTGTAATATTTGTATTTTAGTCATTAGGCTTTGAAGCTCTTGCAGTAGCATGTGTCATAAGCTTTAAGTAGTATATCACAACATGCTGAAAAAGACCATATGTGAAGATGTTGCTACCTCTTCTTGTAAACACAGACTAATGGAGAGCTGCTCCTCAGAAATTTTCAGACAGTCAATGAAGTTCTTCTGTTTTAGACCATGTATAACATACTATTTGCCTTAGAGCTGACATCTCTTTCCTCTCAGCAGAACCAGCCCACCCAGGTGACTCTGATCACAACTCCCAGTGGTGTTGAGGCTCAGCCAGTACAAGATCTACCAGTATCCATCCTGGCTTCACCAACCTCTGAGCAACCCACTTCCACTGAGGCTGGAGCTGCTGGAGAGAGCTCTGGAACTGTCACTCTGGTCTGCTCTAATCCGCCCTGTGAGACCCACGAAACGGGAACTACCAACACAGCCACCACTTCTTCCGCAACAATTGGTGCAGGACAGGTCTGCTCTAACCCACCATGTGAGACCCACGAAACCGGAACCACCAACACAGCCACCACTTCGTCTGCAACAATTGGAGCAGGGCAGGTCTGCTCTAACCCACCATGTGAAACCCATGAAACAGGAACCACCAACACGGCCACCACTTCCTCAGCTACAATCGGTGCAGGACAGGTCTGCTCGAATCCGCCCTGCGAGACCCATGAGACCGGAACTACCAACACAGCCACAACTGCTTCTTCAAACATGTCTGCGCTACGCATGTGCTCCAACCCACCATGTGAGACCCATGAAACCGGAACAACAAACACGGCTACCACAGCAACGTCGAACATGGGAGGAGTGCAGCAGGCGTGCTCCAACCCGCCCTGCGAGACCCATGAGACCGGAACTACCAACACAGCCACAACTGCTTCTTCAAACATGTCTGCGCTACGCATGTGCTCCAACCCACCATGTGAGACCCATGAAACCGGAACAACAAACACGGCTACCACAGCAACATCGAACATGGGAGCAGTGCAGCAGGCGTGCTCCAACCCGCCCTGTGAGACCCATGTGACGGGCACCACCAACTCCACCACACAAGCTTCATCTAGCATGAATGCAAACCAGACAGACACGGTGCAGAGCGTGTGCTCTAATCCACCCTGCGAAACCCATGAGACGGGGACCACCAATTCTCCGTCCACAGCCACCTCCAGCATGGGAGGAGACCAGACCAGCACAACAACAGCCCTGGTCCAAAGGGTTTGCTCCAACCCTCCCTGTGAAACACACGAGACAGGGACCACCAACACAGCCACAACTGCCACTTGTAGCATGGAGACAGGTGAAGGCACTGGTATGTAAACATACTGTGTACATTTTACCTGAATAATCTTATTTCTTTTCTTTTTCTTTTATAATTAACAGCAAGTTAGGTTTCCGTACACTGTGTGGTGACTCTCAATCTTTCTTCTTTTTTTAATTACACTTGTCTTGATATTTCTTAAAATAACATCTAGATCTCACATGACGGATGATTGTTTTTCTCTAAGCAGTAAAAGTAGTTTGTTTAGAAATCAGCTATGTTACTATGTCTCATTAGCAACCCAGCAGACAGAAGAAGGAGCAGAAGGTACCAGCAGCACAGAAGAGGCATCCACCACAGCAACAACTGGCACCACCCAGGGCAGGGCTATCACTACTGTCACTCAGTCTACACCAGCCCCTGGACCCTCTGTGCCTGTAAGAATACCACATCATTCCTGTCAAAATAAGATCCTTTTCTAAAAACCATCCAGTATGACTAGGTGATGGTGGTAAAACTAATCCTAGTAGATGTCCACGTTGGGGCTGCATTTCTGAATTTGATATGCTGTACAGACAAAAGTACCAGGCCACCTACACATTACACTTAAAGGATCTGCTTGACCATGGAAACTGAAGTTGTGAAACTCCTGGTGCACAGTACTTGTGCTGACGAGAAAGCCAGAGCAAGTTTATAATCCTGTAGGTATTGAGTCAGCAGAGTGTTGATAGAGTGTTGGCGTCCTATTACATTACTGCGCTGAATATCTATGAACAAAACATTCAGAAATGTTTGTAAAGGCAGACTGTATTGGTAGGTGCCAGAATTTAAACACCGGTGGCCATAGGACTGAAAACGCCTGACTTTGCAGATTAAGAAGTGTGGCCTAATACTTTTGTCAATATGTGTGTACGAATATGTAAGAAGAATGTCATTTCCAGAGTTTCTTTCTCATTGTGGGGTATGATTTCTTTGTTTCCCTCTAGTCGATCTCATCCATCACAGAGGGAGTAAGCACTGCAGCTAGCTCCACAGAGGAACCCATGCAGACTGATGAGCCAGCATCAGCAGAAGCTGCACCTGTTGAGGAAGGAACCGCAGCAATGGAGACGCAAGCAGAGGTGAATAAAATATGAAGGCAAAAAAGTCTGTTTGGCCTTTGATTTTGAAATTCTTTGCAGTCATGCATTTTCCATGTTTTTTTGATGGGACTGATTTAATGTGTTCCCCAGGGAGAAGCAGCAGCAGCGACAGCCTTGAACCTTCCTTCAGAGCTGATGTCTGAGGGCCAGGGAGCCACACTAATGGTGACGGGGCTGTCGGACGAGGAACTGGCTGTCACTGCAGCAGCAGAGGCGGCTGCACAAGCAGCAGCCACAGAGGAAGCCCAGGCCCTCGCTATCCAGGCGGTCCTCCAGGCAGCTCAGCAAGCCGTAATGAGTGAGTAGAATCAAAGCTTTTTGTTCACAGACTTTCGAATTTTGAACCATAGCATAGCCTAAGTTCAAGGGCTGGCTCTAGTTAACAGGACACTTGTCAGTAAAACTATTCCTCTAGATGTGAAACTCCTGAATTCTCTGTGATCTTGCTATTCATAAAAAATGTATAACTTACAGATGAAGGCGATGCTGCTGGAGAGAACCAGCAACCCACCAACATCCCCATCATGCTGACCCAGCAAGATCTTGCAGCACTGGTCCAACAGCAGCAACAATTGCAGGAGGCTCAGGCCGCAGCTCAGCAGGCCACAGTGGACACAAGCTTGCCCACCGAGGGTCTTGCTCCTGCCGACAGCCTCAATGATCCGTCTGTTGAGAGCAATGGGCACAACGAAATGGCCGCTGCAGTCACAAGTGCTGTGGCTTCTCTCCTGCCACGCACCACAGCTGAGAGTATGTTTGTGTTGTGTTTGGTTTTTTTATAGTTACTTTGAATGTTACTGTTTGTTACAGCAGACTGATTATTTTTGTATTGCTCTTGACATTGTACAGCGCTTGCGCCATCAAGTACGTTTGCACCCTCTGTATCTGTGGCAAGTCCAGCTAAACTTCAAGCAGCAGCCACTCTAGCAGAGGTCGCCAATGGCATTGAGGGAGAGGTGAGTCATTTTGGTGCTGCTGCACTTCTGATTATGTCAGTTGAGGTGAAGAGAGGAAAGGAGGAATTTGCTGACCGTTTTTGTTCCCATGCAGAAGCAAGCCCCTCAGCCAGCTCCAGTGAAGCCTGTCGTGAAAAAGGAGAACCAGTGGTTTGATGTTGGGATTGTTAAAGTGACAAATATGGTTGTCACTCACTACTATGTGCCAGGAGATGATTCTCAAGGAGATGTAAGTTGTCTCAGGGAGCCTTTTCTTGTTCAGAATGATATTGATGTGCGTTACAAGAATCCATCTTTATCTAACTTGTATTTATGTGTTTGGTAGGATGACTCTGGCATTATACCAGACTACAGCCAGATGAAGAAAATGGAGCTGCAGCCTGGAACAGCTTACAAGTTCCGTGTTGCTGGAATCAACGCCTGCGGTCGTGGAGCTTTCTCTGAGATTTCAGCTTTCAAGACTTGCCTACCAGGCTTCCCGGGGGCACCTTGTGCCATCAAAATCAGCAAGGTAAACAAACCCTGTTGCATTATAGATTTTACTCACAGGTGTGCCATACGTGATCACGTGAGCCATGGTTTTGGCACCAAGTAGCATCTTTTCACTGTATCCCCCCCAGAGCCCAGATGGTGCCCACCTAACCTGGGAGCCACCCTCGGTGACGTCAGGAAAGATCATTGAGTACTCTGTGTACCTGGCCATCCAGAGCAACCAAACAGCTGAAGCCAAGGCTTCCACCCCAGCCCAGCTAGCCTTCATGCGTGTGTATTGTGGACCCAACCCATCTTGCTTGGTTCAGTCGTCCAGCCTCTCTAACGCACACATCGACTACACCACCAAGCCAGCGATCATCTTCCGCATTGCCGCCCGTAACGAGAAGGGCTATGGTCCTGCCACACAAGTTCGATGGCTGCAAGGTGAGTTCACAAATAAGTTCTTTAAAATATTAAAAATACTTAATTACTGAGGCTGCTGTTGATGGATTGAATCTCTCCACTTTAATGCCCTGTAGAATCTGGCAAAGATGCCTCCTCTGCAAAACCGGCCCCCAAAAGACCAGGCACCTCTCCTGATACGTAAGTACAGTATTCATGTTTCATATCGTGCACACAGGAACATTTCATCGATGAATAAAACATCCAGCACTTATTCTGGTTTTGTGTGTTCTCCTGCAGTAAGTCTACTGGTCCAAAGAAAGCAAGGACGGACCAGTGAGGTGGCCTGGAGATCCCTCCCAGTCTTTTCTTTTGGTCTTTTTTTTTACCCCACTCGCTGTCTTTTTATCAAGAAGACTGACCATCACCCTTTCTCCTCTTCATCCTCATCCTAACCTCATCCTCCATCCACTTCCCCAAATGTCTCAGACAGAGACGGCAATGGAGGCAGAACAACCATATGAAGCCGAGACGAAAGTTGATCTGAGAGATGTTTCTGTAGATAAAACCCTCCTTCCTCCTCGTTCTGTTGGTCGTACTATTTTTAGAGCAAACCTAGAAGCACATTATCTTTTTCAGTCACATCCCCTTCCATCCTTTTAACACCTATTTTTGACTTATTTCAATAGTTGGAACAGTATAGAGAAGCATTTACATCTTTCACAAACTGGGAGCCAGCCTGAGCGCAATGTTACCCTTTTTCTTTTTCCTGTGTTTTTGGGGAATTCTGGGGGGGATGTAGAGAGAGACTACATGGAATGATGTACAGTGTTGAAAAAGGCTGTGGAAGCATTAGTATAGATGAGAGGAAAAAAAATCGGTATGGAATCAAATAAAGCACTTGTCCTCTGTGAAGGAGGACTTTTTTTTTTTTATTATTATTATTATTATTTTGCTCAAAACTAATTTGCTTCATTGAGAACCAAGTCTGTACAGTCATCGTACTGGACTCCAGTCTCCTGGTAATGTCATCACTGTGCGCTTTTTACCCCAAGATGAGGACTGGTGGCCAACATGTTGGAAGAATGGCAAAAGGAAGAGATTTGTAGAGAACGAATGACTTTGCTAGGACTGAGACTTGCAGCACACATGGAAAAAAAAAATCTTCCCAAAAAATTAGCAAGCAATGATGCAGAAGATCTTTTGTGTAGTTTATTTTTGTATTTTTTAAGCTTTTTTCCTTCTGTGTGTATGTGTATGTTGTGTGCATTTTTAAGAGAAAAAAAAATACATCAGTTTTTTTTAACTGTTGTTCATCCCAATAATTTGTGTTCATGGGAAGATGTTGTGGCTAATGTTGAGGTTGCCACTCTATTTTAAAAAAAGAAATCTTCAGTTGGTTGTATGTTCTTGTTAACAGATGGCAATGAAAGTGAGAAAGACTTTTTGTATTTGTTCCAAGTAGAAACCGCAGAGGTTATAGGACTGAAGGGAACTTTTGATGTGGACCCAGGGAGAGGAGTTTTTACTTTGTTTACTACTCGATACTTGTGTTGCTTCATTTGCCAAACATGGAAACACAAGGGGGAGGAGAGGCTTAGAAAAGACCAACATCAGATCTTTTCCATCCTTTCCCCTCCCCCTCCATGATATCCCGATCAGTTGTCCTATGCTTTTTACGCTTATGAATGTGCTGTCCTCACGTCTAAGTTTTAGAATGGCAAATTATCAGTAGAATAATTTTCCCTTCCCCTATTTGATGTATGTAAATCCATTTAATAAATCTTTTGTTCCTTTCCACGGCTCTGTATTCCAGACTACAGATGGTGTGCGAGCTAACTGTGACATGTAAAACCCATATGTCTTTTGAACGGCGATGTCTTGGGAAGAAAGCTTACATAGCTGGAGTGTACTCACTTGTAAATTAGTTCATTCATAGAGCAAGAATGAAAAAAAAACAAACAGACAAAACAAAAAAAGGAAACATCTTGGCCTTTTATATAATTACCTGTAACAAACTGTTTTTACATGTTGGTCATCTCTTGATTGCCTTTTGTGTCTTTGCTTATAAAAGAAACGTATATATATATATATATATATAAATATATATAGTCTCCCTAATTTGCTTCTGTCAAGCTGATTCACTGTAGGAGTCCGAATCACTGCTAGGTTCGTTACAATACAAAACTTGTACAGGGAGGAGGTTTCTGACTGGACATGAGTGTATATCTACTTTGTAAGAGTGGATTCAGTTGTGATGGTAACGACGGCCACGAAGATGAGAGCCCGGGTTTGCCGCTTTTTCTCTGGCCCGTGCCTCGGGTTCTGTTTGTGATTTCTCCCGATTACTTTCTAGAAATGAAAACTTTCTCTTCATATGCATTCATAATTTTGTGCGTGTCGGTGTGTCTGTTGAACAAAACTAGACATGCATGCAAAAAAGCAGTGTATTTTAGTAGTGATGCCTTAAGTTAGACCATAAGCTGAAGGTTCTCAGAAAAAAAAGAAAAAAAGAAGAAAAAACATTTAATGAGTTTGTTCCTCTCTCCATGTGGTATACAATTGTGTCCTTTCCTTCCACAGTACCTTTGCTGGGTCACTATTTTTGCACCCTCGTTAGATAGGTCCTCATCAGCAGTGCCGAGGTCTCTGAACTTTCCCCTTCCACACTGGGACGAGTGCGCCTCTCAGCACTCACAGGTGTTGCGAGTTTCTCTCGGCTGTTTGCAGGTTATCTGGAAATGTCCTGTATTTTCCAATGTGTGTTTTTTGTACTGTAGGGAGTAATGTATCTTTTATCATCAAAAAATAAACATGTTAAACATAAAAAAAAAATAGGCTTTTGTGCGTGTGTGTTTATTAAAAGTAAACACAAGACAAGTTGAGTCACCTGCTGTAAGCCACGCTGAGCCGCTCTCAAAAACGGCTTCTCTACATCCAGATCTTCTTTGGCACTTCCTTCAAAGTATTCAGCTCTAATTTCCTCGCACCACTGCCGGGACAGCTTGTCAGACACCTGAGAGGAAACAAAATGTTACTCACATGATGGATCAGAGTAATGTGTGGAATAAAACACACAAATCTAAAGGATGGGCCTCTTGGCAAACTGAGTTTCACGAGCAGTGGGCTTGGAAAGCCTGTGGTGACCAGAACACGTCAAACTAAACAATGGTCACTTTTGTCATGCTGAGAGCCATCCTGAGATGGCATCTGATTTGTAAGAGTTAATAAACATGGATTATACAGATTAAAGGCTTAGCATTAAGAATATAAAGGACAAACACAGCCCTGATTTCTTTATATTTGCTCCTAGTGAGCCAGTGATCTTGACCAATAGTTCTTCAGGCTTTCTGAAGGTCTTTCAAAGTTTTTCTTTCTACACTGACTGCATTTCCCTCTGTTCAATCCAGTCATAGACACTAATCTACAAATCATTCAAGCATTAAATAAATCCACCTAACTCAACGCATGAAGTCTTCACATAACCGAAAACATAGCAAACCCATTTCAAATGATATTGTTAGGTGCTCCGTTACTAGCAGCCTGTCATTAAAAACATTTGTTCACATTTCTTGACTAGAATCTACTAAAAATCCCAAAGACAACACTTTGACAGGCATAAAATATTTTTGCAAAGGGATTTCCATTCGCATCTCTACAAAGTGTGCAGTGACTACTATACGTAATGTAGTAGTCACTGTTAACTGTTATTCTGTCAGACTTCAGCTTGTGTTTTTGTATTTTATTTTAATTCAAATGTCCCAACTCTGCCTAACCAAATAAAATAAGCACAAAGGAAAGCTAAATATCGTTTAGACAGTTTCTCTTTCTATCCCAATAACACTTAAATGGGTACACTGTTATTTCAGCTGCTGGCTTCTTCGTCAATCATTTTTAGGTCCGAGTCGGGATGTGGCTATAGATAGTCACATCTGATTTTGAGCTGCCACTTCCTTGTGAGAGTCACATGCAGTGTGTCACTTTGCATCAGCTTTCTTCATTCTGCAAAACTGAATAATAATCAAAATAATATCAACTGACAATTTTCTTCCACCGACTTCAAGTAGTTTTCAGGCTTTCTTGTAGATTCATTGCATTTTCTCTTTGTGGTAGTTTCCATCCAATTCCAGTAAAATCTGCACTGATTGTGATTTACAGTTTTCCTCCTTGGGTAGGCAGTAGAACAGTGAGGTTAACCTGCACTTGACCCATGCTTTCTTCACGTATCTTTCCTGCAGTGTTGACTTTTGAATACCAGAACCAATCAAAATGTGAGACTGAGGGACAAGAGATAAAAAAAAAAAAAATGCTGTGCAGCCTCCACATAAAGTAGGACACCTGGTTACCCTGGACGCAGCTTACTTTACTGTGCGCTCACACCAAAAATAGAACAGAAGAATACAAAATGTTAATAGAGACTTCACTTTTGATCTAACACTCACTGTGACTTGCATTTCCTTTGCAAGAGTGTAATTTACAAGTGTATTTCAGAAAGAAAAGAGAAATCTCTTGGTGTAAACAACATGAAAGCATGGCTCCATTCTACCAACAGTTCAGGCTGATGGTCGTGGTGTTGGTGGTGTAATGGTGAGAGGGCACATTTTCTTGGCACACTGGGCATCTTAGTACCAACTGAGAATGGTTTAAATACCGCAGCCTACCCGAGAACTGTTGCTGACCACGTCTATACCTTAATGACCGTCTTCAGATGGCTGCTTCCAGCAGGATAATGCCACAGAGCTCAAAAATATCAAAGTGGCTTCTTGAGCTTAACAATGAGTTTGCTTTACTCAAGTGGTCTCCACAGTCACCAGACTGGAATCCTACAGAGCACCTCGGGGATGTGGTCAAACGGGAGATTCACATCATGGATCTGGAGAAGCTGTGTGAGGCTGTGGATCAAAATCTCAGAGGAATCTTTTCCCACCACCTGGGGAGTCTACACCATGAAGAATTAAGGCAGTTCTAAAGGCAAAACTAAGCTAAGGTGTACATTTAAAAGTGCCCAGTGACTGCATACACACAGAATGGCAAAATTGAAGCAATTTGATAACAAACCCGATAACAAGGTAGCTCAATATAGACTAAAGGTCCTAAACCTAAGTGATCACACTTAGGTTTAGTAGGTTCCCACTACAGCACCAGGCCGGAAAGCAGGTAAGACAAAAATGATGTTATAGTTCAGTCGTGGTTCCAACAAATCTGCATTTAATAAAACTGTACTGAGCCACGTGTGTGGTAAACCTGGAGATGCCTCACTGAGACCGACTGAAAGAAGAGGACTTTGACTAACCTCTCGGTCGCTCAGATCCGTTTTGTTGCCCAGTACAATAAAAGGGAAATCAGAAGGATCCTTGGGTTCCCCTTGGATCAAAAACTCCTTCCTCCACCCATCCAGAGCAGAGAAGCTGGCCTTGGATGTGACATCAAACACCAGCATGCAGCAGTGAGCTCCCCTGTACAGAGGTGTACCCAGAGACTGGAACCTCTCTGTGCCTGCTGTGTCCCAGATCTGACATACACACAGTGGGAAACATGGGATTAATCATCCTATATGACATGAATGTCTTGTTCCTGGGTGCGTGGGGGCTTGTTTCACTGCCAAATGCACAGGTGAATTACCTGCAGCGTGACTGTGTCCCCATCTATGCTGATTGTTTTAGAGAGGAAGTCGGTCCCCACAGTGGCCCGGTACATGTTGGTGAAGCGGTGATTCACGTATCTGTTCATGACGGAGGATTTTCCCACCCTAAGTAAACACTCACATGTTTAGTGGAAATCGACAAAATGAAGACCTCTCGCTCTTTTACCGGAGACAGGCGCATTATTCTTCTTGCATCGCACTGCGCCGTTAAATACAAGCCCACACTTTCACACTTTTGAGAATTTGGAATTATGTCTTAAACTATGAACAGAAAGAGAGCCGGAGTAAATGAAAGTGAAACAAGTATCGGTGGAACTGCGGAATTAATAAGAACCTTTAAATGCCCCTTTAACTCACCCAGAGTTTCCTATGAGGATTATTTTCAGTGTAATAGGACCCTTTTTGTCACTCATATCCATGTCTGATTGTTTGGCCCAGCCGGTATGAACCCACGAGAGCTCACGCTGCCGATGCCTTCACGGGTCCCTAGAAATATGCGCCTTCAATGACTGGACGTGTCACACGCCTATAGCCAGATTTAGAAATTAAGATAAAATAACTAAAATACTAATATTATTATTATTGTTTTAAAGTTTTCAAGTGATTTCCTCCGTGTGTTAAATATATTCTTTTTTTTTCTTTTGTTCTTACCACACTGCTGGCAAGTTGCAACTAAATGTCCAAAATTCCAATTAAGTGGCTGTGCTTTGAAGGCACCTCATCATGACAGGTGATTGGCACACAGCCGCGTTCTCCTCATTCCTGTATGAAAGGTCCACAGACTCAGCAACAGGGCTCTACTCCAGGAACAACTCTGAGTTTGTTAACCCTGAGCTGAGGAAACTCCGGATCTTCTTGTTCCAGAAAAACAGTCAACTTCAACTCTGAGTCAGTAACTGGGGTCAGATAACCTGCTCGCTGGCAGGTTTTAATTAGCGAACTGAGTTTCTCTCTGACTCCTCCCCTCTTGCTGCACCTGAATCACCTGGCTGACACCTCGAATCATTTCCTCATTTATAAAATCTCAGTCATTGTGTAGGGGAGTGAACTAATCTGAAGAAGTTGACGTTTTTACAAGCACTGAAATCCCAGTTAGACGCTAATTTGTTCTATTTTTGTACTTAACATTAAACAGGCATTTACTCCTCGATATACAGGTATATACAGCCATGACGTTGCATATTTCTAATCAACCCAGTATAAGATCCACAGTCTCCATCTCTGTGGCTCTGTGGAGAGTAGCTGTCAGACTGTCAGTCAGCTCTTCTGAAACATTTACTGTAGCAATGACTGTTTCAGTCAAACTCGTCTGTGTAAAACTTTAGACGCACCACATACTGATGGTGATGGAAAAATGTCTGTCACAGCTCGATCTTGGATATGATGGGAATATTTGAGTGAAGGTGAGACTAATCTTCACAGATTGTTCACAGATTCAGTCACTGAATAATCTGAAACTATTTAAAGCAACTGAACCTCAAAATATTTTCCACTGAAGATCACCTGAGTGACTCTATCAGTGACTCCAAACTGGATCAGCCCTAAGGTAGCCTATAGGCTCTGTAATGGATCAGTGTTTTTGATCACTGTTCGGCTTTACTAATAAAACTTTACATTCTACTTTACATTCTACATTTGGAAAGCGGCCCTTCATTTATTATTATTATTATTATTATTATTATTATTATTATTATTATTATTATTATTATTATTATTGTTTTAAATATTTTTATTTATTTATTTATTTTTAGATCAAACTATAATGATTACACTGGTGAACAGTAAAGATTTATTTTTCTATAAATCTCAAAAATGGGATTGTTACAGCCCATCAGTACATCAAATGTTCACTAAACAAATTAAAATACATAAAAATAAAAATGAAATGCTCAAAACTGTAAAAAAACAAACAAAAAACCCCTTCCTTTATTCCCCACTAGAGGGCAGTATAGACCTCAGGTGGTTTATTTTTCTTCTCGGACAGATATGCTTAGAGCCATGAGGTAGGGTTGCTTTGAATAATCATTAAATGACCAGTTTAGTGTTTTTAACTAATTGTGAGGTTAAAGTTATTAATGAAAGTTAAAATATCATCAATATTTTAATTAAATGTAAAAAAAAAAAGGCTAAAAGAAGAAGGAGACATATCAGAAAGGCTAAAATGCTGACATTTACTCACACTTTGTACTTTGATGTTTCAGAGTTTCCTTTTATTGGAGTAATCAAATTCTGCCATCTTTTATTACGTTTCACTTTTGAGTGTTCAGGTTAGTGCAAGAAAAAAACCTTACAGTAACCAGAGGACAGGTTCATATATATCTATCTATATATACATCAATCATACAATCATCATAAGAATATGTTGAATTCACTGCCAAAAGCCAACGGAAAATCTCATGATTCATGAGGTTAATGAGGTGAAATAATTACCATAACTCAGTATGCAGTTAGTGTCATTGTTGGGTCTTACAGAATGAAAAATAACACTTTAAAAATAATGGTTCTTGAAATAAAATGGCCAAGAATGTGGGAATTTCGTCATCTAAACAGCATCATTAAACGATTCAGTAAATCTCTGCGTAAAGAAGAACAAAAAACAATGCTGATCTTAAACATGATGCTGAAGTGGAAATCCCATCTTAGTATTATTCAGAAAGTCACAGTCAGTAAACTTTTTTTGCTGCATCCACAAATGTGAGGTGAAATTCCACCATACAGAGACATAGAGGCATACATGAACATGATCCAGAAACTCTGAGCTCTCCTCTGGACTGACCTCATATAAGATGGACTGAGGCAAAGTGTAAACTCTTTGGTCTCTCTTTGCTGATATTGTGTTTGAAAATCATGGACTTTGTGTCCTTGCTGTTGGAGAGTAGAGGAATCATTTGGCTTGTTATCAGAGCACGGTTAAAGGCAGTACCCGTGATAGTATGGGGCACATCAGCGCACACTGGATGTATAAACTGCCTCTGTGAAGGCCTTGATTGTTTTCAGTGAGGCCATGCAATCAGTCACAATCCCTCATCTACCCATTGAAAACATCTGGTGCACTATGAAGCAAAAATATGACAGAAGGAGTCAAGCAGCTGAAACCCTCGAAATCCTTTATCAGGCACGAATGAGCAACATTTGCTTTATGTCACTTGTCTCCTCAGCTCTTCCACCTGCTGCCTTTAGGGGTCACCATAGCAGATCATCTGCTTCCACCTCACCCTATCCCCAGCAACCTGCCTGTCGGCTTGATCTGCTACATACTTTCCACATGCCCAGACCATTTTGAGCTTTCCTTTGAACTCTATCTCTAGCTGAGCCGTCCTGATGTACTCATTTCTAATCCCAATCTTCCCGGTCATTTTTAGAACTCAATACAATTGATCAGTTTCAACATCTAACATGTTGTGTTTTCAAACCAATACTATCACACTTTTTTTTACTTGATGCCTGCCTTTAGAAATGAGATTCTAGATTAATGACAGATGAGGTAGAGTTCAATTTTTCTTTGTCTAGTATCAAAGTTACTTATTTATCCTAATGTATGAGCTAAATTGGAAGCTGGTTATCAAGAGGTTAACATAAAAGCATATATAAAATATAAACAATAATAAGTAGGAAGTAGTACTTACTACTGAAACACACGGACACAGAAAATATAAACAAAGCAGAATTTATATTTGTGATCATAAGAGGGGTAAAAAAAAAATTGTGCAATCGTCAGTTAAAAACAGAATATAAAACCTATAAGAAAAGAAAAACTCAACTACTTGACACAATGCTGAGATTCCTTCATATCTATGTCCTGTAGTGACTGTCAGAGGTGCAGCAGAACACTGAGATTGCAAAAAAACAGCAACAGAAAAACTAGCGTATCTCTGTGAGTGGCACTCGTGAGTGCCCGCCTAACTTTATTAGACAATGAATGGAGACACACTCATAACGCTGTGCTGCTGCACAAAGTCCACGCTTGTTTGGGTGCCAAGAAAGCGCCTAAACATTTATTTCAATCACAGTGAAAGTAATGGAGATGTGTACAACCATGGAGTGAAGACTTTTTGAAAAAGTGAGGACCTTCTGGATGTGACCCCGGTCTGCTCCTCCTTTCTTTCACACCTTTTAGAAAGAAGAAAGAAACAGAAGGTGTGTGAGTGTCAAGATTCAGGTTTATGGGTGTTGGTCAGAAACAGCTTTAGGCTATTCACTTAGTTAAGTCTGTATTGAGGACCTAGAGAAACCATCATGTCAATAAATGTCCTCAGAAACAGACTGTATGAACATTTGTGTGTGTGTGTGTGTGTGTGTGTGTGTGTGTGTGTGTGTGTGTGTGTGTGTGTGTGTGTGTGTGTGTGTGTGTGTGTGTGAGAGAGAGGGGGGGGGGGAGAGAAAGAGAGAGCGCTATCCTCCTGGGTATAGCAGTGGTGCTGCAGCCCTGCATTGCAGAGATAAGACCACCGCCTTCACAGAAGCCTGTTTCTTGGGAATTTGAAAGTTGTCCTCATACTCCACTGTTGACACACAATGTCATCTGTCATCCAGCTACGAAGGCCCTGAGCAACCTCCTAACTGTCCGACAAGACACTCCAGCGTTAGTTCAAACTGTCTCTGTCGAGATACTGTCAACAGAAGAAGAAAACTGTGTCCGTGTGTGTGTGTTTGCCTTGCGTGATTTATGTAGTACAGCCACTTACACGCTGTAGGGCCTTGTAACCCTGACAGTATGCCTGTACCGCTTTATGACAGTAAGCGGCGGGCCTGTAATTCCTGGCCTCCTCCTTTCATCTTGATAACCTCTTATCAGAGCAGAGCAGCACACTCGCACTGTGGCGGCAGCCACATCCCTGCCCGGCTGTCCACGCTGCCACAGAGACCTCATCTCACTCTGGTACTACTGCTCTCATTCACCCAGGCTACAGTGTTTCACATCCAGCACATTCACATTTAACTGTGCCATAACTGCCATTAAAAAGGAAAACCTAGAGGGGACAAACCTAAGTTGTCAACACAATAAATTGATAGCACAAGCTGGAGCCTATCCAGCTTTGCCTGAAGTGGGCTTACACTGCACAAATTATCATACCTTGATTACACGATGATGTCAGACAAACTTTAAGCTTTGTATAACAGAATCCTGAATCGAATTTTATTTATTTAGTATAATCGCTTGCTCTTAGTCTTATTATTGAACCAACAGCAGCCTTTTGACAAATCTCATAAAAGGAAAAAAAACAAAAAAAACACTGACAGGTGCGAACAGAGCAGGTTTCTTCTTCACTTATCTACGTGACAACAAAGAAAACATGACACAGGTGTCATCAGAAGTTATACGGAGGTGATGAGGAGGACATTTTATTACAGCTCTGCTTTTTCCTGATATCCAACTGTTTATGGGTCCCCGGGACATTGACTTCACTGACTTTTACTACTTTAACAGTTTATTTCTGTTGTTCCAGGATACTAATTTCACAGCAACCGGTGATACCGTGTGTGGAACGTTTAGGGAAATGAAAGGCTTAGTTAGAATTTTTGTGTAACAGTTGCCATGACCTATATATTGATTTGCATCTGGCCTAACTGATACCACTTATTAGCCATCGCTGCCTTGTCGGACGCATTTCAACTTATCTGCCTCATTCCTAAAAAAAACCCAGTGTGGTTTTTTGTTTTTGTTTTTCAAAAAGGAAAAAAAGAAAGGCATCAATTCTTCCCAACTGTTTTTCTCCCCTGATTTCCCTGAAAACTGTAAATGAACAAAGAGAGAGGAAAGTTGGGGAGCTGCTTTGACTATCAAATGACTTCGACAGTGTCGGGTTTGTGCGCAGCCAGGCCGTGCTCAGACCATATCTCTCCCTATGATTGCAGCGTCTTCGCCGATTTGCATTACTGTGTTCCATTCTAAGCTTTGCTGGACCACAAAGAAATTGTGTCTTTGCATTTTATATTTGCTTTGTTCAAATGTCTGTCAAACTCTTTTCCATGTGGGCTTGGTCTTATCAGGGGCTGTATGCACATTTCATCAACAGACAAAAAAAGTGTCCATCCTGCATGCACACCGCAGGAAGCGGAGTTTATTTTATATTGCATTAGTATATGCATTTCTTTTAAGATCTGGAAAAAGACAATATAACACACAAAATATGATGTGCAATGGATCTGATGATTCCTATCGACTACGTGTAGTTGTTTCATACTGGCCTTGGTTTTGGTCCTGATATGCTTTTTATATACGGTGCTTCCTCTGTGGAAATCATCAGAGATACAAACACGTTATCAATACTACACAAGCAGCACACACAGCCATAAAGGAAGAGCAGAGGAACTAAGATTTAAAGCACCTTCACCTTTCGCTCCAGATGCCACATTTATTACATTATTTATATCTGTAGATGACACGCTTAAATGTGATTTTAAACTCATGCCTGTACATATGTAACATCTAAGCCCCACACAAGCTCGTTCTCTCTGGACCAAAGAGGTGTGTCTTTTAAAAAAATGTTTGTCCCCAACCCCTCCCACGGACTGTCTCGTAGCCCTAAACTTTGCTGGTAGTTAGAGAAGTTTTTTAGTTGTAGCCATCAGCCTACAGTGAGGTCCAGCTGTGCACCACCTCCCACCTGGCTGCATATATTTTTCGGCTCTAAAAGCTCACTGCACCCATCAGTCGTCGGTGGCGTCCACTCAGGTAGGTGACCAGTCGGGACTTTGCCTTCTGTTCTCATATTTCCACCCCAAACACCTGGTGTAACCAGCTTGATTCGTTAAATACAGCTGGCTAGTTTTGTTGGTTAAGAATAATTGTGCATGTGAAACTTTCACTGGCGAGAATTACGATCATCTGAGGCAATTTATTGCTTGGCAGACTGTGAATTGTGGAGATACGAGAGGCGAGAACTTTGCATGAGGGCAACAGAGAATCTGTTTCCTTCTCTGTGAAAGTGACACTTTTTGTTTTCCGTTCATTATTTTCAATTGAATTTTCAATAATTACCACAAGTATATGTAACGGTAGAGATGAATTATAATATTAATTTAATTCGCCCACTGCACGAGTTCAGCTTGAAGTTGCTTACATCCATATCAAAAACAAGTCGACTGCTTTACACGGTAGATATATGTTCAGTGTGTTTTAATGCAAGTAGCATAATGTCAATCTATTAACATTGGAGTTTAGGGGCATAACACTCAAAGTAATTAATTGTGTTGTGATATGAGCAGCTGGGTGGGAGTTTCAAATTATTTCATCTATCCCTCTGGGGTTGTTTCTTTTTTAGTTTTGTCTCTTTTGATCAGTCCTCCACAACGTGCCGCCTCACCCCGCTGTGTCACTGCGCTTGTTGCGTTTCTCATCAAACAGATTTCTATTAATCAGATGAGATTAGTTTCATGTAGTATCAGTGGGGCTGGATATATTTAGCATTATAATAATGCTGTCTATCAGATTTTCTCAGAGTTTATCAGCCAGTATCAGTCTCTTCTCTTTCCTCTTCTCTTCCCTCTAAAGATACGGCGCGGGGAGAGGCCTCGTCCGCTGTTCTTATAATGCACATTATGATGCTGTGGGACGTCGTTGCTGGTATTTTGGAGCAGGATTTGTTTTTGATTCGACTTTTAAAGCAGTTTTCAGAAAGGGGCCTTCATCTCAAGCTCTAAAAATCTGCTCGAAATTTGCGTTTTTCTTTGATAAAAATTGAATCGCCCCCAAAAAAACAAAAACAGAAAGGGTTATTAATCACACAAATAAGTGAGAGTGTGAAAGAGACTGCTGTTAACACTCTGACTTGAAAAGAAAAAAAATCTGCCAGCAAACACCATTACACTTTGTGTGCGCTGCTGTGTTGTTTGTCCACACGGCCAGTCATCCCTATGGGCACATCTTTTGCATTCCTCTAACTGGCACACCTATTGTAGTGGGGCCACTTGGTAACCGTTTGGTCACTGGCTGTGTCGCTACATTTATAGACTCGTTTATTTTTAGTTTTTACTTTCAGCCGCAGTCAAATGAGGATCCTAGAAAAGGAAGTTTGAAAAAGCATGCTGTCGAGAGATCTTGTCCCTGATAACTTCAAGTTGCACTGGTTGTTGTGAAGAGAGAAGCTCGGTGATAATGCATCGACTTCAATCAGAGTCACGGCCTCTCTCGTTCTCATCTGAATTAAGAGAGTCGCAAACCTCCAGTGTGCGAGGAGTTTGGTGGTGTCTCTGTCAAGACCTTTTGACAACATGTCTCCATAAAGACTGAGAGCCACACACCTAAAAACAAAGTCAATCGATGCTCGTGTCCTTATATTCATTTTAAACTGTGCTAACTGTAAAGACAAATGCATTAGTGTAAGGGTGTAGAGTGCAAAGAGTACATGAATGAATAATAAATGACTCGTGTAAAATGAGGCTTGTGCACAGCTTAGATCTTTTCATCCTGGGTTGGTGCATTTGACAGCAAAAACAATTTAGATTTCTCACTATACTCGCCACAGGCTGTTTTACCTGCCAACATGGAAGATTCATCAGAGCAGTCCCACTGGGTGTCTCCATCCCTGCTCAGCTCAGACCCCCTGGCCGCTTTCTCCTCTGATTCTGGCCTGTTGCCTCCGGGAGAAGAGGGTGAGACGTTCTTCACCGGCCAGGACACTGACTACACCAGCCTGCCCTCTTTCTTCTCCACCCCAAGCCTCAGTCGAGCGCCAGCTCCTTACCGACACGGCTCTGGTCAGTGCTTCCAAGCCGTCACCCAACAAATCCATCCTCTAGTTCGCCTTCTAAATTGTGATTTGACTCTTATTTCTTCTTTCCACAGTTCGACCAATGTTCAACTCACCGAGCCTGCTCAGCAACCTTCAGCTGCTGGATGGGCTGCCCAGCCACTCTCTGAGCTCGCCCTACAACCCCCCAGTCTCCACCTGGAGCAGCAGCCCTCTCACTAAGACGCCATTGCATTCGCACACCCCGACCTCCCTCTACACCCCTGGAGTGACCTCCTCTTTCACCACTTCCAGAGATGGATACTCGTCTCCGGGCAGAGAGGGCAGGGAGAGTCCCCATTTTCAGGAGGCCCTCAAGGCAGAGCGCCTGAGCCCACTTGGGGGGTCTGGGGCCAGCAGCAGCTTTCTCAACCTGACTCCTGCAGCTGGCAGCGTGTACACTCCATCATCCCACCCACACATGCTAAGCCCCTACAGCTCATACATGAGTGGCCCACAGGACTACAGCTCCGCTGCCCTCTACTCCAGCCCCGGAGCCTGGATCAACCCCTCGTACTCCCCTAAACTCCGTAACAAGATGAGGATATCCACTCCAGGTGAGGATATATTGACAGGTGCCTCTTTTTCTTTTCCCTGGGTGGACCATTTTGGCACAATATTCTATAAAATGAAAATGCTCTGAAAGTTCAGCCTTGACGGTTGGTGGCTGTTTTGGAAATTATCAGATTTTTCTCAGCAGATGCAGATTTCATGGAACTGTAGATGGTTACATTTACAAGAAATTTGAATAAACTTTCAACCCTTGTAGCTCTCCCAAAATAGAAATTCGAACATCTGTACTTCAACAACAACTGAGCATCTGCAAGTTCCAAAAACAAAAGAGAGAGAGAGAGAGAGTTGTGAAACTAAAACATTTTGTTCTATGTTGAGTATAACAGTCTGCCCATTATATAATGTGTCACTGAGATCTTTGCACATGAAATAATATATTAAGAAACATTCATCCGTCATATGTTACACTCTGTAAACTGTCATTATTTCTCTGAACAGAGGCCAGAGAGTGTGTCAACTGTGGAGCCACAGCTACCCCTCTGTGGCGCCGGGATGGTACAGGCCACTACCTGTGCAATGCCTGTGGACTGTACCACAAGATGAACGGCCAAAATAGACCTCTAATCCGACCCAAGAAGAGACTGGTATGACAGGCTGATACGGGCCTCGTTTGCCTCCTTTGTAAACCATCGAACAAATAATCCGTCGTTACCAGGGTAGTTTGAAAAGCTCGACTATATCCTTTTCTGTGTCTCAGATTGTCAGCAAGCGCGCAGGTACCCTCTGTGCCAACTGTCACACAAGCACAACAACGCTGTGGAGACGAAACGCCAACGGGGAACCTGTGTGTAATGCCTGCGGACTCTACTTTAAACTGCATAACGTGAGTCAGTCATTTCAGATGAATCCACAAACACCTGGTAAATATTAAAAAAAAATTAATTAATTAAAAAAAATTCTCCTTCATTCCTCACTACAGGTTAACCGGCCTCTCACCATGAAGAAGGATGGAATTCAAACACGTAACAGAAAAGTCTCCAGCAAGAACAAGAAGAGCAAGAAGGCCGCCTTGTTGGAGCCGTACATGGAGGTGACTCAGCCGCCCTCCCTGGACGACAACGGTGGGCCCTTCTCCCTCGGCCCCGGGACTCTCCTCACCTACAGTCACTCGCCTCACCTCATGCCTACACCGTCCCCGATCCATCCCTCTGCCAGCTTACCCTACACGCACCACCTCAACTCTGGCATGGTGCCCACACTAGTGTGACATAACAGGACGGGCACCTGTGAATACTCAGACACGAGCCCGCTTCCTTGTATTGCCAGTTATTTGTACATATGTGTTGTTGGCTGTCATGCGAATGGAGTTTCCTGTGTATTTTACCTGCGTTTCATCCACATGTTGTGTTACTGTGCTGACTGGGCACTTGTGTGAAGTCCGATAAAATCACTCAGGTTTTGGCATATGTAAACACCCTAATAAGGGAATTCTCCCAGCTGTAAATACAAACACAAATCTGATTTACGGTATCTGTGTGACAATTCTTCTTTTATTATTCTTAAAGTAAAGCTATACCTTAGTTTTGTGCTTCAGGGGTCTGTTTTGTATTTGCATAATTCTTATTACCATATTAAAACTCTAAAGAAAAAAATGCATGACTTATTCTGTTTGACTTATGAAGGCTTTTGTTTTAAGTCATTTGAATCCTCAGCTCTCTGAGCTAACCACAGCAAGGCCTGCTGTGGGAGGTTATTGTACTCCCCTGCCCTGGTATAATGGTGTCTTTGTGCTGGCAGTTCTCCACTTTGACAGTGTAATAGTACATAGCGGGTATGCAAATCGTCTTTTCCGCATAAGTGACAAACATTCAACTAAAGTGCACCACTTATGGCTGCTTTTATATTTAGACGAGCTACAGCACAACTGGACACACGAGGTCACGTTTGTACTTTTCATTACTCATCTCTGTTTGAATGTGCAGAAGGGGATTTTTGTTTCAATTTTACAGTTTTCCACTTTCATGTCAAAGGTCTCAAACAACAGAGAACGTGTTTAGAAATCAGAAGACAACAATACGTTTCATGACGTCGCTGCCCTTTGCGTGTTTTATTTTTGCCCATGTAGGCCAAAGAAAGCCGAGCACATGTAGATTGTGAGGTGAATTCTGCCTTTAGTGAAGTAGAAGAAAAAAAATGCACACATGCACATTTTCCTCACCAACATTGAAACTCTTACTTCAGTAAATGGATCAGGCTATTACCAGTCAAATTTACTTTAACAAAGTAAAGACGAGATCACGGCTAGATTGACAAAATTGTAAAAATATATTACAAAGGAATTAAGAGGGACTTGTGAACATTTAATAAACAAGGGCTAGTTTGACTTTTACTTTTTCACTTTAAGCTCTAACAGTGCGTGACATATTAAGGTGCCATTATGTTTTATTTTGAAAAACCCTAGAGGGACAGCATTCAAAGACGTGCTGTGTAAGAACGTCTGTGATTGTGTTAACCAGCTGAATGCATTGTCATCTGAACAAACGCAAAGCACTTAACAATCTAGGTGCACTGACTCCTCAGCCTCGTTTTTGGCTTACCTCTCTGTAGTTTCTGACCTTTGTGCTACAGCAAGTGGAGAAGCAGGAAATAAAAAAAAGAAATCCAGATAAACTAAAATTTAAATGCCTAAAATTATTTATAAGTACAAGGGTACATGCATTTACTTAAAACAGACTTAAAGAATGATTTTTTTAAGTTGATATAATATTAATATTTTAATATTCAGACACTTGGAGCTGATTTGATTGTTTTTCTAGAGGAATATGGCTTTAAAAAACAAACAGGGCAGGCTGTTTGATAATGGACACATTGCCCAGCAGCATTGCCCTATTAGGGTTAAATTAGTACACACAGGCAAAGCTCTCTGGCACAATTTTATGACAAAACGCAAGATGCATATTGTTCTGTGCAAAGAAACACCTTGAATTCAGGGTCTTAACAGACTCTTGCCTTAACAGGTTATCGTGGCGATCGTGGCTCAAGAGTTGGGAGTTCGCCGGTTCGAGCCCCAGCTTGGACAGTCTCGGTTGTTGTGTCCTTGGGCAAGACACTTCACCCGTTGCCTACTGGTGGTGGTCAGAGAGCCCGGTGGCGCCAGTGTCCGGCAGCCTCTGTCAGTGCGCCCCAGGGTGGCTGTGGCTACAATGTAGCTTGCCATCACCAGTGTGTGAATGGGTGGATGACTGGTTGTGTAAAGTGCTTTGGAGTCCTTAGGGACTAGAAAAGCACTATACAAATACAGGCCATTTACCATTTATGTAAGAAACGCCTAATACTAGTGTATACATGTCTGTGTACTTTTTATGCTGAGCAGCAGGGCTGGGGTTGCTCGCTCAGTACTGGGGGGTGGCTGATAAGTTATCACTGAGGCCACAGACCCCAAACCATCCACCTGCTGCTGGCACCGCCACTCTAACACTCCCTGTCAGTTAGTCATTGAGGGCCACAGTGTCTCTTTAGGTGTCAAAGACAAACACACATATCACTGGAATCATCTGAAGGACCGGTAACTGGGTGCTGTATGTGAATAGGCACTGGGGTGTAGAAGAACAGTTTGGTTACAAAACCAGTGTGTCATGTTTGGGCCAAGTGAATCCTATCATGTTTCATAATCTGCGAGTACGCTCACAGAATGCTTCCCTCGAGACAAATCTATAAATTATCACCCATGTCGCCCACTGATTCGTGCACGCTTCACTGCAGACCTCGAGGAGAAATAAGATTTTCTTTTATGCATTTGGTTTCATCTCGGCGAGTACGGCCCTGTGAACATCTGGGCAAGTCACCTACTCATAACGCTGCATGACACGCACCACTGGGTGTATTGGTGATAAACCAAGTCTTTGACAGAATTTATCAATAGAAGCGTTTTTTGCTTGTTTTTTGTTCAACTCGCTTAAAAAATCCACAGTAGAAAAAATAATATGAAAAATGTTTCCTCCTAGTGCAGCTTCATTCATTAGCAGCCAACCGTTACAATACATAACCCAACTGATTCCCCAAAGACCTTGATTATGGGAATAATTTGTGATAGTGCCCTGTGAAATTACGGAGCGAGATGAGGGTGGGTTTCTATTTGAATACGTTTACAGCATCTACTCAAAGTTGACTCTAAACCACACTAAAGTGGACCAATCCGCAGTGCTCACCTCTGCAGGAGTTATCGTGAGCAAAACAAACACGAGACAAGTGCGGGGGGGGAGGGGGAGACATGATCTTTTTCTTTTTAAAGGAATAAGATGATTTGGCAAGCACATCCATAATTTATACTCTTTTCCTCAACTGTCTGTATCTGCTGTTTATCTGCTGCAGCTGTCAGCTCTGCTCTGGGGAAATGGCAACAAATGACGGGGATAGATTAGCAACCACAGGCCTTCTCCAGTTCACTCACAAGGCCATCCGTTAGAGCCTTCTCTCTCCCGCTGCCTCACTGCTTGTCTCCTTTCCCATTCGTACTATCATTATATCATCCAGAGCTCGCAGAATAATCTTGTGAAAAGCTGTTCTAGCGTGGAAAGTGGGTGATTTAACTACTTGTTGTGGTGTGTGATCAGACAGATTAAACCCATTACTGGGAGAATTCACGTTCTCTGTGTCTTATTTGACTTTCTTGTGGGAAAAATACAAAAGGAAAAAACTGTGATGGAAGAGCTTGCAAACACTACAGCTGTCATGTCTGAAATTACTTGTAACTGAAAGCAGAGTAACACAGCTTAGTTTTAAGAATGCTCCTTTTGGAATATGTGGTACATTAGCACCCCCATGTGGAGAAAGTGCAACACTGCTGTTAAGCGAGGCTGTGCAGGATGTAAAACTGTACACATCTTTACACTTCAAACTAGGACACAAAGACCTCCTTCCCCTGGGCCATTTGGACTGTAAAGCAATTCCACCCAACACCCCACCCACGCCACTGAATAACCCTCATCACTCAGGCCACTCACACATGGTTTCTATACTCAGACATAGTCCATTGCACTACTTCCAAGCACTTTGCAACCCGTCCTCTAATGTGTCTTTTTAATGTGTGCCTTCCTCCTGTTTTGTTTAAACTCCTCTTGTCTGTTATTTATTCTTGTTGCCCTATTTTTATTCCATGCACAGTTGGTGTGGAGCACCCACTGACTCAATAACTGCCCAGAAGCATTAGCAGAATATCTTCCTTGCATGTATATCAGACCTTGGTATATATCTTTGTGTACATGTTGATATGGTGACAAAGACATGTGGATTTTATATTTTCAAGAAGATTTTAATGCACATTGTGTAAAAGAATACATCTCATTTAATTCCAGCTTTTAAGATACTTCATATGGAGTCACTTCATTTGATTTGTGGCAGAACAATAGCAGCACAAGTGAAAGGGGAGGTTTACAAGACAGTAGCGAGCACTGCTACGATGTATGGTTTATAGACGGTGGCACTGACACGAGAACAAGAACAAGGTGAAAGTGGCAGAGCTGGAGAAGTTAATGTCACAGTTAGTGATGGGACGTTCTGTATCGAGGCTTCGGAGCGTGTGTCGAGTAATGGAGGGGGCGTTTCCGCGAAGCGCGTATCGAGGCTTGCTTCATTTATGGGAGGAGCTGAAAATGATGACGTCCGAAGCCTCGCTGCCCGGCTGTACCACGTGACTGGTTCATGAAGCGGTTCGAACTTTGCCGCAAATAATCATTTTCCATACTGCCAGCATAAATATACACAGTATAATGCCATCACTACACTATAGGTGTTTTACACACTCCTTTTGTTGTTGACATTTACAGGCTGTGTGCAAAATGCCACACTCTTCAAATTCATGCCAGCTATTATTTTTACGTCCAGTAGGTGTCCTGCTAGAGCAAATGAAGCTTCATGAAGCTTCGCGTTGGGGTGAACCAATTGGATGAAAAGCTTCAGTGCTTCATGGGGCTTCATCTGCCCATCACTAGTCACAGTGACAGCTCAGTTAGTGGACTTGGTGAACAAAGTATGGTTAATATGGAGCTGCCAAGCAGAGGAAAAGAGGCAGACCACAGATGTAGTGAAGGGGGCTTGCATGGGGTTGATGTGACAAGACTGTGCTAAGAGTAGGGCAAAATGGCAGCAGATGATCCAATCTGATCCCTTAGAGGAACAGCCAAAAAACAAAAAAAAAAAAAAAAAAAAAAAAAAAAAACACTGAATACAATCATGGATATGTAGCCTGTTGCACATGGATAATTTTAGATACTAGTGAGAGATGGAAAAAGTCAATTTCACATGCATGTCTCTGGACTGTTGGAGGAAGAGAACTCACAGGCCTCTGCTAGAGCATAGATTTGATTTTTTTGGATAGCCTCTGCACTCCATACAGTTTACTCAGCAAAACCTTTCAAAACAGACTTAAAAACTCAAGAACAGTCAAAAGAAACTGAGAATTACACATTAAAGGGGGGAATACAACATAGTCTCAGTCATACACGTTGTTCCCTGAATAATACAGGATAAAAAGAGAGAGAGAGAGCTTAGACTAGCTGAATCACTTTCACTGCCTTTTTAATTAGGTTCATTTAAAGCATTTGCCCTCTGAACAGGCAAATCAGCTACTAAACTGTTGTGCGTTTAAAAATAAAATAAAAACACATTGGTCAAAGCAAGGCGAGCAGGTGGTCTGCAACAGCTCACCAAGTTACACATTATGAAGCTTCTCACAGAATGACTTTGCCCACCCACTATGGTCACTGCACATGTGGACTGGGCTTCCATGTAAACATTAACCGCTTCCCTCCCTCGGTTTAGCATTCCACAGGGTGTTCAGTGACGGCAGAGAAGTAGCACCTTCACTGTTAATCTGTCATGAGCATGCCAACGAGCAGCCCTGTTACTAATGCCACTCCAACAAACAGCCATCTCTTCAGAGACTCCCCAGAGCTCCTAGTAGACATCCCTTTCCCAAATATCTCTGTAAAGCGGTCCTGGAAAAAAAAAAAAAGATTAGACAGTGTTTTAAATGACTTTTTCCCTCCCTTTAAAAGCACAAAAGTTGCACACCTCATGTCAACTTCATCCCCTGCCGACTTACCCATCCTCCATTTCGTTGGATCCACAGACTAATGTGATCATCTAGATACGCAGTCATCCAGTCTGCAATGTCGGGTACCAGCTCACCCATATTGCTGTCAATACAGTCCAGACACATTGCAGAACCAAAGACAAACAGACCAATTATACGCCCCCAATTGATTCCATCCCTGAACAACTCATCCATCACACTCTCGAAGCATTGCTGGGCTGTGTCTGGCGTGATGTTGAGGTGCGAAGCAACGTCCCTAAAAGACTGTGTGAACAGAAAACCAAACTGCTCTCCTGAGTCTAGAAGAGCTGATTTTAAAGCCTCTATGCCATCGTACGCAGGCAGGGATTTGGCCAGGTCTCTCTCAGTCCTTTGGCCCACATTGGTTGGCCTCAGAAGGGAAGTTGGGTGATTCTTCTGAGACAGTTTATAGCTTATAAAGAACTCCACCAGCTCTCGGTTCCTGCACTGCATCTCCACTCTGGACCTCCTCTGCAGGGCCAGGCTAATCAAATGCCACGATCTCTCCTGCCAGTCATACCAGTGTATCATCTGGCACATTAGGCTTCACTTGGAGTGGTCACCTGGAAGCACAGACGGATATTGCAGTTAGCTTCATTCTTTTAAAAATTTAGCAACTCGTGCAACTGTGTTTTAGCATCCATCTCTATTGATCGTGGTCTTTACTCTTCACCAATTGTAAAAAAGGTAAACTTATGTATGAGGACTGCAACTGCAACTGTGGCAGAAATTTGGAAAATAACGTTTTATGCGAGCTAACCGCAGCTAACTAGTAGTTTTTCAAGCTTAGCCCTGAACTGTTCACCAGCATTACTTCTATACCAGAGCCTCTGAATGCCAGCTAACCATCGTTGACAGCTCCAGCTAGGAAGTCGCACGCTTGGATTCTACCAGTTTTAGCTTCACGTGCTAACCAGCTGCCACACACTCCGCATGAAACGCAGCAAAATTAGAAAAAAACTAAATCAATAAACAACTAAAAATTCTATTTAAGCCGTGAACATGCGGCGCCTCCACTCACCATTATACCTAGAGCTGCCAAAACCTTGTTCTCCGTTTGAGAAAGCAGCTATGAAGTTTTAAAAACTACTGCTGCGAATACTCCAGATAAACGCACCTTTCTGAAGCGTCACACTTTGTGGCCTGGGTAGCGATGCACGCTGGCGGTTGGACAGTTGTACGGTAGCAGCAGCCAGGAGTCCCACCCACTCATACAAAGCGACCAATCAAATAAAGAGACATTCCGGAAATTAGGAAGTCGCTGAAATTTCATTTAAAAACATGCAGATGCATCTGTTGTGACACTGACACTCAGTAAATTATACGGAGTGGCACTTTACCTGGTGAGTTAAATGTTCGTGTTTAATGAATAGGGGCCTCTTATTGTAAAGTCTTCTCATTTTGGAGCACTGGGCAACTTATAAACAAATGTGTCATGTTAGAAAAAAACAGTATGCCCTAACGCTATCATGGAAGAGAAAGTGCGACTTCTGGTTGCCCAAAATGCCTTAAATTTACATTTATATACATACCTGTGCTCTCACTCTTAGAAACTGTTATTAAGTTAAAAAAAAAAACATTTTCTGCAGAAATACCTTTAAGCAGCTAATTTCACCTGGTCCAAAAGCTTAATAGCACAGAAAGAGCGGCAATAAACTTTCTTATTAATCAAACACCTTTATTAAAATGTGTCCATAAGGAATTAACATATCCTACATTTTCTAAATGTTAAACAGTATGGTGCAGTTCTTTGTCACAGTTGGGGGAAAAATATGCAAATAGTTCAGTTTACATATTTCTTATATGGTGTGACAGCAAACCAGTGAGTGATACAGATGTGCATGAAGAAACTAACAAGGAGCAATGGCTAAAAATATATACACAACACTACCTACATAATGCTGTTTATTTCGTTTCAACACTGTTCAGAAAAAAAAAATCAGCTGCTGATTTAGTGACCCACACATTCTGGTCTACTATTTGTAACTGTTGAGTCATCTTTGTTTTAATACACCCCTTTACTACTCAACCAAGGCACACTGCAAGGCTTGCATTCCCATCTTGCAAAGAAATCTCCGTCTCTCTAGAAGCATTATCTGCAGGTTTTGTTTCTTCAGTCATGTTTAATGGTTCCTTGGATTGGAAACTCTCGTGCGCATTTACATCGATATCTCCATTCTCAGTGGGTCTGTCATCTGTGTTTGTTTCACTGTCAGAGTCTATGGAAATAGTCTCTGTGCACGTACTAAGTTTTAAGGTACAATTTAGTGTCTCACTGTGTTTGTTTTGGTCCGTCTTTGGAGTACGACAACTGATGCCTACGGCCTTCTTAGCAGAGGTACCAACAATTTTGCTTTCCTCAAAATTCAAGTTATGCTTAACTTTCTTTAGAGCTTGCATGTCAAAGCCGAGCAGCACCGACACCTTCTTGGTCTTGCAGTTTCTCACGCACGTGCTTTGCTTGGTTGCAAAGTGTGTAGCGATGTCGGATTTCCACAGCCACAGACTCGCCGACAGCTTGTCCTCTTCAGAAGAAGAAAGGTACGGTCGCCGGTTGAAGTAGGCAGTCAGGAAATTTTTCCTGGCCTCATAAGTCTTGTGTTCATAGCTTCTAGGATCCAGAGCAAGCCCATCAGATTCAGCCTTCTTTCCAAAGATGGTGGAAGTCGTCTTAGCATCCTTGGCCAGCTTTATCCTCTTGGAGTTAGACATAGCCTGTGTTGATGGCTGCCTCTTAAGATAGCCAGCCCCAGAGGAGTTAAGTGTCAAGCCAGGTTTAAAGTTTTGGGTTGCTTGGTTCCTACCAACAGCCCTGCACTGCACAAGATGCAACGTAATTGTGGAAGCCACCATGTTGCTGGTGTACACCCCTAAGCAATGAATGCACTTGTACGTCATCTTTTTCTCAACTGGATGTATTGTTTGAAGGACTTGATGCCGTTCTCTCAGATGCATGGCCAAAGCATCGGAGATAGGCCCTTTGAGAATGGTGAAACACAGCGGACACACAGTCTTCCCAATCTCACTTGTTTGCATTAGTGAAGGGATACTTCCTGCAAGATGTTCACTTTTCTTATCGGTCCCTCTAGGATCAGGTAGTTTGACAAGATGTGGAAGACTATTCTGAACAGGCGTCGACTGATCTTGACCATTGATGGGTTCCTTCATGTTAAAAGTAAGAACAGCAAGCTGTACATTACTGGACTTCTCTTGTTTAATGGTGAGGTCAAAGGTTAGAGGCGATGCACCAGGGGGTCCAATAAACTCCTCAGGGTGTGCCTGAGCTGTATGCTCCATAATTTTCTCAACATTGTGGAAAGCAGAGTGACACTGTGGACAGGTTAAGCCATGGATTAGCATGTGATTTAGCAGTGTATCACTGGGCAGGTAGCGGTTACAAAGCAAACATTTGCTGGTAAAGTTGTGGATTTTCATGATGTACTTGGCAAGCGCCCACACTTTTTTCGCCTTGTGTGCATTCTCAAAATGAGCACTGTATAAGTTTTCAGGAAAAAGCTCATTGCAAACTGTACATATCTTCCACTTCTGTGTTTGGGCTGTGTTTACACCAGTACCAGCATTTTCAACTGCTGTACTGTTCCTCTGTACTGGAACAGTGGCACGCACCTGACTGCCTATAATGGGAGACTGACTTTTAATAACCGGGCCTACTGGCTTTAAATAGCCAATTACTTGCTGTGCATTTGGTTCAGGTCTAAGTGTTTGAGGTCTACTGACAACTAGAGGAGCCTTCTGTGACATGACTGGTAAAGACTGAGGCTTGGAGACGATAATGTTAGCATGTCCAATCATGGTTGTTACTTGGGCACCAATGCGCTCATGGTACTCAATAACATGCTGGACCAGAGCCTCATAGGTACGAGTGGTAAACTGGCATCTTTTACAGAGGATGTTGTTGCCAACAACAGAACTAGCACCATTTTTCACAGATGACTCAGAAACCATACCAAGATATGGTGAGACAATATGCTGAAAATGTTCCCTGTAGATGTGCCTTCTCACCACATTGTATAGCGTGTCCCGAAATGTGCATTTTTTGCAGAAATACATTGCTTTCTCCACACCGTTTCCCTGTTTGTATCTATCAAGATAAGCTTTCCCCAGCGCAGCTCCCTGTGAGCTTCCATAATTGTGCCGAGTTGAATTGGGTATGTGGAATATTTTAACATGCGTCTCCAAAGTTCTCTTGCTTGCAGTAAACGTGCAGTATGGACAGTTGAGCAGGATTTTACTGTCCAAGAGTTTCCTGTGCACATTACGGAAGTGATTCTTGTAGCCTGAGTAGAATTTGGAAGAAAATGGACACTCTGTGCAGCAAAATGGCTTTGATCTGTATTCCTAAAAAAAAATGTAAAAAAAATGATCAAAAAAAAAAACAACAACAAAAACTTTGCATTAAGAAAAATATGCACATTAGTGCATGATAATGTGAGCAAGTCTTTCAGATAGGATAAAATCTTACCTGTGTTTTAGAGTATGATGGATCCCAGGCGCAGATATCAAGGCAAAGCGTGCCCTTCACAAACTGCTCATTAGGGCAAAACTCTTTGAACTCCTGCAAAAAATTTAAAATATTAAAGACCAACTCCAATGGAAATAAGTTTTTAACATTGTTACCATGTCTGTATAGTATTTGTATATGCAAGTCTTGGTTTTAAATTTGTATGCGTCCCCTCTAATCCCCCTTTTTTGTTTGGGTTTGATAAAGGGTAATATGTTTCTGATTTTCCCCCCCCCCCCCTTTATTCTTATGGGGACTGGTACTGAATTTCCCTTTGTCAAGCCAGAGCACTAGTGAGTGTATTTGTGAAAGGCAAACACAAAGAGGTTAGGGATTAGACTGCAAATTCATTCTCTGCAAACTACACTAGGCAAAGCTGTGGAAATGTATCCACACCTTTGGAGTCTGTCATTTTAAAGCTTGATGAGGCTGTTTCTAAAGACACACACACACACACACACACATATATGTATAGAGAGAGAGAGAACAAATTTGTTATCCTTATTACGTCCACCGATGATTAGGTGCCAATCAAAACTGCCTTAAAATCGTCACGTTGGTTTAAAACAAACACACTTACACCTTACTGAAAACCATCTTTGGGCAAGTGAGTGGTCTTTGGTCCATCAATGCTACCTTTATGTTATTCAAAGTTCTTATCCATCACATGCAGCTCAAAACACACTTGCTCACCTCTGCTGCCTCCTTGCAGAACTCAAGTCCAATGTCACCGAGTGCTTTTTTCACTTGTTTCCTGGCTCTCCTGATTCTTGTAAGATTGTTCACCGGGAGCTGATACATTATCTCCTGGCAGACAGATATGAATTCTTCATTATAACCTCAGGTACATTTATAACCTGTATCACATTATCCGGACTCACTAAGAGACAACACGCCCTTTCAGCACGTGTCTCCCTCTAGTACAGCGTGTTTATTATGATGGCATTGTGTGTTTCAGAGCTTCAGGGGTCCGGCACTGTTTCTATGGTGACGCTTCACTACAACCTTGTTTCTGATTGAGTGGTGGGTTTGATCAGAAAGCCTAACAACAGAACAGGTCCACGGCTTCTATTGTTCACCATGCACAGAGCTTTCGGGAATTACAGTTTTACAATACGTGTTAGCTTTGTGGGCTAGCGTTACAGTGTTAGCCAGATTTAGCAATGCCTACTGAGCACAAACACTAGCGTTGCATAGCTGCTTTCTTTCCACTTTCATTGACTATATTTAAAGTTTTACTCACCTTGCAATAAGCCAGAAGAGTAACTTTACAGGGGTTATCTCACGACATTAATGGCTAAAATAAAAAACAGAGGGGCTGGCGGGACATGCAGATTGGCGGTGATGCTCCCCTCAACGCCGGTGCTCAGCAGCTCCACAGTTAGCTAGCCAAGCTATCTAGTTAGCTCGTTCATCTACACCGCAGAGCTGCTAGCTGGGGGACGAGTGACAAAACACAGCGGTAGAATTGTGCACAGCTCATGAAAATAGTACACTTCGAAAATGGGAACCTCCAGGGCCACCTATACTCCTCCAGTTCTCAGATTTTCTTGCACCGGAGGTCAGGCCAGCTTGCTGGCTAACGCGTTGATCAACTCTCAAACCAAAATGGCGACTACAAAAAGACGGAAGTCGTAGTCGCTGGGCTGGATTGACTGACCTGATTGTGCCGATTTCCCCCCTCAAATTCATGAAAACAATCTAGGCAGTTTAGAACACTTTCCATGATGCAAGTCAGATAAACAGTTTAACAAGTGCATTTTTTAAGTTCCCCCCAAAATGAGCACATATCAAACGTAATTGCTGATTTTTTTTATTATTATTATTTTATATTTTTTTGCAGATGCAGTATTTCTATTCAAAGAGAGAGCCAGACTTTGATAATATAGCTACTGTCATTCCAGTGGTTCCATAACTTCCAGTACAACAGTGCGAGGTCCTGTCATCACCAGTCTGGTTACTGTCCTGTAGTCCAGGTAAAGAACACACTGTCCATTTACCTGGCACACAAACTGCCGCACCTAAAAATAAATAAATAAATACATAAAATATATATATATATATATATATATATATATATTTTTTTAAAGTTATGGATCCAAGATAAGTATCTTTTTCAGTTTGTTTCAGCTATTTAACCTTAACTCCAGCAGCTGCTGCAGGGCTTCCAGGGTCAACAGCCTGCATATAACAAGGAGCCATGCCTCTGACAACAAAGCCCCAGCCCAGGGCGTCTCCTATCACCTGCAATCTCAATCAGATAAAATACACCTTAGACTTTAATCTAAGAAGAAGAAGAAAAACACAACTTTATTAATGTGTTAAGCTTGTTTTGACTTTTTGACTTTTAGCCTTTAGGGGAATGTTGCTCAGGTATGCTAAATTGGTGCTATTAAATCCAATCAGAAATCTAAGTAATAATTTATACGTATAATTTTCATAACTCACGGTCAACACTTTCTTGATAAAGGGTGCAGCAGGTTCCAATAATTCTTCACAAGTAACTTTTCTTTTAAGGACTGTGAAACCAATTAAAAGATTATGTCTATGTGCTTTCACAAACAAGCCTCATTACAGTAATATTTAAACTTTGATGATACTATGAAACATTTAACAGTTGAATATAAATAACAAAACACTCGCCTGATTTAGGATTGCATCGTACTGCTGAGTGTGACAACAGCTGAAGAGGTGGAAATCCAGCAGAGTGAAACTGAAGGGAACTCAAGCTACTTCGACGAACACCGGTAATCTGTTTGGAGTCTTTGTTTGAGCTCACTATTAGATATTAGTGGCGATGTCAGAATTCATAAAAAAAAAAACAAGGTGCATGTTGTGAAAATTGCAAGAGTTTCCTTTTATTTCATGTTTACTCAGTAATTAATTAATTTATTACCACTGAATGCACGGTTGCATTCCTTGGATGAGTTTCTGCGTAGAAGAAAGGGACTCTCAGAATTGTTGTCCTCTTGTGTTGATGCCATCACAGCTTCATCATTAACCTGCTCATTTTCAGTTAACAGCTCAGACAGGCGCCGACGCCGGCGGAAATTGATGCAGAACTGGTAGAGTAGCCCACTGTCAAAGAAATCATGCTTTTGTCCCACTGCGGGAGTTGGGGAGAGAGCAAAAAGCAGCAGTCTTAGTATAAATGGTATCTATGCAGTGTGTATTTTTACTTTTGATTGCAAGAGTCCCAGATGGCAAGCCCACCACTGACAGCTGTACATCAAAGGGCAAATGAAAACTCCCCTCACCGTGCTGAATGATGCCATGCTCCTGCAATGCACGGCACAACTCCAGTCCCTGTCGCCGGCTATCTGCCTCTCCATTCTGAATGAGATAGTCAATCAACTGGCAGCCAGGAAAGGAGCGCTTATAAGTAACACCATGCTCCTCTCTCAGCTGCAGAATGGAGTTCTTGTCTGCTATAAGTCTATAAGAGAAAACAAAACAGAATCAGATTTAAAATAGCATGCAGTGGAGGAAAAACCTGGATGAGATACACCTTTATTGAGGTCTTTCAATTCTAAGATTAAGCTGATCTGTCTCAGACCAGAAAACTTGAAGCACAAACAGACCAGCTCTTACTGCTCATATAGTTGTTGTCCTCGCATGAAGATTTTCACCTCTGTGTTAAAGGGAAATGTGCCATCATCCTTGCGGAAACGGTACAGCAGTTTGGCATCCTTGAATTCTGCCCTCTTGTCACAGACTGAGAGAAAGGCAGTTTTAAATATAAGTCGTGAAAGCAACATGAGGACTTAGCTTCAGGTAAAGAAGAGGAATTAATTTCAGCTAAAGAAGGGAGAGCTTCTTTAGCTGAAGCGCTTGCTGGTGCTTCCTTCTTACCGTGGTGTAAAATGTCATGGTCCATGAGGTGCTGCATGAGGCTGGCAGCTGTTGCTCGATCTGCAGCTTCCTTGTGGCTCACAAGCCAGTCTATAAGCTCGTGTGCCACAAAGCAGTTAGGGTAGGTGCGAAAGTGGTAGCGTCGATCCTTAATCAGTTTTCCATCGTGAAGTCTGAGCCTTAAAGTGGCGTTTAAATCAGCCGTGAGCCTTAAAACTGACATCAGTCATCTACCTGACCTGCAGAGTAGAATTTGCCGACATCGTCAGCGAATCTGTTTCGTCTTACCTGAGCTGTTCTCCTGCGATCATGACTTCAGCCTTGTGTTGCCTGGCCATGGCCTTTAACCTAATGCTGCTCGTTCGCTCCATGCTTCTTATAACTGGACACAAGAATGAGTGAATCTGACTTTTAGAAATGGCCGTCATGTTTACCGAAACACACAGAACCCCATTGTCATGTGGGAGCAATGTTGTGTATACAGAAATGACAAAGACGTTTGTTTTTTTTCTGTTTTGTTTCATTCAGTGCTACAGATATTAGTTTTTCATTTGGGTGTTTGGGTAAAACATCCTGCTCCAATTCTGAAGTACTTGAATTTAAATTATTTTCAGAGAAACACGGGGCTGTTTGCTTGAGTGATGCTTGATGTGTCCACCTAGGTTGTGTTTTCTATAACTGAAATCAAATTGTGTTGTTGTTTTTGTTTTAGTGTGTCATTCCTGAAATACTGGTAACATAAAACTGAAAAATACATCTATAAGTTACAGTTTCTTGAGCAACATCGTTCTTTTAGAGGTCACCTTACAGTTATCTCACAAAACAGGAAACTAGAAAAACACGCTTCGTATGTTGGTATATAGCCTAGCCTTCATCTCAAATAAAACAGCTGTTTTTAAAGATTCAGGTCAATATCAATGTATGCATCAAAATATGTGTTCTCAGATACAGATAAAGTGGAGTTTCTAGGGCTATGATATTGTGTTGAAGTGTAAACTTGATGTTGCAGTGCCTAGAAATTCTGCTTTTTCTTTGACTTGACTGTTTTGATACATGCTTGTTATGGCAAAAGAACCGAAGTGCCAGCTTGTGACGTGTACTTAGGCTGTGAGCATCCTATCATTAGCACAAGCTATACCACAAAGCATCACCCCGGTCTTCTGGCGTGAATCCTGTTATGTGTCCCTGAGAAATTTTTGCTCAGTCACACTGTCTCCTCTCTTCCTCTCTTCCCAGCAAGTCGAACTCGCTGAAACAATGCCTGGCCGTTCTCAGGCAGCAATTTCTATTGGTTTTGGCTTGAGTCTTTTTACCTTGTCAGTAAAGCATTCACTATCATTGGAGTAAGCGCTGCCTGAGAGGGTCAGCTCAGGGCAGGAACATTACTTAACCCTTCGATATCCTGTGCATTTGTGCTTTAACTCTGGTTAGCCTGGTATCTGTTATGTCAGAGCTGCTGCTGAGCTGCTGACTTCTGGTGGGATCCCTCAGGAACTTCTTTGTGATGAGGCTTTGCATCTGTAATACAGTCATATTCCCTAAAGATGTAGTTTGGTTAATTAAAATGGAAAATATATATGTATATATTTTAAAGTAGCAGTACCATTGTTTTATGCATCTAAAATGTATTTGGCCTTAAAAAATAAGCGGTGAAGACTGAACAAATATATATTTGTACATTAAAATGTGAGCTTCACAATTTAAATCTAATAACAGGAAAAGCAACAAAGCAGTGAATATACCATATCCCTATGAAAGCCACTGCAGTGTAGGCAGTTGGCCACAAGATATCAGTATTCACCTGGGTATACCAAGGAGCACAGCAATCACAGTAGGGTCAAATGAATTTTCTAACAGCATCCTGTTGTTTTCTTAATGAATAATGACGTATAAATAACCATAAATTCCTAAATTACCACAAACCAATTTGCAGCAAATTGTGACTGATGGAAAATAAATGTATGGTTCTATTATAGTTCACAACCAATATTAGTTTTTAATAGACAAATTCATTGCCGTATATTTATTCAAAATCCTTGAAATCATATCCTTATCGTTCAGACGATTATGTTTTGTTTTTATGGGTTTTTGTTTTTTTGTTCTCATGGCTCCAATTCACTTTGGTGCATAATTTTTCCTGTGGGGTGAATTGGCAATATGCGAAATAGAGGGCGGATAAAACAATAAAAATAAAGAAATTAAACACAAAAGACACTACAGAATGGAGTTTGCGCCTCTGAGCAGACCTTTATAGGCTTTGGTCAAGTGACAATCACGAACAGATCGTGTGGACTCGCTCGTAGAAGCTTTTATGCAAATCTTCCCTTTTTCATTGGAGAGCAGGGTGGAGGTGTAGTCTGAAAGCCGTGACATCACACAATGCAGCTTTATGAAGAAAGTGCGCTTCTCCTGAAAAGGCAGAGTTGCGTCCAGTCTGTTGGCATCACCGGACTTTTAAGTTCCTAAAGCCAAACAAGCTGCGCGGTGCGACGTCGCAATTCAACGTAAAGTTGAAAAAGGCGCTCTCCTGTTTTTTGCTGTGATTTATTTTTCACGAGTGGTGTTTTCCCCCTTTGTGATCGAAAGTTTGGAAATACTTCATTTTTTAAAAAAATTATTATTCGGGTTTTATTTTTGGGCTGTTTTTGTTTTTGTTTTTTTTACAAGTGACTGCGATTTCACTGGCTGCATGAAATATCAGTGGACATTTGGAGCTCTTTAAAGAGACCGGCTTTCCATTTACCATGACGACTGAGGCGCATTCACACTTGGGACTGCAGAAACCACCCATGGATTTCGTCAGCGACTATGACTTGATGAAGTTCGGCGTGAAGAAGGAGACGATGCAGGGGCTGGATCGCTCTTTCCATAGACCAGACTCCGTCTCCTCCACTCCTGGCAGCACACCTTGCAACTCTGTGCCTTCATCGCCAAATCTCAATCCTAACGACCACAGAAACAACGTCGAAAACAGCCAGTTCTGGATACCCAACAACGGGGGTTATCCTCAGCAAATGTACCCTCAGGCTTTTGGCCTGACACCCGAAGACGCGATGGAGGCCCTCATCGGAGCCACAGCGCAGCAGGGACACCCATCTGCGCCCCACGGCCACAATCCGCCACCTTTCCCGGCTGATTACGATGGCTACGGCCACCTAAACGAGCCTGTCCAGCACTACCCGGGTCTTCCGGGTCACTCGGACATGCAAGGTATGCCCAACAGCCACTGCCAAGACCCATATCTCAAAGATGACATGGGGTGCGCATCCCCTGAGTCGCCGGAGGCCCAGCAGGTCCTCGGTGCGCACCACCATCTCCAGCAACACAACCGCCACGACAGGCGATCCAACGCCGAGATGCACTTCTCAGACGATCAGCTGGTGTCCATGTCAGTCAGAGAGCTCAATCGGCTTCTCAGAGGCCTAAGCAAGGACGAGGTGATGCGTCTGAAGCAGAAACGCCGGACCCTGAAAAACAGGGGTTACGCGCAGTCCTGCCGCTACAAGCGCGTGCAACAGAAACACATTCTGGAGCACGAGAAGACGAACCTGCTGTCGCAGGTCGAGCAGCTGAAACATGAACTCAACAGGCTGATCCGCGAGAGGGACGCATATAAACTTAAATGTGAAAAACTGTCCGGTGCAAACTGTTACCACGAAACAGGGTCTACCAGCGACAACCCATCCTCACCAGAGTATTTAATGTGAGTTTGTAGATTTTCTGCAGAACTGAATCTTTTCCATGTATGAGGGGTGGCATGTTGGCCACCTGGTCGCCTTGCTCCTTACCAAATAACTCCACGGATTTATCAAGTTTAAAAAAAAAATCTCGGGCATAAAGGACACGACTCAACTTATTGTAATAGATGCAACTAGGCAACAAATAATGAATGGAAATTTGCGAATAAGCATGCATGCAGGACATGTATGAGATGTCTTTATTTTATACAGACATATCTGTATTTTGTCTCAGAGGACGTACTTGAAATCAGAGGATATTTGCTTTGAATAATTATGCAACCATATTGTTTTGCTTCACTTATTGTTTGATCTTCATTTTGGTGATTTTGCTTTGCTTTGCTTTTTGTAGCCAGGATTATATTTCGTGTTCATCCTTTCTTTATATAGAAAACATCTAATGTTAGAAAGCACACGTCTATTGTTTTTATGAAGCTGATTCTGCTGGACAGATGTGTTCCTTATTTGCTTTTCTTTTCAATGTAATACACAGTTATGCAAATAATTATGCAGATTTTCATTTTTTTCATCTACAATGTTTGTTTGTTGGTTTTTTTTTAAATTCATCTACTATGGATCAATAAACCTATTGTGACATTTTAAAATCGTGTCTCATCTTCTCACGAGTAAATGTTTTACCCGCGTGAAACATTTACTTCCACTTGCACATTTGTCATCGTGGCTTGCTGTAGTTTTTGGAGACATCCAAACACATTAATAATCATATACACAACATAAAAGCAAAAAAGAAAAAAAAGAAGAAGATAAATACTAGAAAAAAAAACCAAAGTCTACTATTTGTACATGCTACATAAAATAAGGGTATCACAGTATTTCAGCTAGTGCATAGTGTGTATAAATATGAAAGTAATTTGGTTCATTTGCAACTGAAAGACTATAAGCACATAAACAAAAATCTAAATTAGAGCAAAGTTCACTTTCCTCATCATAATATTCCTATTTTCTTATTCTTCCAAAAAACAAATAAGAACAAAGTGTATTAGTTAGTTTCGGCGGATGAAATGAGGAGTGGCTTTCTCTCGTTCCCTGACCTTTGCCCATCATGGAGTACTGCTTCCTGTGGGACCCCAGCATGTGAAAGCACAGGGCGCTAACTAGCTGGGGCTGTGGGGCACAGATAAAATGGAGTGGAAATCAGGCTTCCCTTCTCCTCTCTTCCTCGGACAAACACCTCTGCATTCATTAACAGAGGAAAAGAGAAACAACAACCACGGCACACTGCTCCGCGCTCTCTTGGCCAGCTTCAACAACTTGGTGTTTTGTTTTGTTTTAAATTTAAATCATTAGGAGAATTTCCTAATGAGGAATTTCCTAATCTTAAACTGATCATTCTCAGTTTAAGATTACAACAATATTTGAATGAGCGTGTAGTTCCAAGGCCAGGGTAATAATCTGTGATAAGTGGTTACATTGTAAATTGAGTTTATAACCTCTGTGATTACCTCTGCACAGAATATCTTGGAGAGTGTTTCAGTGTCAGACAAGACTTTGTTACCGTCCTCCCTTTCAGTGAGAGTTTGGACTGGCAGGTGGCTCACTTTAGTCTGGAAACCAGATTGTCTTTTCATGTGTGACCCCCACCAACAGTTTTGACCTCACCCCTCTGTTAAAGCAAAGCAGGCCTGAAGTCACAGCACAGGTGCAAAAGCACTTTCTATCTGAAAACAGGCCTAATCACAAGAGCTCAGGATATCTAGACGGCTGCGGTGTTGAATCCTAATAAAAAGGGTTAATCTGTGGCTGTCATTTGTAAAAATGAGCCTATATTTGTGAACAATAAACAAACATGTATGCATGAACACTTCACCTATTCAGATAGCTGCTCTCGAAAAACAGAGAAAATAAAATAATTGAATGAGTTGATTTGTTTCAAATCACTGATCAAGTGAGTGATTAAAATCACATAAAAATTATTTAAAAAATTATATAAAATTTAGATTTTTCAGTGTGTAACTGCATAGTTGCGGTAGTGGAGATTTTTTTTTTTTTTTTGGTGCAATGCTCTTGTGATAATGTACACTTGCATGTTCTTCACACTGCGCACACTTATGCCTCTCACAAAAATGTGGTTTTTAGAGGAGAGTGCTTTGTTATCGGTTGTGTGTTTGCGCACTTGCGTACATCACACGTGGATTTCCAAGCAACAGTGGAATAATACAGTAGAAGTGTTGGTGAGGAAAGCGGTTTGTGGTACTGTGTGACAGTGCGCAGGGTGCCATTGTAGAAACGATTAGCCAGCTCTTTTCCCTCGCATGTGATAGGCTGTTGGGGCCTGATGTGGGAGCCTCGCGCTCCACCACCACCACCGCCGCCGCCACCCCCTCCTCTCCCCTCCACTCACCCCTCCCTGCCACCAACACCCTGAGCCCACAGCGCCTGAGGCTGGCTACTGAGTCAGCAGGAGGGAAAGGTGTCTGCACGGCTGTGGCATCAGAACAAGAGAGAAAGCAAATAGCAAGAGAATGATGAAGAGCAGTGAAAACGGCTTAGAACAGACATGCTTGCATTTTTTAAAAACAGCGAGAAGGAATGGCTGCAAGATGAATGATAAAGCATGCTAAAGAGGAAGCATAATCATGCCTATAATTTAAAAAAAAATCTCTACTGCAGAGGGCTTAGTTTTTACACACACACGTTATTTCATAGAGTTTAATGAGACGCTCTGTCTTAATTTAACCAGAACACACTTTTACACACACACAGAGAACCTGAAGGAATGGTGTGCAGTGGAAACACTCGGACGGATTCATCATAAGCAGTTGAATGTGGTGCCAACCTCTTGCCTGAGTGCTAGGGTTTGCCAAGACTTGGCTGTGTCTCAGACAGCGGACACAGACAGTGGAATGCTGCAGCTACTCACCATTGTGTGCATGGGAGAGGCACAGGAATGCAGGCTGCCAGGCTTCATACACTAACACAGCCAGAGGCCTCGAGCCATGAGGGAAGACCCAGCCAAAAAGACCCCACAGTTGAACATCACTTATCACTTCCATCTGTGATATTATACCCATTCTCCTCTTGACAGTGTTACTTTGATCCAGCTCAACTGATTCTGGTGCAGCGTGACTCTTTCAACACTCAGTATCTTGTCGGGGTGGCTTCTGACTTAATGCAACAAAGCCGCTCAGAGATTAGATACCAAATGGATGTTTTGCTCAAATCAAGTCACAATCATTTGATCAACTGAGCAAATGTTTAAACACTGTTGATCAATCAGTGAATTCTACCTTTACAGTAATGATTTTCGCTAATCTTCCGTAGCTAAATGTCAGCTGGCCAGACGCTTGACCTCTGACCCCTCACCCCCAAATAACAAACCAGTTCCAGCCTGAGCCAGTTTTTTCACGGTTGTTTTGCAATAGCAAAGCCTCATACTGAGCGATCGTCGCTAAGAGCGACTTCACGTGAAGTGCAGAGCAAAGGCTGGGATGGAGGACAGGATGGACGACGGGCTTCCTCTTTCACTTCCTATATGAGGGTCCAGTCAAGTGACTCTCTGTGAGAGTGTTAGCCTGTGTGTCTCAGGAAAACGCAACTTCGATGGCTGTGGTTTCCGCTCAGGATGTCCAGTCGTTACTGCGCACAGTTGTGACACTGTGAATCATGCAGCGATCACACACGCACACAGGCATCTCCATGGACATAGCACACATAGAGACATGCGTATGCAAATCCAGGACTTTGCGTGTGCGTGCGCCTTCTTGCTCTCTCACACACACTTTTTAAAAATAAAATCATGTGATTGTGACGATCTTTTTTTTTTTTTTTTTGGTCAGAAGTATATTGTCGTGGCTGCTGATTACAACAGCAGTTTCACCCCCCCCCCCTGTTGCCACATCCTGAATGATTCCAGTGTAATTATGATTGTACTACTGGTAATGACTAAAGTTATCACATGATGGCCTCTGAAGGATTCAACAGAGTGGATTAATATGTAGCCCCAGGAACATAATAAAGCGGTCTTATTGGCGTAATAAGGAATCTGGCTTCCTGGGGACGTTGTGTCCAACGTGTTTGTGCATGAACTCTTGGGGATCTGATAGGAAGGCCCTCTGATAAAGTGCTTGTCACGTTCCAGTGGACACCACTGAGAGAAGTCAGACAAAGTCCTGTCACATTACAGACGGTGGACTTTGGTTACAGAGCAAAGGTGATGCACTGTATGTAATAATTATACAGGTTCCTCCCAGCATGACAGAACCATTATAAAACAGCCTGAGCTTGAGGGTTCACTGTAGTGCACAACAGGGGGGGTAAATTAACTCTGCAGTTGATGTTAAAATTACTAATCATTTTACTTGCATGGTTAGAATTCCACATGTTAACTTTCCTTCCTTTCATGGATACGCATGGTTTCATGAAGGTCGAAGAGAAGAGAAGAGAAGAGAAGAGAAGAGAAGAGAAGAGAAGAGAAGAGAAGAGAAGAGAAGAGAAGAGAAGAGAAGAGAAGAGAAGAGAAGAGAAGAGAAGAGAAGAGAAGAGAAGAGAAGAGTCTTTCCCTTTCAATCCCTGCAAGGATTTCCTGTTCTGTTTTATGGGGGTCATACAGCTGGCAGGCGCCCTCCTGTTTCTGTCCATAATGATGACAGGCATCCATTAGTGCACAGTAGAAACACGAGTCACCGAGGTTAAGTCAGCCCCCCCCCACGACAGCCTCTTCCCTTTCCACTGCGCCTGGACCCCAGTACACTACCTACCTATCTAGGGAAGATAATTGTAGCTCACAGTTGCTGTTGACAAAGCTTTGCTGATTAAGGGTCAACTGTTGCTCAGACACCAGTATGTTTAGCACAACCTGGAAAGCGGGTCCAGCCCCTGGGGACGTTATTGGGTCTCTGGTCTATAACATACTTGCATCCGGGAAAAGTAAAGGGGTCACTCTGGTTTTTGGGAAGAGCCCAGCAGATGAGAAAATAAACATTTCTGGCTGTTGTTAGGAAATGAAAGACAAGAAACTGCTTTTTTTTTTTAGTGGGGGTGTTAAAGAGAGCAGGAGTTTCATGGTCTTGACCTCATATTTTACATTGTGCTTAGAGGAATGAGATGAAGAAAAATAAACAGTTCAAAATATATCCTTTAGAAAAATAACTAATAACTGTGAAGTTTAGCTGAATCTTTAGAGCTTTCAGAAATTACAGCTGTCACTGCACATGTATAATTCGACACCCTTCTTCATAAGTTTCTGTGGGTGTTGCTGACATGAGAGTATGGCTGTAGTGTCATACATTTGGTGAAGTCTAAGAGGCCTCCCTGGAATTGGGTGTGTCACTCTCCCACTAATGTGTCACGTTATCATCTCCCTTGTGTCAAAACTCTTCCTTCGTGTTTCACAGAAGGCCTTTGGCTGAGCTTAAAGTCATATTGTTTTCCCCTCTGGCTGATTTTAGCACCGCTGTCTGCATTATATGCAGCTGGAGGACTTGGCAGAGAACTGTTCACACACCCACTCTTTGATTCTTTGGCCATCTTTGTCATCATGTTCGATGTGACGCCTCAGCTAAAATAACTGAGGAACAACCAACTGTGTGCTGTGGTTGGAGTGTCAAGGAGAAAAGCTTGTTATTGGGCAACCCAGAGCTTATAAGGGATCTATTTAAGGGGCTGCAGGCCTTTATCCTACAGTGAACCCATGTACTTGTTTGCTCTGTTTGTGGCCAAGATACAGGAAGTACTTTGTTCTGGCTTCTGTAATAGCAGAGAGAGAAAACCCAACTTCTCAAAAAGAAAAGAAAGAAAGAAAGGTTACAAGAAAACAACAAAGTCGACTGGGCGTGTGATAACAATTCCCACTGAATTTAAGATATATTGCACTCGCAATAAAGCGTTCGAGGCTGCCAGCAGTCACGTCAGTCTAACAAATCTGGTTGTCTTTCACCGCGATGGCTGCAAGCAGAAGTAAAAATTGCATGATGAAAAGTAATGAATGCAGACAATGCATGCAAAAAATATAACTTTATGGCGTTAAACCTCCAGTAACAGTTTTTGTTGGTGTTTTTGCACCAAAGCACAGTGTGAAAACAGCAGGGCCACGTTACCTGCTTTAGATCAACATATCAAACTTATTAGTTAACAGATCCAACTGATACAGGGCTTCATTTGGAGCTTTGGGTTTTACAATCAAGCATATATTCACTCACTATGTTTGTTTCTACAAAATATACACCTGAGAATAGTTGACGTGTTTAAGTTTGGACCAAAGTGGTGGTCTGACTTTGAGATACTTTAAGAAAAAATATTGATTACAGCAGCCTTAAGAGCTTTTGTGAAACTGTCCAAGGGGCATGTGTATTCAAAACTTTCTCAAGCTATATCTCTTATTATTGATTATTATGAAATGCAACTGATTTCCACTGCCTTTAAAAGGCAAACAAGAGCTTGGAAGGCACTGACGTATAGTCGCAAATCATTTTTAGAAACGCAGCAAACCAGCGAAAAAGAATCGAATGCGATTAGTGTAAAGGAACACACCGCCCACACGTGGCTGCACAGTATCCTGCAGCACCTCCGAGCTGTAGACAGTGGGAGTTTGTGCCCTCTGACATGTAAACCCTGAAAACCTCAGCCTGCGCTGGCTGAGAAACACTGAACTGTCCAATTTTTCTGGGCATCCCCCCACCTGCCAGCCTCACATAAGCTTACGCCGTCTTCTTGAGAACAGATCTAACATCACAAAATCAGACAAATGAGTGAAAACGATACTGCTGCAGATAATCAGGCTGAAAACTTCAAAGCCAAGAGAGACAAAAAAAAAAGTGTTTCTGTGTCTCTGTGCTGCACTGCATCTGGAGTGAGTGTGTCAGCATGAAGTCTCTTTTTTTACAGGCAAGGTCAAAAGGTCATCGTAAGTCTGTGAGTGACAGCAGTAATGGTGAGTGGGGCTATATTTAAATCCCGTGGAGAGGGACAGCCTTGACTTACGCGTGGACCCTGCTCATCATTTTTTTCCACACAAATCTGAAACTGCTTCTTTTATGTCAAGCTGGCTTAAATGAAACCATCAACATTGTCGCAATGACAAATATTTTGAGATGTTGACTGTGTAATCATTCTCAGAACTATTACTGGTTGCCTCTGAATTAAAGGGGAACCAAATGTTACAAAATGTTCAAAGTAAATTCGTTTTTAGGTCCACTGATTTTCAGAGTAGGTTGAGAAATAGCTGTCTCACTATGGATTTTACTGGCCTGTGTGTGACAAAGTGGACTCTGCCTTTAAAGATTTATTTGTAATGCCCTGCTGAGGAGTCCGGTAGCTTTGTTGTCTCAATGGATCTGAAGGCTGAATGTGTTGATTTGTTTTGGTGAAGACAAACTGTGGTTGAACAGTAGAAGCAGTGGAAAACACGGGCATTGGGCTTTCCCACAGAATTGGCGGAGAAGACTTTGAAATAGGAGTGGCTTCTTGAAGCTTTGACAAACCCTGATTACCTGATAAATCTGTCAGAAGCCGCAGCCCCTCTATAAGAACCTGTTTTTTAAAATTATGTGCTAGTAAAACAGATCTTTAAAGGACTAATCCTTCAATCCAGAGTCAGTGTTTCATCAGCAGAATATACCTCGAGTGGTTGAATCAACGAGTGCTTCCCAAATGTGTCACATAAATGAGATTAATGAAAAACGTGTGCAGAACGACGGCGTGTTGTTGCCCTTTCAGACTAGTTTACCCCCCGGGGCTACGTTGACACGCACACGCATAGCTATCTGTGCTGCTATCTCTTTACAGTACATCTGTGTCAGCAGTGGGCTGAGGCAGGAGCATGAGAAATGGAGGCGAGCTCAGTCCTCAGTCCCACAGATAGGGGTTGTGTACTTAACTGTAAACAGTTTCTGTGTGTGTGTGTGTGTTTGTCTCTGTTTCTATCTGTTTTCATCACCTCTGGAAAGGTGGCATGACAAGTCTTCCCACAGGAGCAGCAACAGCCGAGAGTTGCCACCCCGCACCTTCCTCCTATCTCCACCTCACTTGATGACATGGGCTTTATCACATCTGCATCTGCTGGGCCAGTTAGTCTTTCCCCTTTGTTTAAGGATTAAGAGATGTTGCTGAACCCAGCATAGAAAGACAAATTGGGAGCTTTCTGACATCCAAGTGGCACCGATGTTTTCCTCTGTGAATAGGCTGGATTTTAGAGTCCAGCAATTATTCAGAATCTAGTTAACAGTGTGCAGAAGATCTCTCTCTTCTCTTGACTGAATCACCTCTTTGATGGCTGCGATGGACTCCCTCTCAGTCCTCAATATGGAAATGTCTTCTTTTACTCTTTAACTGCATTAAATGATGTGTCCTGTATGGCCTCTAGCTGCTGGGGAATGAAGTGGTTTGTTAGATCAACATTGAGAAAGCTGCTGAAATTTTAACTCCTAGCATAATAAACAAGAGCACGAGTCCTCCGTGATATTTCCTGCCAACTTAAAGCCAGGATGGAATAAATCTGATCCTGTTTTACTTTAGCAAAACTCCAAAACTATTTCACAAAAGCACCGACAGCATCAAAGAGGTGACGCCTTCGCTCCATATTGAGCCACTGTTACACAGAGAAGTTGACCTTGCCTTTGGCCTTTTGGCTGTCTGACAAAGCAGTCCCCATGCTGTAGTGCAGTACGGCTGTCCTCTAAATGAAAGTAGCTGAGAGGCGAAGGGCAAAGAGGCCTATGGAATATCAATGTGCGATGCTCTCAATTAAGATTAAAGCTTCGAATGGAATCCTATGGAGCCGCTTCCCTAAGAAATGCTTGACATTTTACCCTTGCTGACTCGGGATAAAAAAAAAAGAAAAAAAAAGTGTCCTGCGCCACCAGTACCACCACCACCGCTAACTAGCTGCCCCTCCTCGGATACGGCGCGCCTTTTGCTGAATTCATTCTGTAGATATTGACTTAGGCTGCAGTCACACTTCTGAGAAATAAGTGAAATGGATCATCTTACTGCCAGTGGATGATAAGAATACTGAAATATGAAAAAGCGTCTGGATCAGCAAAATGACAAACCACGGGGGGAAATATGAGGCAGTCATGATAAACCCTTAGAGACAAATTCCCTACAGCTAGACGTGGAAATGAGGCAAGGAAAGAGCGGGGCAGCGAGGGGAAAGGAGAAAAGAAAATATACATATCCAACATTTTAATGGATGTTCAAAACAGAGCTTCATTAATTTAAAATACATATATCCTCTCTGCCAAAAGCACGGGCAGGCTGCACGTAGATGGCTTTTATCCACACAAAACGGCAGCTGTAAGATTTGCTCAGTAAGATCTGACCTCAGTCTGATTTATTACAGGAGAAACTCGCCCAGTGAAAAAAATACATCACACTGTCTTCATTTTGCATATTTTTAGCCACTAAATATTCCTTATTTACAGGAAGCGGTGCATTGAGAAGAGCTGTGTCCCTTTTTCATTAATGCAACGTTTGAGATTGACTTTGCATTTTATTAAGATTCAGCAGATGCCTTTTCTGGGCTTCTTAGAACGTGCTGCACATTTCCGGGTAATTTACAGAGCATGATGTGTGTTGTTTGCATCTGATCTTGTAGATTTGTGCTGATTACCATGATGTTTACGGTGCGCGGATCTGCCAGTATCATTACATCCGAGCTATGTAAGCATTTGTGTTTCTGTTTGATGACACTGGAAAAATACAGCGCCTTACATGGCCGTCAAATCCGAGACTTTGAATGAATAAGAGATACGTATCGGCTAAATTTTTTGGGACATATTTTTAGAACTCCTGGTGGATCTAAGCTATTGTGCATGTGTGTATAAGGTTGATCTAATATTTTAGAGCTGAAACTAAGAGAACGGGGACTGATTATGAATACAGTGTATAAAATATGATCAAAATGGAGCCTATCTTGTAAACTCCACCCTTGATAAACAGAATTCCACATCACGCTCCAACTCTGCAGTTAACTGAATCAATGCAATTCCACTTGTGCTGATCTTGCAGACTGAGGCCCTTCCCCCATCCCCCCTCTCTCTCTCTCTTTCCCTCTCTTGCTCAGTCTCTCTCTCTCTCTCCATCTCTCTCACACACACACACACACACTTCTGTCTCCCTCCCCAAGCAGGTCTACCCATCGTAACACATTAGCAGCAGAAGCCATCACACAATCAAGACAAGGCAGCGCATGAGACGTCAGGCCAATTTGTTTCCTTCTCAGAGCTACATCACATTAGGAGGGTGGCTATACCCTTGAGCTAAATCCAAGTTCACACAGAGGGAGCGTGCTGCCGGACAGGAGGGCAGCGATGTCAGCACTTTTCAGACGGCTGCTGACATGTATCCAGCAGACTGACATGTATGAGGGGAAAAAAAGCTTGATAGTTTGAAATATGGCCTTTTGGATGTTTCTCTGTTTTTTTGTAAGCTTTTGGTGGTGTTTCCTGAGGCCTGGGAGAGAAGGAGTGCAGAATATTTCAACAAAATAAAAATTGCCTTTAGCCAGAGGTCAGGGTGTCAAATGAAGCTGTCAGGTGAGTAAAAGGAGATGATATCAGGACATCACAGGCCTAAACACATCTGATTGGACTTCGTTCTTCGTGCTCTCGCTGGATCAGAAGACAAATGTAACTCGGAGAGGCCAGTCAATAGTTCAATTATCTGCTGTCTGTATTGGTTAATTAAACATATAACGGGCCACCTAAGGACTAATGATAGCCATCCCATTACCCATAAAGCTGAAGGATTGGGTAGAACCACCACTTGACCCCGGGCTGGATTGACTGGCCTCGGGTACGGGGTCAGAGTGTATCTAACCGTTACTGCTGTGACACTCCTTTGCCTCACTCGGTCCCCATCATATGTCTCAGGAAGTGGCTCACAGCTCTGCCAAAAAACAGTTGGAAGGGGAAAAAATGCAATTACTGCAAGATTATCATACTGCTTCCGTTTGACTTTTCTGACTGAATTCATGAATATATATGAATCCATCTTGCATCTCAATCTGAACCCACCACCCCCCCACATACACACACACACACACTCACATCCATGTTTGGCTGGTGGCATTTTCTTTGTTTCTTCAAAGTATGTTTTTGCAGGAAGATTAAAGAGTTACCTTGAAAAAAGAAAGTAGGAACCGTCAAAACTCTCAGCAGGCTGTTCTTGGTGTAAAAGAATAATCCCCCTAAAATTACATTACATTTCTGGGAACTTTAATGCAGAGTGCTTTGGGAAAGATGTGTTTTTCCCCAAATATTGCTGTTGTCAGGCGAAAACATGTCATTAAAAAATAAACAGCTTGTTTTTGGTTTTGCCCAGCTGAAATCTTTTTTTTATCTCTAAACTTTTTTTAAAATTTATTTAATTATCTAATTTAGTAATTATCTAATTATTGGTAATCTTTGTTCAAAGTGTGGTGCAGTCAAATATTATTACAGCTGAGCAACAGATCATTGCAACTAATATCCTGTAAAACAAATCAACATATATGACAAAATATACAAAAATGTGTTATTTGTCAGATAATGAACATCTGGATGCTTAAAAGCATATCTATCAATACAATTACTGATTCAAAAATGGAGCATTTTGGACATTTTTCACCTGCCGTCTTAGAAGCAATATATTCCCTGTGCTTTTTAATCATGACACTCTTTTGTTATATTTCTAATTTGCATTTTAAAACATTTTTTCAACTGGCTTTTATACCTGTGTTAAATAAGCAGCTATATGATGAAGAACAAGCCAATCAGCTCCAATCAGATAGGTGAAGTGAAAAAGATTATCTATTTATCAAAGCTGTAAATATACATAAATGTTAGACAGACACATGAAGTTCAAAAATAATAAATTCTTGAATAAATTCATGGAAGCAGCAAGAAGTGGCTTTAAATGGGCCAAAATGAGACTAAGGACGCTAAGTTATATGTTGGCATACAGACGCAGTACCTGCTAACGGTGTACCCATGGGGTCTGATCATACACAAGCACAAATCATGCTGATCATACTGTAGCACAAATAACTCTCAAAGCCAATGCTGGCTTTGAGAGCAAAGCTTCAGAGCAGACGGCACACTGCAGCTTGCTGTTTGTGAGCATGTGTTGTTGCAGGCCACTCGGACTGTCCATGCTGAACCCTGAGCGTCAGAACTGTACAACACAGCAATGAAAGAAGGTGGTCTGGTCTAACAGTTTCTTTTAAACCAATTGGACAGTACGCTGTACTCCTTGGGAGGAGATGTTACTTTGACATGCTACCACCTGCCTAAGCATACACCCTGTTCTCTTCTTCGTGGCAGCTGTGAGGACAGCGGGTATATTATTCTTTCAGCAAGATTATGAGCTCTGCTACAAAGTGAAAACATTCAGGAATAGTTTGAAGAACAACATAAAGTGAAAGTGATTTACTTAGCTTCTAATATCTACCATCTGGAGGATCTGCTGCAAGAAAAGATCCATGGAAACCCCAGCTTGCACCTCGCCAGACTTAAAGACTCTGCTCTAACATCTCATTACCTCAGCACACCTTGTAAAGTCCTTATTGAATCCACATTGATAAAAACATTTAAACATTTCTTCAATTTTACTTTTTGATAAAATGGTCATTCTTGAACATTTTGTCAAATAACACAAGGACAATAGAACTGAAGAAAACCAACTTAGTAGTTCTTAAAGCTCTGCTTCTGACGTTCACGCTGAGTCCTGTACTTGTGAGACCACCTGTACCCACCCCCAGTTACACTCACACATACAAGGAACCTGTCTCTCCTTGAAGGTATCACTAACCTTTAGACTTCACCCACTGTTCTCCTTAATAGCTCAATCTGATGGATCATTTAAAAGCCCGCTGAAACAGACAGATGGGTAATGGATTGCATGGCAAATCAATGCTGGGATCAATGGAAGACATGCATCAATAAATGGATAGAGAGCTACTGAAATAGACACCGCAGTTAATGGGGGACAGCGTAGAACATCATTGTGTGGAGCACGCAGTGTAGGCAGGCTAACACAAGTCGCCCCCGGCTGATAAAGTGTCCTTTTGAATAATGCAGACAACAAACTGACAGTGGTAAGCTAAACTTAAGCTTGGCTGTTAGAGTGCGGCTGTGTTTTTTAGTCTCTACCCCCCAACGAACACACACACTGGCACTCAATCCATACACACTCTCTAAAGCTATAGGTGGCCAACGCTTGCCCAATTTCTTTGCCCGAAAGACCGGAAACATATGACTCTCATGGCACGGAAAACATACAAAAGGACACATCTGTGTTTTCTGTGCAAAAACACAGAGTCCCAGGAATCGTTTCTTTACGCACACATGAAGCATGCGAGGAAACACCAGGCCACTTTCAGTAGGAACAGGAAGTATTTTCCTCTGATAAACAAAGTGTGTTGTTATTTTTCCTATTGGAAGACAGTGTTCTGATCTGACGGGCCAGGACACATGATGATGTGGGGGAGCGGCACACCACAAGTGTTGAACTTGTGTTGGTCTCAGGTGGCACTCTGACTGTACACTGACTCATCCCCGCAGTACCGGACGCTCCAGTCTTGTGGTTTAAATGCCTAGCAGTGTGATGCATCCCACTAACTGATAACTGCATTTAACAGTGATGTCAGCTAAATTGAAAAAGACATTGTAATAAACAAATATAATTCTGGATAAACCTCAGCTTCTGCACAACCAAGTGGTAAAACGCTACAGCTGTTTCTCATGGGCTAGAGTTATAAATCTCTGGTGAATGGCTGGTTTAAGGGTGGGTGCTGAGAAGCAGCTGTACCTGTCTAAAAATAGCTCCAAGGCTGCTGCCGGACAGCGTGTTTTAAGCTCATCATGCAGTTTAGCACAAAAGTCCTATCAACAATACCTTCCACCTGCATTAGCCCGAGCGTGGCCCCGAATCAGCATTACAACACAGGAAGTGTTGTGCAAACTGAGCGTCCGCGCATGTCCCTGCGCCTGACTCATACACCCAAACAACGGCCAAATCCTGACCACATAATTCAGACACACTTCATTTTCCAATGAGCTGAGCATTCATTATCAGCGTGCGGTGGCCTGAGGCAGAACAATCCCTCCTCGGTGTAGTGACAGCCACCGGCCGCCCTGATGGAAAACAAAACACAAGGTGGCACTGAGAACACGAAACCGTTATGACAGGCCGGATTACACCGAGTAGTAAGCACATTTTATCAGTCTTTTCTTTTAGTCAGAACAGACTGAAACTCCTACATGCAGCCTGTTTTGTTAGGAATGCAGGTGCATGTGCACGCAGAGCACACGCTGTTTGTGTGAGCTGCGTGCTCACACCTGTTCGGGTGTACAGTAGGGTCAACGTAATTGCTTAATGCAGAGCCTGGCAGCGTTTATGGATGCCAAACTGCGCCTGTGGGAGTCACTATAGCCCACAATCTGACTAATGAAGGCCAAGTAATCAAGCTTCAGACTCATCAACCATGTTTGCAGTAATTAAAAGGTTTATGTTCAGGATCAGGAGAGCTGTTTGAGTCAGTGTCAGAAGCCAGATTGGATGTTTATTATTTCCGGAAGCCGAAGCCAAAATCGAAATATTTGACACAAACTCCACTGATCTAATTGTTCATTTAGTTTATATAATAACACAATCTGATCATAAACGCAGCGAGCTACAGTCTTTGCATTGACATTCGGGCACGGAGGGAGCACGCGTAAATGTACACCATGATGGATATAAATCCAATAATCAATTGTGTGCTGACTGCTGTCTGTCTGCATCATCCTAATCTATTCTGTCCTGTGGGACTGTGTGGGGCTGTGAAGAGGACAGTAGGTTAAAAACTACACGCATCCTGGTGAGAATCCCACAGAGAAATAAACACTAAATGTTGCACATAATCAAATTTTACCAGAGCAATTCACGTAACGGTTATTTTACATCTGTGATCTCTGATGATTCCCAATAATAGAGTCAATAACTGAATGAGAGCTGAACACAGTGTTTGTGTTAGGATATAATGTTACACCTTGTCTCAGACATGCTGATATCCACAAGGATTTCCTAGCAGAAGTTCGGCCTCTGCGGGTCTCCGGGGATCATGACTGACCTCATAAGGACATCAGATGCTGGCTGTTTGCTCACCATAATCTGGAAATGAACACAGTATTACAGGATCACCAGGACAAAACCAAACAAAAATATCTAAAATGAATAACCATAAGCATCATAGTTGATCAAAGTCTTCTCAGAAAGCGATGATTTATTTCAATTTAAGAAATACGTCTTTGGTGTTTCCAGAATGTCACCTCTTCTCTGTAACAGAAGCAGAACATACAACAGACCAGTGAGCGTGCTTTAGTTAGGGACAGGGCTCTCTCTGGTGGCAGAGTTTTGCTAGTGTTACAGTTAATGTTCATCGTAAGAGGGATTCTGGTAAATGTGTTAAGCTATGCACTCTCAATTAAGAAGAAAAAAATCAATTAAAAAGCAAATCATAGCTATAGCTTTTTTTTATTCGTCCCATGTGATGAGGAATACGGGAGCTTTTCTGTTTACCAGTGAGCCGAGCCTAATGCTGTGGGTGCGCACTGCTGTGTTGTGGATCCCCCACTGCTTCCTTGATTACAGCCAGTGGTTGCTTTGCAGCAGCCAATTAAAATCAAATACCATTCTCTCACATATTACCACCATTGTATTTACTTGTAGATCAATTCCCTTCAGCTGCGCCATTTTACATAATGAATGCAGAGGCTTTTGATGTGTTTGCCTGGTAGGGGATGAACGCACCACGGGAGGAGCCGATGGAGGGCCTGCTGTTCTTACCTTTTTGCCATTTGATAGTCAGAAGTGTAGGCTTTATTAAGACTGAATGGTAATAATGTGGCGTGCTGTAAATGGCAGACCTTTGCTACCTTGATGAATCTTTTGAAATTCATCAGAAAAGTTGCATTTATCCAGGATATGTTCATTGTTATTGTGACATTTCAGTGCATTTCTCTGTAAATCCCACCTAAAGCTAATTTAGGATTTTCTCACACAACTGTTGGAACAATACCAATTTCTATTAATCTGCTAATTAGTTCATTCATTATCTGGTATTAGATGAACCATCTCAGGGGCCTTTCACAGGAACAAACAGGTACATTGCTGAATTAATAAAACAGCATGAAAAAAACCCCACACAGTACAGCCCTTTAGTAAAAAATTACAAATCCAGAGTATCTAGAGTACTTATTATAGAGGAAGAAGTCTTCAGTTTATTTGTATATTAAAAGCTGGATTATTGTTACCTGAAAACAGAGAGCATATTAATGATGCAGATGATTTCGAAGGAGCTTCAGGTAACTGATCTGCATACAGGAGAGTAGTTTCTTTTGTCGTGTTTTCCGCCCTTCACACTATTTGTTTGTTTGTTTGTTGCTCATAGGGGGGAGGGGGGGTGTCATCTGATTGTTGGGGATTCTCTGCTTTCTCTGTATTATTGTACGGCCTCTACTTTATAATATAAAGCACCTTGAGGCAAATTGAATTGAATTTCTGTAAAGCAATGCCTCGTACGGCCCAGTAGTTAAGTAGATACTGATTAAACAAATGATCACCAGATCTCAGTCCAAGTGTATACAATCAGCAGTGCTACTTTTATTGTTATAGTGTAATTTGTCAAGTGGACTAATGTGTCTATAAAACTCTACTGCGCAATGAATAGTAAACACTGAGTTTTGCTTTAAAACATGCCACAAAAGGTTTAGTTCCTCACATTTAATCCAAGTGCATAAAGAAATGTAGTTAAACCTGAGAAGATCTCATGGCGCACACAATCATTTCATTCTCCCCTTTGTGTATTAAAATCACACGCTCCTATCTCTTCTCGGTTAAGCCATCTGCACACGTTGTTGTGGAGCAGTTGCACCTTGACTTCTCGGTGTAGTTGAACATTAGTCACATAAAGCATGGTGTGAGTAACACATTTATAACAGAGCGCACTTTCAGACCACAGCCAAGACACTGGTGTGTTTTGGGCATTTTACAGTGGGACCTTTGTGCTTAACCTTTGTGCTATACGAAGACTGAAACACTGTTTGTGCCCAGCTTAGCGACACATTAAACAAATAAACAGCCGTGATTCAATTTTTAGAGCTCTGCCCAGATGACAGCCGAGTTCTTTCTTTTTTGTGACTAAAGCATAAAAAGCTGTTGTTTCAGTTAAACTGTTACTTGTTGAGAAAAATCTCTGTGAAAAATGAATCTAAAATGGAACAGAGGAGTAAGAAGTTATATATATTTTTTAAATTCCATCTGTGTGTAAAGAAGCGTTTACTTATGATTCAACCTAATCTACACTTGTGTTCTGCGGTGCTGTTCGTTCTCCAGATCCACCCTGGACAGAAACCGTGATTGCCAGCGTAATCAGCAAAAGGTGCCAGTATCACAGATGCTGTCTCTCAGCTAATTGCATGAAGACACGGCGGTGCACGAGGCGCAGGTGCTCGCTCTTTTCGTGAAGTCACTTAAGTGCGGTTTGTCTCCTTGTGTATGCTGGAACTTCTGAGCAAATATTTTCCGAGCTCTGTTGTCTCCCATTTAAACAGCATCGAGGATAAAAGAGACAACAACAAAAAAAAAAAAAGGAAATGTGGAAGCAAAGCAGCAATACAGCAAAATACTACTTTATTTATCTGCAAGGCACAGCTGCTCCTCGGGATCATGTTCCAATGTAACTACAGCAGACAAATTTGAGTTTAAAAAACAAAACAAAAAAAATAAAAAACTGTGCTTAGATTAGTTTTATCTCACACTTCAGCAGATATGACTCCATTTTAACCAGCTTAGTGTTACAATATTCACAGTAAGACACACTTATTACGTTGTCTTTGGTTAGAATTTCTGCCACGTCGATGTCAGTTGCAGGTCTGTTACCTCTTTGGAAAGGATTTTTTCAACATCGGAAGGACAAAGGATGAAAAGAAGGAGGGAAAAAAACGGGCACTGCAGAAAATTAGACAAAGAGAATAAAGCTGAAATTCTCCTACATAAGCCAACATGATTTATTTAGCACAGAGAAACTTTGTAACATTTCCCTCCACTACCCACCACCACTAAAATCCCCGAAGACAAACTAGTGTACACATCTGGCTCTTGGCCATGTTCCCATGCCCGCACTGTCAGCAGGCATTCTGGGATTGGGTTCCTGCACACAGTCTTTGTGTATCCTCTGACTGCCACGAGCGCCAAGCCCCTGAGTCACGTTGGTGACGTCCACCAGTTCCCGCCTCTCGGACAGGGCGGTCACCATGTGTTCCAGCTTGGAGCGGATGGTTGTGTAGTGGTGCTGGCGCTCTTTGGTCAGCTTGCGGAAGCAATCCTTTAAAGTGGTGTCTGGAGCTGCCTGGGTGGGCACGGGCTGTCTGGAAGACACCAAGTGGGGAGAGGTGTCCTGGCTCGGCCCTCTGCTTATTTGAGTAATGATGCTAAGATGCTGCGGGAGCTGCAGGTCGGTCTGGCTTTCAGCCTCCGTCACCGACCGCCTCGTCTGAGTCGACACGTGGCAGGTGCTGGGGGTCTCCGTCTCTTTTTCTGCTTGCTGCTCTGCAGAGAAATGTGGAGTCGTGCTGCCAGCAAGGATCTCCTCCTGAACGTGCTGCCGCTCCATCCACTCGTCGTTTAGAGTCGAAGTGTCAGACTCTGGGCTGGCTTTATGTGGAGATGCGGGGTCACAAGGTAGCTGCAATGCTAGCGTTTGTGGCTTACGGCTGGGCGTGCTTGTCAGACACGCTGGCCTCTCACTACGCAGGTGAGGGGAGGAAGCAACTGAGTGTTTGAGGTGCTCAAAGATGCCGCTGTTGCGGACACTTGGAGGTCCGTGAGTGTTTATGGGTAGAGACTGGGCATATAGGATACGAAACTCCTCGTCAAATTTCTCAGTTATCTGACCAGAAAGCTCAATCAGGTTGCTGCTGTTTAGTTTGCCATCAGTCCAGTTGAACCTGAATTGAATTTTAAGCACATATAGCTGAAGGTAAGAAGCAGACCCAGCAAGACGGATGCATAACTTTACAGTCTAATAAATCAGGAGGGCACGATGGCTAGCGGGCTCTTACCTGTAGGAACCTGTAGCCACTCTGTTTCCATCAACCAGCATGAACCTCTCGTGAACTTTACCCGTAATCCTCGCTCCAGATCTCATGTAATAAGTTGTGCCGGTTATAGTTCGCACCTTCATTTGCTGCAAAGGATTGGAGACATGTTTTGGGGAGGTTTTTGGGATGCCATCTGATGCTCATGTTGTGCACACAGAGCCATGCTTGTCTTAAACGAACCAGCTACATACCCGAAGGTCATCCAGGCGAACGTTGACATTTTTGCACATCTTGAGGAAAGCGGGCACGCACGACTGGTCCAGCAGGATGTAGACAGGGACTCTGCGCTGGGAGCAGGCCTCCTGAAGGTCCTTAAAGATATCCAGGTCTGTCAGGGAGTCTGTAACTATGGCAATCACCTGCAGTGGAAAATTACAGAGGTAATATAATAGAATTCTCTTTTCGGGGGGCCGCAGCCGTGCTCTCGCAGATGTAACACATGATTGTGTTTTCATTATTATCAAATACAAGGCCCTATTCAAACAGAGCCGTGAATCTCTGTCTGACACACTCCCTGTAATGTGTGTGCTGATGAGCTTTCTATTGACTGTGGTCTGTTACCATGGCAATCGGCAGTAACGCTTGGTCAGCAAACAAATGACTTTTATACAGGAGACAAGTAGGTGCACTGTAGGGTTTGCCTCATTTTTCCCCAGCTTTGTTTTGCACCCAGATTTCTCCTTTTTCACGAGGAGGAATGGAATTTGACACGCTGCGGTAAAGGTTGCATGTCGAGGATTAGACACGGACGTTTACATATCTTAGATTTATCGCTTCAAACTGGTGTTTTATCCACACGCAGCTTTGTCATTTGTACCACGCCTTATTTGGATGATGTTTGTGCGCGTGTGTGTGTGCTTTGGGTTGGGGGATGCTTGTTTTCAAGAGGCAGCATAAAAGCAGAGTTAAAATTCATAGAAACTCAGGAATGGGGCCGTTCCTTTGAGATGACCACCAGCAGTGCATGCTCAGTGTGTGCCGTTACAGTCAGTGGCCTTCTTTGTACAATAAAGACATTGTGCAGTGAGTGGTGTAACATTACAAAAGAACAAACAATCTTACAGCTCGACCAGGATTAGAATATTTTTAGAAGGATTGGCCCGGCTGTCGGCACATAACATGCACAACACCACCGTTAAGCTCTAAACCTGGGAGAAAATCCAGTGTTTGAAAACATTTCTAGCGAAAGAGGGAATGGAGATGAGCGAAGCAAGTCGAGGCACATCTGGTACGCAGGTTCTACACAGGCCTGAGGTGCTACAAACTCCCTCTCTCCTCGTGCAGGAATGTCTCTTTTCAAAACCAGAGGCTGTACTGACAGCTCCCGTCAGGAACATCACATTAAATATTCATGCTTTGTTTTTGTTTGTTGCATTTTTTCCCCCCCGTCCTTTTAAGGTTGGTGATTTCTTCTAATACAGATTTCAAAGCACGAACTTCTAAAATTCTAAGTGATCAAGGGAGTTTCATGTGGACAATGGAGACTTTTTTTTACGTTTTCCCTCCACAAATGATGCAAAAAAGTGTCTGCATATACTGGCTTACTGACTGTGTGGTTGTTGTGGTGGTGATGGGGGGAGATAAAGCCCAGGTGATAAATGTCACCTGACAAAACCAAAATAAAAGTCCTGTTTTAGGATAATAACGCACAAATAAGAGATACTGTAGGAGGACTACTACAAAGGACTGTTTTTTTACACCATTATTTTTGCACAAACTTCAAGTGAATATCACATTTCAGTGTGATACAGGACACGCATTAAAGGACAGTTTATTTTAAGGGCATGCAAAATAGAATGAATGACAGCAGATATGTGCGTGTGCGCGGGCCTGTGCGTACCTCTCTGGCGCTTTTAATCATGCGCCTTGCAGCCTCCTTGCAGCTGTAAATGCATTCGCCGTAGCTGGGCTGGAAGTGCGCCACGGCCCGCGTCACTCCCCGGTAGGAGCCCGCTGTGAAGGCGGGCCATCCGAGCTCCAGGAGCGGCGGCTCCACGTCTGACACCTCTGGGAAATAAGTGACCGAGGAGCAGTCCAGGGTGCTACTGAGCGACCGCTCGAGCGCCTGTTCCTCCCCGTGGAAAGACGAGCACCGCGGTGACACGGCGGCGCTCCTGATCTGTTGGATCTCATCGTCCGACAGAAAGTTGGGGATCCTCTCTCTCACGAGAAAGTCCAGAAAGTTATCAAGACCCCCGGACAGCAGCTCCTCCAGAGCCAGCCGGTGCCTCTCATTGTACACTTCCTGTAGGTTCAGCTCGTCTGTCCCGCGAGGTTTTGGACCAAACCTCAGAGGTGAGTCGTCCAGGCACTGAGACAGGGCCATCGCCGCGTCTCCCGCTTCCTTTTACCTGAATCACACAGCAGCGGGCAGGTAACGCTTTGACCTGCAGGAAGGAAATTTGTATTTTGTTGCTTCCCTCCGTTCGTGCTCGACGTGGATCCGCATTGGCTGCGGGGTGGTTGTCAAACCAGAGCGGCGTTACCAGACTCGCCGAGCCAGGCTGTCAGTGTAATGTAAAGGTTGCCTCATTGGCTCATTTGGAGGAAAACAAGCCTCCTGTACGTCCCTCTGCTACCCTGATCCGGTTACACCGCAGATAGCAGGGATCACCAGAGGTCCCACTCCTACGCTTTTTCGTGATATCGTGTCTCTGAGGATTCATTTAGCTCGTAGTTCAACGTTTGTTTGTTTTGTTTTTTTTATAAAAACACAGTTTATTAAGAAAATAAAAATGCAGACTCTCTGACTTTAGATGGAAGTAAAAACACAGGAAGCAGTTTACTCATCTGTCACAGTGAAACTCAAGATTAGGACAATATACCACAATCTATTGAATTATAGTAATATTTCACATAAACTTTAAAGTCTACATATTTATGGAGTGATGCAGTTAAGGGAAAATAATTGCAGAATATATATTTTTTTAACCTGACAAGCCGGTATAACCAGAAGAGAAGCAGATCCACTAAGTTCCACCAGATCACAAACCGTCCACTAAAGCAAACAAATACTCTACAGCTCTGAACTCTAAATCAACATGTGTCTTTTAACCTTACAGCACAGCATGCACAAGTTCCTGCACACCGGACCTGCTGGTTGAGTTGTCTTACTTTTTTTTTTTTTTTGCGATTCATCTTCTTGATAGATTATCTTTGTTTTTCCTGACTGTAGGCAACGTCTAAACCCAGTGAGGACAAACTGGGAGGGGATAGCTAATCCATGTTCCGTAAATACTGGAGGCACGCATTTGTCCTATATGTTCTGACGCTGTTTTTGTATATACTGTGGGCATCCGGCTGCAGGCACTCCACTTGTTTCATATACACATAACCTAGTTTACACATGCCTAAGAAGTTAGGCTACTGCTATACTTTTAAGTAGACATGTGTCCATATTGTTTGTCCAGTGGATTAGTGGATTTAGAGTGACCTTATCATACTTAATATTACCATGTAAACATGTCCTCATGTATCTTTGATGCCGCTTATTGATATGCTTTCCATTTTAAGTCACGATTGCTCCCTTTTAGGTATGCTGTTTTACCATGAGCCCTTAAATTCACAGGTTTTCTGTTTAACGGTCGTCCGATTTTTTTCCTGTGCGCTTTTATGCGCATGAGGCCAACAAGGTCACAAGGGTCACGGCCGTACAAACCCTTTTCCCTTTACATTGCGAATAACTACCACTCCTAGTTTGAATAAAGGGAAATGTGTTCTTCTGTTTCAAGTTAAATGCAGACAAGTCCAATTAGGCTACAGTTACTGTGCGTCTGCGTAAATTGGTGTTATCACTATTATGATTGTGCGTAACTGTCTATTTTAAGCCGGTGGTCTAATAGGCCTGTGCTTTAAATGACAATTCCCACAACGATTAATATTCATAGTAGCTCTTCAAGAGTTTTTTTTTCTAAAGATGACAGCCATGTATTGAAAAAAGCATGTGACCTAATTAGGGTTATCTTTTGGGTGATGAAGCTCAGTGAAACGGGAGATGAATGAACTGTCAAATTCCAAATATACACAATACACAAAACATCTGATCGGCCTGCTTTGTATTGCAGCTACTTATGCCATTGCAGCTACTTATAACCCGCGTGTGTTGAATGCACTGCCTTACCCCTATAACGATATACCCAAATGTGCGCTGGGCTCAGTATACGTACCCTCCTCCCCCTTACACACACACACACACACACACACACACACACACACACACACACACACACACACACACACACACACACATCCCCATCTCATCCCCGCCCCTCTCCAAAATTTTAGATGAAAGGGCTTTTGGATTTTGGATGACGCTCTGTATCACGTGTTCATAGGAAATACACTCGCTTTAATTTTTTTTGGAGCAGCCTCGTCCTGCACCGCCGACCATAGTTGTTTTGCAGTCTTCATACAGTGTAGCGGAGGGGTGGAAAGGTAATGTAATGTAATGTACCTTGCCGTGGTCACTGACGGGTTCACGCCAGTTCACCGGGTTCACTTGAGGAGAGCTCCCACCCCCAGCTCGCCTCCTCTTCTTCGCAAAGCGCAGCGATCGGAGCTAATCCAATATTATTCATTTATATATTAATGTCGGATTCCATTTTTTACCACCGACGGCTGAGGTAAGGACACATCTTATTCATCCGTAACACGAATACGTCTCACTGGGTGACGAGGTGCGATCTCCAAAGTTGTTTACTGGAATTATGTGTCGCTATTGAATATTGAATTTTCATCTGGTGCTGTAGTGGAGGCAGTTTATATGAAGTCGCCAATGTATAAAATGGCGACAGTAGGTGGAGGAGGGGGGTGGAGGATTTTTTTGGGGAATATTCATAAGGTTATATAGAGTGGCAGATCGCCTTTGGCAAGTCGGCTCCGAGGCGGTGTGTTGCCCCACAGCCTCGTGAATGGAGCGAAACGGGTTAACTCGTCAGTTTGTTACAGTTACAACCACGGATCCTCCGTCGGGCTCAAATTGCGCTCCTTCTCGCGCTATACAATGTGGCGTATGTGCTTATTTTATTGCACAACGCGCTCTGTTTCCCCCACTGTGCTGCGAGTGTGAGTGCTTTTACTTGTGAAAGACTTCTGAACACAGTAGTGTAGCAGGCTTGTCGACTGATTTTTTTTTTATAAAAAAGAAAAAGAAAACAGCCTCCGAGTTCATAGATGTTCAAACTGTACGCCAAGTATCAATTTTCACCTATTGATTGCTCACTCGCTGCAAATTTATTTCTGTTGCCAGAGCAGAAAGGTAGGCCTGTATCTCTGTGCAAAGGACTCTTTTTCATTTCCTTCTCTTCCTCCTACCAACATGTGCTGGTGCCCTACACACACTCTCCCTCTCTCTCTCCCTCTCTCGCTCGGTCTCTCTCGCACACACACGATACATGTACAGTAGAGTAAGTAGAGCTTCTCTTTTGGCAGATATTTCGCACTATTAATGATCCATTGAAAAAAAAAAAAAAAATATATATATATATATATATATATATATATATGTGTGTGTGTGTGTGTGTGTGTGTGTGTGTGTGTGTGTGTGTGTGTGTTAGTGTTCGCTCCTGTAGGGCACATTGTCATTTATCTGCACATAAATATTGACCCAGCTTTGAATGCCATGTGTCTGTCTCTGGCTTTAGGGGAGGGACCTCTGCGCTGACTAATGTTGCCTCTGTGAATCATTTGTGGGTCCAGTGTCCATAGCACAGGAGACAACCCCAAATTATTCAAGCAGTCAGCTAGACAGGCATGGTTCACGGGTAATTTTTGGAATGTATTTTAATTGTTTAACCATGCGAGCTTATTAGAAATGACGTTGGGTCATGGAAATGACTGCGCAACTCTTCTGCCACAGAGGTTTTCCTCAGACAGGAGGTGTTTTTGGGGGCTGTGTGGGGCGCAGTCCAGTCTCCAGTGAACGTTTCTGCACTCCAATAGTTAATTTGCAGGCTGTGTGATGACCAGCAAAAACAAAGGTAAATGAGCTCTCGCTGTGCTGCTCCGGCAGACCGGGTTCAGCTTTGGCCCGGTGAGTTGAGTATGTGTGGAGGTTTTCACTCTAGCAGGACACTTACACCGGGGGAATGTCAATTCCCTTTTGTGGATCCCTGGGAACGGTCTTCCATCTCCCTTCTCGGAACTGCTCTAATGAGGCCAGGCATATTGCCTTTCATCCCGCACTCCCTGCAATTAGGCACAGCTCATAGTTTTCGTCATGGCCACAGCGGAGTGTTTGTATACACAGACACAATGTAGTGGGCCAAGAGTGCCCACTCCCCTCCAAAAAATACAGCATCTCTGCCCATGCCATCCCTCCATATACCTGGCATACTGTACTTTTAAGGATGTGGTGTTCTGAGTTCCAATAGCAGTCGCTGTGGATGTTATGTTTGTGTGTGTGCCTCCCACAGCTTAAAACGAATCCCGTGCCAGAGAATACCAAGGAAGGTCATATGGTCATGATTTGCAGATTTAGCTGACATGGAGTGTATAACATTCCTTGGGTTCGGAGAAGAAAATCAACTATCTAATGCCAACCAGATCTATTTCCAGCCGTTTTATATAAACAAGCATTCATGATAGCGGCATACCTCATGATCCTCACAGAGAATTCTCCAACACACAACGGCGAGTCCTATTTCTCCCACCAAAAAGGTCGGCGTTCAAAGCAGGTTCACTTTTATTTGGGTCTTTCATCCTTTTTGGTTTTGCTTTTGTCAGCGGACCAATGCCGTATCGAAGCCCGGACCGCTCAAAAGGCTCACTAAAACAGCATGTTTGCACAGTTCCAACCAAAAGAAACGTCCGTGCACTGATGGGTGGGAAAAAACCTTGGGGCTAGTGGGGAAAAAGAGCCCCTGCCACTTTTTCTGTCCCATCCAAGAAAGGTTTGGTCAGCAGGAGCTGGCATTTACCAGGCTTTGGCAGTTAGAAGAGGCTGTGATGTCAGCCATTTTAGGATGGACAGTACAATGTGCGGTATGCCGCCATCTTTCTTCCTTTTCTTCTTAAGTTGCCAAATGAATGCCTGTAGTCTTGGCTACAAAACTGAAGAACTTATTCATGAAAAGTGATTTTTAAAAAGATGCATGACTCAGATTTTTTTTATTTATTTATTTTTTATTCTCAGCGCACCACCGTTTACTCGTCTGTCATTCATTTGGGTCACGGGTAGAAGGGTTGGCAGAACAATGTAGACATTTCAACAGCGAGCGGTCATATTAACACAAAACAGGGCCGCCCGAAAAAGATGCCGGCAGACAGGCAGAGCGCGTAGGTATGTACTGTCCGCCTCGGTCACCGGGCCTCCGCGCAGATTTAGCAAGATAAAAACAGTGACGGGAGGTCATTTGTGTCCCGTTCAGCTGTGATATTCCTTTCATCGGCCCGTCACACGCATGAGAACAGTGCGGCAGAGTTTCTTTTTTTCCCCACAATGTGATTGAGAGGGGGGGGAAAAAGCAAAGTTGTTGCTGCAGACCTCACCCAAAGTTGACTGAAAGAGACTTGAACCATGAATGGAGTTTTCAAAGATGGCTGGCGGGGCATGTGGATTAAGTTTGTCCTGCACCGGATGCAGTCCAAGGAATTCAGCACGCACGCACGCGTGTGTGTGTGTGTCTTGAGGTTGGGTGGGTGTGGATGAGTGACTCTGCTCTGTGTGTGTGTGTGGCATGGTGGGCAAGGGGAAGAGAGGGGTTGCCATGGCGATGTTAACACATGAGTGGCACCACCGACTGGTCTCCCAGTGGACGAGGCTGCAGTCATGGAGGTAAGAGGGGGGGCGGCGTGCGTGAGGAGGAGGAGAAGGACGTGGACGAGCTGGCTGACAACACCTGCGTCTCAGACATTCAGACACTAATACGCACACAAACACACCCATGGAAAGGAAATAATCAGAGCCCACAATGGAGACTGAGACCACACACTGAAACCTCTTCATATGTCTTCGGCTGGACGGGCTGTGGAGAGACCTGTGCGCTCTGTCAGCGTAGTTCTAATGACCCTGATGTCTCTGAATTGTTTTTCAGCACACGTAACGCTGGAGCACGACACTCACGCTGGCACGCACGCACAAAGGTGTCCCCAAAACTGAAAGCTGCCCCTCATTAGATGTCAGGAAGGAGCAGCGCGTCATGACGGACACGAGATACGAGCAGAGGCGGCGGAAACTGAACAATTCCACAGTCGGCCGCGTAAAGGCTCCCAGCACTGGGTCACGTTTCCCTCATAAATGAGGCGCCATTGTTCCCTATCTCTTCTCTGTGCAAGACAGTAATTGCTCTCTGTCTCTGGCTTATATTTGGGTGTCCAGCTGATCCACTCACATGGCGTTAATCTATTTAATGGACGTTTGGCAGGAAAGATTCCTGCTAAACAGATTTTTTTTGATCATTCAAATGTATCTGTCAGGAGCCCCCCTCCCCCCAAATCCACCCCAACCCCCAGCAGACAGAAAGTCTTTTTTTTTTTTTAACAGATTTTTTTTTTGAAGGAGTCTCTCAAGACAGCCGTGGATCACTGTCACAGCAAATTACACACAAAATAAATGTTGTCATAAGTGCGAGAATTTATTCCTTTTCTTTTTCCTTTTTTTTTAGCTCTCCTGTGACTGTCACACCGAGAGACTCCTTGCCAGTTATTCAGTTCAAAGAGAAAGATTTTTCAGAACGGTGCAGGTGCTAAATGTTGCGGAGGTGAGGTGGGAGTGTGTGAGGACCAAGCGTAGAGAGTTGCGTGCCTACAAGCGTGTCAGCGGGGAGGAATATTGAAACAGCACAGCCTGTCATCATCGTCAGTCATCCTCACACTTCACTCCCAAATGTCTGAGTTCTGTCTTCCTTTGTCCTTCTCCCTCCTCCAGCCTTCGCGTTCTCATTCATGTGAACGGGCGGCACAACACAAACACCAATCTCTGTTCGTGTCAACTGTAGGTGACCCAACAATCTGGGAGTGTTTGAATCAGTCATCAGACTGTTTTGAATTAAATTTTAATGTCTAGCAACCACTTTGCAGCCTCGCCTCCCTCTTCCGCTGGCAGCAGCTCTCTGTATATTTGGCATGTTTTTTTTTTGGTTTTTTTTTCCCCTTTTTTTTCGTGTTGTAATATTGTAATTACTGCAGCAGTTTATGAGGTGATGGATGGGAATACATGCTGCTCTCTTTCAACTGTCTTTTTTTTTGGCATGGAAAAAAAAAGGTGGTAGCACTCACGTGGTTGCCATTTAAAAGTAGACGGGGATATAATTAAATATTAATGAGATGTAAATATAATATTGTTATGGAAATGATGGTGTAAGAGCACATGAGGCTGTAAATCTTTATGCTGCTATTAAATCGGGCGGAACGTATAAACCCCATCAGAATTTAAACCTGGCCTAATCCCATTTGTTTTTTTGGGGGGAGGAAAGAAAAAAAAAAGTGTAACGGTGTAAACGTGGTTTTAGTCCAGCGAGCGAGGACTCTCCGTTTCTCCCCCTTTGGAGCGTGGGTGTTCAGAAAAACACGTCTGAGAGCTCTGCCACTTTCCCTCACTTCAGATACAACTCCTCTGGTCAAATGAGATGAAAAGAGTTTCCTCCTCGTGTGCCCCCCCACCCCCACAGAGACGGTGCCACTGCGAGGACATACAACACACCGAGGACAGTGATCGTCTGAGCGTTGTCTACCTCGTCGCTGAAACACAAGGCCGGGCTTTTCAGAGAGAACCATTCAATGGCTCCCTGTCTGGGAAGCCCTTGTCTTGTGTCTGCTCGCACGTCTCGCTCGCCAGATAAAGCAGCCCATTCTTTAGATAGGTGACCTGATTCTTTATGTAACCTTTCTCAACTTTTGGCTTGTTTCAGGTTTTCTCATACAGGAAGTGAAGTGTTTCTCTCGGGGAGGGGAGAGCGTCTGTACTGGGCCGGCGTCTGTCTCGTCACAGACCGGCATCCCTTGCAGGGGCTGCTACGCCAGTCGCAGCCCACAGCCAAAATTACAGTACCCTCTCCGTGAGTTTAGTTTCAAACACATCCTGGCACATAATGTGCTCTCTGTTGGATCAGCGCAGCGATTGGGGCAGCTCAGACAAACGGAGCCAGCGCTGATTTTTCGCTGAGTTCTATAGCATAGGAACATCTCTCGCACAGATGTTTCGGATGTGCATGACTACATCCCTCTGCTGCATGAAAGCTGACGTCTAAATCCCTCGTTCCGTGGAACAGCCTCAGTGAACCCCTTGTCCTCACCAGGGGTTAATCGAGTGTGCCGTCAGAGAATATCATGACCTCTCTGGCGGCAAAACATACAGCACATGCCCGCGTCTGGATGCAGTGAACCGGGATTACTGCATAAGATGCTGGTGACCTAGTTTTTTTTTTGTTGTTGTTGTTTGTTTGTTTTGTTTTAATTTTAGTTTTTTCCCTCCTGTCAGAAAGCAGCAGCCATCAGTAGGAATGAAAAAGAGGCAGTTATAAGGAGGACGTCACAGCCTGTCTGGGATCAGTGTGTACTGTTGAGCAGTCATTTGAGGGTTTTAATTCTGGAACAGGTTCATCTTTTATTTACCATCCAGCCAGCCGCGGTGAACGCGCACGTGGATGCAGTAAAATGAAAAGTCTGTGAAAGTGCTCTTCAGTTAGCGCGAGCGCAGCGTGCCAAAAAAATATGTGCTGGAAGTATGTGAAACGATTTCCTTTGTAAGCAGCAAACGGCAGCACGCCGTGCTTGAGGTATGCCGGATTTGAAAGGAAAGCAGGTTTAGGGGGAAATTAATGCGGCTGATGTCGTTCGCAGGGCGATAAGCCTGTGGTAGAAGGTAAAGCTTAAGTGATATAGAAAGATGGTGATTGGATGAGACCCGTTTTCAGCAGCATATCACACATCAGTGCCTCTCCAGTCTCAGAAAAGAAGACAGGAGTGAAATACAGAGGCTCTGCGCGTGTGTCAGAAGTTCATTCAGAGGGCAGAGGCTGCGGAGCTGCGCCTCTACTTTGATATTTTTTCATTGGGTTTTTTTTTTGTGTTTAGCACTTACGGCTGGTAAAATGACTCTCAAAACCTCTCTACTGCAAATGCGGACTGCAGTGTGTCTGTCATCTTGTCCTACAAACTTTGTTAAATATTTGCGAGAGAACAGGCACGTTTTATAAAAACGCGAAGAAGGAAGAGGGGAAATGTTGAAGACTGAAGTGACAATCCATATCCATCCATATAATTGGAGTGTAATAGAAAGGGAAAGCCTGTGGAAGTGTTTTGCTAATGGATTTGTGCACTCAGTGATGTGTGTATCGTGTTTGTATGCATGCACGCATCGCCATGCTGCTGGCTGAACAAATGCAGGATGAGACGGATTGAGCCGCCAGCTTGTATCTAGCTTTGTTTGTAGTAACCTTATGAGAATATTTCAAGTCCTCAACAGTACTGTTGTCAGCTGGCTGCTGCAACACACACCAGACACGCGAGTCACCTAATTTCCATTTCCACATTACATTATGCCCGGAAGGTACGCCGTAACGTGCAATGTAAAACAAATGGCTCACATCCAAGAGTGGACTAATATTGTTCGCTGAATTTAACCTTCATATGTTTGCTGTATAGTAACAAACCAAAGAGGAACAGGGCGGGACGACCTGCGCATGTGACAGTGCCGAAATATAGTGCGGCTCTCCCCTTAAAAAAAAAAAAAATTAAAATCAAAAATCAGCTTTTTAAAAGAATTCTCATTTCTAATCGCACACGCACAATGACAAGGGAATATTTCTGTAAGACACAAATCTGTGCGCATATTTTGCATATTTGTGGTTGCTGAGACAATGTGAAAGAGTCTGTGGGGTTAGATACAGTGAGCACTATCAATTTGCAGTGGAGTGCAGCTCGCTCAGCGGGTGCGAAAATCACCAGGGACAATATTTATTTAATGATATTAACCCTTTCCCGAATGCAGGAAACGGAGATCTCAGGACTGAAAGGAACCCAGCACCATTATGTTAACACACTACCTTTATCTTTATTTTACCAGCAAGCATCATTTTGATGATGTTTTGTCAATATGGCAAAGCTTTACTAAATACATTTCAGAAGTGTTATCAGCTACAAGAAGGGACGATCGTAAGGCAGCTGTGGGGGGAAAAAACAAATATCAGTGAGATTAGTCATTTCTGACTGCGTGTATTCAAAGTGCGCGTGTGTGTGTTTTACTGTCTGTTAGTGAAGCTCTAAATTCTATTAATATACTCGTTGATGGAATGCTTTCTCATATTTCCTATGCCTTTCGCCTTGATATATTTCATGCTAAATATTTTTCGGCATTTATGAAATCAGCCTAAAATCATTTTAAAAGATGAATAATAACCAATAATTTGTGCATGATCTCTGATCACTTTTAAACAATCTGCCTAGCGAGCGAGATTCATGTTACCTCGTTCTGTACGGCAATTTAAGGTGATCTTCCTCTTTGATTATGATCATAATAAAAAAAATATTTTACAAAAAAAAAGCTCTTGACTCTTTTACTTTGGTGCTGTAATTGCTGATAAATACACTTATCACACTGAATTTCCACCTACACGTATTACCCTGTGTGGAGCTGTTAGCGTCCTCCGCACTGCGCTCACTGTAATATGTAAAAATGTTTCATTCTTTTCATTTGGAAGCATAGACCATATACCTGCTTTTCATCTTTGTCAGGTCTTTATCTTTGATTTGCATGACATTCAAGTTTAATGAATAAATGTAATTATCTCACATTATATTCCTCCGCTTTGCCTCCTCTCGTTGCTTCTTACTCGCTGTTTTTTGCACTTTTTAAAGATGAACGAATCACACCTCTCTCTTCTTTTGTACTCTTTCCTCACAGGTCCCCCGGGAGCTGTTAAACTTGTCCATGTGGCAGGAGTCCTAAAGTGGCAGAAGGCATGAAGCAACACTGTGATATCATAGTGGCTGGTCCATGACACTAAATTCCATTCAACCCTCTCCACTATCCACCCGCCCTCTGTTCTCATCACACCGGACAACCAATCACTCACGCTCCCATTTACACAAAGCTGCACCATGGCCAGCAAGAGGAAATCCACTGTACCCTGCATGATACCATCCAAATCCAAACATGTGCGTGAGGAAATCATACTGGGCTCGCTACCAGAACTCCTACCAACAATCCCAGAAGATAGCATACTCAGCATCTCTGGAGAAGAATCTGGGCATTTCTCTCACAGCTCCTCCAAATCTGAAAGTGGCAGTGAGATGCAGAAAGGAGGCACGTACAGCTGTCTGACTTGCCGTTTCGAGTCCAGAGATCTCAACTACTTTTTGGATCACATGCACAACTGCCACTTAGACTTCAGGGCCCAGCCCACCTTCTACTGCCTGAACTGCGGGGTGTCAGTAGTCCGCTTCGAGGCTCTCGCTCTGCACAACGCCAAGGCCCACCCGAAGATAATGCAGGGCCTCGCTACTGCCTCTCTAGCCGTCAACAAGAGGGATGGCGTAACGACTGTGGAGCAAAGCCTTTTCACGGACAGCGGAGAAGACTACAGAGAATCTGGGATCTCCCTCACCAAAACACCAATTGCAAAGATGATGAAAGCCAAGGGGGAGCACAAAAAGATTGTGGTTTCTCACACTGTGGAGGTACGGAAGATTGACACTGGAAAGGATGTAGACCCCAGCATGCTGACAAATGTGCCTGAACTCCAAAACGGGGCTCTCAGTATTTCTGGTGCCCCAGCTATGCCGAGGACCACTGTCACTCACGTGATTGCGACGACAGTGTCCAACCAAGTCTTTCACCAGCACACTCCCTCCCTTTACTCTCCCCTCTCCTCTGATTCCAATAAAGACCTTCCAAAGGTAATGATCCCCCTCAGCAGCATCCCCACCTACGATGCCGCCATGGACACCAGCAGCTTTCTCAAGACATCCTTTGGCAAGTTTCCCTACCCGACCAAAGCAGAGCTCTGCTACCTAACAGTGGTGTCAGAGTTCCCCGAAGAGCAGATCAAACTGTGGTTTACTGCCCAACGACTCAAGCAGGGCATAAGCTGGTCTCCTGAAGAGATCGAAGAGGCCAGAAGGAAGATGTTCAACACCGTGTTCCAAGGTGGAGCACCCAAGAAGCAACCGACCACACCACGGCACGTCAATCACATCGTAACCCACCACACTGTAACTGCCCATCCAGGCTCAAAAGGACCAAACTTTCAGATGGCCAAAGTTCCATACAGTGGTGTAAAGGCCAGATCTGTCGGAGTCATAGCCACACAGGCCAGCATGTCAACCAACCCCCACATTACCCGGGTCTCGTATTCTACTCCGGTTGTCCCCCCAAAGTTCCCCTCTGTAGTCAGAACTACACAGGTACTGACCAAGAATACTGAACCCACTGTGGAGCCGGAAAAGAGCAACGGCCTGGACATGGCGGGGAGCAGCGGTTGCGTCAGTAGCACCAGCAACATTCGAAGCAGCAGTAGCAGCAGCAGTTGCAGCAGTAGCAGCAGCATCAGCAGCTATTCCAGCAGTAGTAATGGTGTTGACAGTTTCACCAGGAAACCGGTGCACAACAGCGGCCCAGCCAACGGCATCAACAGCATTGCCACTTGCTCTGCCAACATTAGCAATAATGATGAGCACTGTGTTGCTGACACCAACGGCAAACCAAATGTCAAAAGCAACAGTTTACCAATCGGATCGGAAGGTTCAAACAGTAACAAGTGTGAAGAGTCCATTGACAACACCAGCAAATCTAACATCACTTGTAACAATCATGACAGCAGCATCATCAGTGCACAAGAGCCAGCCCACGCCTCGAAGCCCGACGATGATCAAAACAATTACATCCACGTGACCAACAACAGCAGTATTAGCAGTGAATATCCCAGTACTACCTGTAATGACAGTGTCCCTAACCTGAATCATGCCAGCAAATCCCCAACGGAAAGCACCAGCACCACTGTCATTGCAAAAAGCAGCTCATCCATTATTGAAGAAGGTAAAAGCAACAAAGACTTTCCCATCAAAGGCATGTCAATCTTACAGCAGCTCATTAAGGAGGAGGACGCATTTGCCGGGGACAAAAGCTGCCCCGAGCTCAAGCTTGACCCCATCAAGATCAACTTCAAGAGGCTGAAGATGACTGAACCAGAGGCTACATCAGAGAATGCGCATCAAGAACACAAGTCCGAAACTGCGGAGGGGTCGGCTTGTCAGGCGTCTTTTTCTCCCCCCTGGGGCCACAAGACCCCGCAGCAGTTGCACATCCTCCGGCAGGTTTTCTCCAACACCCGCTGGCCCAGCAGCCAGCAGTACGAGGAGCTAAGCATCCAGACGGGCCTTCCCAAGTCAGAGGTGGTGCGCTGGTTCAGCGACAGCCGGTACAGCCACAAGAACGGGCAGCTGAAGTGGTTGGAGAATTACCAGCGGCCGCCCGCGGAGTCGGAGGATGCGAGGGGTCGCAGAGATGCAGAGCTCGAGCCACCCAAGGACGCTCCGGCAGCCAAAAAGAAACTTGCTGAGCAAGACATGAACAAGCACCTTGAAGGAGAAGCAGGACTGAACTCAGGTCAGCGGGTTGTGTGGCAGGATTCATACTCACCGCTGATGGGCCTGATGGGATCCGAGGGGAGCGGCGAGCGAGGCCAGCGCGACGAATTGGGGCAGCCGGGAGCTTTGCAGGATCTCTGGTCAGAGCGAGCGGAGGACCACCAGCAGCCAGCGGCTAGTCAGTCACTCATTGAACAACAGACTGATTCCAATCAGGCCAGGTATTTGAGTCACAGCAATCCTTTTTGCACACCACTGAAACACACATTTCACTCACAGTGCCTTGTGATATTTTACAAGCTCGATGCTATTTATCAATCAAGAAAACAAAAACAACGTAAGGCAGGTGGAGTGATGAAAGGGTGACAGCTTGTTGTTTGTAGTGACTGCTGCGTGATGTACAGTAAAAAGAAAGCAGGAGAAGCGGGTACAAGTACTCATGCTGTGTAGCTTATTCAGGCAATCAAAGGTCTGTGTTTAAGAAGCTATTTTTAGATAAGTAGGAGTCTGGCCCGCTGAATTATAGATTGAGAGCGCATGCTAACATATGTGAATAAATCATGACAATTGCCTTTGGTGAGTTAGATTTCCGAGAGGCAAGACAAGCCATACGCAGGCGTCTTTTTACTGTGCTACCCCCCACCCCAAAAAAAGCCCTTCAATTTTACAACACACTGCAGCAGTGCCATGCAACCAGAATGATCCAATCGCATCCTCACAGTTTGTGTATGTTTTGTTTGCCTGTCTGTCTGCGTGTGCTGCTTAGCAGGGATCGCCTGAGGATGGAGATGCTGGAGGTGTGATGAAGCAGGCCTGCTCTCGCCAGAGGACCATGATGTTCAAAAGCTGGCTCGCTCCCCTGGCCGTGGTCTTAACACAAAAGAAAAAAAAAAAAGAGAAAAAAAGAGTGTTCATAATGACAGCAGATGTGATTGTAGCTGGACCGTTGGACTCTGACTGTAACTGTGAATACCCCCCACCCCTCCTTCTCCTCCTCCTCCGCCTCCTCCTCCTCTTCTTCTTCTTCCATCTGCCATCACTTCCTGCCATCGTCAAAAGAAAGAACTTCTCACCTTTGAGTCCTGTGATGTTTAAGCCTTTCATGCTTCTTTGTGGTTGTGTGGGGAGGGTGCACAATGAGGTCAGTACGAGGGATCAAAGACAAGAAAGAGAAAAGACGCACACTGACTGGAAAACTGACTTGAATGAGCGAAGATAGGGTAGGATAGGGCCGAGAGATATTGTTCTGGGGTCAGAGGGAGAAATATATATATATGATTGAAACTGCACTATAAAAGAGGGTTTGTACTGACTGGACAAACAAATGATGTGTCAAGGATATGTTATTGTTGGCTTTGTGATATTTTTTACTTTTTTAGCAACCAGTACTTCAGCACTGCCTTGAATTTTACTTTTTTTCTCCTTTATTTGGTTTTTCAATTCTATTTACTCTTCTATAGTCACTGTAAGTCCAGATGCAATCAAACATGTTTTATTTAGATCTGTATAAATGTTGGTGATCACTTTTGCAGTTCAGCTACACGCAAGAGACTATATACAATGCACTAATGAAGACAGCAATGCTAAAAAAAAAAAAAAGAATCACACTGCTCCACAGTAAAGGTATTGACTGCTCCGTCAAGATCAATACACTACACTGCCCTGCAAACTGAACAGAGAGAAGCCTGTCACGCTAACGTTGCCTTACTCAGCTCTGTCCATGTGTTTATATGACCTGTCTGTCCATCACCTTGCTTTCCAGCTACTGTGCTGTCCAGAAGAGAAGAAGAAAAAAGATTAAAAAAAAAAAAAAAGATAAAACATGCCAGTGCATTGATGGTCACTGTTGGTCTATATCTGTGAAACAATCTTGTGCTGCTTTCTGTACACTTGGAGATGTTTAACTTTAAGCTGTAATTGTATCAAATATTGTTACTGGCAAAATGTTGTTTAAAGCAAAATTATCAATTTGATCCCTAGACACTGACAGAGTGAGATATTGTGCTAGCTAGAGAGCCAAATGAGGAGATCTTTGCTCTCCTCTGAATTTTCTTGTTTATATGAACATACAGTCACTACATGAATCCTACTAAGCTGCATCTTTGTCAAGCTGCTAATAGCTAAGAACGGTGCTATACCATCCAAAGTGAAATTGGAGGTTCATCTCCTACCAGCAGTGTATGCACTTGTGTCGAATGTTACAAATTTATTTTGGTTTGAGATAAATGGAATCTGGACTTACGGTGTTATGATGACTTAAACTTTTATGAAATAGTCTGATCATAAAGCACTGTTGTATCATCCTTTCTACACTTCTGAATCTTTACAGAATAAACTGAATACTCACCAAGCAGAACAGGCTCCTTTTTTCCCCCCCACCTCTTTTGTTCGGCACCTTGTGTTAGGGGTGAATATGAATCATGTGGTGTTAGTCAAATTATTCAGTGTGATGAATGTTCAAGCAGCATGCAATGTGCTAGGACTGGAGAAATGCACACAGCCTCACCTGCTGGCGAGCAGCTGACAATACAGTTTGTGCCAGAGATAAGGGGGCGGCAGGCAACACCCAAACATCTCTATATCTGTAGTGTAGTCCTCCTACATCACATTCAGGGGGAAGCCTTCCAGTTTTTATTTTTGTAACCCTTTTTTTGCCCACATGAATTTAATAACACCAGCTTGTTTTCCAGCTTAAAGTATTTCAGAGCTCTGTTGATTCAGTTCTCAGGGCTGTTCATGGATATAGGAATAAAATTTAGAGCTCATGCTTGCTCTCCCATTACAGGAAATAAAGTTGTGTTTAAGAATGCTGTATCCATCCAGCCACTGTCTTTAGTTTATCCTTGTCAGGGTTGCAGGGGAAGGCTGGAGCCCATCCCAGCTGTCTTAGGGCGAGAGGCAGGGTACACCCCGGACAGGTCACTAGTCTGTTGCAGGGCTACACTTAGAGACAGGCAACCAGTCGCACTCCCAGGCAATTTAGTTACCACTTAACCCATCTCCACTAACTGCATGTCTTTGGAATGTGGGAGGAAGCCGGAGTACCCAGAGAAAACCCACACAAACACGGGGAGAACATGCAAACACACAGAAAGACCCTGGCCTGATGGGGCAATTGAACTCAGGTGGTGTTGCCATTTCAGTGGCGTAAGAGACAGAACGAGAAAACACAAAGCCAATGAGTTACCTGTAATGTTTTAATCATTTTTCAATCTACAATGAGCTTAAAACATGATCAAAAGGCTATGACAAAAAAGGTAAAACAGGAATAAAATGTTGACTTTACAGCTACTTACATCAACTTTTCTATAAGAGTGGAACAGAGTGGAGTAAAATGAACTGAATTCACATTAAATGTTACAATACTCAATCATTACACAATTAAAAACCTGCCTAAAATTGTAACAGTTTGGTGAAGTTTTTTTTCCTTTTTGGCAAAAGTTGATATCCCTCACACACACACACACACACGCTCTCCATTTTCTGACTTTATACATTATCATAGCATCTTCAAGTAACAGATATGGGAGGTTTTTTGGAACAATTGTTTAAATTAAGTTAAAAATCAGATGTAGACAGGGCTATGCAGCGAGAGAGTCCGAGGGTGCTAGCAACAAAAGGATAAAATTGATTGGTTCACATTTACAATGAGAAAAAAAAAAAGTCCCTGATAGAAGCTGTAAAACAAAATATTCACATTCTGCTTGTTTAAGTAAATATTGACATGGTTGCAGTATTTTCCCCTTTGCCTGCCCAGACATCCCCTTCCATGCTCAACAATTCAACATAGTCCAGTTTAAAATATTCACCCAAACAGACAGCTTCTACGGTTGAGCCCTAACACACACACAAGCACGCGCACGCACACACGCAAACACACATTTTCATTTCCTCAAAAGGCGCGTGGGTGTAGTTAAGGAATTCATTCAATTTTTTTACTTTGTCTATCAAAATATAGAATTCATTAATAATACATGGGATGGCTAAAATACAAAGTGAGTGAACAAAGAAAATAAAATGATACAAAGCATTGTTTTTGCTTGATACAGTAGCTAAAAGGACCACAGAGTTCAAAGTTCAGGCATTGTCAGGTTTTTGTCCCAGAGTGTGGACAATCACAGAAGGTAAAAGGGTCTTTAAATTACAAGTAATAAGCCTTGAATCCTAGTCGTGGGTAAAGTTCAGTCTTGTTGCCCGATCTCAGATCAGATGTTTAGACTATCCACAACTCCCCCCTAACCCTTCATAATGGCCTCACATCATTTCATCTTGTCGCCCTTTTTGTTTTTCGCTCAAAAGTTCTGAAATTCCTTGTCAGGTCTGGCCACGGAGCAAAATTCAGTAAAGCTAAAAAACAAGTATCCAATTTTTTTTTTTTTTGGAAAAAAAAAAAAAAAAAAAAAAAAAAGTATCATAGTTAAAACCACAAACTAAAATTCATAGTCATCTTCTGCCATGTCAATGGCCCAGGCAAACTTCTCACGCTGGGTTTTGTTGTAGATCTTTTCCACGGGAATGCCCCACTTCTTACACCTACACCACAATGTCATAAAATAAAGGACAGGTTTTATTGCAGTAGTGCTTTTCATACTACATGTTACTACAAAAAGTAACAGGACACCTCTTAAATTGGAGTTGGTGCCTTGTCAGTGACCTTTGACCACCAAAATTAATTTGTTCATTTAGTACCTTTACTTTGTGACCATAAGGTAGAAAATTTAATAATCTCTTACCAAGCCACAGAAATGCGAGGATCCAGATAGTTGAGTTTGGAAGTACCGAGTGCAATCTGTTTATTCTCTTCTCGATCAGTTGCCTGCACTTCCAGCTTCATCAGTTGCTCTTCTATCCTCTGTACCGCTTTCTTCTTGCTCTCCACTGCCCTACAGAGAAAGCAGACAATGCAATACAAGCATGTAAACAAGATTCACAACAAGAGGGGAGAGAAAGAAAGAAAGAAAAAAAAAAAAAAACCAAAACACTTTATTAAAACCTCTGACTACTTACTTTTTGGATTTTTCATCTTTTCGTACTTTGGCGTCTGCCTTGGCGCTCTTCAGTTCTCTCTTGGCATCAGCAAGCTGGTCCCTTTTAGCGTCAATCTAAGGATGACAGTAATCATTTCAGATGAGTTTGATCAATTTTATTTTTGATCAACTGGACCTTTTTATATTTTGGAGATTACATTTTACTGTCTAGACACTTCCATGCTCAGATTGTTTTTAACTTGAGACTATAGTTTAGTGTACCCCTACAGGGTGGCCAAAAATCAGAAGAAACATGATTCACATGGTGTAGCTCCGTCAGCTGGCTAGTGGCTATAAATCCCAAGGAAGCAAATGCCTAATGAAAAACTGTACTATAACCCCAAGTTGTACTGTGAATACTGCAATATCATTTAGAGGTCCCCCCCCCCCCCTAAATTAGCAGGGATGACACCCAAAGTGCCTGAGTCAGGGAGTTTGAGTGCTCTGCATGGCACAACAGGAGAGCACTGCTTGATGGACACATCTCCAAGCATGGGTAAATCTGTCATGCATAAAAATAAAAGAACACAGCTGTAGGGATTTTTAAAAGTCAATTTAGATGACGGACAAAGTTAATTTTTTTTGTCTTCAAGTTGGAAAGAGAGGAGACAAAACTCATGGAACAATGTTCTGCAGTGCATGTTGGTCAGGCGGTCTTTAATTATTGTTTACAAAAACGCTTCAACCTTGTCAGCAAAGCCATTTAGTAAGTCATCTAATCCAAATGTGCCCACATGCTTGCCTTTTTGTTTAGGAGATAAACTACATAATTGCTTTAGTATGTGTGCACAAGGCCCTCACTACCCAGTTCCACCTTTTTGGTTCTGTAATCGTGTTAACATATTTCCTCAATACTCTGCATTTGAATGACTTCAGAGTTTTGATTTCTATGTAAAGTGGTGTGAAACTCCTCTTATGTTAGCAGCATTGTTGGTTGAGTTTAGAGTGAAAAGTCAAAAAACAAATATAAAAACTAAACAGAGCAATCTCCACACCAGGACTGGCAAAAGGAAACAAAATAAATAAAATAATAATTTTAAAAAAAAAGGACCATTTTCAGTTCACTGGAGTATGAAAAAAAGTTTTTACCTTTGACTGCAAGTTCTGCATAGACTTCTCAAATGTCTTCGGTGGAGCCCTCTGATGGTTACACAGAATGGCCACTGCCCTGTTGGCCCTGTTATAGGACAGGATTTTGGCCGGAATGTTCTCCTCCGCTAAGATTATGAACAAAATAAATAAATAAAGTTATCACCACCCTGTTAGCTATACAACAGCAGACAAACCTACATAAAAAGCTTGCCAATAACAACAAAACCAGAACACAGTTTGCCGTCTCCCCTTGTTATTTCTACACAATTTACGTGGAAACACACCAGTCGTGAGCTCCTTCAGCTGCTGCTGCAGGGTGATAGAGGCGTTGTATGTACGGAAAACTTTGGCTGTCAGACCATCCATCAGCTCCTGAAGGTGCTTGTTCAGGATTGATGTCTGAGGAAGACATGCAATTAAGAAACCAAGTTTTAAAAAGGCAGATGGCGGTGCTATGAAAGTCATTTCAAATAAGGATTTATGTTGTGAATTCTCAAGTCATAAATTAAAGGGGATTTGTTTTCTTTAACTGGGTATATTTTACTTACATTCAGCCGATCAAATAGGTCATCATCAGGCTCTTTGTTCTCCATAAACAACTGTAGATTCTTAAATACCTGGAAAAGGCAAATCACACATAAATAAAGAAGCAGAGTTTACACAAAAGTACTGCATTTCAGTAAGAATGGTGCTCACCCTCTTCTCCACAGGGACTCTGTTGTAGTAGCGGATCGAGTCTTTACCCAGGAAATCAAACTCAACTACGTACTCTTGACCCTCGTTCTCTGGATAGAGTTTGATGTGTTCAACTCTCAGTGAGCAGCAGCCCACAGTGTCTGCAGTCTCTCCTTCTTCCTTCTCATTACCCGCTCTCAGAGCCAGCTAGTGTACACCAGACAAAGACAGTACCTTAAATGAGGTAGTGTTCAAGAACGCACCAACCCTCACATGCAATGTGAAGTCATTACACCATAAAACCTTCAAAATGCACCCACTCGATAATGCAAATAGCAGTAACAGGACCTCACCTTATCAATGAAATAGAGAGCCACAGCCCTCTGTCTGATCCTCATCTCCTTGGACTTCCAGTCTTCGCGGTACTGGGCTCTGATGCGGTCCACACATTTCTTCAGTCGACGTGCCGTTTCATACTTCTGCCAATCCTTCTCTCCCTGCAGGCAAAAAGATGAGACAGGAGTAACAAATTAGGCAAAGGTCTACATAAACAAGCATGCCCAATTTGATTTATGTGACAGCCAATTAAATTAGGTTTTTCCACAGGACAGGAGTATGTTGTGTCACTTTTTAAAAAAAATAAATAAAATAATAAAATCTGCTCTTGAAAGGTCTCAATTTTTACATTCCAGTGGAGCAAGCAACACAAAAGAGTCAGGAAAGTTTTAAGGAGACCACTGGACCATACAGCATCATTTCAACTTTGACTGGAGACAAAAAAAGTCGTTGTGCATGTGCCAGCTATGGTGCCTACCTTGATTCGAGAGCTCGGGTTCAGCATAATGTACTTGATGGAGCCTTGAATGTTTTCTGTCCACGACACCAGCCAAGTCACCTTATTGTCATGACGAACTTCTTTCCATTTGGTGCCGGGAGGAGGCTCAGGAACCTTGGAATCCCTATTATGGAACAGTGAATATTTAGTTATCACATTCTGCATTAAAAGCTGGTAATCAGCACGAGGAGAAAATAAAACTACTTTACACACTTGCTGCAGTTGATGATAATGTCTTGGGGCCTGATTCGGCGTTTGAGCATCCCCATTTTAGGATGGTCTCCACGACCACGAAACAGGCCTGGGGGCTCAATGCGGAAGTTAGCAATACGTTCCTTGTGGTTGTCCATGAGGCAAAAGCCATATTGCTGCAAGATGCGTTCATTCTCTTCCTTTATTTTCTACAAAAGGCATAAAAATTAAAAAAATTAAAAAATAAATAAAAAAGCTTCATTTTGCAGAGGTCCTTTAGGTACTCACTGTTCACTGGAACCATTTAAGTGCCAATTTTAATCAAATCACAACAGCCTAACATTATGAATTTCTTCCTGACTAACTGATCAAGTTTTACAAGGTGTGTGATATCAGTGGGGAAATACAGAATTAAAGCCAAGGAGAACTGAAACACACTTTTGTTATTAGGTACATGACATCCAGCATGGCAGAAAACTCTAGAGCCCTCTACAGGAATCAATGAATGTAAGGGTTTAAGGTTAATATGCTGTGTGCCCCACTACACGTAGGCAGCAGCTTACTTGTTTTTCCTCCTTAGACATGGCTTTCCTTGCTTCAGATTGTGCCTTGAAGTAGTTGCTCATTTCACCGAAGTCACACTTTTTCAGGTCTGTGAGCTTAGCCCTTTCTTCTGAAGTCATTTCCTGTGTCCAGAAAATTTTGAAAAAAACTAAAGTAAATCAAAGAACAGATTTTTTGATATATATATTTTTTTATTTTATTGACAGGAGCAGAGATTTTAGGCTTACCTTCCTCCAATCTTTAAAGAAATTTTTACGGAAGATATCCTTGGTGGTATATTCATGATCCAGCATTTTGGCAAAGAAGGTCGCTACCTCCTCCGCTTCTGGGCTGAGCTTCATATGTTTACCTGAAATGTAAAAGTCAGACATTTATAATCACCTCAGAGTCCTTCACTAGCGTACAAGATGAACTGTGCAAAGCCTTACCATCATAGTAAAATTTGACATGGCTAGGAAGAGGTTCATACGCTGGTGCAAACACTGGCCCTTTGTGTTCAAGGAACTTCCATTTGACACCATCTGTGTATCTCTCCTCTTCCCACCTAGAATCAAGCAAATAAATCATTTTTACATAATGACAGTGAAAATAACAAAAACAAAAAACCAGCAACAATACATCCAGCTGTCCTGTCACCACACTGATAAGCATGTATGATTGGTACAGCTGGCTAACCCAATTAACTCACCATTTCCACTTCTCCTCAGGCTCTTTCTTTGCTTTCTTTTTTCCATCGGTTACTTCTTTTTTGTGTTTTGTTTTTTTGGACTTAATGTCCTGGGAAAAGGAAGTGAAAGTATTTAGTTCTTTCTGACAACGTAGGGATTAACATTTAACACAAAAGATATGGCAGCAAAACAATTCTGCCCTCTACTAAAGTCTCTTACTTACCTCGTCTTGTTTCCTTTTCTTGGCCTTCTTGTCATTTTCAGTTTTTATTTTTTTAGGTTTGAATTCAGCGCTGAAACAAAAACACTCTTTGTTATCAGGCCTCAGCGATACAACTTTACTTGCATGGATGACTACAGATGCTCTAACCTAGTGAAACAGACTACAGTCTATGAACAGAGAACTTACTCGTTATCATCAACATCTCGTTCTCTTTTTAGAGACCTCTCGTGTTTTGGAGAGTGGTAAAAATCATCCTCAGGCTCAGACTTCATATACGGTGGGCTGCCAAAGAAAACGCATTAAAAACAGAAGTTAGATAGCTTCATATGAATGCTGCATCCTGACAGCACTTAAGAGCAAAGTATAGTGCTGACATACCTGGCAAAGCCATTCTCCTTTTCCTTTTTTATTTTCTCATCAAAGGACTTCATCTGAAATGTTTACACAATGGCAGTAAGACAGAAGAGCCTGAAGTGCAAATGACAACTATGCCCACATACACGCAAAATTATAAACTCATACTTCCATTATAAAACCTCTCTACAGGGTTCAAAACTAATCTGAGAGCACCAAATCTAAGTAGATAAACACTGATATCAAGAGCAGTTTGACAATACAATACATTATTATTTTAAGTAGACAACCCCATTAAGACTGTGCAATATGAAATATACCATAATGACGTTATGTCAGTTATACTGCAAACCAGTCCCTGCCACAGACACAAACCTCTTCTTACAAACCTATGCAAGAATCCCGTGAAAGAATATGGAAAGAGTTTACGAATGAGAAGCAAAAGGAGTTTAAGTGCTCAAGCTAGAGCAAAGTCTAATGTTAGAACAGGCTTTCGCATTGGATGCCATAGAAAGACTCATGAAGATAACAGCATCCATTACAACATATCTATAGGGTTTTGTGACTTTAAAGCACTCTATTTAAGGTACACGACGCCCCGCTGAAAACACTTCACCTAAGTTGAACTGCCTCATTTATATTACGAGTGTCGAGCCAAAGTAGTGGAGGAAATCCACAACGTAGCATACTACGCTGCAACAGCAGATGTATGGACGACTTGAACAACGTATCCCTGCACGAGCTCAATGGTGCACTTCAGAGACTGGACACTCAGCATCCAGCAGTAAGGATAGCTGGAAACATCAGGAAAGCTCTGGGGAAACCTTGGGACTGTGTGGGGGTCATCTAGCATTTATCATTATGGATGTCGCCACACAAGTCCAATATGTTTTTAGTTTTTGAATTTAAATATTAAAGAGCAACAGCACTCTTTCCATATAGTGATTGTGACTTTGTTAGTGGGATAAGAAATGACTAACAGGAAATGAAATTCTGGTCATATCACACAGCTCTCCCCCTCCCATTTATCACATCTTTAAAAAAAAAAAAAAAAAAAAAAAAAACTATTTTAATCCATAATACCAGTGTATGATTTAGACAACATAATTGCCTAATGTAGCATCACTAAAATTAATTTGTAAATGTTACAATCATGTAGTTCCTTGGCAAGTCACCTTCTCTTCTTTCCTCTTCTCCTTGTGCTTTTCCTTATACTTGTCTGTGCTGCCATCTTTGTGCTTCATCTTTTCCTTCTCCTTATCTCGGTGCTTTTTATCAGAGGAATCCTTGTGATCACTATAGTGTTAGAAATTCACAACTTAATTTAACCTCATTCAGTTTCCACTATTTAAAGCAATCAAGCATGTCTAGCGAAGCACAAACACACACTATACCTGTTTCCATATTTTGATTTCTCCCGCTCCTTATCCTTCTTGTGGTCCTTATGTTTGTGTTCCTTCTCTTTATATTTGTCTTTATGCTTGTGAGAGTCTGAAAATAAAAACTGTATTAAATTTCAAAATAAACAAGACAATGATACAATGAAGCACTGAATTAAAAACAACCGTCTGCTCACACTGAGGACTAATATGCAAACATGTGAAAGTGTGTTTTAATGCATAAGTAGCAAAAACAGAGTCCTCTCAAGCAGCCAAGATTGATAATGTCCAGAAAACTAGTCTTAAATGACAACTTTAACAGTCCACCTGTGTCTATTCTCTTAGTAGAAACAAATTACTCAGTACAAAAAGGTCTGTCCCAAATGAATGTCATGCAGGCTGCAAATAGATAATGTATTACACAGCAGCACAGCACCTCCTACTGCCACTATAAGCCGCATGCTTTGGACAATATGAAGCAACTAGCATGTTAAAACATGCAAGAGAACCAAATAGCCTTTTGAGTTTCTTTAATGTGCAAGCCAAGACTGGAACGTAATCCTAAAAGAGAGAGTTCTCAAAATTAAAGAGCTAACACCCCAACATTGTCATTAACAAATGCCAAATTAAATCTGGTTCTTTTACAGAAACTGTCCTTAGGTCTAAGGCAAAAGGAGATCTGAGAGCTTCTAGCCCATCTAACCAATGTGAATGTCTACATTTCCTAGAGTACAAGACAAAAATGGCACACATGTACCAATCATGAGAAGTTTAATCAGCGACCAAGCCCGTCTCAGAACAGATTCAGATCTTGCTCATTTAGTTCCTTTTAATTCGGATGTCTTTGTTCAGCCATTAATCCAAAGATGAGTTTTATTCTACTCCGATTTATGCCAGACTGCTTAGTGAAATTAAAAGCACTGTTACTAATAAACTACAAAGTTGTGCCAATTTAGCCAAGCCTGAAAGTAAAGACCGTGTTAGCTAAGGGTCTGCAAGTACCACAGACAAATGTTGCCCTGGTGCAGAGTAATCAGAAGTGGAGTTGTGTCATAGCTAGGGGTGGGCCATGTCATATCACTCACAATAATACAGCTGAATTGGGGGGGAGGGGGTGGGTTGCCTCAGAGAAGAAGAAAAAATTTAAAAAAAAAAAAGTGTCAATTTCATGGCATAACCATGTCACCCGATTACACTTAAGTGGGTCAAGAAGCACAAACTTATTAAAGTTGTGAAGGTGAATGCCACATTACTGCTGAAGGTTTAGTTCCCAAAAAGAGCAGCTACTTCATTGGTGTGGAATATTTTGGATACAAATGAACAGATACAGAACACGATAGCATGCAAGGAGCGCAAGAAGTCAGTAATATAGAAATACGGGAAATATCTAACTTATTTCACCATCTCAAGCATCAGCACCCGAGTCTGTACCAGGAGTGTTTGAAAGCCAAGGAGGAAAGCTCTGCAGCTAATGCTACAAAACTAAAACAAAGTGAGCTAGTTCATCATGGAATCGCCGAGTCTCGCCAGTTGTACTCCATATGACAAGAAAGAAAAGCAAACGCAGGAACGATGTCACCATTTGTTTGGCGAAAGACATGATGCCAATCCAAACGCTGGAAAAGGGAAGACTTCATGCAGCTTATGAAGAAGCTAGACTTGTGATACACACTCCGAAAAGGACATTTTTCCAAGACTGCACTCCCAAACATTTAAAGATTGTATTTTTTGTAAACTGCACTGTAGATTTTATTTTGTTATACCATTTGCTTTAAACAGACCTTTTCCACTCAAAGAACAGAGGGAGAATTTACTTTTAGTCTTTAAAACTGAAAGTTAATAATTAAAGTTATTGTACTAAAAGTTAACTGTTTAATATTTTAAGCTTATACAATATTTCAAGGCAATTTGTTATGTTTATGCTGCCAAATGAATAACAATTTTTTTCTGTACTTTGTCATACTGTCAAAACACAGTGACATATCACGATATTATGTTTGGACTATATCCCCCCCATCCCTAAACACAGCAGTATAAATGCCACTTGTAAAGAAATCAACCTTAATAATTTTATAGCTTA